>NC_136069.1:404405899-405040085 GCF_964261635.1 Lissotriton helveticus | reverse complement strand
TCTTTTCATCAATCCATGATTGCAATCGGCCCAGGAGAACACAGGCAAATATCTTTTGAGTAACATCAATGAGGCTTATTGGCCGATAGTTTGCCGGATTGAGCGGGGAACCTTTTTTATAGATAGGAATGATTTCTGCCCCTGCCCAAGTCGGAGGGAGCGCCATACCTTGATGTATGGCGTTAAATAGTGTCCGTAGGTAGGGTGCCCATACTACTTGTTCATTTCTAAACAGGTCACCAGGGATTCTATCCAGCCCTGGTGCCTTGTTTGGTACCAATTTGCCAAGCGCCGAAGAATCCTCTACCAATGTGCAGGGAGGTGCGCCAATGTTTGAGGGGATTTGATCATTAACTGGTGCCCTATCTGCTACATCTCCATCTAAAGGCCTTGAATATAAAACTTTAAAATGGGGTCTCCAAACTTCTTCCCCCAAGTTTGGTTCGATTGCTGAGTTGCCTTCGGATTTTCCAGTTTTCACTAGATTCTAAAAGCCTCTCATGTCTCTATTATCTAAAGCTTTCTAGATTGTTTTCCATTTATCAGTTTCCCACATTGCTTTGGCTTCAGCTAGGGTTTTTTTTTATCGTGCCCTGATTTCTTTGATACATAGGTTGTCATTATCCTTAATCCCCAGTAACAAAGGGCGCTTGGCTTCCCTGCACGCTTTAATATACCAGCGGTGTTTAGGTTTGGGGTCAGAACTATTATTATTTTCACCGTTGTAAAAAAACTCAGCGAAATTTAAAAACATATCCTGGTACCAGCAGGGATTCAGAGCCTCGACTATTTTCAGAGACTGCAAATGCAGTTTCTAGAAAGGGAAAAATTTGTTTATGCAGGATGGCCATTTTTTCCGTTGATTGTGCAAATGTTCCCCAACGTACTCTGATCATCCTTGGGGTGCGGAAAGCCTATTTCTAACACCAGTGGATTACGGTCACTTTCACATTGAGATTTAACCGAAAAGTCTATAGTTCTGTGCCATAACTCAACATCTTTATATAATATACAATAGAAAAACGCCAATGCTGCCATTAACACTTCACCACAAATTTTGACATCTCACAATTGACTGAAACATAAAGTAAGGGGATCTGATTATCTTGAATGAATCTTTAGTTTTATTCACTTTTTACTTATTTTTGATTATTTGATCATATTTTTAGCAAAATTTTTTCAGTTAAAAAAACATATAACATACAATATTTGAAAAACATTCTATACATTAAAACACTCCCCTTCCAACACTCACACATCCGCTCACTTGTGAATCACTATCAAACACTCTCATATACACTCAACATTATCACATTAATATTTACAATTGTTCAAAATCCACTGTTTCATGTATGGTGCCATAGATATGTATTTGACACCTATTTATAAATTTTTTACAGAAAACTCATATATTGAATGATATTCTTATGGCATAGCAAACTTAAGGTCTACGCGTTTCGAACTCCTTTCGTTGTCGAGTTCTCATCAGGACCACACTGTGAAGTAAACAAGTGGGAGACCTCCATTAGAAATGTGTTCTAAACCATATTAGAATTTACTGTGTAGCTCAACATCTACTTGTACCCATCTTACCTCAATTTTTGTACAACAAATCAATTTGTCTTCAAGACCACGGCGCCGTACCACCTAAACAACATTAAAGCACACCGCTCAGCTGAGCTCAACAAAATGTTCTTTGCCTGGTATATGTGATCTAAATAGCGAATTGTTACTCACCAATGTGTCTTGGTATATGCAACGTATCCCTGTAATCAAATGATATGATGAATCAATTTTTTAACCTAATCTCGCATTAGCCAGTCTAAAGAGCCGTTTATTACTCACTTCTTACCTATTGTGATTCTTATTTTCTTATTGTATTGGAGGGTTATTTGTTTCAATGTTGTCCCTGTAATGACAAACAGGGATCATGTTTACTGCGATATGTTCGCCAGTGCTGTTTATAGATAAGCGTTTTGTCCTTTGTTGGTCTATATGATTACCTTAAATGGGGAGAGCCATTGTTGCGAGCCGACTCAGAATCCTGAAATGACAAATCATATGTTGAATGTCATTCAGGTCGGCACACACGCTATCATGAAATTCATATGCCGAGATACTTGAGACAATTTACAACAAGGGGTGGTGATGGACAGAGTCTCTGAATTAAGCAGAATACTCTCACCCAGTCAAGAGATCAGGGCTAGATCCAACACCGTTTTTTAGCTCATTGCACCATCCCAGTTTCAGAACCTGGCTGTATGCAAATTAGTCTGTCCCTGGCCCAGTGCATCATGGGAACAGGGCAGACCAGACTACAAAAGCCAATTCTTACACTGGGAAGGAAACAAGCTTCCGGGGACCGGTTTCTGGCATTTCAGCCGTCTTCGGCCCGGCTTGCTTGAATCCTGATGGTGCAATGAGCAAGGGACTCACATCTGAGTATACCCTTCCACGCTTAGGGTGGACAAAATAATTTACAACAAGGGGTGGTGATGGACAGAGTCTCTGAATTAAGCAGAATACTCTCACCCAGTCAAGAGATCAGGGCTAGATCCAACACCGTTTTTTAGCTCATTGCACCATCCCAGTTTCAGAACCTGGCTGTATGCAAATTAGTCTGTCCCTGGCCCAGTGCATCATGGGAACAGGGCAGACCAGACTACAAAAGCCAATTCTTACACTGGGAAGGAAACAAGCTTCCGGGGACCGGTTTCTGGCATTTCAGCCGTCTTCGGCCCGGCTTGCTTGAATCCTGATGGTGCAATGAGCAAGGGACTCACATCTGAGTATACCCTTCCACGCTTAGGGTGGACAAAATAATTTACAACAAGGGGTGGTGATAGACAGAGTCTCTGAATTAAGCAGAATACTCTCACCCAGTCAAGAGATCAGGGCTAGATCCAACACCGTTTTTTAGCTCATTGCACCATCCCAGTTTCAGAACCTGGCTGTATGCAAATTAGTCTGTCCCTGGCCCAGTGCATCATGGGAACAGGGCAGACCAGACTACAAAAGCCAATTATTACACTGGGAAGGAAACAAGCTTCCGGGGACCGGTTTCTGGCATTTCAGCCGTCTTCGGCCCGGCTTGCTTGAATCCTGATGGTGCAATGAGCAAGGGACTCACATCTGAGTATACCCTTCCACGCTTAGGGTGGACAAAATAATTTACAACAAGGGGTGGTGATGGACAGAGTCTCTGAATTAAGCAGAATACTCTCACCCAGTCAAGAGATCAGGGCTAGATCCAACACCGTTTTTTAGCTCATTGCACCATCCCAGTTTCAGAACCTGGCTGTATGCAAATTAGTCTGTCCCTGGCCCAGTGCATCATGGGAACAGGGCAGACCAGACTACAAAAGCCAATTCTTACACTGGGAAGGAAACAAGCTTCCGGGGACCGGTTTCTGGCATTTCAGCCGTCTTCGGCCCGGCTTGCTTGAATCCTGATGGTGCAATGAGCAAGGGACTCACATCTGAGTATACCCTTCCACGCTTAGGGTGGACAAAATAATTTACAACAAGGGGTGGTGATGGACAGAGTCTCTGAATTAAGCAGAATACTCTCACCCAGTCAAGAGATCAGGGCTAGATCCAACACCGTTTTTTAGCTCATTGCACCATCCCAGTTTCAGAACCTGGCTGTATGCAAATTAGTCTGTCCCTGGCCCAGTGCATCATGGGAACAGGGCAGACCAGACTACAAAAGCCAATTCTTACACTGGGAAGGAAACAAGCTTCCGGGACCGGTTTCTGGCATTTCAGCCGTCTTCGGCCCGGCTTGCTTGAATCCTGATGGTGCAATGAGCAAGGGACTCACATCTGAGTATACCCTTCCACGCTTAGGGTGGACAAAATAATTTACAACAAGGGGTGGTGATGGACAGAGTCTCTGAATTAAGCAGAATACTCTCACCCAGTCAAGAGATCAGGGCTAGATCCAACACCGTTTTTTAGCTCATTGCACCATCCCAGTTTCAGAACCTGGCTGTATGCAAATTAGTCTGTCCCTGGCCCAGTGCATCATGGGAACAGGGCAGACCAGACTACAAAAGCCAATTCTTACACTGGGAAGGAAACAAGCTTCCGGGGACCGGTTTCTGGCATTTCAGCCGTCTTCGGCCCGGCTTGCTTGAATCCTGATGGTGCAATGAGCAAGGGACTCACATCTGAGTATACCCTTCCACGCTTAGGGTGGACAAAATAATTTACAACAAGGGGTGGTGATGGACAGAGTCTCTGAATTAAGCAGAATACTCTCACCCAGTCAAGAGATCAGGGCTAGATCCAACACCGTTTTTTAGCTCATTGCACCATCCCAGTTTCAGAACCTGGCTGTATGCAAATTAGTCTGTCCCTGGCCCAGTGCATCATGGGAACAGGGCAGACCAGACTACAAAAGCCAATTCTTACACTGGGAAGGAAACAAGCTTCCGGGGACCGGTTTCTGGCATTTCAGCCGTCTTCGGCCCGGCTTGCTTGAATCCTGATGGTGCAATGAGCAAGGGACTCACATCTGAGTATACCCTTCCACGCTTAGGGTGGACAAAATAATTTACAACAAGGGGTGGTGATGGACAGAGTCTCTGAATTAAGCAGAATACTCTCACCCAGTCAAGAGATCAGGGCTAGATCCAACACCGTTTTTTAGCTCATTGCACCATCCCAGTTTCAGAACCTGGCTGTATGCAAATTAGTCTGTCCCTGGCCCAGTGCATCATGGGAACAGGGCAGACCAGATACTTGAGACAGCACTCCCAAGCGTTGATCTTGTTATTTACCTTAATTTTGGATTGCCATCAACAAACGTCGGCTCCTGGGGTTCTGCTTAGTCGCGACCACTCGTGCCACTAGCTGCACGCTCGTTGTCCATGTATTTTCTACTTCCGGGTCGCGCCATCTTGGAGTGTAGTGTTTGCTTATACTTTTGCTGGCAAACGGCGGCGCCATCTTACAACGGGTTTAGACGTGAGTTGTCTACTTGATTCTTCAATGAAAAAACGCAAGACAGGAATTTTGAAACATATCGGTTGTGTTCATGTATTTCAATTTTCATTATACATATCACTGGGTAGTGCAATATATCTAGAGATAATATTTGTGCACCTTTGTAATCCCCGGTCATTATCATGTGTGACCTACTAAGATAGTTTGTACATTTCGGAGATCTCATTTAATCCTTCAGTTGCCGAATTAAATCTGACAATCATCATTGCCTCATAACGCGATAATTTCGCCTCGAGGTCCCCTCCTCTCTTGTCCTGCTCCACCTTGGCTATCACAGTCCAACGTAAATCAGTTTCTGTATGATTTTTCAATTGCCAATGCTGCACCAATGGTGCATTGGGTTCCTTCCGTTTAATTCTTGATTTATGCTGTTGGATTCGTGTCCTAATCTCTAATTAGTTTTCCCAACATACAATAAATTGCATGGACATGTTATACCGTAAATTACATAGCGTGACTTGCAATTAGTGAATGTTTCGTGTCTCCACGAGATTGCCTTATGTTTAAAGATAATCCCTTCTTCTGTGGTCGCACAACAATTACAACTACCACATTTTCGATGGCCTTGGATTGGTGGCAGGCCAATCATAGTTCTCAAAGTGTCCTGTTCCTTAGCAAGCATTGATGCTCTTACCAATTTATTTGCTATGCTTGCTTCTTTCCGAAAGGCAAATAAAGGAACTTTTGAAAATTCCTCATAAAGATTTTTAATCAAATGCCAGTTACTTTTGATTGCTTTTTTCAACATATTAGAATTGGGGCAGTATGTGCTGACTAGAACCCTCCAGTCCATTTTTTGTTTAGTTTTCTTTTCCAAAAGACATTCCCGTGGCGTCCACCACGCTCTTTTCATACATCATTTGAGTCATTTTTTCGGATATCCACGTTTTATCAGGTTAGCTGTCAATTTCTCTGAGTGTTTCATGAATTCATTCTTTTGTTGGCAGTTTCTACGAATACGTAGAAATTGTCCGTAAGGAAGGTTTTCCTTGAGGCTCCGGGGATGATTGCTGGAAAAAGTGTAGTGATCTATTCCGATCGGTGTCCTTTTTATATAAGGTGGTAATTAATCCCCCGTATTCCGATGGATACATTTCGACATCAAGAAAAGGCATTTTGGTCTTTGAATGATTGAGGCTAAATTTAATTTCTTGAGTTCTATTGTTCAGCCAGTTATGGAAATGTATTAGTTCTACTTGTGGGCCCGTCCATATGAAAAAGACATCGTCAATGAAACGATTCCAGTTTTTTATCCATTGTTTCGAAATTCCTGTCTTGCTTTTTTTCATTGAAGAATCAAGTAGACAACTCACGTCTAAACCCGTTGTAAGATGGCGCCGCCGTTTGCCAGCAAAAGTATAAGCAAACACTACACTCCAAGATGGCGCGACCCGGAAGTAGAAAATACATGGACAACGAGCGTGCAGCTAGTGGCACGAGTGGTCGCGACTAAGCAGAACCCCAGGAGCCGACGTTTGTTGATGGCAATCCAAAATTAAGGTAAATAACAAGATCAACGCTTGGGAGTGCTGTCTCAAGTATCTCGGCATGTGAATTTATGATAGCGTGTGTGCCGACCTGAATGACATTCAACATATGATTTGTCATTTCAGGATTCTGAGTCGGCTCGCAACAATGGCTCTCCCCATTTAAGGTAATCATATAGACCAGCAAAGGACAAAACGGTTATCTATAAACAGCACTGGCGAACATATCGCAGTAAACATGATCCCTGTTTGTCATTACAGGGACAACATTGAAACAAATAACCCTCCAATACAATAAGAAAATAAGAATCACAATAGGTAAGAAGTGAGTAATAAATGGCTCTTTAGACTGGCTATTGCGAGATTAGGTTAAAAAATTGATTCATCATATCATTTAATTACAGGGATACGTTGCATATACCAAGACACATTGGTGAGTAACAATTCGCTATTTAGATCACATATACCAGGCAAAGAACATTTTGTTGAGCTCAGCTGAGCGGTGTGCTTTAATGTTGTTTAGGTGGTCCGGCGCCGTGGTCTTGAAGACAAATTGATTTGTTGTACAAAAATTGAGGTAAGATGGGTACAAGTAGATGTTCAGCCACACAGTACATTCTAATATGGTTTAGAACACATTTCTAACGGAGGTCTCCCACTTCTTTACTTCACAGTGTGGTCCTGATGAGAACTCGACAATGAAAAGAGTTCGAAACGCGTAGACCTTAAGTTTGCTATGCCATAAGAATATCATTCAATATATGAGTTTTCTGTAAAAAATTATAAATAGGTGTCAAATACATATCTATGGCATCATACACGAAACAGTGGATTTTGAACAATTGTAAATATTAATGTGATAATGTTGAGTGTATATGAGAGTGTTTGATAGTGATTCACAAGTGAGCGGATGTGTGAGTGTTGGAAGGGGAGTGTTTTAATGTATAGAATGTTTTTCAAATATTGTATGTTATATGTTTTTTTTAACTGAAAAAATGTTGCTACAAATATGATCAAATAATCAAAAAGAAGTAAAAAGTGAATAAAACTAAAGATTCATTCAAGATAATCAGATCCCCTCACTTTATGTTTCAGTCAATTGTGAGATGTCAAAATTTGTGGTGAAGTGTTAATGGCAGCATTGGCGTTTTTCTATTGTATATTATATAAGGCTGTGGCTTGGCCTTGCTGCTTGGGAGCCCGTACCCAGTGGTGTTTATTTGCATTTATAGCAGGCGGTGGCCTGTGTGGTAGCCCTTAGTGGATACTTTTTGAATAATTGGTGTGGTGTAACTATTGTGATCCTCAAGTGAGGATTAGGAACTTGGTCCTGCGTCGGTGTGAGATTGTTGTTAGAGTAAGAGTTCGACTGCTGTCACAGAGTAAGCGTGTATAATATGTCAGACAATGAGACCTTTGCTTATAGCGAAGACCATATCAAGAAGTTACTAGCGGCTCCACCGCTGTTCGCGTCCGCCTCATTAAGTATAACTGCACAAAACCAAAACGAAACAGACAAACTACTTAGACTTCGGAAAAAACAAATCCGGACAGATCTACATGGTCATTTTTTGCTCCAACATTTACCGGCAGGTACAATTCCTGGAGGCCTACAAATAAAAAATATACCTGTGATTTTCACAGAGGATCCAATTTACAAGAAGGGCTACAGCTACATAGAAACCAAGTGTAGCAGGGACTTGATGGTCCTAACAATAGAAACTGCACAAAGACTTTCTAAAGTCCAACTAGAAGAAATTGAAACCTTGGTATCTAGTATTTCAACAAACCAACTAATAACTGACGCCAAATCTTTGTTAGAAAAAGTAGAGTAAGAAATCGGTGAGTTCAAAGACTACACTATTAATCAAAAAAACAACCAATTTGAGAAGGACCAAAAAAAATTCAATTTGGAAAAGGTCTATCCTTATCTCCAATCAGACTTCTACTCGCGTCCTGAATCAAGGAAATATTTACAAGATTATCAAGGGAGATCAGCCAACAAATTCATTACATTCTCAGATACCTCCTCATCAGGAAGCAGTAGTGAGGGAGATAATACAGATCCTCAAGGTAATAACAGTCGAAGGGGATCATTTCGACAAAATCAACAAGGATCCAATAATTTTTTAGGGAGAGGACAGTCGAAACCCAGAGGCAGAGTGTGATCAAATCAACCTTGGGAGATGTCAACTCGACGTCAAAATTACAAAAATTAACAACACCTTCTCTAATATTTAATCTCTCCAACAGAATTCTAACAGAACAAGAGGAAAGCGTCCTCCAAAAAGGACTATCATTCGTTCCGACCAAAAGAACTGACTTTGTAAAACTTAAAACAGAAACAATAGAGTTCTTTAGGAAAATTAGGTTGAAAACCTTCTTCTTGGAAAACCCAATAGATCAAGGGATGGAAACAACGGCCTCAGGAATGAATCTACATTTTGCCCTCCTAACTATAAAATACCCAAAGAAGTGATAACCTTCGAAAGAACGATACTGTCCGCGATTTCAGAAATGGAAAAAAAGAAAAAATGGCTGAAACACAATATAACAAAACCAGAATCCATGGCCCTAACTACACTGAAAAACGACACATCAGTAATAATCAAGCAAGCTGATAAGGGTGGGTCCATTGTGGTTTGGGACCGTCAGCTATATATGGAAGAGGTAAAAAAACAACTGAATGATGTGAACTGCTATCGCAAAATCAACAAAGACCCTACATCCGACCTAAAAAATGAATTACACTCAATTATAGATGAAGCATCCCAACAAGGCTTCCTTGGCAAAAAAGAGACAGAATATTTAAAGATCAAACATCCAAGAATTCCTTTATTCTACATCTTGCCAAAAGTCCATAAAAATGAAAGAACACCACCAGGACGTCCTATAGTTTCAGATGTGAGTCACTAATGGAGCCAATATCCAAATTTGTGGATTTTTTCTTGAAGCCGTTTTTACCTAACGTGAAATCATACATCAGAGACACGATGGATTTCATCAGCAAGTTGAGTGAAATAGAATTTGAAGAAAATAACCATTGGATGGTAACGATGGATATAACATCTTTGTATACCCAAATACCGCAGGATGAGGGACTAGAAATTTTGAGACAAATACTGAACACAAGAGACAAACCACAAAAGATACCAACTGATTTCATCATCCAACTTGCCGCGTTTGCGTTGAAACGCAACTATTTCAACTTTGATGGAGATTTTTATTTCCAAGTAGGGGGCGTAGTAATGGTTTGTCCCTTTGCCCCTGAACTGGCGATACTGTATATGTCCACCTATGAGGAAAAATTCATTTATGAGAATAACCCTTTCATTCAATGGATAAAAAACTGGAATTGTTTCATTGACGATGTCTTTTTCATATGGACGGGCCCAGAAGAAGAACTAATAAATTTCCATAACTGGCTGAACAATAGAACTCAAGAAATTAAATTTAGCCTCAATCATTCAAAGACCAAAATGCCTTTTCTTGATGTCGAAATGTATCCATCGGAATACGGGGGATTAATTACCACCTATATAAAAAGGACACCGATCGGAATAGATCACTACATTTTTCCAGCAATCACCCCCGGAGCCTCAAGGAAAACCTTCCTTACGGACAATTTCTACGTATTCGTAGAAACTGCCAACAAAAGAATGAATTCATGAAACACTCAGAGAAATTGACAGCTAACCTGATAGAACGTGGATATCCGAAAAAATTACTCAAACGATGTATGAAAAGAGCGTGGTGGACGGCACGGGAATGTCTTTTGGAAAAGAAAACTAACCAAAAAATGGACTGGAGGGTTCTAGTCAGCACATACTGCCCCAATTCTAATATGTTGAAAAAAGCAATCAAAAGTAACTGGCATTTAATTAAAAATCTTTATGAGGAATTTTCAAAAGTTCCTTTATTTGCCTTTCGGAAAGAAGCAAGCATAGCAAATAAATTGGTAAGAGCATCAATGCTTGCTAAGGAACAGGACACTTTGAGAACTATGATTGGCCTGCCACCAATCCAAGGCCATCGAAAATGTGGTAGTTGTAATTGTTGTGCGACCACAGAAGAAGGGATTATCTTTAAACATAAGGCAATCTCGTGGAGACACGAAACATTCACTAATTGCAAGTCACGCTATGTAATTTACGGTATAACATGTCCATGCAATTTATTGTATGTTGGGAAAACTAATTAGAGATTAGGACACGAATCCAACAGCATAAATCAAGAATTAAACGGAAGGTACGCAATGCACCATTGGTGCAGCATTGGCAATTGAAAAATCATACAGAAACTGATTTACGTTGGACTGTGATAGCCAAGGTGGAGCAGGACAAGAGAGGAGGGAACCTCGAGGCGAAATTATCGCTTTATGAGGCAATGATGATTGTCAGATTTAATTCGGCAACTGAAGGATTAAATGAGATCTCCGAAATGTACAAACTATCTTAGGAGGTCACACATGATAATGACCGGGGATTCCAAAGGTGCACAAATATTATCTCTAGATATATTGCACTACCCAGTGATATGTATGATGAAAATTGAAATACATGAACACCACCGATGATGTTTCAAAATTCCTGTCTTGCGTTTTTTCATTGAAGAATCAAGTAGACAACTCACGTCTAAACCCGTTGTAAGATGGCGCCGCCGTTTGCCAGCAAAAGTATAAGCAAACACTACACTCCAAGATGGCGCGACCCGGAAGTAGAAAATACATGGACAACAAGCGTGCAGCTAGTGGCACGAGTGGTCGCGACTAAGCAGAACCCCAGGAGCCGACATTTGTTGATGGCAATCCAAAATTAAGGTAAATAACAAGATCAACGCTTGGGAGTGCTGTCTCAAGTATCTCAGCATGTGAATTTATGATAGCGTGTGTGCCGACCTGAATGACATTCAACATATGATTTGTCATTTCAGGATTCTGAGTCGGCTCGCAACAATGGCTCTCCCCATTTAAGGTAATCATATAGACCAACAAAGGACAAAACGCTTATCTATAAACAGCACTGGCAAACATATCGCAGTAAACATGATCCCTGTTTGTCATTACAGGGACAACATTGAAACAAATAACCCTCCAATACAATAAGAAAATAAGAATCACAATAGGTAAGAAGTGAGTAATAAACGGCTCTTTAGACTGGCTATTGCGAGATTAGGTTAAAAAATTGATTCATCATATCATTTGATTACAGGGATACGTTGCATATACCAAGACACATTGGTGAGTAACAATTCGCTATTTAGATCACATATACCAGGCAAAGAACATTTTGTTGAGCTCAGCTGAGCGGTGTGCTTTAATGTTGTTTAGGTGGTCCGGCGCCGTGGTCTTGAAGACGAATTGATTTGTTGTACAAAAATTAAGGTAAGATGGGTACAAGTAGATGTTGAGCCACACAGTAAATTCTAATATGGTTTAGAACACATTTCTAACGGAGGTCTCCCACTTCTTTACTTCACAGTGTGGTCCTGATGAGAACTCGACAATGAAAAGAGTTCGAAACGCGTAGACCTTAAGTTTGCTATGCCATAAGAATATCATTCAATATATGAGTTTTCTGTAAAAAATTATAAATAGGTGTCAAATACATATCTATGGCATCATACATGAAACAGTGGATTTTGAACAATTGTAAATATTATTGTGATAACGTTGAGTGTATATGAGAGTGTTTGATAGTGATTCACAAGTGAGCGGATGTGTGAGTGTTGGAAGGGGAGTGTTTTAATGTATAGAATGTTTTTCAAATATTGTATGTTATATGTTTTTTTGAACTGAAAAAATGTTGCTAAAAATATGATCAAATAATCAAAAAGAAGTAAAAAGTGAATACAACTAAAGATTCATTCAAGATAATCAGATCCCCTCACTTTATGTTTCAGTCAATTGTGAGATGTCAAAATTTGTGGTGAAGTGTTAATGGCAGCATTGGCGTTTTTCTATTGTATATTATATAAGGCTGAGGCTTGGCCTTGCTGCTTGGGAGCCCGTACCCAGTGGTGTTTATTTGCATAACTCAACATCTACCAAGATATAATCAATTGTGGATGCCTGTCCAAATTTATTAAAAGTAGGATTACCCGGACTGTCAGAGGTGAAACGACCAAGTGGCTAAGTGTGAGTGAATTCATTTGGAGATCAAGAGAGGTCCACCCCCTTATTGAGTAGATATTACATTCAGGAATTGCCCAAATCGAATGTTCCTCACTTGTAATGGTAGTAGTTATGCTATTAAGGGGTTCAAAATGACAATTAAAGTCTCCTCCAATAATTACATGTGTAGACTCAGGTAGAGTGTGGAGGAAAGGGGCCAAGCAGTCTAAGGTCTGTGAGGTTTGCCCCTGCCTCACTGGACGAGAGTAAAGGTTGATAATAGCCATCTTCGGAGAGTTGTAAAAAGAGAGAAGGATACACAGAATATCAGGGGAGAGGGTGTCTATCATCTTAATATTGCAGCCCAGATCGGGGAGTTCCATTTTGGAGGTAAGACCTGCTATTTTCCAGGATAAGATCTTGGTGTTGTGTGTTTCTTCTGCGATTACAGTCTGTGTGTGCAAGGGGCGCCCCTCATGTTGTGTTACTTAATGCAAAGTCCCTGCCTGTTCCTGTGGGGTGCAATGAAAATCCCCAGATGTCTTGGCAGCGGAACCAGGAGTACTAACTGCTGGTGTAACCTCATAGGTTTTCTCGGAGAATTGATCAACAAACTCAAATCTTTCACAATTCTGGGGCTCAACTGGCTGGTTGTCCATATGAATCAGATATTTAACGGTAGGGTTTAGTCAATCAACCAGATCTAGGGGACTACATCTATTGCTGACGAGAATGTTAAATGGCGTGGTAATTTCAGAACCCCGACCCACATTTAGCAAGTTTCAAGTCTGAGCTCTCATTTCCCACTTTTTATACACACTTTCCACTCTATCTAGCAAGGGGCTAGGGGTAATAAAAGTAACCTAAGGGGAGTGTCTGGATGCCACTGGTTTCCCTGGGTAATCCCCATTCGAGAATGTGTTGGACCACCCTGCTGTCTCTAAAATTAATCAGGACACAATCCCCCACAATTTCTTTCTCCCTCTGCCCCAGCCAGCTAACCCTATGTGTAAATAGGATTTCGCTATGTGTTAAATAGGGGAGTGGTCTGTGTTTATTTAACCAATAAGTGATTTTATTTTTTCAATTCAGGATATGACTCCCCTCAACCTATTTCCAGCTCTGGTACTCCAGCTAGTATGACAACATAGGGAGTGGAGGCTTGAGGCAGATATATACAGGGCAAAGTGGAATTTGTTTCCCTTGACTTAGATTGAGGAGTATTCCTGTTGTCTCCTTTACGGTTTCTAGGTGGATGATATTCGGCTGGCAGGCCTGAAGTTGTTGCCACAGCCCTAGAACCATGGGCATTGTCTACGGAGTGAGATACCCTATGTTGGAGAATAACTGGGCCCAAGTTTTGTTGGGCTAATTGAATAGTCCCAATAGGTACATTCATTTGCGCCGTTAGTTTTTGTACTTAAGGGAGGGGTAGCGAAGAAGAAACAGGTAGAATCACATGGTTTTGTTGGGGAACAATGGCCTGATCCGAGGATTTAATGTATTCAATAGTCTGCAAGATGGTATCGATTTTACTCCCCCAAGAATCTACCAATGAGGTCAGCTTATCAATACGTCTCATTGCAACTTCTAGTTCTGATTTTATAAGCTGTTCGAAGTATGCTTTGAGCTCTGTTGCCAGATGTAATGCCCATACCGGTGACTCCACTGACTTTTTGCTACTTACATCAGCTACATATCCCTCTGGCAGTTGATTTAGCACCACCACATGTTTCCCTCCCTTGTGAACTTTTTGCTTCCGGAGTGCTCCTTTCCTTCCCCCCCCCCCCATGTCAGTTTTGCTAGAGTTTTCCAGAACTATATTTTCTTGTACAAACAATGAGTCTAGGGTAGTGGGGACAACTAGTGTTTGGGAGGAGTAGAGTACTTCTGCCTCCATAATTGGGGAGGTTCTTGGAATCATTGGTGTTAAAGAGAGGCGTCTCTCAGTGTGTTCTATTTCCCTGGAGACTGCTCCTATTGCCTGCTGCAACATTTTATCAATAGCTGTGGGTTGGGCAGTAGTGGGGTTTGCACAGGGGCTTTCTGCATAGTGTTTGGCCTTATGGGTGGGGGAGTGCTTTTCCCCATACTTGTTTGATATCTAAGCCTCCCCAGTCCACAACTCGGCTAACAAATGTTATTCAATTGGTCAGAGCAAGCGTTCTCCCCACTATACTTCAAATAATTTAAATCTAGGACTTCACTCTATAGAGCCCCAAAGGACTCTCCTTAATTCAACAGCACACTGAAGAAGCGAATGCACAAACATTAAACATTAGAGCTCACGTAAATCAAATTAACAGGGGGGTGGCCCAGCCTCAATCGGTCTTGGACGGGCTCAGACAGGCCTGCCCTTGGCCCGGGCCTCCCCCTCGTCAGCAAGACCCAAAACACCTGAGTAAACTTGCGTTGAACCCTGGATTTTGTGGTTCTCCACAGGGGGATTGTGCAGGATAAAGCGGCGGGATCGTCCACAGCAGATGTCAGCGGAGGTCAGCACCCACAACAGGAGTCAGCAGTGGCATCAAAGAAAGACGTTGAAACAATAACGGGACCCACGCTGCAGGTGGAGAGGCTGCGCTTTGTGCGTGGAGATGGTCCGGTGCCTCCCCCTCATCAGCAAGACCCGAAACACCTGAGTAAACTCGCGTTGCACCCTGGATATTATGGTCCTCCACAGGGTTATTGTGCGGGATACAGCGGCGGGATTGTCCACAGCAGATGTCAGCGGAGGTCAGCACCCACAACAGGAGTCAGCAGTGGCATCAAGGAAAGGCGTTGAAACAACAACGGACACACGCTGCAGGGGGAGAGGCTGCGATTTATGCGCGAAGAGGGTCCGGTGCCTCCCCCTAGTCAGCAAGACCCGAAACACCTGAGTAAACTCGCATTGCACCTTGGATGTTGTGGTCCTCCACAGGGTGATTGTGCAGGATACAGCGGCGGGATCATCCACAGCAGATGTCAGCAGGGGTCAGCAACCACAACAGGAGTCAGCAGTGGCATCAAGGAAAGGCGTTGAAACAACAACGGTACCCACACTCCGGGGGTAGAAGCTGCGCTTTATGCGTGGAGATGGTCCGGGGCCTCCCCCTCGTCAGCAAGACCCGAAACACATGAGTAGGCTCGCGCTGCACCCTGGATGTTGTGGTCCTCCACAGGGTGATTGTGCGGGATACAGCGGAGGGATCATCCAGAGCATATGTCAGAAGAGGTCAGCACCCACAACAGGAGTCAGCAGTGGCATCAAGGAAAGGCGTTGAAACAACAACAGGACCATTATTAAACAATGCAATGTGTGAATCTATTAAAATATGCATTTGATTATGGTTATTGGTGATTTTTTGACAAAGCTAAAAGGTCAGCTTCATGTGTTTTGATGTGGTGACCATTTGATGAAGCCAATAGGCAGTGCCACTATTATTTTGGTATTTTCAGGCTTTGGCAAAGCCAGCAGGTCTACCTTACTTAAAATGACACATTTTATATTTTTGCATGACATAGCCATGTGCAGTGGCGGGAGGGGTAGGGCCCCCAACTCCATATTGTGCTTGGATATCTTACCTTATGTTAAAAGACAACATATCAGAGCGGGTTGCATACCTTTTTGTTCCATTTATTCCACAAGTTGAACTCATTTTAAACCATTGTCTTTGATGTGTAGCGTGCTGACTGGCGACGTGCCCAGCCCTAACAGCATGTATAAAACTAAACACAATCATATTGGGGCACCATTTGCCCCAAAAGCAGTGGCGACAGCTTCTCTGCAAGTTGCATTATTTATTTCAAACCGAACTTTCATTTATTCTTTTAGTAATCCATTTAACACTGTTTAATCCTCTTGTTTTCTTTTTAACCATCTACATCCCCTTTGCGAGGAGCTGCATTGATTACTTGCCCTACCGGATTAGCACCCACCAAGACTAATCAGAGAACTTTGTGGAATTCCACCGTCATCTCCAAGCGAGGCGGAACACCTCGGTTCACACAGTAGGTTTATTTTTGAAGGTCGTCAAAAGGACACGTTAAAGACTATTTGAGACATTGGAAATACTATCAGCTTTCGTTATGAGATTGCACGCTTTTTTTAACAAAGAACATATTATTGGTTTTAATGAAGTTATTATGAATATTCCAGGATTTCACCAAGTGAATTATGGGTATCGCAGTTCTTTCACCACATTCGGGTGGTTCAGGTGTTAATCATGAAGAGGGACCAAGGGGAGGGACTAGGATCTGCAGGCGGGAGGTTGGATTTAAATGAAGGCACATCGGAAGAGGAGAAAACTTAGATTATTGAGAGAGGAGAAAGATTCCACGTAAGCAGGTACGAGTAGGGAACGAGAAATTCGAAAGGGCCACAGGGAAGGAGAGGTTTTTGGGAACGGGGACAGGGATTAACGGGAACTGCAACTGGTTTCGCAGAGGCAGTCAGGTTCATGAGAATGAGACTGGGGGTAGCTAGAATGTAGTTTGTGAGAAGTGGCAGGGTAACAAGATAGTTTTTTGAAGGGCAAGAAAAGAATAGACATGGAAGAAGAGAGTGACTGTTTATTAAAGTGAAGTACAATTTCTATCAATGCATTCACAGAACGAAGGGAGAATAATTATGTGAGGCCCCGAGAATAGGGAGAAGAGCGAAGACAACGCAGGACGACCCAACCCAAAGGCTACCTTAGAACATTTTAAAGTCCTTACAGAACAAGACTTCACAAAAACTGCTCTTAATACAACCTCAGGGTCCCCTCTGGACCCTTTGCCTCACAAAATAGTAAAGGAGTTCAGGGATGACCTTTTCCCAGTATTGCAACAGCTTTGCAATCAATCCCTCATTTCTGGCACAGTACCAAAAGAATGGAAATTGGCGGTTGTTACCCCCCTATTAAAGAAACCTAATCTAGACCCGAACTGCAAAAAAAACTACCGTCCTATATCGCTCCTGCCATACCCTATAAAGATCATAGAGCGGTGGGTCAGCAGATCCCTTGCCCTCTTCCTAGAAACCAACAACATCCTGGAAGAGGAGCAATTCGGTTTCAGACCAGCTCACGGAACCGAGTCAGCTCTGCTGACAGTTCTGGATGACCTGCGAATGAGGGCGGACAGGGGGGAATCAGCAATCCTGATTCTGCTGGACCTGTCCGCCGCTTTCGATACGGTGAGCCACGACATCCTGCTGACAAGACTAAAAAACATTGGAATCGGCGGAGTGGCGCTCGATTGGTTTCACTCCTATTTAAAAGACAGATGGCAGGCAGTAGCCATCCCCCCATATCAGTCGGAATTTGTTAAAGTCCCACATGGCGTCCCACAAGGGTCCGCAATCAGTCCGATACTTTTTAATATATATATGCAACCCCTGTTGGGCATTATCAAGGCCCACGGTATTAGCGTGATCAACTATGCGGACGACACGCAGCTGATGATTTCCCTTGATGGTGCCCAGGCCAACTCACTCACGGCTTTCCATACCTGTATGGCAGAAATGACACTCTGGCTAAACCAGAACTCACTACAATTTAATAGTGATAAAACGGAAATAATGCACTGCGCAGTTGGCAGAATTACCAGAAGTCTACCCTCCGATTTCTGGCCCTTGGACCTGGGGGAGTCATTAGCCCCAGTGAAATCAGTGAAAAATCTCGGAGTCAGCTTTAACGACTGTCTGAGCTTAGAGACCAATGTCAACAAGCAGATGAGTAGCTGCTTTGCTTTAATGAGAGGACTGCGAAAGCTGCTACCCCTCTTACCAGCGCAGGTCAGAACCACCATAGTTAGGAGCACCATTCTCAGCCGCCTGGATTACTGTAATGCTCTGCTTCTGGAATCCCCGACCTACTTGATCTCCAGATTGCAAAGCATCCAGGCGGCAGCAGCGAAGCTGGCACTCTCCCGAGAGCGAAGATCCTCTACCACCCTCGCTCTAGCCGATCTTCACTGGCTACCTGTACATCAAAGGATCTGCTTTAAATCCCTCTGCATTGTCTTTAGGGCAGTACACGGAATGGGCCCCCGACCACTTCAAAAGAAATTCAAATGGTATATACCCACACGGTCCCTCCGTTCCTCATCCTCCAACCTGATAAGCATACCCAGGATCAGGAAAGCCACTTATGGTGGCAGAGCTTTCAGCATAGCCGCAGCCCATCTGTGGAACAAATTGCCTATCGACATCAGGAAAACAGACGAACTGATGGCTTTCCGTAAAAAGGTGAAAACATGGCTCTTCCCCAAAGTTTAATCTCACCAGAACTTTATACTATCCCCCTCCTCTGATGCACAGTATTTTCAGCAATATGTACACAGCGCCAGGATGCCCGTAGGGTTGCAGAAGCGCTCTACAAATGCTATAAATATAAATATAGGAGGGTAACAGTAATTTGAAGCTGAGATTGTTGGGAGATTACCAAACAGCGAGCACAGTGTTGGTTGGAAGAGTATCGATTTTTAAGAAGGAGATTTAGACAACATGTAGTTGTCAATAGGGGTGTAACAAAGAGATTATGCACTTTAAAATGAGTTTGATGTTTACATTGTTGAAGCTGTAGTTTCTAAAGTATGTTTCATGGTTATTTACAGTTTCCCCTGACGAAGGACCCACGGGGTCCGAAATGCATTGGGTACAATAAACTGTTTTGGATGAACCCTGCTTTTGTACGTGTTCTTGGGAGAAAGGTTCGGATGGCCGACTTGAACACGAGAAATGTGGAAAATTGCAGCTCCTCGCAAAGGGGATGTAGATGGTTAAAAAGAAAACAAAATGATTAAACAGTGTTAAATGGATTACAAAAAGAATAAATCAAAGTTCGGTTTGAAATAAGTAATGCAACTTGCAGAGAAGCTGTCGCCACTGGTTTTGGGGCAAATGGTGCCCCAATATGATTGTGCTTATGTTAAAAGAACCATATAAATTCACTGAAAGTAACAAAAGTTAAAGTGATACTGCAGTTAGAAATTTTAATAATATGTTTCTTTACATTAAAAACACGTAGAAATATAATGAAAAAAAAGGTTAAAAGGACGTTATAGTTAGGAGAAATTGTCAGTTGACATATACTATTTTAAATTAGCAAAACCAAGTGGTACAAAAGGGGGTGGTGATGGACGGAGCATCTGAACCAATCAAACATTCACACCCAGTCAACAGATCTGGGTTTAATCCATCACAGTTCTTTAGCCCACTCTGCCACCCCAGTTCAGACATGGCCATATGCAAATCAGTCTGTCCCTGTGCCTCATGGGAACAATCCAGCCCGAACTGCCAAGCCATGCCTTCCCTGGACCGGAAACAAGCTTCCGAGGACCGGTTTATAGCATTTAACCATCTTCAGCCCGGCTTGCTTGAATCCAGTGGCAAAGTGAGCAAGGGACTCACGTCTGAGCATACCCTGCCAACTTATGGCGAACAAAGTGGTACAAAAGTGGGTGCTAATGGACGGAGCATCTGAACCAATCAAACACTCACACCCAGTCAACAGATCTGGGTTTAATCCATCACCGTTCTTTAGCCCACTCTGCCACCCCAGTTCAGACATGGCCATATGCAAATCAGTCTGACCCTGTGCCTCATGGGAACAATCCAGCCCGAACAGCCAAGCCATGCCTTCCCTGGACCGGAAACAAGGTTCAGAGGACCGGTTTCTGGCATTTCAGCCGTCTTCAGCCCGGCTTGCTTGAATCCAGTGGCAAAGTGAGCAAGGGACTCACGTCTGAACATACCCGTGCCAACTTATGGCGAACAAAGTGGTACAAAAGGGGGTGGTGATAGACGGAGCATCTGAACCAATCAAACACTCACACCCAGTCAACAGATCTGGGTTTAATCCATCACCGTTCTTTAGCCCACTCTGCCACCCCAGTTCAAACATGGCCATACGCAAATCAGTCTGACCCTGTGCCTCATGGGAACAATCGAGCCCGAACTGCCAAGCCATGCCTTCCCTGGACCGGAAACAAGCTTCCGAGGACCGGTTTCTGGCATTTTAGCCGTCTTCAGCCCGGCTTGCTTGAATCCAGTACGATTTTGGGTAGCACTTTACTGCAAGGTGGAGACTGAAATCTGTAATTTCACTAAACCCAAGGCATATAAAACTTATAGTTATAAGGGTCCTCCTGGCCCCACCACCACCTGGATATCTAGGGGAGACCCTGCGGGTACCTAACATATAAATACATTATAGTTTATTAATGTTTGGTTGCCCCAAACACCAAAGTCGAGTTTGGGCACAATTTGCATTTAAAAAGCAGTCCTGCCTAAGCAGGACTGTGTTTTTAAACTGACCTGAGGCCTCAGCAGTACAAACATGCAAGTGCAGAAAGGGCTGTTGACCTCTAAACTGACTCACCCTATTATATACTAGGGACTTTGAGGTTGTTTTGATCTCCCTGCCCTATTTTGTACTAGAGCCTTATAGAGGAGGTCAGGCCAATCATGTGGGTACCCTAACCCATAGTGTATCTTAGTATATGTAGGTGTTTTCACTGTATTCTATGTATCTTTTCAGCATATCATTTTCTCTGGGCTTAATCAGGCAGAGCCCAGTGACAGTCGGAATCAGTTACTACCAGTACCTGTCAGCAAAACATGGGGGGTGCCCAGGCACAAGGATGAATTTGCAACATTGAGCATGAGAGGTCAACTACCCACAAAGAGTCTTTGTGTCCTGTAATCATGGCCACAGCATCTCTGTTTGTGTTGTGGCCATCCAATCAGATGACTTGGTCCCACTGGACCGATACCAGACCTGCGGAATTGTGATGGCTGACAGGAAAAAAGCTCTCTCAGCCCATCAAATTGATATACACTTTGAACTTGCGGGACCAGCCATTCAGATTTCCCTCATACCTTAATTTCTCAAAAGAAGGAGCTGAGGGGGATGACCATTCTTTTTGGAAAGGTTTGTGAAAATGGAGCAAATGTTACTAGTGAAACAAAGACACTCTTTGTATGGAATTTCTGATATATGTGAATGTTATAAATAAACATAAATAAATAAGTATGCATATATATTTCTTTTTATTTAGCTCCTGTTTAATGACCAACTTTAGGGAGCTCTGACCAGGGCAACGCTTGGCTATCAACGAGGTCCACCATCCTCATTACTATATTCAACATACTTAATATAACAACATGGGAGAGGAGAGATGAAGTGGATTCGGTCTCCCAGAACAGATTTACTTAAACAAAAAGAATCCACCCAAGGGTGTTATTGGGGTGGTCCCTACAATGGTGGGGAGCACACAGTGTTCTTTAAATACCCCTCACACACCAAAAGGACCCTTGGTGTCATGCTTCATCATTGGGGTCTTCACACCCCTCTACGGGATGCGACATGCTACTAACCAACGACTACGTGGGAGCACTTTAATTTTGGCTATGTGTGATGTGTGTAGGGGTTCGTATGTTAAGAAAGTGGTGGGTTCCAAAAAGTGAATATTAAAAAATACCTGACACGTGAGGTCTAATAATTTTAATGGGCCTCCGTGCTGGTACTGTTAAAAGGGGTGGGTTTGAGGTATTTTGTATGTTAATGTACAACACCTCATGTGTGCGTCAACATGTTTCGAAGCTAGGCTTCTCCTTCAGGTCGGGGTGCACAGATCCCCACCTTACTCACGTCGCGGTGTTACTAGGCGTACCTATTAAACACGATTGTATTTATTCCTAGCTGTAGAAGTGGCTACTATGTGCCTACTTATATATTCATCGATATCTGCAATGAGTACCTGAAAACATGGGAAAAAAGAACACAAAAAGAAGCATATCGTATTACAGTTTCAAAATATCCAACATGCTGGTTCGGTGACCTAGAGAAAGTGAGGGCAGCACCATCTAGACAAAATTGTCATTTTTGTGAGGTGCCCTGTAAAGAAAAAGACGAACACATGACACACATACATGTAACATAAAACACACGCTCTATGTGGATATCCTGTTCAGATGATGTTATGATCAGATCATGTTTAAGGACATTCAACATACAACATTCTTTTCATGAAAATCTTAGAGACAATCATCAGCAGAATCTTTACAATGTTATCTGGTGCATTTTTAGCAGATCACCAGGTACATCGAGTTTCATTTTAGACGTACTTTACTGTCCTTCTCTATTTGAGTTAGTGTCATTACTTTCCTTTTTAGTATTATATAAACAAATCTTCATGAAGTTAATTGATTTAAGTGATGAAATGAAAAGTCACCAGCATGAAGAGAAAATGGATTATGTAACTCTAAGCCGTTAAAAAAAAATACTGGGCCTCATTTATGAGGTTTTATTGTAGGGCAGCTCCGCAGGCCTTCCTACTGCACTGCCATACAGTAAAAGAAATGAGCAGGAATGCACCTTCTCTATCAGATACAGGGCATTCCTGTCCTTTTCCCTTGCGCCGGTGTACAATGGGCAGCCGTGCGCCAACGCAGGCACCTTTGCATCATGGTGCAAGGGTGTCTGAGTTGCAAGGAGGATTATTTCTGTGCAGGAAGGGAAACCTTCCTGCACAGAAACAATCAGAAGAGGCTTTTTCCTCTTTCTATGTGTGCTGCAAAATGCAGCACACATACAAAAGTGAAAAAGTGGATAAAAAAGGACCTAAAGCCGTCCACCGGGGAAGAGTAGGTTTTTGCTGCTGCCTCAGATTTACGCTTCCTCTTAAATCTGGGGCAGTGTCAAAATGACATGGATGTTGCTGGGAAGGTCCCCAGCAACACCCGTTACATGCCCCTTTAACACAGAAAACTCAGTTAAAGGGAACAATATTATTGAGGCAGCATTAAGCTAAAAAAAAGTGGCTTAGTGCTGCCTTGTAAATATAGTTTTGGAACAGTGGTCCTTTAAACAAAACAATAGTGTGCTTAGGATAAATATAGACTCAATTCAGTGCTTTATTATGAATGTCCAGCTGGCCAATTCATTTAATGATTAAAAAGAATCAAGGAGCAAAAATACTAAACAACAATGACGTGGGACACTATCCTGCACCCTACAAGAACACATTACACATACATTTGGGACGAAAACATTTCAGGCAAGACAGGGTAGCCTGTGGAATATTGAGCACAATTTCAGACAAGATTAGGAAAACAGTAAATGCACCTCTTTTATCAAGTGCGATTTACTGTTATACAGTAGTCGACAACGTTTCAATCCATTAAGGGAATAATAGGATCATCATCAGGTCAATTAGAATGCAAGCCTGAATCAATTAGAAAATAGCCTGGATAGGGCTTTGAGGAGGGCTAAAAAGCCACAGTAGTAAGGATAGGAGGAGCCGGGTGAGCTCGGGGTGTAGTAGCGATGATTCTGGGGAACGAATTGGGTGATGGAAGCGGATTCAACAACCAGTGATAGTGGTTTTAGCAACTCGTAGTAAATCCATCAATAGTTTTGCTTGTGGCAATGCACAGATTAGCAGATCTGAGGCTCAGTGGCGATGCTGGACATTCATAATATAGCACTGATTCAAGTCTATATATATCCCAAGCACACTATTGTTTAAAGGACCACTGTTCCAATACTAAAATTGGTACCCAAGGTCCTTTTCTACCTTTCGGGTTCCCTTGTGCTTGTAAAAATATCTTAAATATAGAGCAGGCTCCTGCACCACAAACGTCACAAAAAGTAACATTCCGACAGCGCAAGGGACCTTATAAATGAGGCCCTATATGTTTATGACACATGCTGTTTGAGGGTATATGTATGCCCATTCCAAGATGGCACTTGTTAGTGTGCGTAAGACTTTGCAAAGGCCGAAACACATCTGGCTTTCCAAGCCATACTGATTATATCAGATTTAAGGAATTCGGTGTGATTGCTGGCCCTTTT
Organism: Lissotriton helveticus; assembly: GCF_964261635.1. NCBI lineage: Eukaryota > Metazoa > Chordata > Amphibia > Caudata > Salamandridae > Lissotriton > Lissotriton helveticus. The sequence continues at coordinate 405,015,651 of NC_136069.1, read as the reverse complement.
TTCAACCCAACCCAACTGCCAGTGAAAATGACAACACACCCTCACAGGAGCTGTGCGACAACCTCACCCACTTCTTACATGAAAAGATTGCAACAATATACAGAAACTTCGTACCCACACCTATGGACTTCCTTGACAGAAACGCCACCACCGTAACCAACATTAAGCACACATCAATCACCTGGAATATCCTCTACACCCAGTACACCACCTCCACCATGAAATCCATCAACTTGGGAGCTCCCACAGACCTATGCCTGCATCGCATCTTCAACCTCAGAAACCAAAGATTCGGCCAGGAACTCACCACCCTACTCAACACCTCTATCACAATTGCAACATTTCCTGACACCTCGAAACATGTCAAAGTCAGAGCACTACTCAAAAAATCCTCCACTGACCCCAGCAAATTCAAAAACTACCGCCCAATCTTCCTACTCCCATTTCCAGCAAAAGTACTGGAAAATATCATCAACAATCAACTCATGGCACCCCTGCAGCAGAATCAGATACTCAATGCCTCCAAATCCGGCTTCAGCAGCAATCATAGCACCAAACTGCCCTGATCGCAGCCACTGATGACATACAAACCCGCCTCAATCAAGGAGAAACAGCAGCTTTGATCCTCCTTGACCTCTCAGCAGGCTTCTACACCATATCCCACGCACACTGACCGAAAGAGTCCACCACATCGGCATCCAAGAGGACATGCCCATATGGATAACCTCCTTCCTTACCGGAAAAACCCAGAGGATCCACCTTTCATGTCTAAATCCAAGAAGATCACCTGCAGAGTACGCCAGAGTTTATCCCTCAGTCCCACGCTCTTCAATGTATATATTACCAAGCTAGCCAACATCGTCAGATCCCATGGTCTCACCATAAATTCCTATGCAGAACAAACCCAAATCATCCTCTCACTCACCAAAGACCCCACCACCACCAGAACCAACTTCCACAGATGCATGCCAAACATCGCAGATTGGATGAAGGACAACTGCCTGCAGCTGAACACATACAAGCCAGAATTACTGATCTTTGGCAACAGCAGAAACTCATAGAACAACTCCTAGCCATCAGACCTAGGACCCACGCCCTCCAAACATGCCAGAAACCTTTGAATCATCAAGCTCACCATGAAATCACAGATCAAGGCCATCTCCACCACCTGCTTCCTCAATCTGCGCATGCTATGCAAAATCTTAATCACCAGCGACTGGACTACGGCAATGCCCTCTACACTGGAATCGCCACACGCCTCCTACAGAGACTTCAGACAATACAGAATGCCACAGCCAGGCTTATCCTCAGCCTTCCCCGACTAACCCACTTGACACCCCACCTCAGGAAACTCCACTGGCTCCTCGTACAGAAGAGATGGCAATTCAGTCGGTCAGTCAAATTAACTTTATTCAGTTAATTAAAACCATAAAATCATACTACAAAAACACATTAAATGCTACAATTGCCCAAACACCAACAGGATACAAGGAAAATATATTGTGATCATGCAAAAGGCAAATCATAATGTAAAAGTTAAAAATGTATCAAGGTTAAAAATGATCTAATTCATGGCAATTCAAGCTGCTGATCCATGCACACAAGGCTCTACACAGCCAAGGACCTGCCTACATTAACCACCGCCTGAATTTCCACCAACCATCAAGAAGACTATGCTTCCGCTCCCTTTCCCTTGCCCATACTCCCTGCATCTACTGAAGCAGAAATGGAGGACGCTCCTTCTTCCACACTGCAGAAAAAACATGGAACACACCTCCAGACCATCATCTCTCTTCCGGAATTTCGAATGGCCCTCAAAACCTAACTGTTTGAATAAGCCTCGAGGAACTGCAAGCACCTGATACTCTATAGGATGATTAGCCACGCTTTATAAATCCTGACTGATTGATTGACTTAAAATTGAAAGTCATGTAAAGTACTTAAGTAGATAATCCATTAAGCAGAAAACAAAATTGTCCACAGCGTGTTACCTCAAGTCCACAAACTCTACAGTACAGTGATGTTATAGTTAGGTATGGAATTAATATACTAGCTTACATTAACAAAAGAAAGATATTCACTATAAAAACAAAAATTTAAGTAATGTGATAGCGTTATTATTAAATAGCACAAAAAGTAATGTTCAAAAAGTTATTCAACCTCAGTTTCTTGTTGGATTGTTGTTAGACCTGGTAACTTTGGCGTGGTTGCCCCTGACTTTTTTTACCTCTACCTCATGTATTTTTGACACTGTGCTGGATTTTGGTTTTGCTGATTTAGATGCTTTGGGCACTTTGCCACTGCTGATCAGTGTCAAAGTGCAAGGGCTCCCTAGGTAAAATGTTAATGTGATTGGTTATCCATGATTGGCATATTTGTGTTACCAGGAAGTCCCTAGTAAAGTGCACTAAGTGTTCCAGGGCTGGTGATTCAAATGCTACTAGTGGGCCTGCAGCACTGATTGTGCCACCCACATGAGTAGCCCTTAAAATGGTGTCTCAGGCCTGCCACCGCAGTGCCTGTGGGCAGTTGCTAACTGCTATGCTGACCTGGCCAGTGCCCACACTGATCAGGCCTAACCCTTCCCTTTCTATACACATTGGTCAGCCCTCTGGAAGGCCCAAGGTACCCCCCTGGGCAGGGTGAAGTGTATGTGAAAGGTAGAGCATGTTCTTGTGTGTGTGACATGCTCTGGTAGTGAATTACAGCCATTTTCGTTTTTCACTATTGAGAGGGCTATCTTGCCCATAGGCTATAATGGAGAATGCTGAGTATAATGTTTACCTGCATATCTTTCCATAGGAGCAAGATAGAACATTAAAGTCTGGTATCCCTGAACTCAGAATTTAATAACCTATATTTTAGGAAGGATGTTTTTTAAATCCTGTGTTTGAGAACAGCACTTTTAGAAAGTGGCTGTTCTCTTGTCTGACATTTCTGTGTGCCTTGGCCTGTTTGTGAATTGACTGTCTGGTTTGTGAGTGACAGGGGCTGGGGAGCCCCCATGAGGCTGGATGAGTCAGCCCTAGGCTAAATAACTGTATCTGCATCTTGAGTGGTGGGAGGGGATTGCACCTGGGCCTGAATTGGGCTGTACCTGCCTTCCACAATGCTGGCTGCACCTCCTGCTGGGCGGCTGATGACCCTGCCCCTCTCTCTGAAAGGAAAGGAGAAGACAGAAAAACAAAGTGCACAGGAACTGACCTGAACTTGTTCTTACCAAGCCAAGGCCTTTCTGCCTCTAGAGAACCAAGGAAAGACTGGTATAAAATGGGCTACCCAGACTACAGAACATTAGATCATCCTGGAATCAAGAAGGAACCTCTGCCAAGGAGAAAGCTGGAAGACTGAAGAGGAAGGACTGTCCTGCTGTGTACTAGTGGACTGACCTGCAGTTGCTTCGCTGCCAAGGAGAGGGGAAGGACTTTGCTGTGTGCCGTGTCCCCTTGCTTGAAGAGATCTCCAAGGGCCTGAGGAGAGCTGGCCTCCTGTTAAGAAGTCCCAGGAACAAAAGGACTTCACCCCCAGCTTCCCCTGAACTCTGCTGAGAGAGTTCTGCCCTTCCTAGAGTGCTTGATCCAATCGTGAGGCCTCTGGAAGTTGTGCCTGCTGTTTGGGGAGCTGGACAAGGAGAAAAGAACACAATCTGCAATTTTCACGCATCGCTCGCTTGCGGAGCGCATCCCCGACAGTGCGAGGAAATTCCCGCCGCCGCGAAGATTGAGAACTTCGCAGCACGTGTTGCTGCTGCAAGAACTGACAAATCGTTCATGTGTGGAACGCATCGCCCCTGTGCGGAAAGATTCCTATCACTGCGTTGGGTGAGATCGCTGCACCGCTTGCTTGCGGACCGCATCACGTCGCTGCGAACATTGTCACAGAGCCATCACATCGAGGGGCCGCAAGAGAAGATCGGCGCTGCTCCGCGCATTGCCGCCGCACTTGAGACCGTCGCCGTCCCGAAGATCGCCGCATCGTGCCTGTGCGAGATGCTTCCTACCGAACCTGCGCACCGGAATCCATACAAGGTATCACATCCCTCCCCATACAGACCGGATTCGTCACAACACGCCCGCTGCGTCCAGCGGGGCTGTTGCATTGCCTCCCCAGCGTCTCAGAAGTGACACATTGCTTGTTTTTCAAAGTTGCAGCTTCCATTTGGAACTTTTGTCCCATCAACAGGTACTTTGGGCTAAACGTGACGCAACTGTGGATTATTTTGATGTAAACCCTAGAACTCTTTTAAAATCATATTCTTGAACTGTGTATGCTGGAATTTTGTCATTTTGGTCTTGTGTAGTTTAGATAAAGATACTTTATTTTTCTAAACTGGTGTGGAGTCCATTTGTGGTGTTTTCACTGTGTTACTGTGAGTGTTGGTGCAAATACTTTACACATTGCCTTTGATAAGCGTGTCTGCTCATGCCAAGCTACCAAAGGGGTGAGCAGGGGTTATCTTAAGAGTGTATCCCCCTTGCCCTGACTAGAAGCAAAGGTCCCTATTTGGACATTGGTACCTACCTCTGCCAACTAGAGACCCCAGATCTAACATTGGTGGCATCGGTGGGATTTGAACTTGTATTTGGAGAAGCGTGGCACAGTGGTTAGAGGCGGCAGACCCGGAAGCTGAGATCGGCCGTGGACCAGGGTTCGATTCCCCGCCTCGGCGGGTCTCGGGCTCAAAAATTCCACGGATTCGACAATTCTCGCTCCGGTGCCTACTCGACTCACGGGGTCACACTCTGCGACTCTGGGCAATAGCTTGCTTAATCTCCACTACGGCCCCTCGCGTCGGGATGCCTGGCTTTCATCTTGTGGATACCCTGCCGGGGTATCTCACAGGGGAATACCAGGACGGGTTCCCTAAGCAAGCGCTTAGATACTGTGTGAAATCAGTGATTTGCGCTATATAAATACATGTACATTTACATTTACATTTACATTTGTACTTGACCCACAGTAATTGGTGTACATCACAAGTCTAGTGCAGACCACTACGCAACCACATACCGTGTTTTGATTTTTGGTTCTATTTTTGAGTAACTCTTCAAAGCATCATGTCTCTGAAAGGAAAGGCAGCAAGTGAAGGGGCAGAAGTGGAGTTTCACATTGAGGATTTGTATTCATACAAGGTGGAGCAGCTTAACCACTTCTGCAAGGATATTGGTTGCCTTGTGAGAAGAAGCTCTACAAAGGATGAGCTGCAGAAAGTGAGAAGCTATGACCTGGCAGTCATAAGGTTAAAGATGAAGCAATTAGAAGTGGAGAAAGACAGAGAAAGGGTGGCAAATGAAAGCAAGAATGTCCGTGCCCTGTAAGAAAATAAATTGCTTTTGGCTCATGAGTTGAGCATGAGAGAACTGGACATCAAGGCTAAGCAGGTGGAGTCCGGTTCAAATGCTGGCAGTGCACAGCCAGTGCAGGGGGGTAAAGTATATATTCTCAAGGATTTGGTACAGAATTACAATAGGAGTGAGGATATCTATGCCTGGTTTAACTCGCATGAGATTGCTCTGAGGATGAATGGTGTGCCTAAACAGCATTGGGGGGTGGGCCTGTGGAAACAATTTGAGGCTTCTGGGAGGAGTGCTCTAGAGCCCTTAGAATTAGCAGGTACTATGACCTATCCCAATATGAAGGAGGCCCTATGTCTCAAGGATGACCTTACTCCAGAGCAGTATAGACTGCAGTTTAGGAAATCCAAGAAGAAAGAGTCTGAGACTTGGATGGAGTGTGTGAATCTGTACTCGCGTGCACTGGAAGGTTGGATGAAGAGCAGAAAAGTAACTGATTATAAGGGGTTGTTGCATTTAATTAGTTGGCAGCACTTGAGTAGTCTTTGTGTTCTAGAGCTGTGCCAGCATCTTTTAGACAGCAAGCTGACAGACCCCATTGAGCTTGCTAAGGAGGCGGACCGCTGGACCAGTACCAGGGTCCACAGAGGAATTGTGGGTACCACAGCCAAAGGTGGGCAGGGTCCCCAGCAGAAGAGTGGGGGGATAAGGGTAACCAAAACGAGTTCTCTCAAGGGCCCCAAATCAGTTCCCAGGGAAAGGAGTCTCAAGCCCTCAAACCTAGACAACCCTGGCCCCCTAGGGGCAGGCGGGATAACAGGGACAACAGGGGTCCCCCTACCTGCTATCACTGCAATGAGGAGGGACACATTGCCCCTAAATGCCCCAAGAAACCTCCAGCACGCACTGGTGCTCCAACACCGGGTTTAGTGAGTGTAGCTTTGGGAGAGGATTTAATTTCCAGTGAGGGGGAGGGACTAGCCATAATGACCCTTGTCTCTTTAGGAGACCAAGAGATGGTCCAGGACACCTACCTTCCCCCGAACACTAAGAAATACGGGCAGTGGGTGACCATCAATGGGAGGAAGATGGAGGCTCTGAGAGACACAGGAGCCAGTGTGACACCTGTAAGGTGTCAATGGGTGTCTGAAGAGCAGGTCATTCCCAATGTACTTCACCCAGTAGTTGCAGCTGACAACTCGGTGCGCCTCTGCAAGGTGGCGCAGGTTCCATTTGAGTGGAGAGGGGTCTCAGGTCTCTTGAAGGTTGTTGTGAGTCCATCCATGCCTGTGGACTGTCTGCTAGGAAATGACCTGGAGAGTTCCCCATGGAAGGAGGTGGAACACCAGGCTCATATGGAGATGTTGGGTCTGCCTGAATGGGTCTGTGTGACCACTCGGTCTGTGGCAGCCAGTAGGGATGATTCAGCAAACCTGGAGCATGAAACAGTGGTCCAGGAACCTGCCAGGAAGAAGAGAGGCAGGGGGCGCGGGAAACCCACCCCCGCCATTCCCACGACCCAAGAAGGAGCAGAACCTGAGTTGGATGCCCTGGAGCCTACCAGGGAACAGGTTGCAGAACTGGTGGACCTATCTGAGCTGGCCCATTGGCAGCAAGAAGGTGGCCCTTCCAGAGAGGAGTTCTGCAAGGCATAGTTGGAATGCCCTTCTCTCATTGGTGTGCGGCAGCAAGCTGCAGAGCAGGCAGCAGGTGGAGAGTTCAAGGATCATCTCATTTACTGGGAAGATGGGTTACTTTATAGTGAGCCTAAGTTCGCTGAGCCCGGTGCAGCCCGTGTGCGGGTGGTACCCGAGCGCTTCAGGGACTTCCTAATTTGTCTGGCTCATGATGTGCCTCTCGCAGGACATCTGGGGCAAGACAAGACCTTCCAACGGCTTGTCACCCACTTCTTCTGGCCCCAGATGAAGAAGCATTTCGGTATATTCTGTAAGACTTGCCAGACTTGTGAGGCAAGTGGCAAGAGTGAAGGGAAGTGCAAGGCACACCTCCAACCCTTTCCAGTGGTGAGTACCCCTTTCGAGCGGATGGGCATCGACATTGGGGGCCACTGGACCCCAAGACTGCCTTAGGCAACAGGTTCGTCCTGGTCTTGGTGGACCATGCCACCCGGTATCTTGAAGGTGTCCCTCTCAGGACAATCACAGCACCCGTGGTGGGCCATGCATTGATGGGGATCTTTTCCCTTGTGGGGTTCCCCAGAGAGGTGGTCTCCGACAGGGGTACCAACTTCATCTCTTGGTACATGAAGTCTCTGTGGGAGGAGTGTGGGGTAACTTATAAGTTCACCACTCCTTACCACCCCCAAGGAAACAGGTTGGTTGACAGGTTCAACCGAACTCTGAAAGGTATGATCATGGGCCTGGCAGATCCCATGAGACGGAAGTGGGACGTCTTTTTACCATGCCTATTATTTGCCTACAGGGAGGTGCCTCAGAAGTCCTTAGGGTTCAGTCCCTTGGAGCATCTGTATGGCCACCATGTTAGAGGACCTCTCACTCTGGTGAAGGAGGGGTGGGAGAAATCCTGCGGGAACCCCCCCCCCCCCCAGGATGTGTTCAGCTATATGCTGGCCTTCCGCAATCAGACACAGTGCTTCAGGAAGCTCGCTCAGGAGAACTTAGAAGCCAGCAAGGAAGAAATGAAAAGATGGTACGACCAGAATACCACTCTGATCGAATTTCAACCTGGGCAAAAGGTGTGGGTTATGGCGCTAGAGGAGCCTTGCGCTCTCCAAGACAAGTGGACTGGGCCATATGAGGTGGTGGAGCGCAAGAGCAAAGTAACCTACCTGGTTAACTTGCAGACTCCCAGGCAACCCCTGAGGGTCCTACATGTGAACCGCCTCAAGCCCCACTTTGAGAGGTCTGATGTGACAATGCTCCTGGCTACAGATGCTGGAATGGAAGAGGAAAGTGACCCTCTTACTGACCTCCTGGCAGCCAAGGAGCAAGACGGGTCAGTGGATGGTGTGGTCCTCTCGCCCACCCTGACCCCAGAGCAGCAGAGGGACTGTCGCCAGGTGTTGGGTCAATTTGCCTCCCTGTTCTCCCTGACCTCAGGTGTCACCAATTGGTGCGTCCATGATGTGGACACTGGAGATAGTCTACCTGTGAAACAGAAATTTTCCAGGGTAGCTGACAAGGTCAGGGCCAGCATCAAGGAAGAGGTTTCCAAGATGTTGGCGCTAGGGGTAATTGAGCCCTCTAGCAGTCCCTGGGCTAGCCCAGTGGTCTTAGTGCCAAAAGCTGCTGCACCCGGTGCCACTCCAGAACTCCGGTTTTGTGTGGACTACTGTGTGCTCAATGCGGTCACCAAGACTGATGCACACCCCAACCCCAGAGCTAATGAGCTTGTGGATCAGTTGGGAGCTGCCCAGTACCTCAGTAAGTTTGAATAAACATCTGGGTACTGGCAGATTGCTTTAACTGAGGGGGCCAAAGAGAGGTCTGCGTTCTTAACGCAAGAGGGGCACTTCCAGTTCCGTGTCATGCCCTTTGAGTTGAAGAAAGCTCCTGCCACATTCTAGAGACTGGTCAACCAGGTACTGTCTGGGCTGTAGAAATTCAGCGCCGCATACCTGGATGACATTGCTGTGTTCAGCTCCACGTAGGAAGAACACTTGCAACACCTCTGCAAAGTGTTGAAGGCTCTGCAAAGGGCAGGTCTCAGCATCAAGGCCAGTAAGTGCCAGATAGGGCAGGGATCGGTGGTGTACTTGGGACACCAGATAGGGACTGGCCAGGTGGCGCCCCTACAGGCAAAGATTGATACCATTCTGGCTTGGGAGCCTCCAAGACCCAGACAGAGGTGAGAGCCTTTTTAGGTCTCACCGGGTATTACCGAGGTTTGTTAAGGGATATGGCACCATTGTTGCCCCCTTGACAGAGCTGACTTCAAGGAAGCAGCCCAGGAGAGTGAATTGGACCGATGCCTGCCAAACTGCTTTTGATGCCCTGAAGACTGCCAGGTGCACAGCACCTGTGCTCAAGGCGCCTGATTTCTCCAGTGAGTTTGTAGTGCAGACAGACGCTTCAGAGCATGGTGTGGGAGCAGTACTCTCTCTACATTGTTATTGTGATTGGTTATCCATGATTGGCATATTTGTGTTACCAGGAAGTCCCTAGTAAAGTGCACTAAGTGTGCCAGGGCTGGTGATTGAAATGCTACTAGTGGGCCTGCAGCACTGATTGTGCCACCCACATGAGTAGCCCAAAAATGGTATATCAGGCCTGCCACCCCAGTTCCTGTGGGCAGTTGCTAACTGCCATGCTGACCTGGCCAGAGCCCACACTGACCAGGCCTAACCCGTACCTTTCTATACACATTGGCCAGCCCTATGGAAGGCCCAAGGTACCCCCCTGGGCAGGGTGCAGTGTATGTGAAAGGTAGAGTATGTACTAGTGTGTGTGACATGTTCTGGTAGTGAATTAAAGCTATTTTTGTTTTACACTGTTGAGAGGACTATCTTGCCTATAGGCTATAATGGGGATGCTGTGTATAATGTTTACCTGCATATCTCTCCATAGGAGCAAGATAGAACATTAAAGTCTGGTATCCCTGAACTCAGAATTTAATAACCTATCTTTTAGGAAGGATGTTTTTTAAATCCTGTGTTTGAGAACAGCACGTTTTAAAAAGTGGCTGTTCTCTTGTCTGACCTTTCTGTGTGCCTTGGCCTGTTTGTGAATTGACTGTCTGGTTTGTGAGTGACAGGGGCTAGGGAGACCCCAGGAGGCTGGATGAGTCAGCCCTAGGCTGAATAACTGCATCTGCATCTTTAGTGGTGGGAGGGGATAGCACCTGGGCCTGAATAGGGCTGTGCCTGCCTTCGACAATGCTGGTTCCACCTCCTGCTGGGCGGCTGATGACCCTGCCCCTCTCTCTGAAAGGAAAGGTGAAGACAGAAAAACAAAGTGCTCAGGAACTGACCTGAACTGATTCTTACCAAGCCAAGGCCTCTTTGCTTCTAGAGAACCAAGGAAATGCTGGCATAAAAAGGGCTACCCAGACTACAGAAGATAAGATCATCCTGGAATCAAGAAGGAACCTCTGCCAAGGAGAAAGCTGGAAGACTGAAGAGGAAGGACTTTCCTGCTGTGTGCTTGTGGACTGACCTGCAGTTGCTTTGCTGCAAAGGAGAGGGGAAAGACTTTGCTGTGTGCTGTGTCCCCTTGCTTGAAGAGATCTCCAAGGGCCTGAGGAGAGCTGACCTCTTGTTAAGAAGTCCCAGGAACAAAAGGATTTCACCCCCAGCTTCCCCCTGAACTCTGCTTAGAGAGTTCCGCCCTTCCTAGAGTGCTTGATCCAATTGTGGGGCCTCTGGAAGGTGTGCCTGCTGTTTGGGGAGCGGGACAAGGAGAAAAGAAGACAATCTGCAATTTCCACGCATCGCAAGGAAATTCCTGCCTCCACGTAGATCGAGATCGTTGCAGCACCGGTTGCCGCTACAACAACCGATGCATTGTTCACTTGCGGAACGCATCGCCCCCGTGCAGGAAGATACCTGTTGCTGCGAGTATCGTCGCAGAGCCTGACGTCGCTGGGTGAGATCGCCACACTGCAAGCTTGCGGACCGCATCACGTTGCTGCGAACATCATCTCAGAGCTATCGCATCCAGGGGCCTCGAGAGAAGGTCGACGATGCGTCGCGCATCGACGCCGCACCTGAGATCATCACCGTCCGAAAGAACGTCACATCGTGTCTGTGTGAGACGCTTCCTACCGAACCTGCGCACCGGAATCCATACAAGGTATCGCATCCCTCCCCATACAGACCAGATTCATCGCAACACGCCCGCTGCGCCTCCCCAGGGTCTCAGGAGTGACGCATCGCTTGTTTTTCAATGCTGCAGCTTCCATTTGGAACTTTTGTCGCATCTACAGGTACTTTGGGCTAAACGTGATGCAACTGTGGATTATTTTGACGCAAACATTAGAACTCTTTTAAAATCATATTCTCGAACTGTGTATGTTTATTTTTGTCGTTTTGGTCTTGTGTAGTTTAGATAAAGATACTTTATTTTTCTAAACTGGTGTGGAGTTCATTTGTGGTGTTTTCACTGTGTTACTGTGAGTGTTGGTACAAATACTTTATACATTGCCTTTGATAAGCCTGTCTGCTCGTGCCAAGAGAGCCGGGTGGCTTGCAGACGAGGGTTCCTCGGAGTGTGGTGTTAGGGCTGGTCTGGATCTGGAAGTGAAGGTATTCGGCGGAGGGGAAGGATTCGCTAGAGGTGGTGAGGTGGAGGGTGCTCTTGTGTGCAATGGCAAGAGTTGAGTAGGTCTCAGATTTCTGTGGCGTGTTTGTGTACGGAGCGCGCGTTGAGGAGGTGAACTATCCGTGGGTCAAGGTTGGCGAGGCCTGTTGGCAGTCTCTGTGCCTTCCAGGGTTGAGTGTGAGGAGGGCATTTTTTGTCAACCTTGACCCACGGATAGTTCACCTGCCTCTATTGCCGTCAGAGCTTCACCACCCGATCCCCGCTGCAAACACCGGCATGGATCACACCCTAAGATGCATCCTCCTCAATGCACGCTCCGTACACAAACTCGCCACAGAAATCTGAGACCTACTCAACTCTCGCCATTGCACACAAGAGCACCCTCCACCTCACCACCTCTAGCGAATCCTTCCCCTCCGCCGAATACCTTCACTTCCAGATCCAGACCAGCCCTAACACCACACTCCGAGGAACCCTCGTCTGCAAGCCACCCGGCTCCTGGACACCCTTCGCCACCACCATCACACACTTCATCGCACCCCACGCCATTGCATCAATGATCTACATACTCATCGAAGATCTTAACTTCCACCTCGACAACCTCAGCGACCCCCGACTCCGCCATCCTCAGGGACAACCTCATCAGCATCGGACTCAACCAACTTGTCACCTCACCCACACTCAGAGCAGGACACACCCTCGACAAGACTATCAGCACCACGTTCACTACAGGCACCTTCCCTGACGACTGGAAGCGCGTAGAAGTCAGACCCCTGCTCAAAAAGACCACATCCGACCCTTCCGACCCCAGGAACTACCGGCCTATCTCGCTCCTCCCCTTCACAGCCAAGGTGGCAGAGAAAACAGCTAACAGAGAACTGATACGTTTTATCGAAGAGAACGCTGTCCTCGACCCATCCCAATCCGGATTCCGAAGCAACCACAGCACAAGACCGCCCTACTTGCCGCCACAGATGACATCTGCTCCCTCCTGGATCAAGGCCACTCTGCAGCCCTCATCCTCCTTGACCTATCAGCAGCCTTTGGCACCGTCTCCCACGGCACACTAACCAACAGGCTACATGATGCTGGCATGCAAGGAACTGCCCTGAACTGGATCCGATCTATCCTCACAGGAAGAAGCCAAAGAATCAGACTACCACCTTTCCTCTCTGCCCCTATTGAAATCAACTGTGGAGTCCCCCATTGGTCATCACTGGGCTCGACCCTATTCAACATCTACATGGCCCCCCTTCCTGCCATCATCAGACATCACAGCCTCAACATCATTCCTATGCCGACGACACCCAGCTCATCCTCTACCACACCAGGGACCCTGTCCCCGCAAAACGTAACTTCCAAAGGCAATGCAAGATGTCTTGCAGAAGCCCGCCTACCCCACAGACCTTGCCAAAAACCTCGGTATCATACTCGATTCATCACTCACCATGACCCAACAGGTCAAGGCCGTCACCTCCAGCTGTTTCAACACCCTCCGCAACCTCCGAAAGACCTTCAATTGGATCCCACCTGAGTCAAGAAAGACAGTCACCCACGCACTCATCACCAGGAAACTCGACTATGGTTACGCTCTCTACGCCGGCATCAACAAAACCCTACTCCGAAATCTCCAGATGATACAGAACACCACGGCCAGACTCGTCCTTGGCATCCCACAGCACGAAAATATCAGCCAGCACTTGTGGAGACTCCACTGGCTCCCAGTGGAGAATAGAGTCACCTTCAAAATCCTCACCCACGATTACAAATGCTTTCACAACAGCGGACCCAAAAACCTCAACGATAGAATAAACTTCCACGAACGCAAGAGGAACTTCCGATCTGCCAACCTCACACTAGCTGAAACCCCATGCATCCACAGATTCAGAGCAGGCGGAAGATCGTTCTCCCACGTGGCAGCCAAATCCTGGAACGAGCTACCAACAGTCATCAGGCGCACCCCCTCCCTGAACACCTTCAAGCAGACCCCCAAGAGCTGGCTTTTCGGTTGAAATGGATATACCCCCTCCCTTCAGCGCCATGAGACCCTCATGGGTGAGTAGCGCACTTACAAATCCCTGACTGATTGAATAACTTCAAACCTACAAACTCTATTGATGTTTTGTGATGTCATCAATGTTGTCCTTTGAGATGGTATCAGTAATGTCTTCAATTATGTCATTTCTCTTGTCATTGGTGATGTACTATGTGAAGTCATAAGCTGTGCATTTCAGGAGCGCAAGTTATAGTTAACTCAGTAAACTATAAAAGGTGAACTGCAGAAGTTATTTGTATTTTAAATGCTAGTTTTTATCTTATTTCAATGCCCAATTATACAGTCACCTTAACCTTTGGTTTTTCAGTGATGATATATATGGGAACGGCTACCCACTCCTAACTATAACTATAATGACTAATGACTATAACGGTCCAATACCCTTTGTTTTTTTCAATATATATATATATATATCTATGCTACAATTATAAAGGAAGAACTTTGAACCTTTGAGGCGGGTAAACTCGGGAACCACAGCGCCAATCCACACACCCGCTACATTGTTGTAATCGTCAGGGTGTGCAGATGGATATAGGCTATATAAACGTAATAAATATACGTTATTTTAAAAATTTACAGAAAAAAAATTAGTCCCTTGGAAGAAGCGCCGGCCGCGACGTGCTTGTCCGACGTGAGGAGCGCGGGGAGGAGCGGCATCCAGGAGCGCGAGGAGGACCGGCGGACATGGCGCAAGGAGGAGCGGTGAGGAGCGACGGACAGGCGGTGAGGAGCGGCGGACAGGCGGTGAGGAGCGGCGGACAGGTGGGGAGGAGCAGTGAGCGGCGGATGAGGTAGGTTATTTATTTATTTATTTAGGAGCGGTGAGGGGCGGAAAAATGAAGCAAAAATGAAAATCGTGAGCAAGAGGAAGCAAACGGAGCATTACAAAAGTGAGCCAAACGGTACATTACTGGAGGAAAAAATTACGTGTGCAGGTTACAAAAGCGTACACCGTGAGCAAGAGGAAGCAAACGGAGCATTACAAAAGTGAGCCAAACGGTGCATTACAGGAGGAAAAAGTTACGTTTGCAGGTTACAAAAGCGTAGAAAGTAAACATAGAGGTATAGGAGGAAAAAGTGACGTGTGCAGGTAGCAAAAGGAAGCAAACGGAGCATTAAAAAAGTGAGCCAAACGGTGCATTACAGGAGGAAAAAGTTACGTGTGCAGGTTACAAAAACGTACAAAGTAAATATAGAGGTATAATACTGCAATATATGGAGGAAGGCTCCGGGGGACCCACGGACAACATCGGGGCGGGCGGGGGCCCTGAAGCCTAATTGCTCCCGGACAACGTCGGGACGAGCTGCTACAAAAGCGTACAAAGTAAACATAGAGGTATAATACTGCAATATATGGAGGAAGGCTCCGCGGGACCCACGGACAACGTCGGGACGGGCTGCTTGTATATATATATATATATATATATATATTATTTTTTTTTTTTCCACAGCCAGTCTTCCTTTCAACAAAAGTAGACTAAGGGGCACTTCGGATTGAAACAGAATTCTTTATTTACAGGGGATCAGCATGACGCGTTTCAGCATTTAACCTTCCTCAGATGCACCCCCCTTGGTAAGTGTCGCTGCCACTGCGAGTCTGAGTGTTAAGTTTTGGCTTTCTAAAGTAGAATGTAGCACACCTGGACTTTGTTGGGGCGTGTTCGCTTCAGTAGTCCAACACGTGAGACTGCATCTCCCAGAGTGAAATAGTGTTCTTACAGCGTATTGCGAGGGGCTATCCACTCCACCAGAATTATTGATACCCCACAGTGGAGGCTGGTAAACAACGAAGGCAGGTAAAGGGTCGCAGTGCTTTTCTGGGCATTTGTGCAGTTGTCAATCCATGCTTCCTGCCTAGGCATTACAGCAGGTTACAGGTCCGGGACATCGCTGAAGTAGCAGTGTCTCTCCATATGGTTATGGACTTTCAGTGAAAGCGGAGATTCTGTGCCTCTGTGACGTTAGGCAGTCCTGGTGTATTCCGAACTCACCGGACGCTTCAGAAGGTGCTTCTCTCACGCGGTTTCGCTCCACGTTAATATTTCCACAGCCAGTCTTCCTTTCAGCGAAAGTAGACTAAGGGGCACTCGGATTGAAACAGAATTCTTTATTTACAGGGGATCAGCATGACGCGTTTCTGCATTCAGCCTTCCTCAGATGCACCCCCCTTGGTAAGTGCCGCTGCCACTGCGAGCCTGAGTGTTAAGTTTTGGCTTTCTAAAGTAGAATGTAGCACACCTGGACTTCGTTTGGGCGTGTTCGCTTCAGTAGTCCAACATGTGAGACTGCATCTCCCAGAGTGCAGTAGTGTTCTTACAGCGTGTTGCGAGGGGCGATCCACTCCACCAGAATTATTGATACCCCACAGTGGAGGCTGGTAGACAACGAAGGCAGGTAAAGGGTCGCAGTGTTTTTCTGGGCATTCGTGCAGTTGTCAATCCGTGCTTCCTGCCTAGGCATCAAAGAAGGTTACAGGTATACATATATATATATATATATATACCATACACCTAGTCCACCCTGCAAGGGTCTGCAGCCTCCCATGAACAGATTCATGGTGTCTGCTGATTTATATAAAGATCTTCAAGCAAAGAGGTCAAAAGGTGGGGCGATGGCTACTGGTGCAAGCATTTTGGGATTGACCAAAACCCCAACATACAAGACAAAGGCAAAAGATGACGCAGCACTGCGAAGAAATTAGATTCCTCTTTTATTGCTTTTAATCACTGTCCTTATCTTACACAACACCACTGACATGTTTCAACAACAAATCTTTTTCTAGGAGGATGATTTCAAAGTCATCCACTTTGAAAAAAGACTTGTAAATACACACACACATACATATACATACACACATATATATATATATATATATTACCTACTGGCGGTCGCCAGTAGGTATATATAGTTAGGATTTTTTCTCTATGGGATTTTTGAAAATTCTATGTCTAATAACTTTGGCGTTTGTGGACGGAATTGGCTGAAATTTTCAGGAAAATGGCACATTTTGTTTCTGAGCAGCCCCTGAAAATTTTGGGGGGGTTCGTCAAGGGGGGGCCGAGAAAAAAGGGGGGTCCCAAAACGCGTTTTTCCCATGTTAATTTCCATAGGGCGGTTGGCCTCACTTTTAGCCCGAACGGCTGAATGGATTTGCACGAAACTTGGCAAAATTGTAGGGACTGGTAGCCCGATGTGCCTTTTGTAGGTCTCAATATATGTGCTCCAGTGGATTTTGAGAAATTAACGTTTAAAAAAAGATATATATCTGTAAGCGCGCTCTGGGCAGCGCTCCAGGACGCGTACTTTTCGCGCAACGGAGCTTTGTGAAGCGAAGCTGATTGGTTCTCTGGCGTCTGTCAACATTCCAAAAAGTCCGTAGCGGCCGCCATCTTGTCTCTCGGTAGGATCGAGAGACAAGAGGAGGCCAAAACAAAGGGGCAAATAACCATAAGGGGGCATAGTAGATCCTCCCTGACCCCCTAGGTTTAATGTGGAGGCTTTAAAACGGCCCCGCGGGGCAAAAAAAAAAAAAATTTTTTTTTTGTTTTTTTGCGTGGGTAGCGCCCGGTCCGGGAACCGGGAAGCTTTCTGGGCAGCGTACTGCAATGAAAAATGAATGATAGACTTTTCAAATACTGTTGTTAATTGATTGTTGGTTTTGTTGATTATTTTTTATTTTTTTTTATTTTTTAAGGATTGTTTATTGTGTTTAATAATTTATTAAACTTTCTAACGCGGCACGTCATATGACGCATTACGCGACAACGCAGGTCCAGAATATAGTCAAAATGTCTCCACCAACCAGCGGACGGCACACAACCCCTTTCAGCAGGCTAAACAGTTCTGTTAAATGACAACAGAAGGGACAGGCAACAAGAACCATCAGTCAAAGAGGGGAGGGCAAGTTCTTCTCTACCGGGTCACGTTGGAGCGCTACCGGAACTGATCGAATTGGTAGTCTACAGTGTTTCTGGATGTTTCAGACTGAAGCTGGCGTTAGCATGAGAGCACCACCATTTCGTAGCTCCGTCGTGGCCATTCCACGAGCAATCATGCTAGGCGCTCCCCACCAGAAGCCTGCGGGAGTCGGGGGCCCCCAAGACTTTTGTAGAATCTTCAAGGATGAGGGGACGCTTTCGAGAATGGAGCCCAAGCTCTAGCAGACAAGCGTCCGAGTTCCAAGGTGTCGCAGGCCCATTTTAGTGGACCACGCCCAAATCTGAAGAGATGGCCGCCATTTTGAGAGTCCTGTGGCAGCCGCCTATCGCTGCACCGCAAGAGCGGGAGCAACTCAAGTACATGGTGAGCGAGACGCTGTAGTCGAAAGAGCGGGCGGTAAACAGCTGAATAGCGGAAGAGGCACAGTGTAGCAAAAGCGGGCTGAATGGCAAATGAAACGGAAAAGGGGTGCCCCACTACAGCGTGTCTTTAGGTGAAACGGATTGTGGGACAAGGTGAAGAATGGAAGAGTCACCAAAAGGAAAAAAGTTCCGCTTGACCCCGGGAGCCGGCCACCTATGTCGGGGGCGATCTCAGGCCACACCAGGGCAACACGACTTGGGGAGGGGGCCGGAGCCAAGCGCCCCCTCCGAGTCCGCGACATGACACCGTCCCTCGGGGGCCTCCGTCAAGCGGTTCAGGGTGGCACCGCATCACAACAGCCCCCACTTACTTTAAGAATAGTGAAGATGAAGCAATTGCAAATAGGCTTCAGACAATGTTACAAGCACTCCTCAAAACTTTGAACTTTCAGAGTGCATGAGTTGGGACAGCGAGGGGTGATTTGGTTTCTCGGACTGTTTTTCTGGTCTCTCACCACTGGCATACTTTAACGTTTTCTTGTTTCTAGGACATTAATAGGTTTTATCATTACGTTATGTTATCGTTTCTTTGTTTGTTGTTTAATAAAAGTTCATGTTCATCAGTGGCCTACTGATTTTCGTTTTCCTATTTTTTTCTTTCCAGGTTGTTTCATGGTAAAGTTTCTGTTAACAGGATACAGTGATCACTTCGTTATTATTGCATATGTCCTTTTCACTAGGGGTGCTCTCTGGTCGGGCCAGATGACGTATCTCTAGTAAATGGTCCGGGTGAAAAAGGTGCATCAATCAGTGGGGAGTAGATAGGCATGACAGATTACAACGGGGGAGAAAGGTCCGCATTACGTACCCTTTCACTACTTGCAAAGATTTTCCTACGTTTATTTGCAAACAGGGAATACCTCCAAAAAGAACTAATTCCCAAACAGTCAATGTTCGGACAATCAATCAATCAATGAGGAATGAAATAGGTACGACGTGTTAAAGGCTTGCGTTACCTACCCTTCACTATCTGCAAAGGGAGAGAGAATATTCCTATTCTTCCTCGTTTGCAGGTAGAGAAGATCCTTAAGAGAATTAACTTCGAACAATTCAATGCTCGATTGAAACAATCAACAAGGGGTACTGTGAACACAAATGAACGCCGCTTATGTACATACGCATTGCTATTTTCAACAGGTTGTTCCTAATGTTTCTATTTTAGCGAGGTCAAAAAGAGATCCCATTAGTGGCCTACTGATTTTGCTCGATTCCTTTTGTTTTTTTACACGATTTTTCGCTATCTGCAAAGACTAAACAGAGTATTGCGACTCTGTGCTTGTTTGTAAATAGAGAATGAACCAAAGAGAACAATCAATCAAATGGAGAGAGAAGCAGGCACGACGTATTACAAAGGGGGCAAAGGGCTGAGTTAACTACCCTTCACTATCTGCAAAGAGAGAGTACTCCTAATAGAAATGAGGGGTGGGGGGCAGTATTCAAAGCAGATCAGTGTGCATAAACACGAAAATGTTTTTACTTACCACGTACTTGACATTCGACAGCTTATGATATTTGCTATTAAAAAACCATTGAAATTCACTGAAAAAACCATAGGTTATAGACCATATATAGTTAGGAATTAGCATTTACAAAACCTTGAAAATTCACTGAAAAAACCATAGGTTATAGACCATATATAGTTAGGAATTAGCATTTAAAAAACCTTATTTTACTCACACAAAACCATTGAAATTCCATATATAGTTAGTTGCACTAACTATATATCGCGCACCCGCAATCCACTGCTGATCATGTCACATATTACATCATTCATGACATGGTCAGTGACATCACTGATGACATCACTGATGACATCTCAAATGACATCAATGACCACATCACTGATGATATCATTCATGTGACAATACAATGCATCTCCTCACGTTTTAATATAACCTCTGTTTCACCCAGTGTTAAATACAGAGTATAATTTTTGAAACCATTGACACACCAATACTAGTTACTACATACGTACTCACTGATTCCTACGTCTACACACACATTCACTCATTCACCCATACAATCATTCATACATACAATCACTCATCTTTACAACACTATCATATGCACTCATACACCTATACAGACACTTACACTCTGCCACTCATCCATGGAGTTACTCACACACCTAGTCAGTCCTGTAAAGAATCAATCACACTTCCATTTTCTTGTCTATACAGTTAAACATAGAGCACCTTACATTTTCAAACATACACTAACACATACTTACTTTCTTATACAATCATTGATACAAGTACACATTGATCGGCACAGAGTCACACACCTCCCAGCCAGCCACACACACACTCAGTCTCCTATACAAATACTTGGACAATCAATCAATAACCCATATAGTTAATCATATAGCTACTGATCAACACATGCAGCAGTTTACAGAACAACAGACATAATGATGCACAAATTAAGACAGTTTAGTCACTAACCCATGCACTCAGTGAGACACATTTAATCACTCACTCATACATTCAGTCATGCACCTACTAAATCCTTCGTCCAGACACTTATACATCTACTCATTCTTCAATATGTAAAACATATTTAAACTTTACAGAAACACACAGTCACTGGATGATGTCATCAGTGATCTCATCAGTGATGTCATTTGAGATGTCATCAGTGATGTCATCAGTGATGTCATTTGAGATGTCATCAGTGATGTCATCAGTGATGTCACTGACCATGTCATGAATGATGTAATATGTGACATGATCAGCAGTGGATTGCGGGTGCGCGATATATAGTTAGTGCAACTAACTATATATGGAATTTCAATGGTTTTGTGTGAGTAAAATAAGGTTTTTTAAATGCTAATTCCTAACTATATATGGTCTATAACCTATGGTTTTTTCAGTGAATATATATATATATTCACTGAAAAAACCATAGGTTATAGACCATATATAGTTAGGAATTAGCATTTACAAAACCTTGAAAATTCACTGAAAAAACCATAGGTTATAGACCATATATAGTTAGGAATTAGCATTTAAAAAACCTTATTTTACTCACACAAAACCATTGAAATTCCATATATAGTTAGTTGCACTAACTATATATTGCGCACCCGCAATCCACTGCTGATCATGTCACATATTACATCATTCATGACATGGTCAGTGACATCACTGATGACATCACTGATGACATCTCAAATGACATCACTGATGACATCACTGATGACATCATCCAGTGACTGTGTGTTTCTGTAAAGTTTAAATATGTTTTAGATATTGAAGAATGAGTAGATGTATAACTGTCTGGACGAAGGATTTAGTAGGTGCATGACTGAATGTATGAGTGAGTGATTAAATGTGTCTCACTGAGTGCATGGGTTAGTGACTAAACTGTCTTAATTTGTGCATCATTATGTCTGTTGTTCTGTAAACTACTGCATGTGTTGATCAGTAGCTATATGATTAACTATATGGGTTATTGATTGATTGTCCAAGTATTTGTATGGGAGACTGAGTGTGTGTGTGGCTGGCTGGGAGGTGTGTGACTCTGTGCAGATCAATGTGTACTTGTATCAATGATTGTATAAGAAAGTAAGTATGTGTTACTATATGTTTGAAAATGTAAGGTGCTCTATGTTTAACTGTATAGACAAGAAAATGGAAGTGTGATTGATTCTTTACAGGACTGACTAGGTGTGTGAGTAACTCCATGGATGAGTGGCAGAGTGTGAGTGTCTGTATAGGTGTATGAGTGCATATGATAGTGTTGTAAAGATGAGTGATTGTATGTATGAATGATTGTATGGGTGAATGAGTGAATGTGTGTGTAGACGTAGGAATCAGTGAGTACGTATGTAGTAACTAGTATTGGTGTGTCAATGGTTTCAAAAATTATACTCTGTATTTAACACTGGGTGAAACAGAGGTTATATTAAAATGTGAGGAGATGCATTGTATTGTCACATGAATGATATCATCAGTGATGTGGTCATTGATGTCAAATGAGATGTCATCAGTGATGTCATCAGTGATGTCATTTGAGATGTCATCAGTGATGTCATCAGTGATGTCACTGACCATGTCATGAATGATGTAATATGTGACATGATCAGCAGTGGATTGCGGGTGCGCAATATATAGTTAGTGCAACTAACTATATATGGAATTTCAATGGTTTTGTGTGAGTAAAATAAGGTTTTTTAAATGCTAATTCCTAACTATATATGGTCTATAACCTATGGTTTTTTCAGTGAATTTTCAAGGTTTTGTAAATGCTAATTCCTAACTATACATGGTCTATAACCTATGGTTTTTTCAGTGAATTTCAATGGTTTTTTAATAGCAAATATCATAAGCTGTCGAATGTCAAGTACGTGGTAAGTGAAAACATTTTCGTGTTTATGCACACTGATCTGCTTTGAATGGTGCCCCCCCCCCTCATTTCTATTAGGAGTACTCTCTCTTTGCAGATAGTGAAAGGTAGTTAACGCAGGCCTTTGCCCCCGTTGTAATCCGTCGTGCCTGCTTCTCTCTCCATTTGATTGATTGTTATCCAAGTATTTACTGTTTTAGAATTAGTTCTCTTTGGTTCATTCTCTATTTACAAACAAACACAGAGTCGCAATACTCTGTTTAGTCTTTGCAGATAACGAAAAATCGTGTAAAAAAAAAGAAAAGGAATCGAGCAAAATCAGTAGGCCACTAATGGGATCTCTTTTTGACCTCGCTAAAATAGAAACATTAGGAACAACCCCTCATGACAAATACAAAACTAGTGAGATGAACTGAACTCCACACAATGATGGCTGCAAAACAGCTCGGCTCCGCCACCCACCCCGCCCAAAATAACGATAAAGAGCGGCTGCCATGATTGGTTGCGGAATGGCCACAACGGAGCTACGAAATGGTGCTGCTCTCATGCTAACCCCAGCTTCGGTCTGAAACATCCAGAAACACTGTAGACTACCAATTCGATCAGTTCCGGTAGCGCCCCAATGTAACCCGGTAGAGAAGAACTAGCCCTCCCCTCTTTGACTGATGGTTCTTGTTGCCTGTCCCTTCTGTTGTCATTTAACAGAACTATTTAGCCTGCTGAAAGGGGTTGTGTTTCGACCGCTGGTTGGTGGAGACATTTTGACTATATTCTGGACCTGCGTTGTCGCGTAATGCGTTAGCGCATCCGGAAGTCATCCGGGGCGCGCAGCGCGTAACGTAAGCATAACAAGTCATGTGACTTGTTAATAAAACTTTTCATTGGTTCATTTTACTTTTCTTATTCTAATGATGAAAGCCTTGGTCATATCACCTAAAAATTACGCTTTTAATTACTTCCGAACATTATTTTCTCTTAAATATATGTTATAATGTTCCAGGCTAATGTACTTTCCCGGAAATTTTACAACTGTCCTGCAAGTAAAATATATTCTTTTTTCGAGAAAAAGAGCGTTTCTTCGTCCCATGACGGAGCCGTTGAGCAAAAGAGGGTCGACCTGCTGTCTTAGTCGCCGATACGCCTGAATATGAGATTCTTATCGATCACTTTATGTTGCAGGAATAGAAAACACAACAGCCCTTGACCATTTATCTTTACTGCGTTCCTTCGTATTATACCTTTTACCCTTCATGTAATTGGTCTGCTTTATTTCACTTGCCTTTTAATGATTCTAAAACAGTGACTATTATTAAAAACTTTACCAATGTATACACTACTACCATGTTTTCTTTTAAAAACCTTTATTGTGAAAATTTCATTATACAAATACGAGCCTATAACCACGTGGGCCTGCCACGGAGCAAACTGTAATCGTATATGATGAATAGACATTTACACTGTAGAGGAACGTAACGGGCGGGCCATTAGGTTGCAAAAACTAAGGTGTCTAACAGTTACGGAATCGGTGGACGTACATTTTATAATTAAAATACGACAGGGCCAGTTACAATAAAATTATCTAGATATACATTTGCGGGCAAGTACCATGGGTGACGTTAATTCGAATTTTCAACAGTACAGTAATCAATAACACATCAGAACTTAATATCAATAGGGATGTCGAAATATTCAATCAATTCTCGTCCCCGCCCGCCATGTGCTTCAAAACTGCATACGTATCTCGTGATATCAAGGTTGTGCAACCAGTACACAACAAGGAGTTACGAGTCCCATTTATTCCGGCGCCATTTTGGGCGAGGACGGGCAGGTCCAGGATATAGTCAAAATGTCTCTACCAACCATCGACTATGATGATGTTCATATGCTGTATTTATTAGAGTAACACTCATCTGCCCACATGAAATTAATTTACCACAATCTAAACATGTCATTTTAATCTTTCCAAAGTTCTTCTAAATATTTGGGACCGTTTCCCTTGCCTCTGAAGCTCTCAGTGCCACTTCTTTAATGAATGTACTAGCAGGTCAGGGGTTCTCCTCCAAATCTCTCTTTTATGCAGCACTATAATTAATTGGTGCCACCTCTCCATATGACGATGCATGGTATAGTTACCACAACTATATTTTTTTTCGGTTCCTCTGGAGAGTTCATCGTGGCAGATGAAGCGTGTAACATACCGGGCATTTACCTTTTTTTGCATGTACAGGAAAGGAAAAAAAAATCGAGCGTCCGAGTTCTAAGGTGTCCCAGGGCCATTTTAGTGGACCAGGCCCAAATCCAAAGAACAGCCATCTCACAGGCTAATGGGGCGACCCACGCCGAGTTTCAGCATTGTAGGATGACCACACAAGTACAGCAACTTGCTAGACATCACCTCGGTGCCATCCGGATCTCGGCGCCCCACTGCAGATGAAGTGCCTCTCAACTATGAAACCACCACGGTGACATCCGGATCTTGGCGCGTTGTGCTGCCTTCGGCCTATTCGCACATCGGTCCGCTACTGACGCCATCTCACAGGCTAATGGGGTGACCCACGCCGAGTTTCAGCATTGTAGGATGACCACACCAACTTGCTAGACATCACCTCGGTGCCATCCGAATCTTGGCATCTCAACGCCTAGTGGTATCTTCCATACAGAAAATATTGTTACGCTGCCTTTGGCCCCATTCGCACATCAGTCCGCAACTTAGACATCACCTCGATGCCATCCGGATCTTGGCATCTCAGCGCCTTGTGGTGTCAGTCAGAAAATATTGTTGCGCTGCCTTTGGCCCCATTCGCACATCAGTCCGCTACTGACACCATCTCACAGGCCAATAGGGCGCCCCACGCCGACTTTTACCATTGTACGATGGCCACACCAGTGGCACAACTTGCTAGACATCACCTCGGTGCCATCCGAATCTTGGCATCTCAACGCCTAGTGGTATCTTCCATACAGAAAATCTTGTTACGCTACCTTTGGCCCCATTCGCACATCGGTCCGCAACTTAGACATCACCTCGGTGCCATCCGGATCTTGGCATCTCAGCGCCTTGTGGTGTATTCTCTTCAGAAAATATTGTTGAGCTGCCTTTGGCCCCATTCGCACATCGGTCCGCAACTTACACATCACCTCGGTGCCATCCGGATCTTGGCATCTCAGCGCCTTGTGGTGTCTTCTACTCCGAAAATATAGTAGAAAATATTGTTGCGCTGCCTTTGGCCCCATTCACACATCAGTCCGCTACTGACACCATCTCACAGGCCAACAGGGCGCCCCACGCCGACTTTTACCATTGTACGATGGCCACACCAGTGCCACAACTTGCTAGACACCACCTCGGTGCCATCCGGATCTTGGCATCTCAGCGCCTTGTGGTGTCTTCAAATCAGAAACTCTTGTTGCGCTGCCTTTGGCCCCATTCGCACATCGGTCCGCTACTGACGCCATCTCACAGGCCAACGGGGCGCCCCACGCCGACTTTCAGCATTGTAGGATGGCCACACCAGTGCGGCAACTTACTAGACACCACCTCGGTGCCATCCGGATCTTGGCGCGTTGTGCTGCCTTCGGCCTATTCGCACATCGGTCCGCTACTGACGCAAACTCACAGGCCAACGGGGCGCCCCACGCCGACTTTCAGCATTGTAGGATGGCCACACCAGTGCGGCAACTTACTAGACACCACCTCGGTGCCATCCGGATCTTGGCGCGTTGTGCTGCCTTCGGCCTATTCGCACATCGGTCCGCTACTGACGCAAACTCACAGGCCAACGGGGCGCCCCACGCCGACTTTCAGCATTGTTGGATGGCCACACCAGTGCGGCAACTTACTAGACACCACCTCGGTGCCATCCGGATCTTGGCGCGTTGTGCTGCCTTCGGCCTATTCGCACATCGGTCCGCTACTGACGCAAACTCACAGGCCAACGGGGCGCCCCACGCCGACTTTCAGCATTGTTGGATAGCCACACCAGTGCGGCAACTTACTAGACACCACCTCGGTGCCATCCGGATCTTGGCGCGTTGTGCTGCCTTCGGCCTATTCGCACATCGGTCCGCTACTGACGCAAACTCACAGGCCAACGGGGCGCCCCACGCCGACTTTCAGCATTGTAGGATGGCCACACCAGTGCTGCAACTTGCTGGACACCACCTCGGTGCCATCCGGATCTTGGCGCGTTGTGTTGCCTTCGGCCTATTCGCACATCGGTCCGCTACGGACGCCGCCTCACGTGCCAACGTATTTTCTCCGCATTTTACACCCTATGCCGCATAACAGGTCATGTGACTTGTTTATAAAACTTTTCATTGGTTCATTTTACTTTTGGTTTCCTAATGATGGAAGGCATGATCATGTGACCTAAAAACAACACTTTTCATAGGATGAAAACTTTTTTTTTTTCCCAAACGATGAAAGCCCCACCTTGTTTCTGGATGTTTCAGACTGAAGCTGGCGTCAGCATGAAAGCACCACCATCTCGTGGCTCCGTCGTGGTCATTCCGCGAGCAATCATGGCAGCCGCTCCCCACCAGAAGCCTGCAGGAGTCGGAGCCCCCAAAACTTTTGATGAATTCTCAAGGCGGAGGGGACGCTTTCGAGAATGGGGTCCAAGACCTAGCAGACAAGCGTCCGATTTCCAAGGTGTCCCAGGGCCATTTCAGTGGACCAGGCCCAAAAAGGAAACAGCCTGCCGCCATTTTGAGAGTCCTGTGACAGCCGCCTATCGCTGCACCGCAAGAGTGGGCGCAACTCAGCTGAATTGCGGCTTTTGACACAGTGGACCAAAAACGGACGGAATGGCAACTGAAACGGTAAAGGGGCGCCCCACTACAACAGATGACACTCCACCTGGAGAGGCCCGTTCACGCCGCCTCCCCCGGGGCGCTCCACGCCGTTATTCGGAGCAGCATTGTAGGATACCAAAACCAGTGCGGCAACTTACTGGACATCACCTTGGTGCCATCGTTCTGCTGCCTTGGAACTATTCGCGCAACAGTTTGCTACTGATGACCCACCCCCCGCGACGCCCCATGCCGTTATTTGCTGGGTGGCAACTTACTAGACATCACTTTCGTGTCATCTAGATTTCGGCGCGTTCTGCTGCCTTGGAACTATTCGCACAACAGTTTGCTACTGATGACCCACCCCCCGCGACGCCCCACGCCGGAAATCTGGACGTTGTGCTGCGTTGGGACTATTCGCACAGCCGACCGCTACTTCGTTGTTTTTCCCTAAAAATGTTTATATGTTATTACTATTTTTGTTTTCTTGTATATATTTATAAATTATTAAAGTTTTATAATCTTACTACTTTGTCGGAGTGCTATATATTTTTAATGTGACACATAATTGTAAAAACTTTGATGTACAAACAGTCATCCCTGGAATCTTCCGCTTCAGGCTCGGTCCCCTCCCCAATCACAATACAGGATGGTTTTCAGATAATAGCAACGCTTCTGCTGTGACGGATCTCATCGAGTGTGGGCCTTGATCTACTATAACTCCTTTGAAGAGGGGTGATTCTTTACAGCTGTGGCCATAAACTACATCTGCAGGGCTAGCTGATACCCTAGGACCAGCCTGGACAATCGGACACAGAGGAAAAGGAGTGTCAGAGGGTGCGGTAGTGAATAGGGCGAAAGGGAGGTGTCGGGCGGGCACAGGGTGTGATTCTCAGGGAACAGCAGCGCAGATGGGGGAGGTTTATTACCCATGCATAAGACAGAGAGCGGGGGTGACCACTGCCTGGGGGAGATGCTTGCGAGGGTGGGGAGCCATGCTAAGGATCGACAGCGTGCACAGAGTGGGTCTGGTCAAGGCATCTAAAATGGCTGCCGTGCACGACAAAAGTGTGGCATTTGAAAAAAGACAAGATGGCGCAGACAATGTTTTTCAACACTTCCTGATTTCCTTCGAATCGAACGTTAACAGACGTTGGGGCATATTACCAAAGTTAAGCGATATTTATCCCTAACGATGCTTAGCAACGATTTTTTTACCGTCAGAAATTATCGCAGATAAACCTTGCTATTATCAAGGTTTATCGGAAATACGATAAAAAACGACCGCAATGCATTAATATCGCTGAAAACTCAGCGATATTCATGCATTACCGAGCTAATGCTCTTAGCCATGTTATCCACCTCCCATTGGATAACATGGCTAAGAACTGCTCAGGGCAGGTGGTAGCTTTTGGAGATATTCGCCCTTATCTCGAATATTTCCAAAAGTTGATAATAGGAGATAGCGATGTTAGCGACTGTTTCCAGTCGCTAACATCTTGGCATGCCCACTTTGCATGTCATTAGTGATAAATATCACTCACATGCAAAGTGGGGCCCAAGATGGTCGCTATCTTCTACTAGCCGTCGCTAACTGGTGTTAGCAACAGCTAGGTAATACACATATAATTTTATCTCCGCGAAGCGGAGCGCTGTTACAGATATATATCTTGTTTCTGAACGTTAATTTCTCAAAATGCACTGAAGCACATATATTGAGACCTAGCAAAGGCACATCGGGCTACCAGTCCCTACAATTTTGCCAAGTTTCGTGCAAATCCATTCAGCTGTTCGATCCTACCGAGAGACAAGATGGCGGCCGCTACGGACTGTTTGGAATGTTTACAGACACCGGAGAGCCAATCAGCTTCGCTTCGCAAAGCTCCGTAACGCGAAAAGTACGCGAAGCGGTGCGCTGTTACAGATATATACCTTTTTTTGAACGTTAATTTCTCAAAATCCACTGGAGCACATATATTGAGATCTAGCAAAGGCACATCGGGCTACCAGTCCCTACAATTTTGCCAAGTTTCGTGCAAATCCATTCAGCTGTTCGATTATTATTATTTTTATTTTTTTTTGCCCCGCGGGGCCCTTTTAAAACCTCCACATCAAACCTAGGGGGTGAGCGACAATGTACTATGCCCCCTTATGGTCATTTGCCCCTTCGCTTTGGCCTCCTCTTGTCTCTCGATCCTACCGAGAGACAAGATGGCGGCCGCTACGGACTGTTTGGAATGTTGACAGACGCCGGAGAACCAATCAGCTTCGCTTCACAAAGCTCCGTTGCGCGAAAAGTACGCGTAGCGGAGCGCTGCCCAGTCCGCTGTTACAGATATATACCTTTTTTTGAACATTAATTTCTCAAAATCCACTGAAGCACATATATTGAGATCTAGCAAAGGCACATCGGGCTACCAGTCCCTACAATTTTGCCAAGTTTCGTGCAAATCCATTCAGCTGTTCGATTATTATTATGTTTATTTTTTTTTGCCCCGCGGGGCCCTTTTAAAACCTCCACATCAAACCTAGGGGGTGAGCGACAATGTACTATGCCCCCTTATGGTCATTTGCCCCTTCGCTTTGGCCTCCTCTTGTCTCTCGATCCTACCGAGAGACAAGATGGCGGCCGCTACGGACTGTTTGGAATGTTGACAGACGCCGGAGAACCAATCAGCTTCGCTTCACAAAGCTCCGTTGCGCGAAAAGTACGCGTAGCGGAGCGCTGCCCAGTCCGCTGCTACAGATATATATCTTTTTTTGAACATTAATTTCTCAAAATCCACTGAAGCACATATATTGAGACCTACAAAAGGCACATCGGGCTACCAGTCCCTACAATTTTGCCAAGTTTCGTGCAAATCCATTCAGCCGTTCGGGCTAAAAGTGAGGCCAACCGCCCTATGGAAATTAACATGGGAAAAACGCGTTTTGGGACCCCCCTTTTTTCTCGGCCCCCCCTTGACGAACCCCCCCAAAATTTTCAGGGGCTGCTCAGAAACAAAATGTGCCATTTTCCTGAAAATTTCAGCCAATTCCGTCCACAAACGCCAAAGTTATTAGACATAGAATTTTCAAAAAACCCATAGAGAAAAAATCCTAACTATATATACCTACTGGCGACCGCCAGTAGGTAAAATATATATATATATATATATATATATATATATATATATATATATATATATATATATATATATATATATATATAGATATAGATATATATAGATTTCATTGTAGAAAAGGAGGAATTGTCCTCGAATATCTGCTGACAATGTAATATTATGATGTAAAATAAATAATGTAATATACAAGATGCATCCTTTAGAAAGATCTATATCAACAGCATGATAAGAGGTAAAAGTCAGATATAAGTGGGATACACTGTATGTATATAACACCACATAATTCAATTGTTAATCTGTAGTCACTATATCGAGTAGTGTTTCTTATCATCTTAAATACCATCTGTGGACAATAGCGATAATGAAAAGAAAGAAATATGTACAGATACTCTAAAATCATATTGTTCCATTATATACTATTGTACAAAAATATGTCAATACATGATTGTAAATATGGACTAGTAAGGGGATTTAATAGTAATGAATAGTGCATCAATTAACCTTCTTGTGTGCTGAAATTACATACATAATTGCGATGAAGATATTTAGGAAAAAATATTGAAAATAAGCTGTGTTAAATCTTTGTTTGCGTGCTCTTGGATTCAATCTTGGGGACAGCCATCGGGTTTGAAGTCAAAAGGAGGAGTAGTGGACTATTACTGCTCGAGGGGGGCAGAAGGTCCAAACACGACGTGCCCAACTATCAATTCTTAACCAAAAATATCGTGTTGTTCCTGCGGGAGACGAAGAAAGGAATGCTAGTCTAAGATGCAGATGATTTATGGCAGGGTGACCAGGCAGTAGCCCTGGGAATCCATTTTGTTGGATTTAATGCCCTCACACACCCTTTCAGGTGTCATGCTTCATCATTTGGGCCTGCTCCTCGTTGGGTCGGCGGTGCAATACCCAACGGGCAACACCTCATAGAGGGGCTCTTTGGCGGAGATCTTTTTCCAACAGCCGTATTGGTGAATTGCGGGTGTGGGGCCAGAACTAGAGGGCCAGTCCATCGACTTCCTCATAACCCTAGACGTAGAGGCCCTCCACACTAACATTCCCCAGAGGGCCTCCCTAGACGTTATGGAGGCAGCACTCGAAAAAACTGAATGGACATCAGCAACACCCATTACCTTCATAATGGAATGTGCCGAAAAAGTTCTCACTGAGAATTACTTCGAATTTAAAGGCAGCTATTACCATCAGATACAGGGAACTTGCATGGGGAGCATGGTAGCCCCCAGCATAGCATGCCTTTACATGGCAAATTTCGAAGAGAGCCATATATCTGCACCGACAAATCCCTACTACAGGAATATCAAGCTATGGAAACATTACATAGACGATATCCTGATTTTTTGGTCAGGTAATGAAGACTCATACACTCAATTTTTCGGATGGATTAACAATATCAATCCATACCTAAAATTCACAATCACCGCCTTTAAAAATGACATAGCATTCCTAGACTTAAAAATTATTTATTGAAGAAGGAATACTAAGTACCACTCTATACAAAAAATGCACAGACCTTAACAGTTTGGTTTTTCTTTGTTCGCCCTAAGTTGGCAGGGTATGCTCAGATGTGAGTCCCTTGCTCAGTTTGCCACTGGATTCAAGCAAGCCCGGCTGAAGACGGCTGCAATGCTAGAAACCGGTCCTGGGAAGCTTGATTCCGGTCCAGGGAAGCCATGGCTTGGCAGTTCGGGCTGGACTGTTCCCATGAGGCACAGGGTCAGACTGATTTGCATATGGCCATGTCTGAACTGGGGTGGCGGAGTGAGCTAAAGAACTGTGATGGATTAAACCCAGATCAGTTGACTGGGGGTGAGTGTTTGTATTGTCAACGCTCCGTCCATCACCCCCTTTGGTTTTTCTCTATCTGTAATACAGGCATGGGTCATTGATACACAACAGTACAATCAAGTGCTTTCACAGAATGTTGGGATAGGAATATTTAGCATAAGATATGGCTTGTGGAAACTCTGAATCATACAAAGCAAATAACATAGGAGTCATACCACAGCCTTTGTAAGTCCATTGAAAATCATAATTTTGTTAGTAGCTCTTCCATCCTTATTCCGGCGCATACACTTAGCACAAGTTGTAAAATAAAGTATCTTGATTATCTTAAACAAAGATCTCCTGACCCCTAATGTTTCCAAGTATGCGCACAAACTTCTTAGATTTAACCTATTCAATAAAACACAGGTTGGCTGTCAACATCGCCATCCTGGGTCAAAGTAGGGTGAAGCCCCACATGTCCCATAGGTAAAAGGACCAGCTGCTTACTTACATTTTCCAATCATAATAATAATTGATTTGAAAATATTTTAGAAGCACACTCTATTTATCAAATAAGCACATAAGCAGTAAGATCACTATATCTCCCTTCTAAAAAATTTAAGAGCTCAAAGAGCTTAGACATATAATTTCAGTTCACCCAATTTTGCTATACATGGAAAGAATAGCATGTAAACTAATGCACAGTAATGAGGGGATTTAACCACTAGGTTAGGTGTACCATTGAGTTCCGGGGCCAAACTGTCTTTCAAAGTTTTAACAACTGCGGGACATATCATCAAGGCAAAGGGATAAAATTATCGCCGCTTTTGCGTCCGTTTTCGGGCGAAAAGCGGTGATCATTTTATCGCCCCATCAGCAAGGACACGCTAGCGCGGGCTCCTATGCCTCTTCGCCGGTTATGCTAACGACTATCATGCTAATGCCAATGTTATGCAAAGTGGGCATACCCGAGTATTATTACGTGGGAAATGTCGCTAATGAGCTATCTCCTACTAACAATCTCATCGCTAACGTGCCTAGCGACGAGATAAGTAGCGCTAACCGAGCTTTTTTCAGGTTTCTGTATACCTGCTTTTATTTTTACTTACCCATATTAACCTATGGTTGGTGGATTGTGGGCATAAGCACACCCTGCTCTATTTACAAGGAATCACCTATCACTGTGTGATTATCGCTGGATTTACAGCGATGATCGCACATTTTGCAGCTTTCCCTTGGATTTCTATCGCTTTGGAGATAAGCGTCGCTGATATCATACTATCTCTGCCATGAAATCCAGTGATAGTTATCCTCGCGCTAAGTGCGCTTAGCGATAATTATCGCCGGCTGTAGCTAATATGCCCCGTACTTTCTTATCTTGGACAAGCCTATAAAACTGACCTACCAATCCACCATCATCCCTTATTGCAGTAGGCAGCAATGTAATTACCACATCTGAACCTGCTGTAAACATCTTTCTCACCCTAAACATCCATACCGATGAGAGAATTATGGTGTATGCTAACCTGTTGATATGTCTACCTTTGGCTTTAGGCTTAAGTCCCTGGGAGATAAATGTAAATGTGTAAATGTGTTGGTCTTGTAAAGCGCACAGCTGCCCGTGAGCGTCCCGGCGCTGAAGACCGCTGAGGAACCCTTCCTGGCTTTCCCTGTGAAATGGTCCCTTCTGGGTATCTCCAAGGTGAAACCAGGCATCCCCAGCGTCTGTGGGGGGCCGTTGTAGAGATGAGGCAAGCTTAATGCCCAGAGTTGCCGAGTGTGATCCCTGGTTAGATTAGGCACCGAGGAGAGAATTGTCGAGTCCGCTGACCCTGGTCCACGACCCTGCCGCGTCGGGAATTGAACCCTGGTCCCGGGCCGTTCTCTGCTTCCGGGTCTGCCGCCTCTAACCAGTGAGCCACACCTCTCCACATCCTGAGATACTGAGATCTACCAGAGTGAAAGGAATGCTACAGCACACTAGATCTAGAATTCTGTAGGTATTACATTGTTTTTGCCTCCAAATATTCCCTGCGTGCCTCAGTGCCATGGTATGCCAACAGCGATAAGGGTATCTACAGCTGCTTCTTGGGCAACATATCAATTGAGGATTCAAGTGCACTTTACCCATTACAGATAATATAACTGATATTTACCGCACATCAGAAATATGTTTCCCAGACTCTCTGGTACCACTGATATAGACAGCTTCAATTGCAATATTTATCAATGGTATCCTGGCTGAAATTCCATTGTGAAAGGTTTAATGTTTACCATTAAAAAGGAAGCGAGTATCAATAAACCAGTAGAAGACGATTGTTCTTCTCAAACCCTCATGCTCACTAAGACTTGATTTCAGGATATTGCCAATCAGGATATAATGAACAGCTGCCTTGCCACCTAGCATATCATCCCAAGAAATAAAGAAAAGAATGTGGACGGGATTGGCCTTCATTTACCTGCTATTTTATGTATCTATGGGAATTCAAGGTCCACAGACAACTTTTGGCTGCTCATAAAGTGGTCTAACAGCCTCTTCACCAACTTGATATATGTTCAATCAATCAATCAATCAATCAGAGTACTTGTAGAGTGCGCGACTTACCCGCGAGGGTCTTAAGGCTCTGAGGGGAGGGGGGGTGCTGCTACTGCTCGAAGAGCCAGGTCTTGAGGAGTCTTCTGAAGGCAAGTAGGTCTTGGGTCTGCCGTATGTCGGTGGGGAGGGTGTTCCAGGACTTGGCCGCGAGGTAGGAGAAGGATCTGCTGCCGGAGGTCATTTGTTGGATGCGGGGGATAGCGGCGAGGGCGAGGCTGGCGGAGCGGAGCTGGCGGGTGGGTGTGTAGAAGCTGAGTCTGCTGTTCAGGTAGGCTGGCCCGGCATTGTGGAGTGCTTTGTGTGCGTGGGTGAGGAGCTTGAAGCTGATCCTCTTGTCGACGGGGAGCCAGTGTAGGTCTCTCAGGTGGGGGGTGATGTGGCTGCGGCGGGGTACGTTGACGATCAGTCGGGCGGAGGCGTTTTGGATGCGTTGTAGTCGTCCTAGGTCTTTGGCTGGGATTGCTGCATAGAGTGCGTTGCCGTAGTCCAGTCTGCTGCTGAAGAGGGCCTGTGTCACCGTTCTTCTTGTTTCGGTCGGGATCCACTTGTAGACCCTGCAGAGCATGCGGAGGGTGTTGAAGCAGGAGGAGGAGATGGCGCTGACCTGCTTAGCCATGGAGAGGGAGGAGTCGAGGATGAATCCTAGATTGCGTGCATGGTCGGTGGGTGTTGGGGCTGTTCCCAGTGTGGTCGGCCCAGGCTGACGGGGTGGGTCCGAGGCTGAGTTCCTCCATCTTGTCCGAGTTCAGCTTCAGACGGTTGCTCCTCATCCAGTCGGCGACGGCCTTCATTCCCTCGTGGAGATTGGTTTTGGTGGTGTGTGGGTCCTTGGTGAGGGAGAGGATGAGTTGGGTGTCGTAGGCATATAGATGATGTGGAGGTCATGATGGCGGGCCACTTGTGCAAGGGGGCCATGTAGATGTTGAACAGCATCGGGCTGAGGGATGAGCCCTGGGGATGCCACAGATGATGTCGGTGGCTTCAGATCGGAAGGGTGGGAGGCGGACGCTCTGGGTTCTGCCGGAGTGGAAGGACGTGGTCCAGTCAAGGGTCTTCTCTTGGATTCCGGCTTCTAGGAGGCGTGTCTTTAGAGTGCGATGGCAGACCGTGTCGAAGGCGGCCGACAGGTCCAGGAGGACGAGGGCTGATGTTTCGCCATTGTCTAATTGGCACCTGATGTCATCTGTGGCAGCGATGAGGGCTGTCTCGGTGCTGTGGTTTCATCTGTATCCAGACTGGGACGGGTCCAAGATGTTGTTGTCTTCCAGGTGGTGGGCCAATTGCTTGTTGATGATTTTCTCGATGACCTTTGCCGGGAAAGGGAGCAGGGAGATGGGTCGGAAGTTCTTGAGGTCCTTGGGGTCCGTCTTGGGTTTCTTTAGGAGGGTGTTGATTTCGGCGTGCTTCCAGCTTTCCGGGAATGTCACTGTTTCGAAGGAGATGTTGATGACCTTCCGTAGTTGGGGTGCGATGGCTGCGTCTGCTTTGTTGAATACGTGATGTGGGCACGGGTCTGACGGAGATCCTGAGTGGATGGAGTTCATGACCTTGCGTGTCTCGTCGTCGTTGACGTTGGACCAGAATGTCAGGCGGATGGCGCTGGTGGTGTTCACAGGGGAGGTGGAGTCTGGCGTAGTCGGGGCGGTTGTGGTGTTGAAGCTGTCGTGGATGTCAGCGATCTTGCAGTGGAAGAAGATGGCTAGAGAGTCACACAGTTCTTTTGAGGGCGGGAAGTCGTTGGCATTGGCGCTGGGGTTGGAGAGTTCCTTTACGATGCTGAAGAGCTCTTTGCTGGCGTGTGCGTTGTTGTCCAAGTGCTCTCCGAAGGAGGATCTCATAGCTAATCTGATGAGGTGGTGATGTCTGCGGGCGGCGTCCTTGTGGGCTGCGTGGTTGTCCGGTGTGCGTTCGTGGAGCCATATTTTCTCCAGTTTCCGGCATGCACGTTTGGAGGTCTGGAGCTCGTCGGTGAACCAGGTGGCTCTCTTGCTGGCGTAGCTGTTGGAGGGTTTCTTGAGCGGGGCAAGGGTGTTGGCGCAGTCATTGATCCACTGTCTGAGGTTGCGGGCTGCGGCGTCTGGGTTGGTGGGGTCGGTGGGTGGGTTCTGGGCGAGGGTGGTGATCAGCTGGTCTTCGGTGACTTGCTCCAGCAGAGGTGATGCAGCCATTGGGTGCGGTGGTGCGTGGTTGGTTTCTTGAAGGTGAAATGAATGCAGCGGTGGTCGGTCCAGTGGAGTTCGGTGGTGTGGTCAAAGGCGACGTGGGTGTCTGTGGAGAAGACGGGGTCCAGCGTGCGGCCGGCGGCGTGGGTGGGTGCAGTGATGAGTTGTTTGAGGCCGAGGTTGGCGAGGTTGGCGATCAGGGTGGTGGAGTTGGCGTCGTTGTTGTTCTCGAGGTGGAAGTTCAGGTCCCCGAGGAGGATGTAGTCCGTGGAGGCGTGGGTGCTGGCGAGGTCGGCGATGGAGTCACTGAACTAAGCCCGGGGTCCAGGGGGTCTGTAGATGAGTGTTCCTCTGAGGGTGGTGTTGGGGTCGGTGTGGATCCGGAAGTGCAGGTGTTCGGCGGTGAAGAGGGTGTCGTCTGCGTGGGTGGCGACCTTGAGGGTGGGCTTGTGGACGATGGCTATTCCTCCTCCGGTTCCGTTGGCACGATCCCTGGGGGTCATCTTGTAGCCGTCCGGGATGGCTATGGCGATGTCAGGCGCTGAGGAGTCGTCCACCAGGTCTCGGTCAGGAAGGCCATGTCTGGGGCGGAGGTTTCGAGCAGATACCGGAGCTCGACGGTGTGTTTGGTTGCGGAGCGGGGGTTGAGGAGTATGCAGCGGAGGTGGTAGGGTCCAGTCCTTGGAGGTTTGGTTGTTCTGTCGCAGGTGAAGCTGCAGGTGCGGCAGGAGAAGGGTCCATAGGTCTGTTTTGGGGTGGCCTGGAAGCAGGTGTGGTTTTGGCCGGCGTTGAGTGAGTGGAGGCTGCTGGCGTCATAGTGGAGTCTGGTGTCCAGGGGTTCTGGCGCTGGGCGCGGTCCAGGCATGGACGGGTGCAGACGGGCTTACCTTAGGCACGCAGCTGGCGCCATTTTAAGGGGAGCTGGGAGGAAGGAGCAGCTGGGAGGCAGGAGGCAGGGGATAGCGAATAGGTGCGGGGGGCGGGGCCGCAGGGGCAGCAGCGGCGGGAAAAGTCAGCAGTGGGCACGGGGGCGAGGAAAGCAGCGCCCAGAAACTGGGCAGCAAAAAAAACAAGGGAGCAGGGCACAAGCGCAGGTGGAGTTGCAGCGGGGGGGGGGAGCGACCTACCTGGCAAGGTCAAGAGTCGCTCTGGCATGTCAGCAGGTAATAAGGTAATAAGGAACTTTTCATTGTCATTACAGCGTCTTCTTATCTTAGCAAATAAGCATTCCTCCTTGGAGACGTCAACATTCGGGCCAATGACTAGTCAGAATTCTACTCCCAAGAAATAAATTAATCAAGAAGTGAACAACTTGGTAGTGGCGTAACTCAAAATGACGGCTCCCCTGTATAATGGGTTGAGGGACCCCTCAGTTTCCCATATCTCACAGATGTTCATTGATCTTTGGTTAATTAGGGGTCCCTTGGAGGGCTGGGGCCGCAGAGGCTGCAGAGGCCTCTTTTACACCCATAGAATTGGGCATTCAACAACTTACCACTGAACAAAACCACTGTATAGGTCTCAGTTCTGTCCGTTTCACCTTCCATTTCCCTGAATATTTCATTTCTGAATTCCAGAGCATCTCCTGAAACCGTGCCACAATGATCTAATAAACATAATGAGGCAAGGGGGTCACACCTCATTTACTAAGTACTGGAACAAGGATTGGTGGGAGAGCAAATATATAATTAACTGCGTAACAGATATTGCAATAGAATGCATGTGTACAGGGAAAATGAAGATGCATATGTGGTGATATGCAAATCAACGGGCTGATTTGTGCATTTGATTTAAATCTCTTGGAAGAGTGATTAAATAGAGTGCAATTCTAATGTTTACATTGATTTAAAATGAAACAGCCCACATGTTGGTCTATTATGGATGGTGACTCAAGAAACAGTAATATGCCACTATGAGAGTAGATTACAAGTAGAACCCTTGTAGAATTTACGGACAAATTTTGTTTATCACAGTCATCCTTCCTGAAATCAATATGGGACATCTTGTTTCATGTATTTTCTGTCAAAGCTGCTCTTACACTGTTTACCTTTTAAAATCTCCTAATCCATAAATGGCGTTCTGAATTTGCCAAGAGAAATTATGTGTAAATAGATTTTGTAAAACTGATCGGATAAGGCATTATTTACTATTCTAAAAGAGTAGGAGACAGCATGGCGATCAAAGAAAATTATAAGAAAGAAGAATGGCATCAACATGATTAAATGCAGGGTAAGATTTGTAGAGTGAAAGTTAAACAGCCCAAGTTTGACATTGTGTGATGAGGAATATTGAAGCTCTGGGTAGCATTCTATGAATTAAACATACTGCAAATTCAAAAACACTGTTGGCTAGAGGCAGTATTTAGAAATTATTTAGACTGAAAGTGTGTTCATGTTTGCTCGGATTACCAATGTATTTTTATTTGCTTATTTCATTTGCTCAAAGGCTTTTAAAATCAGGTCAGTGCTTTCATATTATTCTTGAATGCATTTGATGCTGCTTAGCCTAAAATCTTTTTACAAATACAAGAAGAATTTGCACAACTTTAGAACTAATGCATTAAGGAACACATGCAGCACATCCGTACTGGGTTTTGCCGTCTTGGGGCCAGATTATATAAAGTGAGAACTGGAAATGCTAATTTAAGGCTGGTCTCTGCCAGAGCTGTGGGTGCCCTAAATAGACGAAGAGAAGGAGCTGCGGTATTTTACCAGCCTTGACCTTAGTAATAGGTTGTTTGTAATTGGTACTTTAAAAGAATGTGCAGAAAGTTAGCACAACCTGTTGAAATGTTTAAAGTAAACAATAGAGCACAACCCAATGGTACAACAGAAAGCAAAGTAGGTTAGTTAAAGCATAACAGGGCACAACACAACATAACCATCAAAACAGAATGCAAGATAGCAACCAAAGTCCAACAGAAGAGAAAAATAATGCAATGATGCAGCACAAAACATAACAGTACCAAAACAACACAACATATTACCACCAGAACAAAATGCAATGCAGCAAATGTGCAAATTCTTGTTGTGACACATTACTACCACCGCAGTTCTCTTTTTCTGATATGGTGGTACTAGGGGGCAGATTTACAACAAAGTAACTCAGCACGGTGCAGCAAGTCATTTTGCTGTGCCGTGCTACATTAGTTTGGAATATATAAGGAAAAACAACGGTTCCTGTGGATTGATAAGATACCTTTGTAATAAAGGAGGCAAAATTGCAATATTTTAGAGGGTACCTCAATGACAGAGGGTGAAAGAAACACTAACACAGAGGAGAATCCAGGTAACATTTTAATACATTTTTAGACCAAAAGCAGTATAAACATATTTTAAAAATCAAAAACACTAGTGCATTGTGTCCCAATTGAGAACGGGAACCCAAAGTTAAGTGACAGTGTAAATTTCTATATACAAGGTTTCCACAATTTTTTAAGTCGACCATTAACAAGAATAATCTCTATGTAGACAGCAGCAATATGCAATGACATGCGCTGTGTAATGGTTCGCTTCTTCTGTGTGTCGATGGCGTTTCGACCCTATAGTCAGTGTAGGATCTCTTCAGGACTAGCAATGAAGGGACATCTGAGGATGTAACTGGGCAGTCTTGTGAATTGTGTGCCACACGTGGAAAAATAGAAGAAAAGAAGTTACTCACATGAGAACCTGTCCGGGTACTCAATATGAGGAAAAACTGCCAGTAAAATGATTGGAATGCGGCCAGATGGGCTCAGGGCGTACTTCGCTACAGCCGTAGCAGGGGAAATCTCTTTGGTAAATGTTAACCAGTGACAATGCACTGTAACCAGAATGTAGATAAATATACTGCGGGACAGCGCTCTGCCTTTTCAAGTTGCAAGGCTGCTTCCGTCAGCCTTGTGAGGTACAGTGACGGTAACTTCTTTTCTTCTATTTATCCACACGTGGCACACAATTTTGCTTTTGGTCTAAAAAATTATACAAATGTTACATGGATTCTCCTGTGTTAGTGTTTCTTTCACCCTCTTTCATTGAGGTACCCTCTAAAATATTGCAATTTTGCCTCCTTTATTACAAAGGTATCTTATCAATCCACAGGAACCGTTGTTTTTCCTGATACAACTATTACCCTGGTTCCATAGTGGGTAGGGTTCCCCTGTTTTCCTTCCTTGGCGTTAGTTTCGAAAGCACAGAGATGCAACCTATTTACAAGAATATGTCGCATCTCTGTGCTTCCCCTGCGCTGGCGCACAAACTGCAGCCATCAGCTGGTGCAGGCACCCTTGCACCATGGTGCAAGAATGCCTGCGTCATGGTGAGATTGTTTTTGTGCGGGAAGGGACATCTTCCTGCACAAAAACAATCACAAGAGGCTTTTCCTCTTTCAATGCATGCTGTAGAATGCAGCACGCGTTGATAAAGGAAAAAACGAGGAGAAATTAAAACATTTCTCCTCATTGCGCCTCGCTACGCCACCTCTAGTGTGGCATAGCATTCACACGCATCTCCAGATTTACGATTTCTCGTAATTCTGGAGATGTGTCATGTTCCATGGGTGTTGCGTGGAAACACCCACAGCAACACCCATGGTACCCCCCTTCCACGCACAGTGCTGCGTGTGAAAGGGCCATATTTACGAGGAGAGGAAAAGTCACACCGGGTGGCTTTTCCTCTCCTTGTAAATATGGAGGAGCCCCCTGCGCCACCAGTACATCATGAAAAGTGATGTAGTGGTTGCCAGGGGGCTTGTAAATATGCCCCGAAGTACTTACACCGAGCACTGTTTTAAAAACCACAAAAGGCTTGTAATTATGCCAGGCAAAATATTAATTTCCAGTCCCTAGAGTTGTGTTTAATAGAAATATATTTAATATGCCATAGATAAACAGAAAAAGAAGAGAAAATTCATGAAAGATTCACATTAAAACGTAATATTCACATAGATCAATCTACACAACAAAAATACATCACTATTGATATGATATAATACAAATCTTATTCTCTTTCCCTAAAATGGTAATTTAAACAAGAATTACCTTATGGAAATACACAATCCAGAGGGTAGCATGAGCATGCATTCGACTAGTAATCATTCAGGCAGCCATCCTTTCCCGGTTGGAACCAACAAGGCTGTGAGCTGCAGACTCCAGCTGCCACAAAATGCTGTGGCCAGGCTGCTGTTCTCTCTTTCAAAGCATTGTCCTGTCTCCGGTCTTATTCTTAAATTGCACTGGCACCCTGTGGAGAAGCGTGTTCACTTTAAGACCTTGGGCCAGATGTATGACCATTCCATTTTGTAAGTCGCAAATTGCGACATTTTGCATCTTACAAAATGGAATGTACAACAGTGTCTCAGACACTGTTTGTGATTCCTAATGGGGTCGCAAATGACCTGCCTCATCAATACTCGTGAGGTAGATCGCAATTTGCGACCCATTAGGAATGGCCATCACTCGCAGGGCTGGTGGCCTGCTGGTGTCAGCAGACCACCATGTTTGTGACTGCTTTTTCAATAAAGCAGTTTTAAAAAAAAAATGTAGCCCATTTTCCTTAAAGGAAAACGGGATGTGTTTAAAAATAAAAATAAACTGTTTCTGCTTAATTTTTTTAAGAGCAGGCATTTCTCTTAAAAATAGTTTTGCATTCATTCAGAAAGGAGTATGGGTGCCCTGGAAACACTTTCCCATTTGAAGTAGGTAGTAAACTGCAAGTGTTTTGCAACCACAAATACGGTCGTAGAACAATGGCAGAAACCATTCTGACTCGCTATTAGGTAGGGACGCCGTGGCACACCCCCAGGGCCGGACTGGGAACCAAAACCGGCCCTGGAAAAGTGCTTGGCCGGCCCCCCCACCCCAACGGGGGGCTGTGGGTGCCGCCGAGCTCTTTGCCAAAGCCGGTTTTCGGCCAATTTTGTTACAGGGCCCATTTGCTGCAAAAACGGCCCTGTAACAAAATTGGCCCCCAGTGGTCCAAAAACCCCCCCACCCGTGCGGCGTACCAGGGGATTGCCCGGTACCCGCTACGGCCAGTCCGGGCCTGCACTCCCCTTCCAAACAGCGAC
The DNA here is from genome assembly GCF_964261635.1 of Lissotriton helveticus. Lineage (NCBI taxonomy): Eukaryota > Metazoa > Chordata > Amphibia > Caudata > Salamandridae > Lissotriton > Lissotriton helveticus. The sequence continues at coordinate 404,972,853 of NC_136069.1, read as the reverse complement.
TGGCAAACACTATTTTGCAAGTCACCGACTTGTAAAATAATGTTTGTAAGTACCACCCCCTTTTTGCGATCGCAAACGGATCGATTTCCCGTTTGAAACGGGAAAAAATGGTTGTACCTCTGGCCCTTTGTGCACCACTCATGAGACCTTTTTCTCCCAGGGGGCCCACATCTTGTCCAATCTAGCGTCCCTGTATCTACTCTTGTGACCACTGCATTTAGCCGATCAGAATCTGGCTTGTATTCCCCATGTTGAAAGAGCCAGAGCTGGAGGACGTTCCTTCCGTGCTAAAGCCCCTGCCCTCTGGAACACACTCCCTGTCTATAAGCATATCCAGAACCACTGGTCCTTCTGGAAAATTCTGGAGACATGGTTTTTCTCTACTTAGTTGTTCCTGCAGCACTCTGCGATAGGTACCTTCTGTCAGTTCACTCTTTTTTAGGATAAGCACTGGGATGCCCAGTCACTGGGGCAGTTAGGGTGTTACAAATTGTTTAACATAACATAAGATGGTGGGAGTGTAGTTCCGCAGTGAGGCTGCAGTGTGAGGTTCTGATGCATCAATATCGAGGATCATGTCGATGGAGCTTGCATTTCAAAATATAATGTGTAGAGGATGCAAGTCGCAGCCGAGGCGATGCATCGTTCCGAGGAGCGGTGAAGCTGTGATGCAGAGTTTTTGGGTCTTCGTTGAGGCTGCCATCAATGAGGGATGCGAGGAGCTTGTCTAGCAAAAAGCGTTGCCTACCAGGGGCTCTGAAGGCGATATGTCGGTCCCAAGATGTGGGAGTCAGCAACACAAGTCTTTTGCGACAGGTCCAATTCACACAGTACCAGCGATGCATTGGTTCTGCTCAGGGATGCGCCCCTCAGCCGAGGAGATATGTAGGTTCTGGTCAAGGATGCGCCACTCAGCTGCAAGCACCTTAGGCCCACCTCCAAGGGTCCAGGACTGGGGTGGCGCCACTTGACAAGGTAGACTCACAGATGCAAAACTCTAGGAGCAGAGGTTGAAATTCTGTTATGACCCTGAGACTTCAGATTAGAAGCACAGCCAACTAGCCCTTGGAGTCACTCTGGGTTCTGGGGTCAAGAGATGCAGGTCCAGTCCTTCTCACCCAGGCAAGAGAGAAGCAGACAACAAATCAGCACAGCAAACCAGGTGTCCAGCAAAGTGCAGTGCAGCACAGTGGCAGTCCTTCAGCAACACAGTAGTCCTTCCTTGCAGAGAATCTACTGGTCAAAAGTGTACTGATGTGCTGGTGTCTGAAGCCCATTACTTATACCCAGTGGTTCCTTTGAAGTGGGAAAGACTTCAAAGAGATGCCTCTGAAGTGCAAAGATATGTTCTCTTCCTACCCTGACCACAGCCTCACTACAAGGGTGTATGCAGCCCTTTGTGTGTGGACAGGAAACAGCCTATTCATGTGTAAGTGTAGCTGTGTCCAGCTCCGCCTTCCCATCATGCCAGAGATGGCCCATTGAGACGCACCTAATCTCCCATTGTGTGTGGCTGTCTAGGAGGAATACATAAAGCTTAACTGCCAACTACAAAATGGCTAAAGCAAGAAAAAGGCAACTTTCTAAAAGTGGTATTTTCAGAATTGCAATTTAAAATCTGAATTCACCATAAGTTTGGATTTTAAATTGTGATTTCAGAGACACCCGACTTGAAGGGGTTATCTCTTGCCAATTGGAAATTATAATCAGGAAATCCCAATGCAATGCTATGGGAGATATAGGCCTTTTTAATACACTGCACCCTGCCCTCTGGGTTATACAGGGCCTACCTCAGGGGTGACTTATATGTATAAAAAGGGAAGGTTTGGCCTGACAAAAGGTTTATTTTGCAAGGTTGACATGACAATGTTAACTGCACACTGAGTGGCCGAACATACGTGATTTCCTTGTATGCGGATGATTTCTTGATCTATCTGTGAGATGCTGTATGGGGGGCGGGAACTGAATTTGGGCTGTTGGTAGACTTCTGATCTTTCTCGGGCCTCAGGGTTAATTGACAAAAAACACACTTGTTCCCTGTGGCAGGACCCTCCCCTAGACCACAGGAGCTCCCTGCGGAGCACAACTGAATCCCCAATACTTTTAAATATCTTGGTATCGGGATATTACATTCATTGGAGGATATGAGGGAGGGTAATCTGTGCGGGGTCCATTGGTCACTTCACTCTAGCGTGGACCTCTGGGATACGTTGAGGCTTCCACTGATGGCCATAGTCTCACTGATCAAAATGATCATGCTGCCTCGCCTTTTGTATTTCTTTGCTAATTTACACGTGCTGATGCCTAAGGGGTGGTTTTGGCCTCTAGATGCTTTGGTACGAGATCTGATTTGGGCAGATGGTAGGTGCAGAGTATCATTACGGACCCTGTAGCGCCCCATGAGGGAAGGAGGACTGGGAGTGCCGGATTTCAAATTTTACCAGTTGGCTGCACAACTGCAATGGGTGGATCAATGGCTATTGGGGTTGAACAAAGAAGGGACACACCAGATGGAACCTGGACAGCATCCACACCTACTGCTGGCAAAGCTGTTAATCCAGGCCACAAGGGTTCCGTACACTTCAACATTACAGTCCACGGCCTTACAGTGTTGGAAGCGATGTATGGCATGACTTCCAGATGCTCTGAGATACTCTCCGTCATTGCCACTGGTGGGGCTGCCTTCCGGAGAACCGCAGGCGATTCTGGGGCAGAGCAGTTAGCGCATTGGGCAGAGGCTGGGATTGCGACAACAGGAGACTGCTACCAAGATAAATGCTTACTACCCTTTGCTGAATTGGTAGAGGGGTGCGGTCTCCCACCTGGCCAGTTTCCTATATATGAGGTGCTGGTGAGGTTATTTAGACGACTGTGGGAAACTGGAAGAGATGAACTGGCTAAACTTGTGGTCGTCAATTCACTACTTACACTGGGTACAGCAGGGCATCAAATAAAATAGTTCTACGCATCGCTCCTTGAGGCTTCTTTGACTCCGATGATGAAATTAAGGGGCAGATGGTAAGGAATACTGGATAGGGCACTCACAGATACAGAACGGGGTAGGCTACTGGAATCCCCCAATAAAATCTCGCGCAACACCTGACTTAAAAATTTACAGTTCAATTACATACACATGACGTACATGACCCCCCACCATCTTCAGGTTGCCTTTGGAGGGGAAACAAGAGGCTTCACGAGATGTGGTCAGCTGGACGCGAACTACCTCCACATGACTTAGAGTTGTGTGTTGTTACAAAGCTTCTGGCTAGCAGTACTGGCTAAGATCAATGATGCATTAGGCCCTACCCTTGATGACTCAGTGAAGGTTTGTCTACTGGACCTATTTACCAGACCACCTAAGCGTAAGGTGGGGAAAAGATTCATTGACCTGTCCTAGGCGCAGGCTAAGATGCGAATCGCGTTAACATGGAAATCAGCCATGGGACCTCAGGCTAGCATATGGACTCAAGATACATCAAGGTAGGCCACTAAAGAGGCTAGAGCGCTAAGATGTGCAATCTTGGGAACGCACACGTTCAAATAATCGTGCTTTGGAAGTCGAGGAGACAAAGTCTGCACATTTTATGGGATACAGCATTTTATCTATCTCTTCCTTTAGGCAGCTGCAGTTTTAGCCATTTCGCCCGCTGTTACAGTATTACTCGGGTGCACTGTCAAGATGTCCACAGCACTCTCCGTAACCTCATTGAGCTCTTAATTGAGCCATTTAAATGCAGAGGGCGAGGGCTGGGATCATGTTCAGCACAAAGGAGCCACATCCTGGGCGGCGGCGCGGCACCCCTGGCTTCTCATCACGGCGCACACTTTGGGAACCACAGCCCTAGGGGGATTGGGTCTGGCCTGGTAAACAGGGTTTACCAAATATCTAGGTATACACTTTGGTAACGACCTCATGAGCACAATAGGCCACAATGAGAAACCATTACTAGAAAAAATAAAGAAACTCTGGGAGGCCTGGTCCCCGAAATGTATAACTTGGTGGGCAGAATCGAAACGATCAAAATGATGATCACCCCAGTGATCAACTACCTGATCAGCACGCTCCCACTCCTACTCACAGATGACTTCCACCGTAAAGTAGATAAACTGTTTACTAAATTCCTATGGCGTGGGAAGAAGGCACGGATAAGCATAAAAAGACTAAGACTAGAGAAAAAACTGGGAGGGGTAAATCTGGCATACTTTAGAACCTTCCAACAGCATTCTGGCAAAACAAGGGACCTACTGGATATCACCTCCTTACGGATACACACCGGTATCGCTACAATTTGAGAGAGCCATACTGAACAATTTAAACCCAATGGCTCTGGTAACAGCTAACAGCATCCTCATTCCTCGAGCTCCTTTTTTAAAAACACAAAAATTGCCCGACTAAGAATAGATAAGAAAATGGAGAACAGCATAAAGAACTCAAAACTGGAGTCACTCTGGGCCAATAGCAAGATCATATACAAGTGAAAATGCCTAGCCCTCGACACATGGATAGAGAAAGGCATCTCCCACCCAGCCCAGTAGAGTTTGCCGTACTGAAATCTAGACATAACCTTACAGACATTGAGTTCTACAACTTCCTGAAAATCAAAACAGCCCTATAGAAAGCCAAACTATCGCTTGCCAAACCGTCATTCCCACAGAATATGGCAAAGATCAACAGACTAGGTCACCAGGTATCACACTCTACACTTCTACGCCCAAACTCTACCAAACTTAATGATAAGACAACTATCTATTGGGTAAAACAAGGCAATATCTCACTTAATGAGGAAGAACTGGCTATATTATGGACCTCTGCCTCATGTAATAAAATCTCCCTGGTACTATCACAAGCGAAATTCTGGCTACTCCACAAGGCTTTCTGGACCCCCACTTGATTATTCTCACTAGGCCTCAGGGAAGATGATCTATGCTGGAACTGTAGCAAGGAAAAGGGGGACCGAGCACATCTTATCTACTATTGCCCATCACTCAAAACGTTCTGGGAGAAAATCTTTGGTTTAATAAATAAAGCACTGGGCTGCACACTAATAGCAACATTTTCCTCCCTCGTCACTGCATTCATGACCACAGGACTAGGTTCAGAGCATGAAAAAGACCTACTAGACCTGCTTCTGACCGCGGCAGTAAAAATGGTCCTGACCAACTGGAAGGACACAACTAAGACCTCATACAAAGGCTGGGTCAACTGGGTGACGCACCTCAGAGGCACAGATAACATTGCTCTACAAAACTCACCCTGGAGGCCAGCAACCAGGGGGATGTGGAAGTCACTTGACACATACCTAGACTCTTACGAATCCTCTTGAATCCATCCAGATTCCCTCCTCCCCTCCCCCTCGGGGGCGGGGGAGTGAGCGAGTTGGAATGTTACCACCATGGGCCGAAGAGGCATCGGTGGGCCTTACAGGACTACCATCCTGCCACAGGCTAACTAGTGGGGTGTCGGCTTTGTCACATGGCTATAAGCCCAATTAGGCTCATTGCTAGAGAACCTCTCTTGTATCCTCCTTTCACCTTTTTCTTTCCTGCTTCTTTCTTTCTCTTATCCTTTGCCTAGTTTCCCAGCAAGTCAATGTAGAGGGGATTAGCTAAACATATATTTCAAAGTACCTGTAATCACTACAATACAAATTATGTTTGGCTAACCTCATAACAGAAATGCTAATGTATCTGTTTATAAAAAAAAAAAAAATACTTTGAAAAAAAAAAGAAAAGTAAAGGAAGAACTCCCAACCCAAAATGACTGGCCGTAAATGCCTAAAAATATTGAGCAGTTACTGAATTTCCTTTTAAACACCTGGAAAAAGTGCAAGATTAGCCAAGATGCATTTTCTTGGGCATTCCCAGCCGTTTGCCTCACTCAAAGCTAGTTTGAGCTGGGCTGTTCCCATTGCAAGATTGATATGGTTGGGTCAAAACTGGGATGGTGTGGTGAGCAAAAAAGCAATGTATTTAGCTCTCTGTACTGGGGGTGAGTGAGTGACAAAGTTCAGCATTCTGTCCATCAATTGTTCTTTTTGAATTTGTCACCCCGAGTTGGACTGAGAGGCCCAGACGTGGGTTCCGAGCTCACCATGCCATTCGATTCAGACTATCCTGGGCGATGAGGGGTGATACCCTGAAACTGGTCCTAGGAGTCTTGCTTCTGGTCCAGGGAGGACCTGGCCTGGCAGTTCAGGCTGGACTGTTCCCATGGGGAGCAGGGTCAAGACTGATTAGAATATGGCAGGGTCCAAACTGGGGTGGTAGGGGAGTGAAAAAATGATGGATTTAGGCCCAGATCTCTGTTCTAGGGGTGAGTGTTTGGCATTGTTCAGCATCATTTGTTCTTTTTGCATCACTCAAGGCTATTGCATCTCTGTAAGCCCTCTTCAGCAAACTTCTAGCAAGCTCTTTAAGAGAAAGACTTAAGCTTGGCCCATCCACTTAAGCTTGGCCCATTGGCTTTAGATACAGTGGCACCCTGGACAAATAAGCCCCCAGTTAGGAGAACTAAAACTGCCCCGTGGTTCAATAAAGAGCTTATGGAGAATAACGCTAAATGCAAAAATTTAGAACGCCATTGGGGAAAAAATTACAACTCAGAGTGTAAATTGCAATACAAAACTGAATTGAAAAATACCACAAGCTAGTGAGAGCGGCAAAGGGAGCATTCTTTAGAGAAAGAATAGAAACGGCAGACAACCCTACCAAAGAATTGTTTGCCATATATAAAGAACTTACGGTCCCTACTAGAGTAATGGCGCAAGACATCTACTCAAACGAACTATGTGAGTCAATAGCTGACCACTTTGTGGACAAAGTGGAAAAAATATACTCCTCTTTTACGGGTGGGTGGGGAGTGCGGCAAAACCTGGCCGAAAAGAGTGAGAGCATGGCCACTAACACACACTTGAAGTGTTTTAAATTACCGGACAGACAGACTATGTTGAGCATAGTTAATAGTATTCAATCAGGATCCCCTAGTGATGCAGGCCCGCCCTACTGTTTTAAGGGAATTGTTAAGGATGTAATAGATCACATCAGTCACATGGCAACCCTATCTTTTCAGGAGTGCCATGTGTTAGAAGTATGGAAAAGGGCTCAGGTAATCCCTTTGAAAAAAAAGTCCAACTTGCACATCTCCCAGTTGCAGAACGTACGTCCCATCTCACTACTTCCATTCTGTATGAAAGTGGTGGAGAAAATTGTTAATGCACAGCTCATGGAATATCTTGAGGAGGGGCATCTCCTACACCCCACTCAGTCGGGGTTTAGAGCTGGCCATTCCACAGAATCAGCTGTTCTTTTCTCCACTGAACTTTTGCGACAGAAAGTAGATGAGGGGCAGACAGCAGCATTGATATTATTAGATCTAAGTGCGGCGTTTGACACCGTATCGCACACCTTGCTGCTGTCTCGCCTCGCAGAAATTGGAGTGGAAGGCTCGGCCCTCGAGTGGATAAGATCTTTCCTCGAGAATAGAAGCTTTCAAGTGTACTGTCCACCATTTAAATCCTCCCCCCGGGGGTTGAGTCATGGGGTTCCACAGGGCTCAAGCTTGAGTCCGACATTATTCAATCTTTATATGGAACCCCTGGCTCACATTGTGGAATCATTTGGAGTAGACATCATCACATATGCCGATGATACACAATTAATGATTTCACTTACCCAGGAACAGAGGGATGAAGCTGCAATTAATTTCTCCACTTGCCTCACGACACTAGCAAGCTGGATGAATGATAATTGTCTGCGTTTAAATGGTGATAAGACAGAGCTGTTGATAATTGGAAAAACCCCAACCATTTGGTCGCCCATATGGTGGCCGGCTGAACTTGGTCCTACACCCCCTCCTTCTGAAACGGTGAAGAACTTGGGTGTTCTGCTGGATGTGAATCTGTCCTTTAAACAACATGTTGGAAAAGTGATAGGAAAATGCTATGACATCCTAAAAACGCTACGGAAAGTTTTAGATCTTCTGCCTATCAGTGCTAGGAAAACTTTAATCCATGCCCTAGTCACGCCCCATCTTGACTATGGCAATTCCTTGCTCATAGGCTTAAGTAAGAAATTGCTTCATCAGCTGCAGCGGGTTCAGAGTGCCGTGGCACGTCTGGTGCTGAATCTGCCTCGCAAAGCTTCAGGGAAACAAGCCCTATCAACACTTCACTGGCTTCCTATTAAGGAACGCATAAGGTTTAAGGTGCTGTGCACTGCGCATCGCATTGCCCATGGGAAAGGCCCAGTGTATTTACAAAAGCTATTAAATATTTACTGTCCTAGACGCAATTTGAGGTCACTGGGTACTATGCCGTTCACGGTACCTCGCATCCGAAAGGCCAGAAGGGGAGGCTGCTCATTCAGGTACTTGGCGGGAAAACACTGGAATGAGCTTCCCATTGAACTTCGCATGGAGCCATCTGAAGCAAGATTTCGTCTTAAACTTAAAACCCATCTTTTCCCACACACTTAATCTGCTGTCAGACTCTGACATGTCTCTAGGCTTGGTGGTAACAACTACTTAGGGGGTGGACAACAAGCATAGCGCGGGGACACACTGTTGTTTAGTGTAACCATGCGCTTTAGAAATGGTTTTAATATTATTATTATTATTATTATCCCCAGGAGTGGCAATATATCTTAGTGAGACTTTTATTGCGCGTGTGGAGTTTCCATGGCACTGTGTTGTGGTATATTAGCCCTAGTGTTTTGCCACTCTTTACCCTCTGACTGTTGAAGGATTTCATCCAGCCACTCAGTAGCATTTTACAATGCTTACCAATTGATCCTGATTAATATGAGGAGAAAAATAGAGGGTTCTGGGAAAGGGTGTCTATATTGAGTAGTTTCCTTCTTCCTTCTCATAGTTCCAGCCAGTTAACATCTCAAGACCCCCACCTTCACACTCAATATATTACAGTGGAATTTTTTAGAACAAACTCCTCCCTGTGGCGTAGCAAGGGGGGTGTGCGGGGCGGTCGACTCCGGGCGGCACTAGTTTTTGGGGTGATGACCATTCCCCGCTCTTACATGCTGTCTCGGACGTGGCAATCCTCAACCTGCTCTTCAATTATGATTTTTTTCTGTATTTTATATAATGCGAACTAGACCCGAAGGTATCAGAGCGCTTTACATGAGCACCAGCTAAGTTACAGACGGACACATTAATTTTTGTTAGGCACAGGGAGATTGAATGATTTGCCCAGAATCACAGAATGTTGAGCATTCCTGTTGAGTCTCAAACCCGGTTGCCCCGCTCCAAGGTCGACAGTCCATGCTGTTAGGTCACATTCTCTCCCCAACTGTGGGGCGGCAAACAAAATGGAGAAATCTTGCCAGCACCCACCGCCACTCTTCAATGGGTAACGGGTGGTTAAGGGTTAGCTGCGCCACGGACTCCATCTCCTTTCCTCAATATGGTAAGAACTGACAATTCTGTCACAAAGGCATGTACATGACAATAAATGTCTACATCAAGTCTGCTAGGAATTCACAAAATTATTCCTAACAGATGTAAATCAAATTACACCTGAGTAACTGTGTGCCACAGCTGTGTACAATTGCAAAGATATAGATCCTATGTAAGGAGTTGTTAGCCATCTGATTTTGTGAACGTGCACAAACTCGTGGGTTTTTTGAGCTTCACAAATAGCTCTGTGACACATTCCCACTTTCAAAATACTCAGTTTTACTCCTGAAAAAGGCTGGATTAAATTTATTCAAAGATGGGAAGAGGCATGGAACACTCCCGAACGTTTGCGAAAGATGTTCTTACATGGGGTACAGTGCTTTCTTTGTGGAGGAAAAAATGGGCAATTACCCATTCAGAGAGACTCCAACCCTTATCTCCAGACTTGAACGGCATGTGCAATACCACCTTTTGGGATTACCAGTGTCATGAAATATTTACATAACTTGTCCAGTAGTTTGTCTAGCAAACATCAACTGGCACAAGTTTCCAGATGTACTAGTGGAAATGCCTATGCATTAAAAAGTGCAAAATTACTTCAAACAAGAGAGGTCATTTTTTGATTTTTTTTTAATAAGGATCATTCAAATTTGGATGGCTGTAGATTTCCCTAAAGTGAATCCTACTAATATGGCTATGTGATGGCAAACTCTCCAAAAAACAAAAAGTAATTTAGAACCTTGAGCTCAATACTTTAAATATCTAATTGCAATCTTCATATAGAGCCACCTGAAAAACGTGTAATATTTTATGGAGACTATAATTTACCTATTGTATCATTTTGCTGATGGTGTTAAAGCATGAACCCTTCAGACACATATTCTGAGGAAAAGCAGCAGTTATTTACCATGGTGCAAGCGTGCCTTCGTTATGGGGCTGATTGTTTTTGTGCAGGAAGGTTTCCCTTCCTGCACAGAAACTATCACAAGAGGATTTTTCCTCCTTCTATGTGGGCTGCAGATGCAGCATACTGAGAAAAGGGAAAAATGAGGAGAAATAAAGGTATTCCTCCACGTTGCGCCTCCCTTATGCCTCCCCTGGGGAGGCGTACATTTTTAGTGTTGCCTCAGACTTAGGATTCATCATAAATCTGGGGCAGTGTCAAAAAGCCATGGATGTTGCTGGGAATGCCCATAGCAACACCCATTGCATGCTTCTTTAACGCGGAAAACTGAGTTGAAGGGAACTATATTTACAAGGCCGCTTTAAGACATGCAAAGTGGCTTAGTGCTGCCTGTTAAATATGGAGCAACCCCTGTAACACCGGAGCATCGCAAAAAGTGAAACTCTAGTGGTGCAGCCTCATTTTATATGAGGCCCTCAGTCTGACACTCATCCCCCTAAACCTACCCACTTTAAATCTATACCTTTCACCATACTCCTGGATGAATGCCTACCCATCCAAAGTTATTTTACTGACACTGCACACAGGGGTTATTGAGCTTGTCCCACCCCTCTACTGTCACCAGACTCCCAAGCAAACATCTGCAGGCTCTGCTTGTTTTACCGCCACCCCCTTCTCCTGCCTAAAGTGTGCCAAGTTCTTTAGTTGGTTGCGCCCGGACATGAACGTAGCAGGGGACCCCTCATTTCCTCTCTCCCAAAGACTCCTCCCTTATCTTCAATGTCTGCCTCCTATTCCCCGCCCCTTCTTCCCAACCGGCTGGCAGCATCTCTCTGTATGGCTAAGTTTCCTCAGGAGGCTCTCCTCATTTACTAGGAGCTTGTGCTTTGGTACTTCTACATGTATTAATTTTGGGTTGCTCTGTGACTTGTTATGTGGTAAGCCATTGTGTTCTTAGCTTCCACCCTATCATACAATGAAAGAGGCTAGGAAAAACACAAAGGTGTAGTACTTAAAATTCTGGACCTGTGTTATAAACATCATCATAGCATGACAATTTTGATACCAGAAGACCGAGAATGGCTAGTACACTATGTACAAGCATTTTTGTCATGTTCGAGTGACGATTTCACCCTGAAACCGTAGTTTTCGTCCTGAACCCTCGGCTTCCATTTTGTGTACGGCAGCCATTTTGTGAGTTGCCCTCACATAGGCCAATGACTAAGGACAAACACGCTTCTGAAGGACACGTACACCTTTGCTGACTTCTCTGTGACCTGGGCAAGCTGACTCCACTGCCCAAAGCCAAACCTGTTCGGTCAGTTCCTCTCCCGGTGGCCGAAAGAGATAGTATCAAGGATCAACATGCCATTAACCTTTCATCGCACACAAACCACGCCAAATCTTGCACACACCTGTCCCTGTTTCCTACTTTAGGACTTGCTTTACGAGGAGGAGGTGCCCGTTTTTATTGGGGGTCCGTCGATATCTGATGAAATACTGAGCCTGGCCAGATAATTGATTGTGGGCTGAACAAACTGAAATATGGGCTTGTCTTCATGACTCTGCTTTTTCTTTGTAGTGAAAATATGTGAATGGTCAACTGTAAAGTAAAGAATGTTTGCCTAAAGCAAACATGTATAAAAAGAGAAGGCTGGCTTTGTAAGATTGAGCAGTCTCCTGAGAATATACACCGTGTTGTACTTCTAGGATACCTGTTACTTGGTTGCAGCCAATAAATTCGATCTTTGACTTCACCTAGAAGACTCTGAGTTTCTGTAGTCTGAAACAGGAAGTACCCGAAGTCTTAGGGTGTTGTCCCTGGCACCGCTGGGTTACCGGTTCTGAAAAACCCAGTACTTCATCTGGCGCCCACGTGGGGCGATATCAGCGGTACCGGTCCAAGCCTGAGGTTCGTGAGGAGCTTTGTGTAAAAATTCTGGAGGAAGGCCGCCACTTCATCGACCCCTGCATGTCGACATGGTCCGAAAGTCTTTGTTGAGAGCTTCCCCGCTTCCCGACGGCTACGAAGGACTGCTGCCTTGACTATCGCCCTGTTTTCGACCATTGATGTTTGGTAGAGCGAAACGATAGACGAGTCTTCTGGTGACGTCATCGATACCTCAGTTAAGTATAAGTGGAGCGTCTCCCAGTCCTTACTTTGGTTCTTAGTTTGGGTATCCCTTGGGATCTTTGATTTGGAACTTGCAAGTACCAAAGCCGAAGGACTCGTGTATTCACGAGAATATCGTATTCGATAATCCTTTGAAGTTTGAAGCTAGACTAGAGAGCGAAGATGCCTGGTCCTAGCAGACTTGGAAATTTGTTTTGTCTTGGTTGTAATAGGGATTCCTGATTGGAGGACTCGTGTCCGGTTCCTCCGATTGGAACTCCAACCTATGAATTGTATGTGAAACATGGAGTAGGCCCCATCACATACAATGAAGTGTAGATCAAATACACCAGAAAGGATGGTGTTTTAAAATGGCCCCAATATGGTAGCTTCGACACGGAATTCCTAGATAATCTCGAGGTCAAACTTTTCAAGAAGAAAGCCCGGCCGGCGATGTTTGACTCTTTTCCGCCTATGGCGCAAGGAAGCCAAACAAAAGGAAATTAAATTAGCGAAGAAAAATAAGAGAGAAAGGGGTATCTTGATAATGCAAGCTGCCATGCAGTTTAAAGATAACGAAGAAGAACAGATGAGTGAGCAGTTGCACAGGCAACGTAAAATGGTAATCGATAAATGCTATCCAGTTTTGCCGCCTCTTCAGCAAGATGCAGCAAAATAACTTGAAAAAGACCCCCTAATGTCGCATTTGTTGAGTTCGCCACCCCCTTATGCGGAAAGTGCTTCGGCACCTCCGCAACCTTTAGCTGCGCAACCTTTGGTTGTAGTGCCTCCTGCTCCTTCACAGCCACCAGCTGTTCTCCAGTTGGCTCCTATTCCTCCGGTGCAGCCTCCTCAAGGGCCACCGACTTTGACATCTAATCTGCCTTTACTTCCTACGACTTTGACCACTATATCGACTACCACTCCTGGTATTCCTCCTGACACTGCCTCTGCTTCTGCCTTGCCTCACTCTGCTTTTCCGCCTGTCTTTTCATCGACTTCTCCCTCTGTTCGACAGAGAGTGACTAGCACTGTTGCTAGTCTTCTATATCCTCTCTTTGGAGCAACAAATGTAACCCTGTCTCAGAGCGTAAACAGTTACGTAGCCAACTGCCGGATTCTAGGGAGAAAGAAACATTGAATTATTTGGCACATAGATGGGTGACCGACACGACAAAATATGAGCTAAAATCAGTTATGGATGTCTTCCATCAGTGGGAAGCACCTAAACAGAGATACGTCTTTGAGAAAATGTGTACTTTCCTATCTGAGGATTTAGAGGAAAATGATTTGGAGCCTAATCCGCCTGAGTTGTGCCATGTACGGTTCGAGTTTGGGAAAGGCACAATTGTGGGTTCAGATGTTGAGAAAGCAGTTGCGACATTGTTGTCACTCAGGAGTGAGGGTGTTTCTCGGTCGTTGTTTGAGTCTGATTCCTCTGTTAAAAAGAAGGTGAGACAATATCCCATAAGAGAAGTTCCTCCAGTATGGAAGGAAGCAGTGCAGGCTGATGTGGGTCGTAATATTGATGCTGTACCAGCACATTTCCAGCGTGTCTGGGTACATGTTCCATGTAAGCGAGCTGAAGTTTTGGCCCTTAAACAGACATTGCCTGATCCCCGTAAAAATCCAGCAGGGTATTACAAGGAGTTGTCACAGACTGCAGGTTCATGCATCATGAATTTAGCGGATATAGACATGTTGTTTGGAAATGTTGTTCCACAGCCTTTAGGGGGAAAGATTCGCCATGCAGATCATGATCAGGAGTTAGGTGACTCATGGGCTAATATTACTGCTGCAGATGGCCGACAAGTTGGCGGTGCTAAACCAGAGCCTTTAGTAGCAGATCTCCCTGGTAGGATCATTAATTACATGAAAACTTTAATGCCTGCGTTGCGTGTGAATTGGGATAAATTGCCTGCGTGTAAGCAGAAGAAAGATGAAACAGTGTCTGATTTCTTCACCAGGTTCGAAGAGACGTTTGTCGACCACAGTACAGAAGGTGGTCAACGGTTGTTCGTTGACAAGTTCGTGCATAATTTGCTTCCCGAGTTATGTAAGAAATCAAAGGATTCAGAAAGTTCTTGGGCCGTTTCCTCTTCAGCACAGATATTAGCTACTGCACAGTATTATGAGAATAGAGATAAAGATGAGAAAGATAGGGCAGAGAAGAAAACTAAAGAGTTAAAGACGAAGGTTCTTTTACAGCAAGCGTATCTGCCACGTGGTGGTCAGAATAACTATCAGCAACCTCAACAGTGTCAGAGGAACTCGCAAAGGGTCGAGTTTTCTCAACCACGTGTCCCTCAGGCCCCAATCAGTGTTCATATTGTAAAGAAGAGGGTCATTTCAAGTATAGTTGTCCTATCTTGTTACAGCGTACAAATGGTGCTTCTGGTGTACGAGGTCGAGGTGTTCAGCAAGCGCCTAGAGGTAGAGGACGTGGAAATTTCCCCCAGAACGCACGTTCTTTTCCGCCTCAAAATTCAATGAATAGGTTTGATCAGCAGAATAATGCGTCTGGTAGGACAGCTCAGTACTATGCTGATGACTACTATGCAGAAGATGAGAATATGGAAGGTAATGATTGCTAGGACAGCCATAGACAAAGAGAGGGAGTTGTTTCAGTTCCAGTAGATCAGAGTGGACCTTACGTTGAGGTGATTACATCAGGTGTGTCAGGGCCTTTTCTGTTGGATACTGGTGCTACAAAGAGTTCTATTATGCACTCAAATCTCCCTGGCGCACCTTTGTCTGGCGAAACGAATGTTTCTGTAGGTTTTTCTGGCGCCCCGGTTAGGAACCCAGTTTCTAGTCCTATGTCCCTTTCTGTTGGACCTTGCAAATTCGAAGCACCCCTTATTTTAACGACAGGTTGTGGTGAAAACTTGTTAGGATTGGATTTGTTGAAAAGATTGTATGCGACTTTGTACTGTTCTCCCTCGGGAGTACAACTTACACAGGGTAGGAAAGTGATCTCTCCAATGTATTTGTCAAAGGACAAACTTCCGACAGAATTGTCATTTCTTCCCGACATTCTTTGGGCTACTGGTCCTAATGATGTGGGCCTTTTGGAAATACCGCCGTATGTTGTGACATTGAAAGCCAATGTTAAAATACCACGCATTCCCCAGTATAAGATTTCTAGTGAAGGTGAAAAGGCATTGCTAGCGATCATTTACGATTTGATTGAAAAAGATGTAATTGAAGAGACAAGAGGCAACGTTTGCAATAGTCCTGTTCTGCCTGTTTTGAAGCGTACTGACCCTACTCAGCCACCTGTGTATAGATTCGTGATTGATCTTAGAGAGGTCAATAAGATAGTTGTGCCACAATTTCCAGTTGTTCCTGATATCACTGCCCTATTGACTATGATTCCAGCTTCCGCAACTTGGTTGACTTGAAGAATGCTTTCTTCAGCATCCCGATTGCCGAGGAGAGTAGGGATATTTTTGGCTTCAGTTTAGGAGGTCGAAGCTTCCGCTTTAAACGCGCTCCCCAGGGCTACTGTGAAAGCCAAACGATATACATTCAAGCTTTAAAGACACAGCTTGATACGATTGTTTTACCTGATGGCGCTACCCTTATCCAGTACGTTGATGATTTGCTTGTTGCTGCAGATACTGAGGAAATCTGTAAAGAAGCCACGTTGTCATTGTTGCGTCATTTGTGTGATTTGCATCACAAAGTGTCCCTCTCGAAATTGCAATATTGTCGACAAGAAGTGACCTACTTAGGTCATCTCTTATCGAAGGAGGGAAGGAAACTGACCCCAGAAAGAAGTCAGGCAATAGCGAAATTGAGTGTGCCAAGGACACAGAGAGAAGTGCGTGCTTTCTTGGGCATTACATCATACTGCAGACAATGGATACCAAATTTTTCTTTGCTGGCCAAGCCCTTGGTGGCATTGACTTGTAAAGATACACCGAATCCTCTTCCATGGTCTGAAGAGTGTCAGAAAAGTTTTTCCGAATTGCGTGATGCATTATGTTCGGCTCCTGTGTTGGGTACCCCCGACTACAGTAAGCCCTTTACATTGTATGTCCATGAGAAAGAAGGTTGCGCAGTGTTCGGAAACAGACAGCGTCCATGTGCATATTTCTCGTCGACTTTAGACCCGGTAGCTAAAGCATTGCGAGTTACTTAAGAGCCACAGCGGCAGCAGCTGTTTCTATTCGACAGTCTGCTGGTTTAGTGATGAATAATACATTGATTGTGATGGTTCCACATGCAGTAGAGACGTTGTTAAACAGGACCAAGACACAGCACTTAACTAGTGCTCGGTTGTCAGGTTACGAGTTGACACTGTTAGCGAGTCATGTTCACATAAAAAGATGCAACACCAGGGGTGGTGGGTGAGATTTTAAAGTGGTGGGGCACAAACTAATTAGCATACAGCACCGTAGCGAGCGAGCGCAGCGAGCGAACCCGAACCCCAAAAGGGGGGTTTGGTGGGGTTACCACCCCCCAAGAAAATTTTGAAAAAAAGAAGAAAAATCGTGCATTTTCAAGCAAATTTGAGAAAGCAGGAAGGTTAATAAAGCAATTGTGAAAGTGCAGTTATTACATTAATAGATGGCATAACATAGGTAGCTGCTTATTCAGTATTACCACAGAGCTTCATACATTCTGTCCTATTATGCTCAGGTGTTGAATTCAGACTATAAGACTTTCATGGAAATCTCAGCTCTAAGAGTAGAAGAAGTTACACAGCAGTGTAATGGTTGCCAGGTTCGTTCCGCAGGAGCGTCAGGAACTTGAAGAAAAGTCCACAGTATTCCCCTACGGCCTTCCGACTCTATTAGTCTTACAATATACTGAATATTAGACTCTAGAGTAACGAATGGCACGCAAGGGGAAAACAGGGAAACAAAACAAGGAAAGGCGGGGGGAGAAAAACAGTCTTACAATATACTGAATATTAGACTCTAGAGTAACGAATGGCAAGCAAGGGGAAAACAGGGAAACAAAACAAGGAAAAGCGGGGGTAAGAAAAACAGTCTTACAATATACTGAATATAAAAGAGGCAGCACAATGCGCTGTTACCGTGATTCTGGTTGAGCTGAGCTTTGTACACACTTCACATAGGTCCACGCAAGTACCCCAAACATAAATGGTATAAAGGTTTTCGCAATTTGCCAAGGGGAAAGGTTTGATAGGCAACACAAGCAACGAATCGTTCACCCTGCGGGAGACAGGTCCGGCCAGTGAACAAAGGTGAGCGAATCTGTGTAGTCTTCAAATAGAACAAACACTACAAAACTTTTAAAAACAGAGATAACAATGCATTTCTTACCTCAATCAGAATTTTTTGTATTCAACCAACAAGTAGCAGCATTCACTTTTTGTAAAGCAAATCCGCACGTCTGTCTTTCAGTGTAGCAAACTTGTCAATTACTTGCATATTGAAGTCCGGTATCTTTTGGACTAGCTTGCTCTCTACAGACAGCATCGCCAAAGCATTTAGTCTTTCCTCTAGCATGGTGTTTCTGAGGAATGTCTTTATACGCTTTAAGGCTGAAAAACATCGTTCAGCTTCTACTGTTGTCATTGGAGTCGTAATCACAATTTTGAGTAAAGTCACTGTCTCTGTAAGTGAGTTTTCCATATGCAGTTTATGAATTAACCTCAGCAAACTCAAGGCGCTTGTGGCCTTCCGGTACACAGGCATTCCGTAGAGTACAGTTAACTCAGTTCTCAACTGCTCTTTTTTGAGCATAGGATATGCTTCCGCAGCCTGATTCAGAGCACGCTCAGGGAAGGATTCATCATATCGTGCAAACTCTTTACTTTGCAATAAAGTGGCAGTCACCAAATGTTTTGTGAATGAAAAACGTTCTTTTGCCTGCACAATTACAATGTCACATATCTCCTTTCCAATTCGAACCGGAGAGGTGATGTTTTGTCTGCGGTTTGCAAAAATAGAATGCTCCGGCAGTTTGCTCTCCAAATCATCAACCCCATCTCTCACTTCCATTATCTTTTGTACAAATGCAGATGTAACGGCTTTCACAGAGACAGTATCTATTTCTTTTCGTTGTAACTGATTGTATAACCCATCAACATGAGACATTATGTCATGAAATAAAAACAGTAAGAACTGAAACTCTTTGTCTTGTAGTGTTCTAAGAAAGCCATGGGCTTCATTCTGACTTGTGCGATCAAAGTCTTCTCTGGATGATATGGCGAAAAAACATTTCTCAAGGCCCTCCCTCTCTTCAAAGATTAAGTTGACTGTACGAATGTGAAAGTTCCAACGAGTTGAGGATCCCCTTGGTACGCTTTTGTTCACAATCTCATGAAGAGCTTCTGTTCTTTTGGGGGAACGTGTGAAGAATGCTGCTATGCCTCCGATATCCTGAAAGAAAACTCGTGTCTCTCTGATCTTTGATACCGCCTGTTGCATAATAAGATTGAGTTGGTGTGCGTAACAGTGCACAAAATGAGCAGTAGGGTACACATTTCGAATTCGTTTCTGTACTCCACCAAGGTTTCCACTCATTACGGACGCACCATCATAACTTTGTGCGATAAGTTTTTGTTTTTGAGGCAGGTCCGGGAAAATTAAGTCCAGTTGACACAGTATAGCTTCAGTGATGGTTGCTGCACTAGAGTCTTTTAAATGTGTGAAACCATAAAACTGCTCCACAATGTTTCTGTCACTGTCAAGGTACCGAAACACTAACACGGACTGTGTTTTAGTGGCCACATCAGTGGTGTCATCAGCCTGAATAGCCACAAAGTCTGTGTTTCGCAACTCTTGCACAATATGGCTTTTTATAATCTCGAGCATACAGTCAAGGAGTTCATTTTGTATTGTATTAGAGGTGCCCTTAAAGACCGTAGCACGTGCTAAATGTGTTTCCAAATCCTTGTCTATGGTTGACATTAAATCCACTAGGCCTCGGAAGATCCCAAGTTTTGAGGAAGTTTCTGATTTGTCATGGCCTCGCAATGCCAGTTCGAAAGCACCACAGAAACGGATGCAATCAATGATCCTGGATAGATTTTGTCTGTTCCTATCAACAGCTTCATTGTGTTTTTGAATGGATTTGCAATATGCATCATTTATCTGCTGCTCAATTGGTGCGTCTTCCCCCAACATTCCCAGT
Source organism: Lissotriton helveticus (assembly GCF_964261635.1). Taxonomy (NCBI): domain Eukaryota; kingdom Metazoa; phylum Chordata; class Amphibia; order Caudata; family Salamandridae; genus Lissotriton; species Lissotriton helveticus. The sequence continues at coordinate 404,953,314 of NC_136069.1, read as the reverse complement.
CTTGTCAGTTTTTCCAGATGATTTCTTGTGAGCGCATGCTTCTTTATTTTTTCAGCGATGTGCTTCAGGTCTACCATTCCTTGCCGTGTCCAAGAAAAGTCACCACCAAACAGCAGGCAGGGTAAGCAGAACAGAGAATTTTTTATAGGGCACCCTGTAAGCCAATCAGCTTTTTTGTACCAGGCATTTAAGAATGTACGTTTTGATTTTTTTCCTCTGTCCTGGGTAGTTTGCTGTAGGTTTATTTCAGGCTGATGAGGTCCTAATTGCTTTATCTGTAGTTTTTGTTCAAGTGGCCGTGACTGGAATGACCTTGCAATCAGCTCTTGTACTGTATTCATGATGGTGTGTTGCTGGCCTTACCAATATATATATTAAAGAAACCTGTCAATAATCAAAATACAACGTATAAGGTGGAGTGCAATAATATAAAATTTCAGTACAAATACAAATACATCTCCAACAGCTCCCCTTCCCACAAAATGACTGCTGAAATACAGCCGTACTGCCTCCTGCCTCTCTGTGCCATAGTGGTTGCTGGAGGCACTGAAAGAGACACTGGAGAGTGACCACATACTACATAGCCCTAACTCCCATGTAAAAAAATATATAGCATCAGTTTGCTTACCTTTAACACTGGTCACTGGTGTTTGCTGGGTTGTAGCCGGGGTCGGGTGAGAGAGCAGCAAAGGAGGTTGGGGTCCTCTTGTTGTTTGCTGATAAACCTGTCAATAATCAAAATACAACGTATAAGGTGGAGTGCAATAATATGAAATTTCAGTACAAATACAAATACATCTCCAACAGCTCCCCTTCCCACAAAATGACTGCTGAAATACAGCTGTACTGCCTCCTGCCTCTCTGTGCCATAGTGGTTGCTGGAGGCACCGAAAGAGACACTGGAGAGTGACCACATACTACATGGCCCTAACTCCCATGTAAAAAAATATATAGCATCAGTTTGCTTACCTTTAACACTGGTCACTGGTGTTTGCTGGGTTGTAGCCGGGGTCGGGTGAGAGAGCAGCAAAGGAGGTTGGGGTCCTCTTGTTGTTTGCTGATAAACCTGTCAATAATCAAAATACAACGTATAAGGTGGAGTGCAATAATATGAAATTTCAGTACAAATACAAATACATCTCCAACAGCTCCCCTTCCCACAAAATGACTGCTGAAATACAGCCGTACTGCCTCCTGCCTCTCTGTGCCATAGTGGTTGCTGGAGGCACTGAAAGAGACACTGGAGAGTGACCACATACTACATAGCCCTAACTCCCATGTAAAAAAATATATAGCATCAGTTTGCTTACCTTTAACACTGGTCACTGGTGTTTGCTGGGTTGTAGCCGGGGTCGGTGAGAGAGCAGCAAAGGAGGTTGGGGTCCTCTTGTTGTTTGCTGATAAACCTGTCAATAATCAAAATACAACATATAAGGTGGAGTGCAATAATATGACATTTCAGTACAAATACAGATACATCTCCAACAGCTCCCCTTCCCACAAAATGACTGCTGAAATACAGCCGTACTGCCTCCTGCCTCTCTGTGCCATAGTGGTTGCTGGAGGCACTGAAAGAGACTCTGGAGAGTGACCACATACTACATAGCCCTAACTCCCTTGTAAAAAAATATATAGCATCAGTTTGCTTACCTTTAACACTCGTCACTGGTGTTTGCTGGGTTGTAGCCGGGGTCGGGTGAGAGAGCAGCAAAGGAGGTTGGGGTCCTCTTGTTGTTTGCTGATAAACCTGTCAATAATCAAAATACAACGTATACGGTGGAGTGCAATAATATGAAATTTCAGTACAAATACAAATACATCTCCAACAGCTCCCCTTCCCACAAAATGACTGCTAAAATACAGCCGTACTGCCTCCTGCCTCTCTGTGCCATAGTGGTTGCTGGAGGCACTGAAAGAGACACTGGAGAGTGACCACATATTACATAGCCCTAACTCCCATGTAAAAAAATATATAGCATCAGTTTGCTTACCTTTAACACTTGTCACTGGTGTTTGCTGGGTTGTAGCTGGGGTCGGGTGAGAGAGCAGCAAAGGAGGTTGGGGTCCTCTTGTTGTTTGCTGATAAACCTGTCAATAATCAAAATACAACGTATAAGGTGGAGTGCAATAATATGAAATTTCAGTACAAATACAAATACATCTCCAACAGCTCCCCTTCCCACAAAATGACTGCTAAAATACAGCCGTACTGCCTCCTGCCTCCCTGTGCCATAGTGGTTGCTGGAGGCACTGAAAGAGACACTGGAGAGTGACCACATACTACATAGCCCTAACTCCCATGTAAAAAAATATATAGCATCAGTTTGCTTACCTTTAACACTGGTCACTGGTGTTTGCTGGGTTGTAGCCGGGGTCGGGTGAGAGAGCAGCAAAGGAGGTTGGGGTCCTCTTGTTTGCGAAAAATTGGCCCAAAATGCGCTAATGTCTCAGGTTGTCAGGCTTGACCAGGCGCTGGAAATGAAAACATAACAATTTATTTTTCAAACACTATGGTAACACTAACTTTAACGAGTACACATGCACTTTTACGGCCGAGGTAACTTAGAAATGGGTGCATGTATTGCCATCCTCTGTGGCTCTGTGCATTAAGACAGTTGTGCCCATCACTACACCACCAGACAAAATCAATCACCCTGTGCGTACCAAAATGAATGTGTTCTTGTGTAATGTACTTGGTGCTCATGAAAAGCGCTGCAATGCTTGCGGGTCGTGTTCGTGCTAAGTAAAACGGCAGAAAAACAGACACACACACACGGGTGTGAACCTGACATAGTGGGTTGCGAGCGAATCTATCATAAACCGTGGCTGTCAATTTGATAAGCAGGCGCTGTCTCACACTTAGCTTCGTCTATCCCTCCCACATGCACCCGTTTACCTCACATGAATCTATAGCGCTGCTTAATTTGTAAAATGAATTAGCATCTGTGCCTAAGGAAGCATGCCATCAACGCTTTTAGATGTTCCCCAAGACCAAGGACGGCTAAACTTAATTCAATCTTTTGCTGAGTTCATCCCCCGCCATACACACTTGCCCCTTTATCTCACCCCAGCAGGTTCTTTTTCACCCCTCCTTTCTCCCTCTTCTGTCACGCTCCCTCCCCCTTTCCTGCCTTTCTTTCTCTTGACGTGGGTCATTGATTGATGATAAAAAAATAAGTCCCGGGAGTCTAAAAATGGGTGCTGGTGGGCCCCCACCTGCAAGCACCGGCTCACATTAAGCACTGATCTCCAGTAAACAGTGGGCTAAATATCTGTTACCTTGGACTGTGCATGTCACAAACTTACGAATGGATATATCAGTCGCACAGGGAGTGAAGTGTCAAACGCACCGACACTATGGGCTGCTTTTCAGCGAGCGGAACATTTGTCACATGGAGACCATGTAACCCACTGACACACTTGTTAATTCATCACAAAACTGCGCTGTGTACCTGTCACACAACGGGCGGCTTAGCTCTCACAGTACACAATGTATACATCTTTAATATTGTGGGCACCCTGTTTCTCACAAGCTCGGCTGTGTATTAGTCATTAGTCACACATTATACTGCACCTCCCTGCTATATTTTAGTGGCTTAGAGTAAAATGACACCCCACACCAGTCATGGTGTGGACAGAAACACCTGCATCCCCGCCATTTGTGCACAACCGCCAATATACCTTCCACGTAGCACCTCGCGCCCCATAGTGCTATGCATCTGCTACACCTTATGTAATGTTGTTGTGTAACTGTAATGTGCTTGGTATCTTACACACTAGGTCGTGTAACCATCTAGTTCTCAGGCACACACACGCACATACAATTTCTCCGACACTTAGAGGCGACTTCCAAGTGTGCCACTGCCAAGGTTTCATCATTGGGTCTGCAAACAGCAAAGCAACCAGGCCTTTAGTGGGCAGGGTCCTGCCGGTTCTCACACCGACAGTTCTAAAATAGTAGATGCTGAGTCGGGCCACTATACAGCTCTCCATTTTGGCTCTCACCCTCCAGGTATGAAGAAAAAACTCTGCAGCACCACCCTTTCCTGCCTTTGATGTAACTTCGAAGCACCTCGCCTTTCATAGTCTCTTCATTTCAGAAGTGAAGTATTTTCAATATTATATACAACAAAACCATAGTTGTTGCTTATTTAGCTCATGCAACTAACAATTATTGACAAAGCCAATGGTCCTGGCTTGTTGTAGGTATAGTGTTACATGCTGAATTATATATCTGAATTATATATCATCTGCAATGACAGAATCAGCAAAATACCAGTCTATTACACTATTCTAAGCACAGGTTTTTAGCTTAGGTGTCTATAAGTCCACCATTAATTACACAGACCACGCCCCTTTGAAAGACCCCCTGTTTTTTCATTCCACTTAAAGCCATGGAAGCAACAATAACGCGCTAGAAACTGGGGTTCGTGTGGCTCATAAAAACACCATATTAATTTAACATTTCAAACAAAGCTCTTCTGCATCTCTAGACCCAATACGATCCTTCCTGATGTTCTCACCTTATTCCCCCTCATGACAGTGAAACAAGGAGTAGATCCATGAGAATATTGCCAAGTTATCCTGGGGAAAGAACACAAGGCACAGAAGATAGGAAACTAATTGGGCAGAAGAACCGATACAGACAGGGTGAAGATTAAATATGCCCTACAGATGGGATAAACACACAGGAGCAGACAATACTTTGAAATGTGTTGGGATAGAGACAACAAACCAAATTGACCCATACTCTCTCAAGCTTACTGACAAATCTTTTGGAGAAGGGATCACATTAGAACCATGCAGATTCAAGGAGTGACTTGTACAGAAGTTTTGAAGAAGAAAATTCCACCTTACACAACCTATTTCATAAACATTTGCTTAGGACTACTCACTTGACCATGCTCACGTGTTGAGTAAAGTGAGGCAGAACATCACAAGAAACAACCTCCTTTACAAAGCACTCTCCATTCCAAATGACAAACCCTCAAAATACAGCCAAATGCCTGCACCTCTGTAACGGGGTCAAGTATGTTGCACAACTTCCGATGCAAAAAATGCTTGACATTACAACATACCTTACCAATAACAAAATTGTATCACTATATTATCAATATACTTAGAAAAACAGGTATCTTCTAGAAGAGACAGATAGGGCTGCAATCACGTGAGCCATTACTGGAGCAAAACAAGATTACAGGAACTCTAATTGAAAGTGGCATCTAAAGCCAATAGAGACAATCTGCAAGTCCTGCAATATTCTGTAGTAAGAACAGTGCTTAACCTTTCAAGCCGGGCCCATGTTTTTCTGGAGTTGGAGATGTACACTGGTTACAGAAAAACGAATAGCACACACATTGGACAGGCTATATTCACAAGCTGATACATAGACGTCTTTAACTTGCACAACTTTTGACCAATAACATTGGGTTTACCTCTAAGTAATGGTACATGCCCAGGTTCCTCATGACTAGGATGAGTGTCTCATTTCCTTGAATGCATATCTAGTACTGATCCCCTTCCAGCATCACCGATTCAATCCTTTACCCAGACCAACTATCAGTGTTCCGTCATCGTTATCATTATCATCATAATCACCATCATCAGCAACGAAATAATCAAATTGTATTTCTAAAACAATATATACCAAGAGCATTCATGGATCAAAGACATGGGGCATTAGTACAAGGGCATTGTAGACTTTGGCATTTGTAATGTCACATATGTATCCCGGCCGTCAAACTTTAAATGAGGCCTATAATGTTTTTGTAATCCTGCTACATTGGAGTAACTGATCATTGAGTTTTAGATGGTCTGGTAATAACTTCGACAAAGTGAAAGGCAAGGCAGGAAATTCTCACTCACTTGCAGAGGCCTTCTTTATACTGGGTGGAGCTAGGAAATCTGTACTGCTAAATCTTAGGGGCTCGAAGGATGATAAATGTATAAACTATTTTTCAGATAGTCAGCAGTTGCACTGTATATTATTTGATGGGCCAGGATTTTATTCATTTTTTCAGATTTATATAGCACAAAATCAGACCAAAGACATTGGGATGCTTTACATGAGCACCATATTACTTTACACAAGATCAGATTTTTTTTTGAAAGGCACAGGGAGAGTAAGTGATTTGCCCAGAATCTTAGGATGTTGAGCCGACCCTGGGACTCGAACCTGGTGAACCAGTTTCAAAGTTGGCCACTCTGGCACCTAGGCCACATCTCCTATCACAGTCTTGGTCGACCACAATATAGCAAACATAAATGCTGCGAAATCACTAGATTCTTACTACAAAGAAAACTCAAACTCGTATAAGTGTGCTATCTAATAGGGCCTGATAACATTTGAAATGAGATTTTAAGCACCTCACTCAGGGCTGACCTCACTTCTACTGAAGACCTCAAACAGTGTCCAGACTCGTCACGTGTATAGATCATCTCAAACCTCCACTTCTGCACCACACACTAAAATGAATGCATATTGAAGCTGAAACTGAGTCATTTCACACTGCACTGCATCATACCAGAGCTCTCCATGGCGGCTCTCCAAACTACTTTTCCTTTAAACTAACCTGCTCTGCCGGTCAGCAGTGTCGGAGAAATTCCAACAGCCTCTTTCTATAAGTCCCAACACCCAAGAAATTAAAAACTCAACTATGGAGCACAATCGTTTTTCAGGAAATGCGAAATGCATACAGGACCTGGAGCACCACCCTTCCAACGATCAAAACACTGATCTCCTACAAAACTGTAAAGAAGGAACTGACGGTCCGGAAAGGCTGCGCTAAACATTAGACGAAAGCAGGAGGCACAAGCAAAATAAAGAGGATCTGAAAATATGCGCCGGGCCCCACAGTGCCACAGGTGCCCGAGAGGGGTCGGGCAGAGACAGAGAGCAGGGAGGAATTGAGAAAAGAAGCAGAAACGTCGAATGAGCGAAGGAAAAACAAGCATTGGCTGGTGGGAGAACCTGTGGCACATTGGGGCCCGGCGCATATTTTCACATACTCGTCTGATCGTTCTCCCTAATTACAGACTGAGTTAAAAAAAAAATGTTGGTTTTGAAAGTTCTTTCCTTTCATATACTTGTATTTTACCTGCGCGCTGCTGGTCTGAGGTGATTCGCTTTCTGCGCAGTTAGAGTAAATCCGTGGGGGGTTGGGATCAGGGTGCCTGCCTTCTACATGGCCCGTGGTTTGTTTTTAAGGTTTGGGGCATTAGAGGGGACCGAGACAGCTCCCTCGTGACCTTCTTCACCCCCTCTTCCTATCCCTCGCCCCACCCCTCGCGCCCTCCAGCCATCGTCTGTGCTGTCTACTTATGGCACCATGAAACAATTTAGTGTACTGCTGCATTAAAAAAACGACAAAAATAACTATAGCTTTGGAGTAGAGCTGGATTAGGATGGAAGGCAATGCCAACAGGTAAAACCTTCGACGCTCAGGCCTGTACATGCATGGTAGTTCCAAAAATCGTGCGTATTAGTGTGTAAGAGAGACTGTGCGGATGGAATTTGCAGGTTTTCCTTTCCACTTTGTTTACTCATAAGTATGTGTTTCACGTTTTCAGTATTCTGGTCAACCTGACAGGCCAAAATATCAATCCACTTGCTGTACATTGCCCAATCAGGCTGTGCGACATGCTCAAACCTTACGAAACATGGAAAAACAACTGTCGAGCTTCAGGCACATTTAATGAGGGGAATTCCACCTGTTGGCACAATACCCAGAGGTGGCAGAGCTCCAGATCCATTGGAGTGGAATGGTACTGTTTAATCCTCCAGCATGAATTGACGTGTTCCTGGCATCCCCAAATGTCACCAATACCTTCTATAAATGAGTATGTAACATTTTAAGTAGTACAAGTAAACTAAACCACTGCAGTGGAACTTGAGGGTTTATCATTCAGTAAATGTCGACAGAAACTTCCATTAATTAGTAGCTTTGAAGTTCTCTTATTGAATATATGCCATGTCAAACACTGCAGTGGACTGAAAGTGCTAATGCGAGCGCGAGCACCTTAAACGCAAATTCCTAAAACTACGTACTGTGTTGCTGTGCTCTTCAATAATCCCAGTTTGCAATACATTTATGTAAGCGAAGGAGACAACATTTCTAAGGCTAAGAGAATTTTGAGGATGAGGCGAAATATAATGCAATTATTTTGACAAATCTTTAGAGACATTTCTTTCTTCGTTTTCTTAAAAAGCATTTTTAACATTGAAAAAACAGCACTGTTGTTCAGTGTTCGCTCTAAAGACCACATTTTACCAAGAGCATTGCTAAAGGGCTTAGCCACTTCAGAAATGCCCTACACCCCCCTCCCCCAATCTCGTAACGCTTGCGCCAGCTGGACACCTTTGTCCCTTGGCGCTGTTGTTTGACGTGAACTCATGGAATTCCGTTCCCTAAGGTAGAAGGTAAAACGTGCTGACCGGTCGAGTATTTATCCCAGAAACTACTGCTAACTTTGTAAAAATATATAAATAAATATTACTAAGTCCAGGGGTCCCAACGTTTTCTTAGGAGCAAGTCGCTGGCCTGCTGAACTCCAAGGTTGCAGAATACCGAACTGCCTAGTCGATTCCACGTCACACCCTTCTTCCTTAGGCTTTACCCTACACATAATGTCACTTTCCTGATTTCCCCCTGTGCCACCATTTCCCTATATTTCTCTTGAGCATCCTATTCGATTCTCCCTTTTCCGCCTTTCTCTCTGTTGGGCTTTGAAATCAGAGCCGGTGCCCACCACCTGCTACCAAGGGGTCTAAGCAACAATGGGCAGAAGGTTCTTTATCCCTGGTGGGGAGAACGGTGTGGTGGACCCAATGATGGTTCTCTTTTACTAACAAACATGGTACGGTGAATTGGGGGGGGGGGATTTCCATACTGGCATTGGCGCCCATGGTACGCCACTTCTGCAACCACCTGCCCAAATTAAGCAGTGCCTGAAAGTGAGGTACGTGACAGACAGTTTTGCCCTACTGTGGCGCTCGCATCACTGAGTGAGGCGCTGGCGTCTCTGCATGCAATAAAGTCAACTTCCTGAAAACAATTAGTGTCACTCACCATAGATCCTTGGTACGACGTACGATGGCAGCGCGAACAGAGGGAACTCTTCTTCCTTCAGAATCAGACGGCGAGGCGAGTGCGACTGGTCTGGTCTCGTGTCTCACAGCAGAGGGATGATTCCAGAACAAGTGAACTTAAGTCTTACACACTAACGGCGGCGCGCATGGCCAATCACTGAATGGCTTCATATGCTGAAGTCACAGTGATTGGCCAGCAGGATACAGGGCTGAGCGGCCTGCCTGAGCCACCCACGCGGCATCCAATGATGGATTGCCTGTCCTTGGCGCGGTTGACCAGCCAATCCTGGCGCTGCATAAGCGCCAGGATTGGCTAGGGGGGCACACACAGCACTCGCCCTCTCGCCTTCCAAACGACGGGGCCGGCTAAACGCGCCCCCCCCCCCCCCCGGCGTCTCAGGCCAGCGTCTACATGACGCTAACGCGCATGCTCGGGTAAGTTTCTGCCCATAATGCGCAACTCGCCTGCCAACTCCGACTCTCAAACTCGTTACTTTATTTAAGTTTAAATGCCGCAGCCAGCCAGCCAGCCAACCCGGCCCTACCCTCTGCGCACTCCCTATTTCAGCGGGTGTGTCCCGGCCGGAACCCCCGCTGAAAGCGTTTTTATTATTGATATGGAGCTCGTCGTTGTGCCCGCAGCAGGTGCGTCCACCAGGCTTAGTGAGGCTACGCCCCTATGGACGCACCGCTGCTTAATCCAGCCACGTTGTTGCCGATTGTAGCAGAGTTAGATGCTTCTGAACAGCATGATTGTTTTCTCAGAACAGAAGAAGAGACGAAAGGGAGAATAGACCTTCAAGACACTCCGCTTGTAAAGTGTGATGGTACATTATGGGTGGATGGTTCATGCTTCAAGCTTCCGAATGGTGATACGACTGCAGCATATGCTGTCACGACTTTGCATACGATTGTTGAAGCTGCACGTATCCCACATAATTCAGCTCAAGCAGCAGAGTTGATTGCACTTACGAGAGCATGTGTGTTGTCAAAAGGAATGAAAGTGACCATCTATACCGACAGCCAGTATGCATTTGGTGTGGCTCACAGTTTTGGACGATTGTGGAAAGAACGTGGATTTCTGACTTCGCATGGAGCTAAGATACAGCATGGTCAGTTGGTGAATGAGCTTCTCGAGTCGCTTACCTTGCCGTTGCAAGTTGCGATTGTGAAATGCAGTGCATACAAGAAGGTGACTGATGATGTTGGTCGTGGAAATGCATTTGCTGACGAAGTCGCAAAAGAAACAGCAAGGAATGTGATGAGTCGAATGTATGTTGCAGGCCCTGCAAGATGGGTTGGTGACGTCGGAATGTGTGAAGATACGATAGAGAGTGTGAAGTCTATTCAAGCTGAAGCTACAGAGAAAGAATTGAGTGTGTGGAGAGAAAGTACGGGTAAATTGGAGGCCAATGGTTGTTGGGTTGAATTGTCAGAGCATCAGCGATGGTTGTTACCCGATGCGTATGTGCTTGCAGTGGTTACAATGGCTCATGGAATGGCTCATATCAGCGTGAAAGGGATTTGTAAGTTGTTGGCTCCAGTATGGCAAAATGCTGGAATCCTTAAGTGTGCAGAGACGGTCAAGACTTACATGGTGTGTCTGAAATACAATCCTGGTAGGGGAACCCCCACTCCAGCTGGTCATTTTGCGCCTCCTACGTATCCGTTTGAGGTTTTGCAGCTAGATTTCATCCACATGGAAAGGTGCAACAATTTGAAATACGTACTCGTAGTTGTTTGTGCCTTTTCAAGATGGGTAGAAGCATATCCCCTAAAAGACAACACTTCCTTATCCACAGCTAAAGCCCTTGTGAAAGAATTCTTCCCTAGATTTGGAATGCCGAGAATGGTCTGGAGTGACAATGGGAGTGAATTTGTGGGTCAAGTGATGAAGAGAGTATGCGAAGGGCTAGGTATCCAGCAAAAATTTCACACTGCAAATCACCCCCAATCAGCTGGACTAGTAGAATGTTACAACGGCACACTAAAGCTAAAATTAGCCAAGATACAAGCGAGCTCTGGTCTTAAACGGCCTGACGCTCTGCCTTTAGCACTCCTATCAACAAGAATGACTGTGCATTCGCGAGTGGGACTTAGTCCATATGAAATAGTGTTCGGCCGTCCGGCCAACATATGGGGAGTGCCAACGCAGACAAAATTTAGTGAAATCGAACACCCTGTACTGCTTGATTATTTGTACGAATTGACGGCTAAATTGCGTGTTTTACACCAACAGGTTCACGATACTCTTCCTCAGGTCTCTGAAGCTCCAGGACACCAGATCGATCCTGGATCCTGGGTGCTGGTCAAGAATTTCCAGCGAACAAAGAACGACCAGCCCCGGTGGACCGGCCCTCACCTAGTTCTACTCTCAATGAGATCAGCCATTCGAGTGGAAGGGAAGAAGCACTGGATCCACGGTGTACACTGCAAGAGGGTGCCTTTGCCTCTGCCGTACGACCGGTGGGTCCAGGAGGGCGTCGCTGACTCAGAGACTGAAACTGTGCCTCGATTTCTGCCTTTTAGTGATACACGTATAAAAGGAACAATTACTGAGAAAGAAAGTGACAATCTCTTGCAAGAAGCTGTGCCACCGTCAATTCGATTGGACACTACAGAGCCTGAACTCCTTTTTCAAGACCAGACAGTACCTGGGAAGAAAAGATATAATCTGAGGCCGAGAATTATGAACTAATAAAAATATTCCTTTTCTTTGCTATTTTTGAAAGTGCAGCTCTCTCATCTGAGAAACTTTTTATTTTTGTTTTTCGAACCACCATCCGGGTTCCGCTGTAGGGTCGCGGTTGCCCAAGTCTTTGGGGTGCAGCTGAAGACGTTAGGTCGATAGTACTGGTTGGTCTAAGGGAGTTGCCCTGGACTGACAGAAGCATTCCTAAGCATAGAACACCCTACCATCGCGAGCAGCATTTTAGAGAGGATGGAGTTTTTCGAGATGGAGAGACCTGCCAAAACTACGAACTTTACAGCCAGAATATGTACAATGAAGACCCAGAAACGATTTTTGATATTATGCATTTTTATGTTGTTCAGTGTAATAATGTTTTTAATAGGATATGTTTTATTCTCTTTTCGAGTGACATTTGCACCCACTACATCGCCCATACCTCCTCCTTCTACTGTTTCATCACATTCTTTTCAACCTCTTCCTGAACATGAATCCGCTAGGAGATTAGAGTTTATTAATAACTCCTTCGTTCAGCTTTTGCACCAACACCAACTAGTAATGAACACGACTAACTGTTGGGTGTGTGGTCTTATGCCTCATACTACTGATAAAGGTATCCCTTATCTGGTCCTGCCTTTCAGCCATAATGGCTCTGTGTGGGCATACAGAACAATGTTCATTTACGCACATGAGACCTACCCCCTATGTTCTGTGAAAGACAATCCTAAGAATATTGCTCTAGTCAAGGGTATAGTAGATATGATTAAGGAAGATATCTCCTATGAGACTATCCCGAGAGATGAGACACTAGTATATATAGGATGGAACGTAACCGGATATGGAGTTACTCTGAGTGAGAAACAGCAAGCTAAGAGATCTTGCCTGATTTGGATTGTACCCCATCAGGGTCACTTATGTCTGCAAGGTATTGGCAAGAATCCCAGAGCTCAGTTAGGGAAGAGTATCTGTACTGAAACGTATGTTTTTGCGTCTCAGACTTCCCCTTCGTTCCTAGCAGCTAAGGGTACCTATTTCATCTGCCATGATAGAGCCTATACATGGTTGCCCCCTGAATTTTCGGGCACATGCTTTGTTTCGTTCCTGTTGCCTCCCACTTACACAGCTGCGGCAGATTACCATAAGACAAGGATAGTTAGAGTTGTCTTCAGTAAAGAAGACACTGCAGGACAAGAATTTGGAGACTTCGAAAAGGGTTTTCTGCCGTTCTGGGGTCCCATGGCTAACAGCAGGAACATAAGGCAATTGACAAGGGTGGTTGAATCCACCGTAGTTGAAACTGCCGGTGCCCTTAGTAACTTGACTGCTGAGCTCCAGTCGGATCGTCTTATGACCCTTCAGAACAGGGTCGCGTTAGACGTCATACTTGCAGACCGAGGTGGGGTATGTAGAGTGATCCAATCGAGTTGCTGTGTTTTCATTCCAGACAACGCTCCAACAGTGTACCAGGCCATCTCCAAACTGCATAAGATTTCCGAATCTATTCATGTGGATAAAGGAGATTGGTCGTTGATGGGATGGTTCTGGGAACTGGTACCCGCCTGGGGATGAAAAATTCTGATGGTCGTTGGGATGATCTTAGCCATTCTTTTCCTGTTCTGTCTGTGCGTACAGTGTGCTCCTGCAATATGTGGCCTCTGTGCTACATCATGTATAAGGAAACCTGTATCAAGGGACGAGCTAAGTAATAGGATGATGCTACAGCAACATCTCAACGACTTTAGGAATATAGACCTGGACTCAGATTAGCATGGGTATGATTATTGCCTATGTAAGGGCAAAAGGAGGGTCTGTAGTACTTAAAATTCTGGACCTGTGTTATAAACATCATCATAGCATGACGATTTTGATACCAGAAGACCGAGAATGGCTAGTACACTATGTACAAGCATTTTCGTCATGTTCGAGTGACGATTTCACCCTGAAACCGTAGTTTTCGTCCTGAACCATCGGCTTCCATTTTGTGTACGGCAGCCATTTTGTGAGTTGCCCTCACATAGGCCAATGACTAAGGACAAACACGCTTCTGAAGGACACGTACACCTTTGCTGACTTCTCTGTGACCTGGTCAAGCTGACTCCACTGCCCAAAGCCAAACCTGTTCGGTCAGTTCCTCTCCCAGTGGCCGAACGAGATAGTTTTCTACAAGGAGAGGGTGGTCCACAGGAAAATCCAAGTCCATATCAGTTTTCACACAGTTTCTATATTGGTAACACACTCAAAAAAACTCTGGACCTCTTGAGTTTTTGAACAATGAAGTTTTGAGGGGGGTAATGAGTGTGTTAAGTATCCATTATAAGTGTCCTTAGGCTCAATCCTTGTTTGTATAATCAGAGTCAGAAATCCTTATTTAGTAGAAAAGTTGATCTTTAATTGTTTTGATAAGAACATGCACAGCCGACACGCTTTTTCAAGGCTGTAAGAGATCACAATTTCATATATGAGTGCAGATCCTTTAAACGAAAGAGCCTTTGACCCCAATACATGTGCAGGAAATTGAAAAAGAATGGTGAAAGATGGAAAGTATAATGGTTAGTTTGTGATTGATCGATAGGTAAAACCCCAGTGGTGAGATTAAAAACATAGAAGCAGGTAAGTGACTGTGGGCAGGGACCATTATCCAATGTGGCTTAGATACGTAAGTATTCTAAGGGTTTTATATAAGGTTCTTAAAAGTGATAATTTTAGCAGTAGGGAAAAATTCAGAAGGATCAAGGTTGAATGGATTTGGACAAGATAGTGAGGTTCCAAAAGTGATCAAGGTGGGTTAACTAGAGATAAAGATCGAAAGAAAAAGCTTATTAGTTACTGTTGCATACCTAATTACAATATTTTTTGTTCTTTACAATTCTTCATCTTATGGGCAAAGTTTTCCGAACTAGAATCCAGTTTTTCAATCTGTTAATACAACATTTACATTTTTTTAGCAAACTTTACGTTATGTACATCGAGTTACATTTAAGCGTATTTCTTAGACTTATAGCGATTTAGTTTTTAGGTGCGGTATATTCCCAATGGGCGTCTCATTACAGTATCTCCACTGTGACTCCCTCGCCTTAGCACTAAGAACAAAGTAAATTAACATCTCCGCTGCACCGATAAACACGGACCCTTCCGGGTCACTTTTCCTTCTCTTCCGGTTTAAAAGAGGCAGCACCCGGTAACACACAGATCGCGATAGCGGAAGGACGACCGAGTAGACTGCCGACGCAGTTCTCCAGGGATTCTACCCTCACAAGTAAGTGATATACGTGTCCTCAATGACTCTCCCTCCCGTTTGCCAAAACCCCACAGTGTGCATGCAACCGCAGCGCACACCTTTGGACCACCGTTCCCCTCGCACAAAGATCTTAAACCGATCTTTAGAATCTTGCTAGCACCAGGGTGTAAAAATCCGGTGTGCTCGTGCCACCGCTCCCTGCACCAATATCGAACTCTTATTCCCCCGTGTAAAGACTGCATGCTGACATCCTTAAATTCTGTTATTTAACAGCTTTCCAAACGCCATAAACTGTCTTTGATATGCCCGATTATACACACAATTAAATTTTTTTTTATTAAAAATACTTTTTTGAATAACTAACTGAAACACTAATGCCTATTTCTGACTAAGTGTTTTATATAAATATACCTCCAATACAAACAAAAAAATAGATGACCCGTCTCACTCCAGTCCTCTGTTCTGACTCACCCTTTTTTACTCCAGCCCTCTGCTCTGACTAACGTTGACATATTGCTATGCACTGTGTGTAAATCAAATCTACGTTATATATGCTATATATGGTAAACACTCGAGAAAACAAATTATGAACTGCTGTTCTCGAACTGTGGAGATACTGTAATGAGACGCCCTTTGGGAATATACCGCACCTAAAAACTAAATCGCTATAAGTCTAAGAAATACGCTTAAATGTAACTCGATGTACATAACGTAAAGTTTGCTAAAAAAATGTAAATGTTGTATTAACAGATTGAAAAACTGGATTCTAGTTCGGAAAACTTTGCACATAAGATGAAGAATTGTAAAGAACAAAAAATATTGTAATTAGGTATGCAACAGTAACTAATAAGTTTTTTCTTTTGGTCTTTATCTCTAGTTAACCCACCTTGATCACTTTTGGAACCTTACTATCTTGTCCAAATCCATTCAACCTTGATCCTTCTGAATTTTTCCCTACTGCTAAAATTATCACTTTTAAGAACCTTATATAAAACCCTTAGAATACTTACGTATCTAAGCCACATTGGATAATGGTCCCTGCCCACAGTCACTTACCTGCTTCTATGTTTTTAATCTCACCACTGGGGTTTTACCTATCGATCAATCACAAACTAACCATTATACTTTCCATCTTTCACCATTCTTTTTCAATTTCTTGCACATGTATTGGGGTCAAAGGCTCTTTCGTTTAAATGATCTGCACTCATATATGAAATTGTGATCTCTTACAGCCTTGAAAAAGCCCAGGCGCAAATCGCCATAGGGGCGAAACACGTGTCGGCTGTGCATGTTCTTATCAAAACAATTAAAGATGAACTTTTCTACTAAAGAAGGATTTCTGACTCTGATTATACAAACAAGGATTGAGCCTAAGGACACTTATAATGGATACTTAACACACTCATTACCCCCCTCAAAACCGAACGAGATAGTATCAAGGATCAACATGCCATAAACCTTTCATCGCACACAAACCACGCCAAATCTTGCACACACCTGTCCCTGTTTTCTACTTTATGACTTGCTTTACGAGGAGGAGGTGCCCGTTTTTATTGGGGGTCCGTCGATATCTGATGAAATACTGGGCCTTGCCAGATCATTGATTGTGGGCTGAACAAACTGAAATATGGGCTTGTCATCATGACTCTGCTTTTTCTTTGTAGTGAAAATATGTGAATGGTCAACTGTAAAGTAAAGAATGTTTGCCTAAAGCATACTATTTTGTATAAAAAGAGAAGGCTGGCTTTGTAAGATTGAGCAGTCTCCTGAGAATATACACCGTGTTGTACTTCTAGGATACCTGGTCCTTGGTTAGAGCCAATAAATTCGATCTTTGACTTCACCTAGAAGACTCTGAGTTTCTGTAGTCTGAAACAGGAAGTACCCGAAGTCTTAGGGTGTTGTCCCTAGCACCGCTGGGTTACCGGTTCTGAAAAACCCAGTACTTCAAAGGTGACAACTTTACAACTAGCAATGAAGGGAAAAGCTGAAAAGTAAAACCTGGGGGATCTTTGTTGTCTTTGTAGGCCCCACTCTGGAAGGCCAGAAGGTCTGTAGTCTTATTGGCAGGAACATTCTCCTCCATTCATCACAAACATGCGCAGAGAATGACAAGAGAGTTAATATTGTGTTAATCACAATGCAGCAACATACCAATAGAGGGTCCTATGAATCACAGAAAACATTTGTAAACGGGAAACACTGTAATGATGGTGAAACAATATGCCAGCCTGCTTATTATAACGCATCCTTCAGTGGTGTTTTGAGTAATATGGCAAACCATCGAATATTATTCATTGATTTAGGGAGATATTTGATTGATGAATCATGTTTCTTTTATTGTTTTCTGAACTCGTCTTCTTTTTTGAAATGTGCGTTTACAGTGGCAGATAAAATTTGGGGTTTTTCACAGTAAAGGTTGTGAAATTACATACAAGAGTGGTGCAGAAAATGGATGTAGCCTATTGTCTTAACTGTCCTTGCTCCACAAGTAATAGCCTTAGTTAGTTATGTCCTGTGTATCATAGCAGGCAATCGCAATAAAATGATGGCAAGTGATACAACACTAGGTGCTGGCACCAAAATGCACCACACGAGGCAGCTTTCATTTAAGAATGGCAGTATTTCATTCAGCAAAGTTGTGTGCAACTGTAGACTGCTTGCCTTTTTTTTGGCCAAAAAGAGGGGGAGCAGCACAAACCACAAAAGATCTCAAATACGTGTGAAAAAGGCTGCTTTATTGAAAACAGGTGCACCTCACAAAACATCACCCTTGGCCTTTGCCTTACAAAACTAATCCTTGCTATACTATTTTCACCTATCTGTGGAAAAAGGGTCAGGCAGATCAGGTCGATTACCCCTTTTCAAGGTTTGCCCGGCGCTAGCCGCCTCTCACCCATCTCACGGTTACCAAATAAAGAGGCAGGCGGTGGAGAATGGAAGGCAGGAAACAGGAGTTTATTCCGACGGAGCAGAACACGTCAAATCAGACAACAGGGTATCTTCTCGAGGTGCTCTCTCAGCCTCTCTGAGGCCTGGCCTCTTATACACTGGTTTATGACATGTGAACATTCTTTATTGCAATAAAGACACTTTGAAGTATGAAAAGACATCCCCGGAATCCCCGCTTCAGGCCCATTCCCACACATATCTACAGTAGAGGTCCCCACCAACATACAATAGGAGATGGCTATCACACAGCTGGACATTCCGCCGATTCTTAGAATGTGTGCGCCTGATCAGATCTCAAAGGGGGGGGGGGGCATGATCAATCGTAGCTCCTTTGAAGAGGGGCGATTCCATACAGTAAGGGGCAATAAACTGTATCCTCAGGCTAAGTGATGGCCTGGGATCCGTGCAGACAATCGGGCTCAGAGGAAGGGGTCATCAAAGGAGAGGTATTCATGAAAGGAAGGGAGGTGTTGGTCAGGCGCGGGGTGTGATTCCCAGGGGCAGAGTCGCGCAGAAGGAGAGGTCTTATGACCCGTGCATGAGGGAGCGGGGGCAGCCAGAGTGTGCGGGGGGGTGCTTGCAGCACCAGGGGAACGTGCTGGTGATCGATCGTGAGCAGGGAGACCATGGTGCCTAAAATGGCTGCCGTGCATATTTGTGCGTGAGTCTGAGGAAATGGACAAGATGGCGCAGATGATGTTCAGTTCACAAACTAGATTTCAACAGTCCTCCCTTTTAACATGTCTCGCCAACTTGTCAATTCGGATCTATCCCCATAAGGCCACGTATTTCTACCTCATAGAGGGGACTCATGTGCTCAGTTCCGAAGTCCAAAGTCTTAGGGCACATGCAGTTAGCAATGAGTGAACACAAAGGTGGCAAGCATTAAATACCTAGGCAACACCCACACAGTACCACGACCGGCATCAATATAAATGTAAACAACCTCCATCCCCAGTCCTTCAAAGTACCCCAAAACCAGCTCCCAAGCGACCATCCTTCCTGCTCCTGGTGAACCTCTGAGGAAAGTCTGTGGAGGTGCTCGATTGCTTTGTAGACTGAGGGCGAGTTATCTGACACGTAGAGGTACAACAGCTGGATCCGATGATGCGGCATGCTCCTCCACGGTCAGCTAGAACCACATCTAGAACAAGGCGGTTCTGAAGAGCCACCAGGCGGACTGCCTGAAGCTCGGCCGTATTGTTAGTGAGGATGCCAGCCGTGATGTTCATGGTCGGTTCTACTGCCTGGGTCAGGTGTCGGATGGCGCGGCTGTTTGCCATTGGGCCCCACAGAGGAACAAGTCCCTTCACTGCATCCAGGAACTGTGCTCCGGTGGAGTCAGCTTGTTCAATGTCTCTTGTGCGCTTCTGCCGGTGATGGTTTGCTGGGGCCACGTACGTTGGAGGGAGAATGAAGGCGATGTAGCAAGTACCCCCCCAACCTTTTGGAAGCCAATTGTAAGCTTTGGTGCCACAAACAAAGTACATATTCGGAGAAGCAACAAAGGAGGGGGGATCAATTGAGTCCAATGTTCTGGTGATGTGGCAGGAACTGTGACCCACCAGCTGTGTTCCCAGGCCTTCGAGGCACACGAGGCCCGTGACATTGATAACAGACAGAGCCACAGTCAGAGTGGCAGCAGTTCGTTTCCATAGGTAGGAGAAGGTGGGTCTGGCTGGATTATGGAACACCTGCATTTCAACTCGTTCCTTGGCAGGGATGTCCATATGGAAGGAGGAACCAGAGGTCAAAGGACAAAAGGGAGCAGATGTCCTTCCGGTTTTGTTCAGCCAGAACCCATGGTAGAAGTGTGACACTGTTTGACCAGAAGTGGCGTTGTCCTTGTAGCTCTCTTGCAAGAGGATCAACCAGGCAAGGCAGGAGCCGTGAACTGAGAAAGGGGAAGGGATGAAAGGGATGGAGTGTCCGGTGGTATGCGGGAGCAACCCGCAGATCCAGCAGTTTGTGGCATTGGCGGCAAGGTTGTGTTGGTGCAACAGTTGCACGAAGGAATTGTTCCAGAACTCCTTACGCCTTTCTCGGAGCTGAGGCGAAAGGGAGATCAGGTGATGCTCTTTCATAGTGGTTGGCTGTGCAGGGGTCAGCAATATCTGATGAGCGGGTGCGCTCTCTTCCACGATCCAGAAGGAAGTCATGAGGAGGAGGCAAAAGAGGAGGACAATGAAAAGGGCAATTGTCTTCGATTTGTGCATACTGTCAGTCTTTGGGTTCCGGTAGTGGGTATTTCCGGATGCTTCCATCATCTTCTTATCTGGCGCTTCCATCATCTTCGAGGTGCTCAGTAGTGGGCAGAACCGCAGACTTCGTTTAGCTTCTCTCCGGGTAACCCTTGGTTGTGTTTAGGCTACCGTTCTGAGATTCAACTTAGTCCGTGGTCTACTTAGCCGAAGCTCCCTCCTTTCGACGCAGGAAATACCCTTCCCTGGATGGCACAGTGGGATCAGAGAATTTTGCAAGTTCGAGTGCCTCGGTATCAGGATAACAGTTCAGTGATGGCCGGTCTTTGTTCAGGAGCTCTTCTTGGGTGCTGACGTTTTCTGTCGTGGCCAGGGTCGAGGAGACCTTCTTACAGTGGTGTGCATGCAGCCAGTGCCGTTTCCCCTCCACTCGAAGAGCCGTCCGGGTGGTGATCAGTACTTGCCAGGGGCCCGTCCACCGGGGTTCCAGACTCTTCGCCCGTTGGAAATTTCGGATCAGCACATAATCCCCCGGTTGGATATCGTGACCCGGACCCCTGGAAGCATCGGGGATGGCCTGCTGCACCTGCTGATGAATGACAGACAACGTTTTAGTCAATTTGCACAAGTAATCAGACAGTAGGACGTCCGGGACGTCGTGAATGGAGGTCGGTTTAGGGGCAGTCCAGAGGTTCATCGGTCGCCCAAATACAACCTCGTAGGGGGTCAAATGGTGCTTAGTGGGAGTGGAGCGCATCAATAGCAATGCCAGTGGGAGGGCATCTGGCCATTTAAGTCCTGTGGTGGCCACTATCTTCGACAGTTTTAGTTTCAGTGTGGCGTTGTGTCGCTCAACTAAGCCAGCAGATTGGGGGTGAAAGACTGCATGAAACCTCTGTTTTACACCCAACCCTTTCAAGATTAGTTGGATAACTTCAGCTATGAAGTGGGGGCCATTGTCGCTCCATAGAATTCGACAAAGACCGTAGCGAGGGAAAAACTCTTTCAGTAGGACCTTGGCAGTGGTCATGGCGGTGTTATCACGGGTTGGATAGGCTTCTACCCATTTGCTGAAGGCACACACAATGACTAATACATACTTCAGGTTTTGGCATCTTTCTAGTTGGATGTAGTCCATCTGGAGGACCTCAAAGGGATGGTCGGGGACCCCAAACCCTCCCCGGGGTACCACAGTTCCTTTCCCAGGGTTGTGTTGCAGGCAGATAAGGCATTGCTGGACCAGGCGTCTGGCTGAGTCGGGGATTTTGTCGTTGTGCCAGACCTTGGAGATGAGTTCGATCATGGGGGCAGATCCTATGTGTGCGGGGGAGTGTGCCATAGTCAGTATGGGAATCAGGTACGAGTCAGGCAGCAACCATTTGTTTGTGTCTTTTGTCCGCCAGCAGCCTTCATCGTCTTTTAAACCCACCCGTGCCCACTCAGTCAGTTCGTGAGGTGTGCTGGCCGACTGGATGTCCCTAATCATTTCCCTAGCGTCAGTCCATTTTTCTGCTTGTGACCTGGTCACATACATGCGTGTCGTCGTCCTATTCTCAGCTGTGGTTCGGGCAGTGATGTCGGCCATTGCGTTTCCCTGTCCGACTAAGTCTGTCACCTTCTTGTGGGCCTGGCATTTGATTACTGCTAATCGTTTGGGGAGGAGAACTGCTTCAATCAGGGCGGAGACTAGATCTCCGTGGAGAATGGGCGTGCCGTGGGACGTCAGGAATCCCCTTTCTCTCCACAAGAGTCCAAAATGGTGAACCACTCCAAAGGCGTACTGGCTGTCCGTGTAAATGTTTGCCGTGGTCCCTGTCGCTATAATACATGCTCGTGTGAGGGCAATCAGTTCTGCCGCCTGTGCGGATCATTGTGTGATGCGGGCTGTCTCAATTACTGTTCGGGCTGTCGTTACTGCATAGGCAGCTGAGGTGGTGCCGTCGGAGAGTTTGATGCAAGAGCCGTCTACCCATAGCTCTCCGTCAGGGTCTGTGAAAGCAGTGTCTCGGAGGTCAACTCTACTCCTAGTCTGTTAGTCCGTGCGGGTCACACAGTCGTGTATAGGGGGCACATCGGGGTCGTTTTCAGGCAAGGGCAACAGTGTGGCGGGATTCAAAGTTGTACATCTTTTCAGAGTGATGTGGGGTGCAAGTAGTGTCAATTCGTACCCAGTCAGTCGTGCACTAGTCAGGTGTTGAGTCTTGGTCTGGTTCAAAAGGGTGTCGACCGCATGGGGTACTAACACAGTGAAGGAGTTCGAGAGTACGATTCCCTCGCTCTGACGGATAGAGACAGCAGCGGCAGCTACTGCTCGAAGGCAGGCAGGCAAAGCTCTGGCTACGGGGTCAAGAGTGGCAGAGAAGTAGGCACAAGGGCGTTGCTTAGGGCCGATAGGCTGAGTTAGAACAGACAATGCGCATCCCTCCCTTTCGTGAGTGAAGAGGGAGAAGGGCTTGGAGTAATCTGGTGTTCCTAGGACAGGTGCTGAACAAAGGGCATCTCGCAACTCTTTAAAGGACGCCTGGCATTCGGGGGTCCAAGGGAGCGGGAAGGGGACATCTTTAGCCAACAGGGAAAGTAGAGGTTTTACAATGAGACTGAAATTTGGCAACCACTGCCGGCAGAAGGAGGTGAGGCCTACCAGGGAGCGGACTTGTTTCTGGGTCTTTGGGACAGGGGTTTCTAGAATGGCCTGAATTTGATCGGGTGTAAGCTTTCTCCTGTCTTTGGACAAGAGGTGGCCTAGGTAGGTGACCTGGTGTTGGCAGAATTGCAACTTCTTCTTGGAGACCTTGTGGCCATTTTCTGCAAGGAAGTGCAAGAGTTGGATGGTGGCTGTGACTGCAAGTGGAGTGGTGTCGGCCGCCAAAAGGATGTCATCGACGTACTGTATCAACACCACTCCATCCGGTAGCTGAACGGCGTCCAGTTGTCGCTTGAGGGCCTGGCTATATATGCTGGGACTTTCTGTGTAACCTTGGGGAGCTCTACAAAATCTATATGAGCGGGATTTTAACGTGAAGCCAAAAAGGTAGCGGCTGTCTGGGTGGATGGGGATGGAGAAGAAAGCGTTCTTGAGGTCTATTACAGTGAAGGTGGTGGCTGTGGAAGGAATCAGGGTCAGAATGGTGGTGATATCTGAGACTACGGGGTACTGAGGTATAACTACCTTGTTGACCTCTCGAAGGTCGATGATGAAGCGGTACGCTTTCTCATCTCCCTCGCCCTGCTTCTTCACAATGGGTAGGATAGGGCTGTTGCAAATATTGCTGACTACTTCCTCTACCACTCCTGCCTCTACCTAGGACTGGATTATCATTACCAATGCCTTCTCACCTTCGGGCGATATCCGATACTGTGGGAGTTTTGGGAGTATCGCATCTTGGCGAACAGTTATGTGCACGGGGTCGATCATCATTCGTCCTACGTCAGCGTCAGTTTTAGCCCACAGATACAGAGGTAGAGAGTCAAGTAAGGATGCGTCAGCGTCAGAGATGGAGAACATGTGTCGTGCGGGATGAGGTCTGAGCAGAGTCGGGTTATCGTACAGAATGACTCGAACTCCGTCTTGTGAACACCTAATAGTGGCTCGAAAATGTTTCAACAAGTCAAGTCCCATAATGGCGTCGGGGGTGTTGGAGGAGAGCAAAAACGTCGTGTCAGTGGGGTTACTGTCCAAGTCGAAGGAAACCGGGGGGGATAAGGGGTTAGTGGAGGGCGTTCCAACAAAGCCTATTGATGTTATGTGTGAGCCAGACAAGGGTGCCCTTGGAATCAGTCATTTAGATAACGCACTACATGTCGCGCCAGTGTCTACCAGAAATGGAGACTTCGTACCTAGGACCTTAGCGGTGACATAAGGACCTTGCTGGTCAACATAGAGCTCGACTGGATCCCTCCCTTGTCCCGGGCAGTCCTATGCAAAGTCAGGGGCGTTCTCACAGTCAGATAGTTGATACTGGTTCTGGCGGGGACGGTCAAATGTGTTCGATCTACCTGGTCTGTCGTTGTTGGTGTCGTTTGTGTACCCTCGTCCCTGCCCTCTAGTCCTGGGGCCATTCGTCATGTCCCTCGTCTCTTTATTTTTAATCATTTCCAGAAGAACCGGACATTGAGACTTCCAATGGCCAAATCCTTTGCAAAACGCACACTGGTTCTCATCGAGGTCTGTTCGTGGAGCGCCGGGCGCGGGTGTGCGGTCTCTAGGGGGTGGATTCCTAGGAGCATTCGACTGGTAGTTTCCTCTATACTGTTCCCTTCCCATAGTCACCCCTTGCAACTGAGCGATCATCACCCTCTCTTTCAAGTCCTTTTTCTTTTTCTCAGTCGCTTGATCGTTCTCGTTCTTTTGTCGCTCATAGTATTGAGCCATCTGAAGGATAGCCGCGGGTTTGGAGGCAGCCCAACTACTTTCACTAGTCTGCAGTTTTTGCGAGACTTCTGGTGTCAGGCCTTTTACAAAGTTCTGGACGAACAAGTGATGTCCGGTCGCAGAGGTCATGTCCTGGCCACTGTAATCGGAGAACACCGTTTCGAACCGGGAGAAATATTCTGAGGCGTCTTCCTGTGGTTTCTGGCAGCAGGCCGTTACTATCGACCAGTCCACCTTCTTTTCTGGTACTATGGTTTTCAGTTTTAGTACTATTTTGTCTGGCAGGTCTAGAATCGATTTCAAAGGTTTCTGTCCGGGCTCTCGCTGTTTGTCTATGCCATCGAGTTGTGACCAGGTATGTCCGAACAGCTCAAGGTGGTCGACTTTCCGGATTTGCTTCCACACATCAGCTGGCAGACATAGCCCGAAAAACAAGTCGATGTCCGCTAGGGTCATAATCGTCGAACCCAAGGCGGTACCTAATTCTGTGTAAAAGGCAGTGGGGTTATTTCGTAGATCGGGCAAGGACTTTCGGAAAGTCAGGATGTCTTGCCGATCCCAGGGTTGGTAGACCCAGTTGTACACTACCCTCCCTCTCGCATCTTGGTGGTCAATATCGTCGTGTGTTCCCTGTCCTCGTGAGGGGACCCAATAAGGTGCCGCTTCTCTTATTGGCGGTAATTGCAAACACAACAGTGATGGACAGAATGTGGATCAATGTCACACATTCACCCCAGTCCAAAGATCCGGTTTCGGGCCGGTCCTCGGATGCTTGATTTCGTTCTGGGAAGGACATGGCTTTTGTAGTTCGGACTGGACTGTTTCCATGGGGCACAGGGTCAGCGCTGATTTGCATATTGCCATTGTCTAACCCAGGGTGGTGTGGAGTGGAAAAACGATGGATTTGGGCCCAGATCTTTGGACTGGGGTGAATGTGTGACATTGATCCACATTCTGTCCATCACTGTTGTGTTTGCAATTACCGCTCTAAGTGTACTGGGGATGCTCAGACGTGAGTCCCAGGCACTCCACACCACTGGAGTCAAGCTAGCCGGGCTGATAAGAGGTGTTACCTCGAAACCGGGTCGGTCCTCGGATGCTTGATTTCGTTCTGGGAAGGACATGGCTTTTGTAGTTCGGACTGGACTTTTCCCATGGGGCACAGGGTCAGCGCTGATTTGCATATCGCCATTATCTAACCCAGGGTGGTGTGGAGTGGAAAAACGATGGATTTGGGCCCAGATCTTTGGACTGGGGTGAATGTGTGACATTGATCCACATTCTGTCCATCACTGTTGTGTTTGCAATTACCGCTCTAAGTGTACTGGGGATGCTCAGACGTGAGTCCCAGGCACTCCACACCACTGGAGTCAAGCTAGCCGGGCTGATGAGAGGTGTTACCTCGAAACCGGGCCGGTCCTCGGATGCTTGATTTCGTTCTGGGAAGGACATGGCTTTTGTAGTTCGGACTGGACTGTTCCCATGGGGCACAGGGTCAGCGCTGATTTGCATATCGCCATTGTCTAACCCAGGGTGGTGTGGAGTGGAAAAACGATGGATTTGGGCCCAGATCTTTGGACTGGGGTGAATGTGTGACATTGATCCACATTCTGTCCATCACTGTTGTGTTTGCAATTACCGCTCTAAGTGTACTGGGGATGCTCAGACGTGAGTCCCAGGCACTCCACACCACTGGAGTCAAGCTAGCCGGGCTGATGAGAGGTGTTACCTCGAAACCGGGCCGGTCCTCGGATGCTTGATTTCGTTCTGGGAAGGACATGGCTTTTGTAGTTCGGACTGGACTGTTCCCATGGGGCACAGGGTCAGCGCTGATTTGCATATCGCCATTGTCTAACCCAGGGTGGTGTGGAGTGGAAAAATGATGGATTTGGGCCCAGATCTTTGGACTGGGGTGAATGTGTGACATTGATCCACATTCTGTCCATCACTGTTGTGTTTGCAATTACCGCTCTAAGTGTACTGGGGATGCTCAGACGTGAGTCCCAGGCACTCCACACCACTGGAGTCAAGCTAGCCGGGCTGATGAGAGGTGTTACCTCGAAACCGGGCCGGTCCTCGGATGCTTGATTTCGTTCTGGGAAGGACATGGCTTTTGTAGTTCGGACTGGACTGTTCCCATGGGGCACAGGGTCAGCGCTGATTTGCATATCGCCATTGTCTAACCCAGGGTGGTGTGGAGTGGAAAAACGATGGATTTGGGCCCAGATCTTTGGACTGGGGTGAATGTGTGACATTGATCCACATTCTGTCCATCACTGTTGTGTTTGCAATTACCGCTCTAAGTGTACTGGGGATGCTCAGGCGTGAGTCCCAGGCCCTCCACACCACTGGAGTCAAGCTAGCCGGGCTGATAAGAGGTGTTACCTCGAAACCGGGCCGGTCCTCGGATGCTTGATTTCGTTCTGGGAAGGACATGGCTTTTGTAGTTCGGACTGGACTGTTCCCATGGGGCACAGGGTCAGCGCTGATTTGCATATCGCCATTGTCTAACCCAGGGTGGTGTGGAGGGGAAAAACTATGGATTTGGGCCCAGATCTTTGGACTGGGGTGAATGTGTGACATTGATCCACATTCTGTCCATCACTGTTGTGTTTGCAATTACCGCTCTAAGTGTACTGGGGATGCTCAGACGTGAGTCCCAGGCACTCCACACCACTGGAGTCAAGCTAGCCGGGCTGATGAGAGGTGTTACCTCAAAACCGGGCCGGTCCTCGGATGCTTGATTTCGTTCTGGGAAGGACATGGCTTTTGTAGTTCAGACTGGACTGTTCCCATGGGGCACAGGGTCAGCGCTGATTTGCATATCGCCATTGTCTAACCCAGGGTGGTGTGGAGTGGAAAAACGATGGATTTGGGCCCAGATCTTTGGACTGGGGTGAATGTGTGACATTGATCCACATTCTGTCCATCACTGTTGTGTTTGCAATTGCTTCTCTTATTGGCATCATGGTGTCAGTTCTCTCGGTTTGAGGTTCAGTCGCTACAGGGGTCGTGGTGTCGGCTTCTAATCTTAGTTCAGTGAGGTGGCGGAAGACTACAAGCGTGCGCGTGAAGAGGTCCGTCACATCACCCTCGCCCTCGTCTCCAATGTCGACTTTTCTATACAGAGTCGTTAGGCTTTCAGGACCTTTGTTCCGATACCGGTCTTCATAGGCGTTAGGGGTGTGGTAACAGAAACGTGCAACAAAGTGTCGTTTGTGGTTATCAGCATATGTATTGCATATATCTGTCACGTAATCTTCGTTTTCTTTCCGTTCTACTAGCGTCTTTACAATCTTATCAATCCCTGCTCGTTCATTCTTACTCAATCGATTGAGTCTAGCAGAGTCTTTCTTCTCAGTTTCGGGCTCATCTAATGTTGCTGCTTGCGCTGCGCTGAGTACAAGGGGCTCGGCCGGCGCAGAGGCCGTGAGGACCGAGGCTCTGGCACTGCTCTCATCTGTGCTAGGGGGCTGCGCGCGTTGCACTAAGGGTTGGGAAGGGGCGTATGAAGGGGGCATGTAGATGATTGGGGGACCTAGCAGTAGATCATCGTTAGCTCGCTGCTTCGAAGGTAGCTCAGGGTAAAGCGTAGAGGGTGTTCTAACGGGACATTGGCTCGATGTCTCGGATTCTTGCTTCAGTCTAGCTCCCTCTCTTTCCTTTATCTCTTCTTTCAACTTGCTCGCGGCTAAATGAGCTGCTTTTCACAATTCTTTCTCTAGTCTGACTTCGTTTCTTTTCTTTCGTTGTTCCGTCTCCTTGCGCCACATGCCGAAACTATCAAGCATAGTGGGCGTTGTTTTATTGTTACAAAGGGCTGTTTCCAGCACGCTTATTTTTGCGTCATCGAAGGATCCTATCAGTGGCCACTGACTTTCCCGATCCTTTTTGGTATATTTATGCCACAACTTACTATAAGCTACCGCGACTAGTCCATACTTCAAAAACATATCCTTATTAGGGGTGCCCTCCAGAGGAGCCGGATGATCCACCTCTAATAAGCGGTCCGGGCTGAACCAACTACTGAACAATGGGGAGAAGATAGGCATGACGGGTTACAATGGGGACAAAAGTCTGCACTACCTATCCTTCACTACTTTGCGAAGACTAGATAGAATATTTCTATTCTACAGTATTCACAAATAGGGAATACCCAAAGAGAGAACCAATTCCAAACAGTCAATGTTCGGACAAACAATCAATCAATCAAATGAGGAATAAAATAGGCGCGACGGGTTACAACGGGGGCAAAAGCCTGCGCTACCTACCCTTCACTATCTGCAAAGAGAGAGGGAAATTCCTGTTCCTCCCTGTTTGTAGGCAGAGAAGATCCTTTCAGAGAACCAATTTCGAACAGTAAATGCTCGAACAAACAATCAATCAATGGAGAGGGAAGTAGGCGCAACGGGTTACAACGGGGGCAAAAGCCTGCGCTACCCACCCTTCACTATCTGCAAAGGGAGAATACTCCTATCCTTCCCCGTTTGTAGACAGAGAATCTCTCAGAACCAAACAATCAAATGCGTAATACTAGTATTTTCCAATGACAATCAAACAATCAATTCGCAATTCGTCGTGTTACACGACCTTACCCGGACCGCATGGACAGTTTCTCGTCTTCCGCTTCCAGCGCCCGATCGTCCTCTACTCTCTGTCCTTACTGCGGCACTCCTGATGGTTCCCAGTCAGGACCGTAGATCACTCGAGAGAGGTCTGCTCGGAACCAGTGAAGTTCGGATGACCGGCTGCCAGACGAGGGTCTATCGGGCAGGTGCACTTCCGATCGTTGCAGTCGTTCACTCTGTCGTCGGGACCTCTCCCACTGGATCCACGTGTCGCTGATGGGCCCCACGCTTGGGACGCCAATTGTGGAAAAAGGGTCAGGCAGATCAGGTCTATTACCCCTTTTCAAGGTTTGCCCGGCGCTAGCCGCCTCTCACCCAACTCACGGTTACCAAATAAAGAGGCAGGCGCTGGAGACTGGAAGGCAGGAAACAGGAGTTTATTCCGACGGAGCAGAACACGTCAAATCAGACAACAGGGTATCTTCTCGAGGTGCTCTCTCAGCCTCTCTGGGGCCTGGCCTCTTATACACTGGTTTATGACATGTGAACATTCTTTATTGCAATAAAGACACTTTGAAGTATGAAAAGACATCCCCGGAATCCCCGCTTCAGGCCCATTCCCACACATATCTACAGTAGAGGTCCCCACCCCACATACAATAGGAGATGGCTATCACACAGCTGGACATTCCGCCGATTCTTAGAATGTGTGCGCCTGATCGGATCTCAAAGGGGGGGGTGGGCCATGATCAATCGTAGCTCCTTTGAAGAGGGGCGATTCCATACAGTAAGGGGCAATAAACTGTATCCTCAGGCTAAGTGATGGCCTGGGATCCGTGCAGACAATCGGGCTCAGAGGAAGGGGTCATCAAAGGAGAGGTATTCATGAAAGGAAGGGAGGTGTTGGTCAGGCGCGGGGTGTGATTCCCAGGGGCAGAGTCGCGCAGAAGGAGAGGTCTTATGACCCGTGCATGAGGGAGCGGGGGCAGCCAGAGTGCGCGCGGGGGTGGTGCTTGCAGCGCCAGGGGAACGTGCTGGCGATCGATCGTGAGCAGGGAGACCATGGTGCCTAAAATGGCTGCCGTGCATATTTGTGCGTGAGTCTGAGGAAATGGACAAGATGGCGCAGATGATGTTCAGTTCACAAACTAGATTTCAACATATCTTGCCTCCTCTTGCCACTCCTAAGGTTCCCCCTTTTCAATTCCTTGCACCTATTTACAACCCCTATTCAAACATTAACTGTTGAACTTGAACCCTGTAACCCCTTACCTACTTCTCAACTCATCTACCTAACTAAGCATCTCCTATCCTAACTTCCTGTTATTGCCTGCTCCCTGATTAACTTGTTCCGAACCATAAAGTTTAACCAGTAAAACACTAGCTATCATACACCTTGCGCCTCCTTCCAGCGACAACCAGTTACATGCTTTCCCCAACAACGCACCTGTGCACAACAAAGAAGCCCATCTCCTCAAAAGAAATTTCTTTTCTGGCCTTAATGAACTAAACTCCCGCCCCCCAAAAGGGAGGGCGTGCGAGAAAAAACTGACTACACCCAGCGCCCGGACCGGCTGCCGTGTCTTCTTAATAAAATGGTGACACAGCAAACAAAATGTCTGGCTATATACACCCCCGCATCCGACCAGCTAAAAAAACACACATTGAGCCCAAATGGGCTCTGGGCCGTACCACTGGCTCAAAGTCCCCGGGGGTGTAAACTTCCCTGGCGGTCGGCTGCCCCCCAAAAGCCTATTAGAGAATTGGTTGGTCTCTGCCAAAAGAATAAAGCTGCATGTAGTACTCGCAAGCTCGTAAATGTTTCAGGTAGACAACAAAGAGAATTGGAAAGAGGTTTTTTTCTGTTCATATGATTTAAACAGAAGCCATACACAAAGGTGTAAATCTGGATGTGCATCTGTGCAGTTCTTCAAGTGTGATTGTCTATTCACATTGATGTTCCTTTATGAGTGTTCACCAGCATTTCTTTTTTGTGTTTTCACACTGCATCCCTGTCAATAATGAATGTGCATGGCAGTCGTGAACAATAATGGTTTCTGATCTCCCTAATATTACCTTTTATTTAGGCATTACCCATATGACACATGC
Source organism: Lissotriton helveticus (assembly GCF_964261635.1). Lineage (NCBI taxonomy): Eukaryota > Metazoa > Chordata > Amphibia > Caudata > Salamandridae > Lissotriton > Lissotriton helveticus. The sequence goes on along the minus strand of NC_136069.1, from coordinate 404,922,097 downwards.
ACAAACTTAGGGCAACGTGGGGGTTTTCTAACTTGGAATTATTTGGCATGCAAAATATTTCTGTGTTTTAAACTGTTGCCTACATATATTGTGAAAAAAATGACAGATTAATCCACTTCCCCACATGTACTGCACTTGCAGTGAGCGATCCATTTAAATATGTTTTACGCCTGGGAAAAGCATGCCTAGGAATTTGTGAATTTCAAATTGGCTTCAGTCCTCTGATTTTCCTCTGAGTATTGTCACTTTGTAAATGATTCAGAATGTACGTGTTCATAATGTATACCTGTAAAATTCATGTCATGGCTAGGACAAAGCTATGAAATACACTTGCATGACCGTATATTTCTTGTCTATTTCAAATATTTATGTTGATATTCAATAGCTTTACATTTTCCTGGCTAGGTCTTTGTGTTTCCTTTCTTTATGCAGGAATGCAAGTATAAGCCCCTGATTACGGTCTGACCGATCAATTCCGATATGTGCAGTAACTTCAGGTTTTACAAATCAGAATTACAGGTTGTGCGATAAGCAATTCTCACCCACATAAATTTCAGCAACTTAGCTGGGCAATTATGCAGGTAAATAATAGGACACAAGCATGTCGGTGCTGTAAAAGCACACACATCCAAGGTTATGCCCCATTCCCTAGGAAGTAATCATACATGGATGCTATTTATTGCATCTGACAATTTCTGATCCCTACTGTGTCAGACTATATCAGGTGCAATACATATCCCACCTTTATCCAGGCCAACTGTAACTGGGGCCTCTAGCGGAAAGTAGTGTGGACAAGCTGGGTATGGATAGAAATTAGTTAACTGGCTAATGTCTGAGCTCTGTGATGTCACATATTGACTTGAATATTGGTGTGAGAATGTATCACTTGGGGTGGGCTGCTTGGTGGCTTACAAGTTGGACCTCAGAGGTATGTTCATTATTGGGAATACCCTAACGTCACAATGACTACACTTCTTGCATCCCAGGTTTATATGTATTGCTAGCTCAAAATTATAAGTATAACCAATGTAAAAAATAGAGACCACAGTTTTTGTCCTACAGGGCCCACTACTCTGGGCCCTTACAGGTATACTGGTTTTTGTCAGGAATCCCTAGCTCACCCTTGGTAGTTTGGCTGTAACCACAGACTTTGATTATAGAAATGCATGTTGCATATATGAAAAAGCTAACCAAAACATCAGTGTAATAATAAAAAAAACGTAGAACATACAAACCAAAGATGAGCATTAGATTAGTGAAATGTCCCAGTGCTAATGAGTAGGCCTTTATTCAAAATGCTAAACGGGAAAATGGGCAACCCACTAAACCCTTGGAGGCCTGGATAACACAAACTCAAAGTCAGGTAACAGTGCCTACAAGGGATTCTTTGTGGTGTGGAAGTCTTAGGTAGTCTCAGAAATAAATAATCTTAAGTCCTAATTAGTGGTTTATTGCAAATTAATTTCAAAGTTAATTATTTTACTTCAAAGTGAATCTATTGCAAAACAGAAAGAAACTCAAAGGAATTATTAAAAAGTGTGTACTTATAGAGTACACAATTAGGTAAAAAACAGTGTTATACCAAAGTGTACAAAACAAAATTCACATATAAACAAAAGCGACTGAGATGGACATTGTTGACTGCAACTATTTTCTCAAGAGCACTTTTGCAATAACCCATTTCACATATTAAAAAACAGGGAAATCATCATTGAGTATACAATGAACAATTCCTGAGATGATGGTTACAACAAAAATGGGTTGGATTGTCGACATTTCGGTCTTGCCTGTGATAACATCTATAAGACCATCTTCAGGACGAAATGTTCTTATAAGACTGAAGACCCCTATGTAGATGGAATAATCCAGAAAATTGTACATAAATAAAGCATTTCATAGGTTAAAAAGTAATACACCTGTGATGAAAGAATTTTTTTTTTTTGATGTGGCTATACATTTTTTTTAAAAAGGGACAGAGACCAGATATTACTGGAGAGGGAGATTTATTGATGTAGGGTATGTGAAACCTACCCCAACTCAATACAAAAAGCAAGTTCCAAGAACTTACCAGAAGACTGATAACATAGCCATCAGTTCAAAGGCAAAGAGTGATTCAGTGCAGGGACAGAGTATTAATTATACTCCAAGAATCAACAATGGAAGAGTAAGGTTTAGCATGTAATACTGTTGTTAACCAAGATGACAGTGACTAAGACTGAGTCATGCCTTTATATTTCGGATAGAGGAAAACTGACAAGAGAGTTATGGGCAATGGTGCCAATCAACTACAGACTGCTTGCTGGTTATTATATACATGCCAAGATTTAGAAAGAATGTTTAAATCTAGGTCCGGTTGTTTAAACAACTTAATCGTGTTATCAAATGGATGAACACATGTTATGATAAATACCCATCTCAAGCAACAGGCTTAGATCTCATTAAATTCATGCTAGGAAACAAAAAGTCCTTTTCCTGGTTATCAATCATTATCAGGTCCAGAAATGCTTTATCCAAATTATTAACGCTATTTAGAACATACCAGTTCATTAAAACTGAACCCTTACTGATGAGAGGCCGGTGTTGAAGGAAAAGGGGTTTGCTGAGGGAATTATATAGTCGTGATCATAATGCTTGATATTTTTTGGATAAGATAGCCCCCTATGGTGTGTATTAGTTTCTTACAGGGTCAAGTCTAGTATCACAGACACCAATCCTCTTTTTCCAGTTCGAGTGCAGAAGGCTTCCCAGAGCTCAAATTGTGGTTTGTGTCAAAATGTAAAGTTCCAATCGTTTTTCTGGATTTCTCTGTAAAAGAGCCAGCATGATTATCTACAGTGACTTTTGCACTCTCCCAGCAAGTTGTGGGGAGGGATTTCAGAAAGGAGAAATATCCAGCTACAACTGGTTTATTGGATTATTGGTGTTCTTACAAGTAACTTCAGATTAATAATTGTCTATGGTTTCCCATCATAGTAGAGAAGAGCTTATTGTAAGCAAATGTATAGGCAGGAGCTAGGTCCCTCAGACACCCAGGGCACGAAACATGTTGACCGACTGAGAGTAAGGTGTACTTAGCTAGATACATAGCCTCTAGTTCTTCTCCACTCTCCTAGTTGTAATCAGGCAGTTTACCTTCTTGAATAAAAGACTTCTAGGACTACCAATTGTATCTCGCCTTTTCTGTTCACTTTGACTTAGAGGAACTTCATACCCATCTTTCGCACTGTACATGTTGGGATTGTATGCTGGACCTCTTTAAACCAGCGCCTCTGTCCCTCCTCTTGGAAACACTGGAATCCTTGGAGCTTGTTTCCTTCTTTTTGTGAGTCTATTGTGTGTTTTTTTTTCTAAATTCAGTAGCTTGCAGACTCAGGCACAGAGCAGATTGTGTTTTAATGGAAAGAGATCAGCCAGGAATCGTGAGGTCCTCTGCTAAACACTGAAAATGAGCTCCAGACTGACTACATTAGGGGCCATATCTACAAAACCTTGTTTGAGATCACAAACAACCCGCTTTCTAGAATCAGGTAGTTTGCGACCACAAAATGGTGTTTTAAATGTACAAAAGCCAAATTGCAACTCAGTAACCTGTTACTAAATCACATGTCAAATGAAAAGAACCCAACGGCGGACCTTCTAATCTGCACCTCACGCAAGTTTTGGTTGTTCAAGAGTCCTGCGAAAAATCACTCTAGCACCCGCTGTTGTACGGTGCCCCTGTATTCTTGATCTTTAATCCATAAAGCAAAAGGAGGTGCGTCATTTGATGAAGTCAAGTCAGTCTTGTTATTTCAAAAACCTTTATTTATACTTTTTCTTCCATCGAATATAACTCCTTATAAATACAAACAACTCAGCCAATGCATTTCATTTCAAACAGTGGGAACTTCGTCAGGGCTTGAATAATAATGTTGGTAAGTTCAATCTCCACAGATAAATTAATATCCTTATCCAGCTCTGTGCGCCAGAAAACTAGGAATTCCTCAAGGCATCACCATGCCCATTTTTGAATACCCTGATACGTATTCTATTACTTCCCGAAGCGTTGCAAATAGCATATGTGCGCTAGTGTGTTACCAAATCACAATTTGGGTTTGCAAATCTGTATTTGGAAGGGGCGTGGTCAGAGCTTCCCTTCATAATACTGATTCGCAGTGGTATGTATGAATGTTTTGCGACTAAGTTATGGTCGCAAAACATTCATTTGTTACAGACACCTCAGAGGAGGTGATAACAAATATTTCTCAGAAGCAGGCAGTGGTCCCACGGACTACTGCTGACTCTTAAAAAATGAAACTTAAACGTTGATTTTTTTTATTTTTAAATACGTCCCATCTTCCTTTAAGGAAAATGGGCTACATTATAACAAAAAAGATTGCTCTATGAAATAACAATCACAGACATGACCTGCTGACCCCAGCAATCCACAAACACGGTGATGACTGTAATTCCTAATGGGTTACAAACTGTGACCTACCTTATTTATGTCCATGAAGTAGGCCGATTTGTGACCCACTAGGAATTGCTAAATGAAACTCAATGTGTTTTATACATTAGGAATAGCAATTTCCCAATTGTGATCCACTGTAAATCGCAATTAGGCCAGCCCTATTCCTAAATGTTTTACAATGGCTCTTAATCGTCAAAAAATAGATGTACAACATAAGTAATACACCATATTATCTTTCCATTGAATTTGTCATACTTGAATGCCTTTCAGCTATGGATTTGGGACACAATTAAAAAAACAAAGTTGTAAAATTATACTCATAAGTCTATTAAGTCAAATTGATGTGGATTTATAGTTTTCTTAAAAGAGCAAAATTTTCCAGAAGTGCACTTGGACTGGAGCTCCAGGCATACTCCTAGGAAATGCTGTGGCTTCTGTTTTCCAAATGTGGGATTGCATACATTCTGCGTTGTGAAAGGGCAGCACCCCAATCCAACGGTACATATTATTTTCTTTCCTTGAGAGGAACCCCATGTCCTAAATCCCACCAAAAAGTTAGGGGGTATTCCATTCCCCTTTTCACTCCGAGAAAGGATTTACTCGAATTAAGGGGCATATTAGACTGGAGAAGTGTGGCTCACTGGTTAGAGGAGGCAGACCCAAACGCTGAGATCAGACCCGGGACCAGGGTTCAATTCCCGACGCGGCAGGGTCTTGAGCCCAAAAATGTCCACGGACTCGGTAATTCTCGCTTCGGTGCCTACTCGATTCACGGGTTCACACTCTGCGACTCTGGGCAATAGCTTGCTTAATCTCCACTACGGCCCCCTGCGGCGGGATGCCTGGCTTTCACCTTGGGGATACCTAGTAGGGGCTATCTCACAGGGAAAAACCAGGACGGGTTCCCAATGCAAAGCGCTTTGAGACCTGGCGGTGATATTGCGCTATATAAAAACCCATCCATCCATCCATCCATATTAGCAAGAACATTGTTAAAATTATCGCTGTTTTAGCGGCAGGAAACTGCTGCTAAAACGGCGATATTGGGCTTGCTAATATGCGTTATATAATTCCAATAGAAGCCCAGGTTAGGTGTGCAGGACATCTAACCTGGGCTTCTATTGGAATTCTATAACGCATATTAGCATGTTTCCTGCCGCTAAAACAGGAATAATTTTAACGAGGTTCTTGCTGATATGCCCCTAAATCTCCAAATATTTCCAGGGTGGGAAAGTATCAGACAGCCTTTTGTGAATACCCACGTAGTCACATGTTTTTGGGTGTTCACAAACTCTCAAGGTTAGCCATGCCTTGAAACACCGGCCTGACCCTACTACTTTTGCGGATTTTCTCCAGTGTAATATTACGTGATCTAGCGGTACTACTAGACAGGAGAAATAATATTTCCGACTGGAAGTTCACTTTCTGTGTAAGTCCTTGCAGCCTTAAATACAACCATTTGTGCTCTTGAATCTGGTTTACAAGTGCAAATGTCTTTGTGAATAGGGACATTGGCATTTCATAGCAAGGTGTGTACAGTGGACCAATTTCATTGAGAAAGGTTGAGAGACTTCAGTTGTTTTTGTGACTCTCTTGAAGTAATCAGTGGCATAATTTCATAGTGAAAAAAACAGTTTGTCGCAATAGACTTGTCATATGGAATTTTTTTTCATCAGTGAGATGTGAGTCGTGTCAAGGTGTAATAGTGGGTTGATGATATTGTTAGGTGGACTCTCTGAATAAATGCCTGGTCCATTTACTTCCAGTGTTCTTGGTTTAAACATGTTGCTGTAGCGTCTACTCCTTCTCATGTTTCGCTAACGCGTGTGTTTCTTTTTTTTTTAGTAGCATGTGGTTTAAATTGAGTTCCTCTCAAAGAATGTCATCATCAACAAACTCCATTGTGTTCAACTTCATGCCAGGGTTTTGGAGCTGGTTATGTATTCATTTAAGCGGGTGAGCAGGGATGTGCATGAAGGTGTTTGTCACTGGCTCAATTTTGCAACATCATGATTCTGGATTTGTGTGCTAAGTTGCCATCTGTCCTGTGTATAGCATAAATGATTTTATTCACACATGTTTCTCTACCATTATCCCTTTTTGTTGTGGTTTGATTTGGGTTGTTTTTTTTTACCAATGAGAGGATTTGTACAACATGTTTCGCTACGATTCCAACTTTTACTTTTCGAGGTCAGGTGTGGTTCTGAGAAACAATTATTGGTCCACAATGTGCTTTCTTTACTTGCTTGATTTCAGTTTTCACTTCCCTTGAGGACATCATCACTACATTATTTTTTATCTGCCATTGTTAGTCTCTTTTTTAGGTTGGCAAAGTCTCTTTAATGAGTACCAGGTGTCCTACTCCCACTTTCCATTCATTACTTAGCGGTGGAAACATTATTTGATTTCCTTGAGGGAACCTTCACAGTCAGAAGACTTTAGCCGGTTTCCATCTGCCACAGGGCTGCTCCCTACTTTACGTTAGAATGCCTGGGTCCCAATCCTAATACTGTTTAATGCAGAGCACCTATGGGGTCTCTGCAATTTATTTTTGCGGAGATTGTCCTGTCTGCAGTGCATAAATAAATTTGAAAAAAGACTGTTTATTTTGCCTATGGGAATAGTGCTATGCCTGCGTTCCAAAGAAGTAAAAAAAGGAAAGTATAGGTAAACAGGCATCACCACGTACAATTTACATACCCCTGACAAACATTAGTCCTGTTGATCATAAATACAGCCCCTACCCTGGCCTCTGCCCTTTTCTTTTTTTGGTGCTTGAAGCGTGAAAGCAGACATCCACTACAGCCACCATGGTGCAGGTCATCCCACTCCAGAAGAAAAGGAACGATCCTGAAGAGTACACAGAACTTCTTGCTAATTTTTGAGTATCCCTTCTGGGAGCTACATGGTCTGCCTCCGCACACTTTCACAGCAGAGCAGAGAAGGAGGCCATCTGGCAAGATGTCGCTGAATGTGCGAATGTATTGGGAGTAGAGGTACACACTCAGGGGATTATAAAGAAGAAATGAGAGGAGGAGAGAACGTAGGAAGGACACGTTGCCAGAGCTGGCACAGGCTTCTGTGGTGGAGGACCTTGATCCTGATTCTTTTTTTTCCCTTTGATGGGTGTGTTCTCTCCACCATGAAGCCTGACCTGCTGCATGGTCTGCTTGTTACAGGGAATCCCTATATCAGGCCAAATAATATTAACACACTTCTATGTCACCGCTAGCTCCTTAATCCAAATGTATGTCCTACTGTCTGACAAAACACCAGACTCCCTTCTTATAAAGGCACACATACCACATCTGTCACCAACACATGATGTGCCCCCATGCAGAGTGAACAGTTAATATATTAATGCTAACACCTTAAAGCTTAGAAAATGAATTTACATGCACATATGACCTAAAGCCCACTTTTTAAATGAATTTCCATCGTTATCCTGTGTAGTACAGTACAGATTTTTATTGAACCATTCAAGCAAAGCGTAGCCTCGTTCTGAATATGGCACAAAGAAAGCAAGGATTTTAGAAGATAGTAAAGTCAGACCTTGCTGGTGTTAGGTGTATCAGTTCTACTCAAGTTCTTGCCACATTTTTCTCACAAGAAATGGGTGGCACTTGCGCTTTAGTGCCTGTCTCTAAGTTTCTTTTATCACCTGTTTTCATTTCCATTCACTCGTATTGAGAAAAAAAGGCTATAAATATTGCATGAAAATGTATTGATTTTTGCATTAGATGCTGATTAGGGCAAAACTCTGGTCCTTGGAAACAGCAATTGCCTTGCTTATTTTGAATGCCTGCTGGCTATTATTGCATGAAATATATCCGCTATCCCAAGTGTGTGATTTCTTTTATATAACTTCTACAGTCAACATGCCTGCAACACCACAGGTAACTGATGTAGCAGAACCACCAACTCCTGTATTAGGCCCCAACCTGGATTAGCATCAAAATCGTTGCTAACACCTGGGAAACAACCTTTACAGCGCAGTCATTACATCGCACTACCTTTACATAGCAGTCATTGAATCGCAACATCCTTTACATCGCATGTCATTACAACGCAGCCATTACATTGCATGTCACTACAATGCATGTCATTACAATGCATGTCACTACAATGCAGGCATTACATCGCTGTCGTGTATTTCTATAGGTTCTGAATCAGTCCCCCTATTCCTGACCCTATTCTGGTTAAACTAACTATCAAGTTAACTAACAGTCAGCCCATGAGGCAAGAAATCCCCCATGATGCAGATACCGTTATCTGACGCAGTCACACTACGGCACAGGAACTTGTTATCTGATTAGGTCATAACGCTTGAGATCTAATTAGACAAGCGACATTCCTCCAGCCCCTGATAAGGCATACGACGTTCTCATAACAAATCAAACCTATGACAACCTGGAAAATCCGTGCGGCCATTGTTTTGATTTCACAGAGAACTTTTGCAAAAGAATGTGCTAACGAGCAAGTCGTATGACATCTTTATTGACGTACCTATGTCCATCCTTACGTCAATCTCGGCACCTTTAAGGTATAAATATTGCCGACCTTGCCCTATGCAAACACACGCGTGGTGACAAGACGGAGCAGCCATACTTGCCGAAGCTGAGAGCAGAAGCAGACCCCGCTGGCAGCAGCCCCGCCTTCCTGACGCGCTGAGAGACGCGCTGCTATCTCAAGCCGAGAGACCCAGCACCGGCGTTTCTGGGCAGCCCTCGCAGGCAGCCTGGAATATCGAGAGCAGAGAAAGAGATACCATTCCTCATCCATCCTAAATTCCAGGTACAGAACTGAATAACCCCTCACAGAGAATTCTTTAGTTATTCACTTGGCAAAAACAAACTTAACTTAAACTGTAACTTTCTATTCCCGCCCACGCATTAGACTTAGGTCAGGTACACGGGGTAGGCGTATTTAGAAACACCAGTTGAGTACGTTTAGTCAAATGTATATGTGTATGTAAATATATTTTAATCATTTTAAACATCATATGGCTCAGAAACCATATCAATGTTTTTACAGTATTATTTTATACTATTGCTTCTAATGTATGCACTTTACTTAACTATAAGTATTGCAATAATATCGATCCATTTCTCTTGTACGAGAAAAGAGACTGATCAATAAATAACACCTTTTTATTGAACACGCCCGTCTCTTCCTTTTCTCTACATTCTGATGAGACTAAGAATGCACGTACTGACTGAGTAAAATAATTGCCTTGTGCTCACACGACTCATGAGATTGACTCTTGATTAGGGGAGAGCAAAGTTGTCATGTTCTATGGTTGTCAGAAACTAAATCCCTTCTTGTCTAATCAGGGAAGTTAATCCTTCCTTGAACATTCGAGAAAGTTTCTAGCGAACTCTGAGCTTAGCTGGCAAACCCAAAAATTAAGTCTAGTATCGACAGTAGTAGACCTAGTTAACGTCTGGCCTAGGCCTTTACTGCTGTAGGTACTATTCCAATGCGCAGAGCCTATTGGGAAAATAGGAGCTACACTACATGGCGCCCAACGCGTTTGGAAAGGGCGATAAAACTAACGTAAGACATTTAGAGTAACTCAGTCGTGCTCTCTCACTCAGACCCCTTTTCCCAAATACTCCAAAGACGTCTGGAGTGGGTGAAAGGTTATATCCTCCAAAACCTCGCAGGAGGGAACTCCTATGTATGGTTCTTGGTCAAGTCAACGTTGAAGGATAAAACAGTTCCGAAATATTGTGCATCTAATCTTTGTTCCATAAAGAAACCTGATCTGCAAATAGACATAATATCATCCTGTCTGTAAAATGGGAGACAGTGATGAAGAAAGAGAGGCAGTTAGATTAGCAGCTGAAATAGCAGCAGCAGATACTGCACTAAAGGATGCAGACGCGGATATAATACTCATTCCGGTCAGCAAAAGAAGATCTATAACCTTAAAACTTATAGAAAATGGACTGACACCTAGAGGTGGCACAGTTATATTCTTAATTGAGGCACATGAATATCGGCAGACAGAGGTATACTATACATGGATACATTTTCCAGCAGCAAATGCTGTAACAAAGTACTTCCACTATTACAAAATAGAGGTTCCACCCGACATTTACACTCCTTTCGAGGAGGTGGAAGTACCACTCAAATTCCAAGAGCATTTGCTCTTATTTGATGGCGCCCTAATACATAACAATCACATTACAAGGCTCGGTCCTTTAGGAAGACCAGGAGCAACGTGGCCGGTCTTAGCCGGATACACACCACATCCAGACATCGAAAGAATGCCTGCAGCAGAGCTATTAATACAGCTAAAACAACTACTAAAAATTCATAGACAATTAGTTCAGTATGTAATGCGGACTTCAACAATTCAGCCAGCGATTAAACTTCCACAGCTGACCCCTCACCAGGGGAACACAAATAAAATTACACCACAGAACATCCAATCCTGCCTAGGTAAAGTTCCAGCTAAACGGGAACAAATACCATTCTGGTTGGCACAGAAAATCACCCAAATAGAGGCGGTGTTTCCTGACACCACCCCGCTGGAAAAACACAGGATTCTGACTATATGTCTCCCAATGGGAATCGCACCACACATTGAGGACTGCGACACTTGGGGTACAGTCTTTGCTTCCATCTACACAAAAACGCACGGTGTCCCATCCATTTCGGTGATACCAGATGTGCTAAAACAAATTCAAGATGAATACGGTCCAGAACCTGCTTTAACTCTTGGTATGAAATTACTAAAAGACTTCAAGCAGGTTTCGGCTATATTACTAGCCAACATAAAAGGTGAAGCAGCAAACGTGGCGATCCGCCAGAGGTTAAAAGAGACAGATATAGCAGACCAACCAGCTGAAATAGCCAGAATCATAGAAAAATCCTATGAAGAACTAGGCAGAGATAGTCTAGGTGGAATACCAGTAAAACCGCAACTGACTACAAGTCCAGAAAAAATATTTTTTAATAATAATAATTCACCAAAAAAGAACTGGGATGGAAACAAACAATCCAATCCTAAAGAAAAGAAATTCCAGTCCAGAGGAAGGTCTCCTAGGCGAAGAGAGAAATCTCCAAACCAAAGACAGAGGTCACCGCAGAGTGACCCCTCTGGGAATAGATATAACCTTAGAAATAGGGATAATATTAAAAAACCTGATAGATATCAAGACATTGATACACGTCCCTCTCAATCTTTTCAGACTTCCTCGCAGAAATCGGAAAGAAGAGGACGATCAGAAGAGCACGCCAAGTCCAAAGACAAGGAACCTGCTCAACTTAAAAAGAAATTACAATTTCCAAAAAAGAAGGTAGCCAGTATCAAGGTAGTTAAAAATGCCGAGAATACTGAGGACACAACTGAAAAACGGAGAATGGGCTCAGACAATGCTAGACAGCGCAGCAGAGGTGAGCATAGCTCGCAAAGTCCTTATGAATCATCTGGAGACAGTGGACACGAATGAATACCTTCAAGTGGAAACTGCAGACACCAGAGTTAGCAAGCCCCACAAGATATACGAGATAACATTACGTATAGAGGGAGATAAGACTAGGAAAATAAGGGGACTATTTTGGGATAACCTCTCCAAAGGCTATGACATCCTTCTAGCTGAAAAAGACTGGCCACCAGAGTTTGTCAGGGAGTGCCCTCATGGCGAAGAAGTAATTATGCCTGCCTTCTCAAATCAAATACCGATTCATAAAAAATACACACTTGCTAGAAAGTGGGCAGTGGCCTTAGCACCTGCTTTATATAAAAATCATGTAGGATGGGATGAGGATTCTCCTCCTCACAAAATCCAGTTAAAATCACAACCAACTGCACAAAGGCAGTACCCAATTAAGCAAGAAGCTAAAAAACAAGTAAATGAAATACTAGATCAGCTAGAATACCAGGGGGTGATTGAAACTTGCACCTCACAAATGAACAATCCTTTGTTTCCGGTCTCCAAACCAGACAATTCATATCGTCTAGTTTTGGATTACCGACACCTTAACACATGTTGCAAAACCTTTGCAGTGCAAAACTCACACAGTGCTGCACTAATGAATAATATAGTGCGCAAAAAATACAAAACAACCTTGGACATCTCCAATGGATTCTTTTGTCAAAACATAGCACCAGAGAGCAGATCTTTAACTGCATTCTCAGTAAATGGCACTCAAAAACAATTCTGTCGGTTAGCCCAGGGGTACAAGAACAGCCCGGGGGTATTCTCAGCGAGAGTAACAGAATTACTACAACTATATGATGATGAAGCATTATCTTATGTCGATGACATTTACTTAACAGATGATGACTTGGAGACTCACTTGAAAAGAGTGAACACCATAATACTTGGGTTCGCTGCAGAGGGTTACAAATTCAACTTCAAAAAGTCCAGAATTGCCCATCTGACGGTCCTATTCTTAGGATATGAGTTATCAAGTGAAGGTAAAAGCCTGGCAGACAATTTCCTAGAGAAATGTGCCGTAATCCAAGCTCCTAAAACACTAAAAAACCTACAGTCAATTCTAGGCTTCCTAAATTTCGGAAGAACTTACATTGCAAATTACGCAGAAAGGGTCAAACCCCTTTACGATCTAATTAAACCAGACTTTAAAAGATCCAGTTGGACTCAAACACACACAGAAATTTTGAGATCCTTACAAACAGACATGCTAATTAAAACAAAATTAGAAACCCGTGATAATACACGCAACCTTGTGATCCGAGTCATCCCAGGGAGATGCGGATTCACATACCTAACCTCGAATGAGGGAGATAAGGTACCAATTGCATTCAAATCACACATGTACACAGAAGCTGAACATAAATTCAGTAATACAGAAAAAATCATTCGTGCAGTTCAAACCGCAATAGCTAGAGAAAAAGACATAGCTGACGGTAGACATATCACAGTCAGAACAGCAGAATCAGCCTTTGAGGCACTAACAACACCGTGTAATTTACCAACAACAACATTGAATCCGGAATGGATACAATGGGTGAATTCAATCACAACGGACAAAGTATACTACTACTTTGATCCAGAACTAGAAGAATTGAAAAATCTAAAATATGAAAAGACGTATCCTCTGCCAATCGACATTCTGCCTCTACGACATTACGCCTGTGTAATCTATACAGACGGACATGCTCAACCCTCCGTTTGGGGAGAACATGCATACAATCCCACATGTGAGATTACAAAAGAAGTGTGGCGCGGAGGTAAACTAAAACCTCTATTAACAAAATCACACTCAGTAGAAACTAATTCAGAACTACAAACTGAAATAATAGCTTTGAAAATGGCGCTAGATAATGCGGATCGCGAATTCCCGACACTTATAGTGTCAGATTCATATTACTGCGTCAAAGCATATAACAAGGATTTGCAGACATGGATTCAGAACGGTTACAAAGATGACACAGATGCACCAATAAAGCAGAGACTGCTTTGGGAACAAGTAGCTCTTTTGAAAAAAGAACTACCAAAGACTCACGTGACTCACTCACTGAGTCATCAGCGTGATGGCGTTCACGTTGTAGGGAATTCATTGGCTGAAACAGCCGCAGCGGCAGCCACTAAATCGGCTCCCGTAGATCGAAAAAAGCGTACATTAAAATACATTGACGGTGAAACAATGCTGGCGGTGAAAACGTCATCAAAAGGCGACTGCTCAGCGTTACCGATCAACTATCCACTCAATTATACATACATAATCGATGCAAACTCCGTCCCTTTTGCTCGAATCCCTGGAGTGGGGGATAGAGTGATTCCAAACATAGACAGGAGAAACTTGTTAATCGCAGACGCACACATGGGCGAGGGTCACAGACACCTTAAATTAAAAGATTCTCTGGAAGAATTACAATCACGGTACTGGTGGCCAGGCATGAGCCTGCACTACACCATGTTTGTAAAAAACTGCCCAAACTGCAACAGAGATCGCAGAGGGGAGAGAAGCAGTTTAATACCTCGTCGAATCAAGGCAGATAATATTACCAGCAAAAAGAATGGCTTGCGATTAACATATACAGGCTAGTTTCCACTTATAATGTAGATCACCAGCACTCGGCTGACGTCCGGACTATTATACAAGATTTGCGAGTCTAAATGGCATATACGCTAAGAGCATGCTACGTTCGACCATTTCTTTCACTCAGGCAAACCAGCCTGGGGGGGAAACATGGCCAAATGAGCACAGCCCAGCGGGAATCTTCTCACTTCCTTCCTGAGGGTATGGGATGGTGTAAAGAAAAAACCAAGGCAGAAAGCAATCTATAATAGAAAGGATATTAGGTTCGGGAGCTGGGTGGGTCAAACAACTAATAAGTGTCCAACGTAGTCTAAATAACTTGCCAAGAAATTCTCTGAAGGGATTCAGTCCGTACGAATTATTATTCGGAACTAGGATGTTGATCTCTGACCTTGATAGTCAGACTTCAGTGGTAATAGAAAAAACCTTTGATGTCAAAGACCGTTTGGCTATTTTGCAGGACTTAAACAAAACAAGAAAAGACCTGAGCAACATACAGTTGAAACAACAGCCAACAACCACTGAAGAATCACCACCTGTCCCAGCAAGACCTGTCTGGATTCCAAAAGTCGGGGATCTAGTCAGGGAGAAGATCGCGGTAAAGAAGGAATTTGGGCCTTCTTACAGAAAAGCAGTTCCTGTCTTGTCTGTCAACGGGACAAGATCAGTTGTACTACCGCCACTTGCTGGAAAAAAGGAGAACCGAGTTGTATCCATCGACCTGGTAAAACCACAACATGTGGCCGATAACAAACAGTAGGCCAAGTGGACTCCCAATAAGTAGCAGAACACCAAGGTTTGCTACCAGTACAGAGGTCCTATCAAAGAGGCTCATCACATTCGAAACGCCTACAGAAGAACAACAAGGACTATGCAACAATGCAATAGAACTAAGACCTCTGAAAACCCAAATAAAAACATTTAGCAGAGACACACCAATCTATACTGAAGTACCAAGTGACAATGCAAAAAACAAAAATCCTGAACCAATTGGAACAATTGACAGAACTGCATCTGGTTACTTCATCAACTTCGATGATTCCTCTGAAGGCTTCAGTGAACCAAAGACACAGCCATCATCAAAATCCTTTAAAGACAAAGCTACGGAACTTTTGAAACAACTGAAAGAAACATATCTGGTTTCTCCATGGATTGAATTTTGGGTGGGTTTTGGTGCATTTATCCTCATACTTTGGCTCATCATGGTATTTACTTTGGGACGCTTCATTGAGGGAAAATATGCTAAAATGGACACAGCAAGTCAGAACATCAACTTGATCCTCAAACCACACACATCTTCGCACGTCGAGAAAAGAGAACTTTCTTCAGAACTTTCTTCAGCCAACTTCACAGCAATTCCAATACCTGGTGGGGTAGCCTGGGACAACACTGACTATGAAATTTATGGTCCGGTCGAGATCCTGAAATATCCACACCAAATCAAGATCTCCTTGAGTGACTTTGCAAAACCAAACTCATTTGCTGATGATTGGGACTTTGAAAGTATTAACAATATGATGTCTGACTTAGTAATGTCTGCTAAATTTACAAAACATGATTATTTGCAAGGTTCTACAAATTATGATAGTATGTATTGCTATAACCATTATGGTAACCATTTCTTGCATAAATCTGCACAACCTAGAAATGTTTTAAATTATAATCAATGGGAACATTGTGCTACACCTCCAAAAGGGAGCTCTAGAACCGTTTATGACAAATATTCATATTTTTCAGGTTTTAACATAACTAATGCTGAAACATTTTATTACAAATTGTCAAACAAGACAGGGATGAAAACCATGATAACCAACACAAAATTGATATATTCAGATTCATTCTTTGAAAAAATGAATACTTTTGGATTTGATTATTGGGACAAAAATGTTGATTTGAAAAGTGTTTGGGGTACAAAAGAATGGCAAGTACAGGGTTTAGAAGCTTTGTTTAGAGCCTGCATGATCCCAGAACTAATGATATTTTTAAATGACACTGTTCAACAAACCACCTGTCTTGGCTTAGCCAAAATCAAAGATTTAAATAACCCGTCTATTCCAAAGCCAACAATGTTTAGCAATAACTCTGATACAGATGAAGGAATAGACATAAACCATATACTTAACCAAAACAGAACACATCCTGATTGGAAACAATGGTTGATCTGGCCCACAGATACAAATAACTGTCAAGATAGATTCCTGAATAAAACACAGGGTTTCAAAATGAACAGGCCAGACCCTAGATATCCCCAAAGACATCACCCAGGGATAATAACAACCTACAGTGTGGGCAAATTATGCCTTCAATGGCTACAGACTTCCACACTGCCTGAAATTAAGCAACACCTAACTTTACTTACTGATGGTGCTGACTTGCGTGATTTCATACTGGGACCACGCAAACAGCGTCAAAAGCGTTTCATAGCAGCCGCTGTATATGCAGCATACAATGAGGCCTGGAAGGTTACTCAAATTGAGACAGCAGAAAGAATACGGGAAATTGACCGTATCAATTTGGAAAAATCACTTTCTGTAGTGGACAATGGCTTAATGACTCTGTCCTCCAGAATTTTTTCATTGGACAGCATTGTGTCTTCAGCAATCGATATATTATCGCAAGACTTACTGTTATTACAACATGGTCAGTCACAATTGCGTTCCATTGTACAGCTTGGCTGGACGTTACAAAATCTGCGTTCAGGCTATGTGCCTTGGCGTTTAATCAACACAACGTCACTATTCCAAATCTTTAACCTTACTGATAGACAAATCGGTATGGCGCAGAAGGGTGCTGATTATACAATCTTGAGCATTGAAAAACTAGAAAGATTACCAATGACAATGTCAGAACGACCTGTCAGTGAATGGATAATACACGGAATCATAAATATTCCAATCTCAACCTTCAGGTTTCAATACTGCCAAAAATATATACAGGCTGGCATGTACGAGAAATTGGGAAAGGGGTACCTTAAAACAACTTGGAACCTGCCCTATTCACATGCATGTGTCAGTAATAAAGGACAGAAAGTGTTTCTTAGTGGCAACAATTGTGCTATGTCACTAAGCGGCACGCTTCTGTGTAACGGAATTAGTTTGCATGGAGCCTGTGAAGGGAATTCATACAACCTTTCATGTCACCAGCAAGGCGCACCTGCAACAGAAATAGAACCATTCTTTCAAAGACTCTATAATGGGAGTTACATTCTTATTGTAGACCGCAGATGTTGCAGTCTTATGCCCGGGACTCCTTATCTAGTAACTACAACAGCGAAGGTCAAGTGCTGTGGACGTTCTTTGTTCCCCAGCTCCTTTCCAGACAGGGAGGCAAGGGCATGGCCCAGTTTGAAAATTACTTCTATTCGAATAGACACTTTAAGCAGAATGAAAACAGTGCTTCTTCAGACGCCTACAAGGCTCACGTCATCAAAAGAAACGTATGATCTACAAGTCGCAAGGACGACTGCAGAGATACATACATTATTATCAACTAATTCCCCCGTACATTTCGCGGAAATCCTGAGCGAAATCTTAAATATTTCTGATACCACTGGGGTCTCAAAGGTATTTAAGACAGTATTTTCGATGGCATTAACACCATTCAAAGCCATACTGGGTATTTTTCCAGATTTCGTCCATTCGATTTTTGGCGGACTTCCCCTGATCCTGGGACTAATTGCAGGAATCCTATTCCTAGTCCTTATTTTTCGTTATGGCAACCCATGTCACAGATCAAACTCTCGCGACAATGGAAGATACGATCCTAGCCATTGGATACCGGGACCGGATATCAAAAATCCTGGGACTCTCCCGGCTTAGAGACCTGAACATGACTTGGTTTCTATCATTTCGACCAATGTGGCAAAGGTGTGTTTTACCTGTACTAAGGTGTCTGCTATGCGGAGAAGAATGCGTGTTAGACACCTGTCTGACGCTACAATCGGATGCGCCAGTGGATGCAGATACACTGTTGGTTCCTACCAAGGTTCACGCTTTGTGCTGCCCTCAAAGGCTGCCAATCCTGATGACGGCATTCCTGGAATCTTCACCACTGCGATTGAAGAGTAGTGAAGTTCAAGATGAAAGCAACATCGAACAGGTACGACCTTCTGTCAGCAATGCAAATCAGAATGTCAATGGAGACAATCATGCGCACGAATGCATGGTTACCCCTGTTTCCGACTTAGTGGAACTTTCCCATGAAGCTGTTGACAGTTTTTTCGAAAGCCTGAATGATATGATGTTCTCTCCGGAACAGAAATAGAGACTTTTGAGTAAACTCGCACACGGCGTTCCCTGAATTCGGCCTTCAACTTTAAAAATAAAGTCACATGAACAATTACAATCCAGTTCACGGACAGCGATTTTTTCAGCAAGCCCCTAAAATATTTTTCTACATATTTTTTCCCGGGACACTGATCTTCTGCTTAAAGTAAGAAACTATTCCTAGAGAAATAAGATTTCTATTTTTAGATACTTTATATAGACTTTAGCTGCCCACTGGTAGGTTCACAAATATTTTATTATGTGATGAAATGGTCTCGGACTTCCTTTCTGTATAACCATATTAAGAGCCATTTCATGTGTATTTCTCATATACCAAAAAGCAATAATGCATTACAATGCGTGTTTACTTTTGCATTTAATTCATAGCTTAAGTGCATACAATATATATGACTGCAATTTTTCAGTATATTTGAAAATTTCGAAATGCATTTATGTATTTTGGGGTGGTAAGGTATACACTATACTCTATAGTATGTTGTACTATGTTATACTATGCATAGATTAGTAGATATGACCATAGTTAGCGTGGAGTGGGTGTCGTGTATTTCTATAGGTTCTGAATCAGTCCCCCTATTCCTGACCCTATTCTGGTTAAACTAACTATCAAGTTAACTAACAGTCAGCCCATGAGGCAAGAAATCCCCCATGATGCAGATACCGTTATCTGACGCAGTCACACTACGGCACAGGAACGTGTTATCTGATTAGGTCATAACGCTTGAGATCTAATTAGACAAGCGACATTCCTCCAGCCCCTGATAAGGCATACGACGTTCTCATAACAAATCAAACCTATGACAACCTGGAAAATCCGTGCGGCCATTGTTTTGATTTCACAGAGAACTTTTGCAAAAGAATGTGCTAACGAGCAAGTCGTATGACATCTTTATTGACGTACCTATGTCCATCCTTACGTCAATCTCGGCACCTTTAAGGTATAAATATTGCCGACCTTGCCCTATGCAAACACACGCGTGGTGACAAGACGGAGCAGCCATACTTGCCGAAGCCGAGAGCAGAAGCAGACCCCGCTGGCAGCAGCCCCGCCTTCCTGACGCGCTGAGAGACGCGCTGCTATCTCAAGCCGAGAGACCCAGCACCGGCGTTTCTGGGCAGCCCTCGCAGGCAGCCTGGAATATCGAGAGCAGAGAAAGAGATACCATTCCTCATCCATCCTAAATTCCAGGTACAGAACTGAATAACCCCTCACAGAGAATTCTTTAGTTATTCACTTGGCAAAAACAAACTTAACTTAAACTGTAACTTTCTATTCCCGCCCACGCATTAGACTTAGGTCAGGTACACGGGGTAGGCGTATTTAGAAACACCAGTTGAGTACGTTTAGTCAAATGTATATGTGTATGTAAATATATTTTAATCATTTTAAACATCATATGGCTCAGAAACCATATCAATGTTTTTACAGTATTATTTTATACTATTGCTTCTAATGTATGCACTTTACTTAACTATAAGTATTGCAATAATATCGATCCATTTCTCTTGTACGAGAAAAGAGACTGATCAATAAATAACACCTTTTTATTGAACACGCCTGTCTCTTCCTTTTCTCTACATTCTGATGAGACTAAGAATGCACGTACTGACTGAGTAAAATAATTGCCTTGTGCTCACACGACTCATGAGATTGACTCTTGATTAGGGGAGAGCAAAGTTGTCATGTTCTATGGTTGTCAGAAACTAAATCCCTTCTTGTCTAATCAGGGAAGTTAATCCTTCCTTGAACATTCGAGAAAGTTTCTAGCGAACTCTGAGCTTAGCTGGCAAACCCAAAAATTAAGTCTAGTATCGACAGTAGTAGACCTAGTTAACGTCTGGCCTAGGCCTTTACTGCTGTAGGTACTATTCCAATGCGCAGAGCCTATTGGGAAAATAGGAGCTACACTACATCGCAAGTCATTACAACGCACACCATTACAACGCATAGTACCCCTACACTATCCAACATTTACCCTACTGTTGCACTCACCGGAGTTAGAATAGTAATGTTTACCCCTACACTATCCAACACTTACCCCACTGTTGTACTCACTGGAGTTAGAATAGAAATTTTACCCCTACACTAGCCAACACTTACCCTGCTGTTGCACTCACTGGAGTTAGAATAGTAATTGTTACCCCTATACTATCCAACACTTACCTTAAATGCAATGTAATGGTATGCATTGCATTGTAACGGTATGTGTTGTAGACGTATAATGTGATGTAATGGAATGCGTTGTAAAGGCAGTTTCTGAAAATGCGATGTAATGGCATGCTATGTAAAAGAATGCGTTGTAAATGATGTTGCGATGTAAAAACTGTTTTGTAAAGGTATGCCTTGTAACGTCATACACTCCTAACACCCAGCCAAGTATGTTTCAGATACCTATAACTATGAGAAAAGCTCATGGTTTCAATGATGACATTGAATTGGGCCAATAATAAAGGAATTCTAATTATGGGCAACAACTCCACTAATTACTTTGCTATGAGCCTCATGTTTAGGCCTATATGAAAGCAGAATTGCTTAATGATCTTAATCTATAATCTATAAATATTTTATCAACCTCCGATTAAGAGTATTCAGCTGCAACTTGAAAAAGATATGTCTACTTGACACTCTTTCCTAACATATACGCTAAGTACCACAACATATGTCTAGCCTAGTTGACGACAAAACGTACTAATATTTTGCAATCAAAATGTGATCTCAAAACATTCACACTTTACAGCCAACTGAAAGTTGGTGGTAACCCATTAGCAAATGCGACGGGGGCACCTAAGGACCACTTTCCCTTTGAGAATGGTTGAAGAAATACTTTTTAGGAGGACCACTGCATACTATAAAAAAAATGAAACTTAAACGTTTAATTTTTTTTTCTAAATGAATCCCGTTTTCCTTTAAGGGAATGGGCTGGGTTTAGAAAAAAAAAAGGATTGCTTTATTTAAAAGCAAACACTGACATGTTGGTCTGTTGACCCCTGCAGGTCACATCCCTGTGATGGCAGCAAATCGTAGTGGGTCACAATTTGCGACCTACCTCATAATATTCATGAGGTAGATCTATTTGCGACCCACAGTGAATCACTATTTAGGGTATAGGGGATAAATAACACCTTTTCAGGCACATGCATCAAAGGATTTTGCGATAGCAAATGGTGCGAATCGCAAAAATCGGCCGTTTGCGATCGCAAAATCTGCTTTTGGAATGCATGAAGAGTGAAGGCCCTCGCAATTTGAGAATGCGCAAATATTTGCGAATTCTCAAATTGCGATTGCATTTAAGGAATCGCATTTTGCGATTCCTTAAATGCAATGCATGAAACTTTAAAAAATTGCGATTTCGCAGTTAGGGGGAGCAAATTACCATGAGGTTAAACCTCATGGTAATTTGCGAAAACTTTGAAAAATGCACTTTTGTGCATTTTTCAAAGTTTCATGTTCAATCAATCAATCAATCAGGTCATTTGTATAGCGCACTACTCACCCGTAGGGTCTCAAGGCGCTGGGAGGGGGGGGGTGCCGCTACTGCTCGAACAGCCAGGTCTTGAGCTTCTTCCTGAAGGAGAGGTGGTCTTGGGTCAGGCGCAGATTGGTCGGCAGTGAGTTCCAGGTCTTGGCGGCCAGGTGGGAGAAGGATCTTCCTCCTGTTGTCGCTCTTCGGATGCGGGGGACGGTGGCGAGGGCGTGGTTGGTTGATCTGAGGAGGCGCTTGGGAGTGTAGAAGTTGATCCGGTTGTTGAGGTAGCTCGGGCCTTGGTCGTGTAGGGCTTTGTGCGCGTGGGTGAGGAGCCGGAAGGTGATTCTCTTGTTGACCGGGAGCCAGTGCAGATCTCTCAGGTGTCCGGAGATGTGGCTGCGTCGGGGGATGTCGAGGATGAGTCTCGCCGAGGCGTTCTGGATCCGCTGGAGTCTCTTCTGGAGTTTGGCAGTGGTTCCGGCGTAGAGGGCGTTGCCGTAGTCCAGTCGGCTGGTGACGAGGGCTTGGGTGACCGTCTTCCTCGTCTCGGTGGGGATCCACCGGAAGATCTTACGTAGCATGCGCAGGATGTTGAAGCATGACGAGGAGACGGCGTTGACTTGTCTGGTCATGGAGAGGGAGGAGTCCAGGATGAAGCCCAGGTTGCGTGCGTGGTCCGTCGGTTTGGGTGCGGTGCCCAGGGCGGGGGGCCACCAGGAGTCGTCCCAGGCGGAGGGCGTGGAGCCCAGGATGAGGACCTCCGTCTTGTCTGAGTTCAGTTTCAGGCGGCTGGTCGTCATCCATTCGGCTACGTCTCTCATCCCTTCGTGCAGGTTGGCTCTGGCGGTGGCGGGGTCGTTGGTCAGGGAGAGGATCAGCTGGGTGTCGTCGGCGTAGGAGATGATGTTCAGGTTGTGTTGGCGTGCGATGGCCGCGAGGGGGCTCATGTATACGTTGAAGAGGGTTGGGCTCAGCGAGGATCCTTGGGGTACGCCGCAGATGACTTTGGTGGCCTCTGACTTGTACGGTGGTAGGCGGACTCTTTGTGTTCTTCCGTCGAGGAAGGAGGTGATCCATTCCAGCGCCTTCTCCTGGATTCCGATGTTGCTGAGGCGCTGTACTAGGGTGCGGTGGCAGACAGTGTCGAAAGCCGCGGAGAGGTCCAGGAGGATGAGGGCCGCTGTTTCTCCGTTGTCCATCAGAGTTCGAAGGTCGTCGGTGGCGGCGATGAGGGCGGTCTCGGTGCTGTGGTTCGCTCGGAAGCCGGACTGTGAGGGGTCGAGGGATCCATTCGTCTCGAGGAAGGCGGCCAGCTGTTTGTTGACGGTCTTCTCGATGACTTTGGCCGGGAACGGGAGGAGCGAGATGGGACGGTAGTTCTTGAGGTCGGTGGGGTCTGCTGTGGGTTTCTTGAGGAGAGCGCTGAGTTCGGCGTGCTTCCAGCTCTCAGGGAAGGTGGCGGAGTCGAAGGAGGTGTTGATGATGTCCCGCAGGTGGGGTGCGAGGACAGCGTCGGCCTTGTTGAAGACGTGGTGAGGGCAGGGGTCAGTCGGAGATCCGGAGTGGATGGAGTTCATGGTGCGGATGGTGTCTTCGGTGCTGATCGGGGTCCAGGTGCGGAGGGTGGTGGATGGTGGCGTCGTTGCGGTTGTGGCTTGCGTTGGTTGGTTGTTGCATGGGCATGTGTGTGCACAACATATGTGCACAGATTGATTTCAGGGGTGCAACAGGGTGTCCTTTGTACACCCTTGACATCGCATTCTCAATTTGCGATTCGCTAATTGCTAATCGCAAATTGAGAATGTCTTCCCATTCAATCCTATGGGCCTCTAGGCCCATAGGAATAAATGGGGAGGTATTCCTTAAATTGTGACTCGCAATTTGCGAGTCGCAATTAAGGAATATTAAGAAATCGCAATTTATTTAGCGATTTCTTGATGCATTGCATTTTGCAATTCCTTAATTGCAATTCCTTATTTTTCGCAATTGAGGAATCGCAAAAAGCAATATTGATGCATGTGCCTGTTTGTACATTAGTATTAGCGATTACCAAATAGCGATTTGCAAACATCGCTATTTGGTAATCGCTATTACTATTGCTTGGACATCTAGCCCTAGGTCCCTAGCAGTAATAAAGATGCCATTAAAAACAATTGCTTGCTTAAATCGGAATGCCCCCAAGATTTGGGGTTGGCATGTAACCATGTAAGATTGGCTTATGTCTATTCAGTAATCCATTTCCGATGAACGTTCTCCTAAGCTAGGTACACGGTCCCTAGCTGGACACGGAGAGGCGCGCTGATACTTTTCAGCCTCGCACACCTCTCTCGCAGCCATGACAAGCGCGTAGGAATTTGCATTCCTAATGTGCTTGCCGTGCACAAGGATGCCAGCTGGAAGTTGGTGATTCTCGTCTAAAGCTATTTCAATGAGAGCGTTTTTCCACAACAGAAGGACGCTTCTCCAATATGCTCTGAGCGCATGATGCCAAAGGTGAGTTCAGTGATAACCGGCACACTTTTTCCCAAATATAACTTGACTTTATGACTGAGACTTTATTCCATCCGTTTTCTACAGGGTCCAAGGGAGCAAGGCTGCACCTGGACATTGCCTAATTGTTTTTATGGAGGCTGCGGGCCCCTAATGATTCTAGAATGTTTTGACTACTGGCGAATGTGAATACACAGATGACCCCGTGCACACAACGCCGGAGGTTAGTGGAATTAATTATGTGTTTCCTTAAACAACTTTTTTTCAACTCCACTGAGATAGACATAAGCACTTATTATTGGGTGAATTGTGTATTATTGTAGTTTCTTTGAGAGCACGCTGTGCCTTTCGTCCTGGATAATTACAACTGAGATCATATCGGGGAAAGTATAAACTCCTACATAAGGTATTGTCCATTCTTGGATATGCTTTAAGCTATGTAATTTATTTTTATTTCTTGGCGACACCATAATAAGGTGTTTACTGATATATATTTTTGATAGGAGGACTCCATCTGTATAATATATATGCAATTCCCCTTGCACTGTCGGCAAGGTTCACTCTTTTGGTATTCATTTGGAATCAACACACAAGGTGAGCATACAACTAGAGTCCTCACCTGTATCACTACATTAATCCACTGTCTAAACACAGAATTTAAAATACACTCATTTCGCCTCCTATGCAGGCAATACACAGATATTGTTTTTAGTCCTGATGAAGACCCCATGATGATGTTTCTTTATTCACACACAATCTAGAAGGGTCAAAACATTGAAGTGTATTTATAAATCAAGCGTTGTAGCCAAATCTGACCGGCACACATTAAAGGATAAATTCTAGGTCTTGTTGAGGGTGGTTTCACCATGAATTCCACGCTGTGCCTAAATGTATTATTTGATATATTGGAAGTATTACTTATATGAAATACCAGCATTTGTAAAGCGAATAGCTACCTCCGGAGAGGTGTCCCGGCGCTGGGGGCCGTCGGGAAGATTTAGCGAGCTATTGTCCAGAGTCACATGGTGCTGGGTTAACCTACCAGCAGCGCTGGGGATCAAACCATGAAACCTGTGGTCCAGAGACAGGCACCCTGGCCGCTGCACCACACCTCTTCCACAACTGTGTTGTTATGTATGTGTAAAACACCCTTGTTTCACTTCCCTTGTGTCTCACCTATGCAAAAAGTAGAGTTGGATACATTGTATCTTTGTGTGTATATGTCTTGTTCTTTATCAAAAATATGATTTTCTCTTATAAACTTTAATTACATTTCAAGTAGTGCAGTTGGTTGTTTAGACAGCTCCTTTCAAAAACCTATGTGTTTATCATTTATTGAAGTCCTACCTCAAGAGAGGACAAAAGAAGAGTTTATTGTAGTTTGTTTTTGCCTCTACCTTGTCGCTGAAGCACCTGCCGGTGAGGCCACGTCACGTCATGACACACCTATGTGTCAACAGAATGACATACCAAAGCAGATGTTCCATGTTAGTTCCTGAGCATACAATAATAATAATAATAATAATAATAATACAGCTATTCATAGAGTGTGAACAGCTACCTCCAAGGGAGGTGTCCCGGTGCATATATGGTAGTCGCTGCTTCAAGGGGGCATTATTTGGCAGATTGACTCACAAAAGGCTCATGGTGCCTGTCAAAGAGGTAAGAGATAATCAGAACGATTAAGAAGATGCGACAACCCCCACATTCTAAGGTCTCTTTTCAATAAGACTTCATCCACTAAGCTTCTCTCTACCCTTGTATTTATTAGGTACCCAACATGTGGCCCTATTGAGCCAGGTGGCTCTGTTGCACCTAATGTTAGATGAGCTGAACGGAGGGGGCATTCACAGACTGCCTACATCTTTATTATTGGTAGGGACCTAGGGCTAGATGTCCAAGCAATAGTACTAGAGATTACAAAATAGCAATGTTTGCAAATCACTATTTGGTAATCACTATTACTAATGTACAAATGGGTTACTTATCCACTATACCCTAAATAGTGACTCACAGTGGGTCGCAAATAGATCTACCTCATGAATATTAATGAGATAGGTGCAATTGTGACCCACTATGATTTGCTGCCATCACAGGGATGGCGACCTGCAGGGGTCAGCAGACCAACATGTCTGTGTTTGATTTTAA
Organism: Lissotriton helveticus; assembly: GCF_964261635.1. Classification (NCBI taxonomy): domain Eukaryota; kingdom Metazoa; phylum Chordata; class Amphibia; order Caudata; family Salamandridae; genus Lissotriton; species Lissotriton helveticus. The sequence goes on along the minus strand of NC_136069.1, from coordinate 404,895,239 downwards.
ATAAAGCAATCTTTTTTTTTCTAAACCCGGCCGATTCTCTTAAAGGAAAAAGGGATTCATTTAGAAAAAAAATGAAACGTTTAAGTTTCTTTTTTAAATAGTAGGCAGTAGTCCTCCTAAAAAATATTTCTTCAACCATTCTCAAAGGGAAAGTGGTCCTTGGGGGACCCCGTCGCATTTGTGAATGAGTTACCACCAACTTTGAGTTGATTGTAAAGTGTGGATGTTTTACGATCAAATTTTGATTGCAAAATATTCGTACATACCAATGCGATTCAGTATTTGGAAGGGATGCCCTAAACACACCCCTTCTAAATACTGATTCACAAACCCAAATTGTGATTTGGTAACAGGTTACAGAATAGCAATTACGGCTTTGTTCATTTGGAAATGCTCTTTTGCATTCGCAAATGACCCAAATCTGCATATTGGTCCATTTGAGACACCAAAAACGCTTAGTACATCTAGGGCCAGATGTAGGTAATTTTATTTTACCACTTCTTAAATACCGAATCATACCGATTCGGTATTTAAGAAGTGGTAAAATAGAGGGGGGAGATGTAGGTATTTCAGATTCAGATTCGGAATCGTTAAGATTCGGTATTTACCGATTCTGTAAATACCGATTCGGTATTGCCCATTGATTCCTATGGGCCCTGAAGCCCATAGGAATCAATGGGCAATACCGAATCTGTAATTACAGATTCGGTAGTAAATACCGATTTTAGCAAGGGTGCAGGGGTGTCACTTTGACACCCTCTAGCACCCCAAAGACGGGCATGTGTGCCATGTGGCACACAGACATGCCCTAAGGGCATGTCTGTGTGTCACATGGCACAGGTGTGCATGCACACATGTGCATGCACACCTGGATTCGGTATTTTACCATTGGGTGGTAAAATACCGATTCTTAAAGCCCTGTGGCACGTTGACATGTGCCAGCTACATCTGCATTTACAGAATCGGTATTTTACCGAGTCTGTATTTACCGATTCGGTAATTTTACCGAATCGGTAAATACAGAATCGGTAAAATACCGATTCTGTAAATGCATGCCCTACATCTCAAAATCCAATTACCGGTCGGTAACGGCCGAATTCGGCCGTTACCGACCGGTAATTGGCCACCTACATCTGGCCCCTAGTCTCTAATACTGTTTGCTCTTTCTTGTGTTGTAGGAGGAACTTATGTGTATTCACAGTGATCACATGTGTCGGGTTACTAATCACTCATGTTTGATGTTGATGGCTATGGTGTTTCATATTGATTAAAAATATGTGATTTTTCATTAGGTATTCTGTCGAATTGTGAAAACCTAGCACAAAATAAGATTTTTATTCTTTTATCTACTGTGACTTGAGCACACACATGGGTTACTGGCTGCCACAATTTCATTGCTATTGGTGGCCAGCTCTAAAAAACCAGACCAAGGACTTTCTCCTTAAATATGACATCTGCCAGACGATGAAAGGCTCAATCACTGCACGTCCTCCACAGACATCTCTATTGATTTCAGCCAAGCCTCTAGTGGTTGTTTATTTGGATCACTGCAGCTGCTCACACTCAGATGGGGCTTACAAGTACATCTCGGTGGCAGTGGATTCATGCTCCAGATTCTTGTGGGTTTGGCCACGGTGCTTGGCTGTCGCTCAAACTGTTATAAAGGATTTGCGAGTCTTCATCAGGACATACGCAATTGGCACACTACATTCCGACGAGGGCCCGTCGATTAGGTCTCAGACTTACAAAGAAGCCATTAGAAGCTTGGGTGTGGTCTTGCGGTACTCCTCCCCCGGTCATCCAGAGGGAACTTCGATAGTTGAGAGGAAAAACTATGACTTAAAGCTTCCTTAACAGGAATGGTATTAGACTCAGGTCACAGTTGGGTCAATCACCTATATGGGGTCCAGAGGGCACTTAATAACATACCAAGAAAAACCCTGGGGGGTCGTACTCCATACAAAATCCTGTTTGGTGTGAGAATGTGGGTACCAGACCTCGATAATCTCAGCAAAGTGGCAGCAGAAACACCATTTGACATCAATGAGCGTTTGACTGTTTTTCAGGAACTAAATGAATTCCAGGGTGCACAAAGTAATGTCCAAGTAAAACACACTGCCCCTGGGGAAGTAAAGGTCATACCGGAAATAACTGCCTAGGTCCCAAAGATTGGGGACCCGGTCAGAGAAAAAAAGGTGGACAAGAAAGAATTTGGGCCATCTTACAGAACACCCGTACCTGTGCTGGCTGTCGAAGGTACCAGAACGGAACTTCTTCTGCCTTTTGCCCGTTGCAGAGTCTAAATGTTTTTCTCCATTAATCCGATAAAACCACACTCTGTGGCCGATTCTCAACAGAAATCCACGTGGGCTCCTGGGTAGCCACAGCACTCCGATTTGGTACCATTCAGGAAGTTTAGTTTGAAGCTTTAATAACTACAAAAGATTCCCTTTTCCAAAGAAAAGCTGTAAACAACCATGACGTATTACTCTTTCCCGTTGAGACAACTACAACTGCACAGTCAACAAGTACAGAAACTCAAATTTCAATTGAAAAAGTTGACACATCTTCATGACTATGCCACAGATTGAGTCATCTTCCAGCTCTACAAAACCCGCTGATCTTCCAAAAATAGACCGGATGGCGTCTGGCTACTTTGTGCATTATGACGACTTCTCATTCGGGTTTCAAGTGAACATGAGCTGCCACCACTGCATCTCCCTTTCAGGCTCCGAGTATATGTTCTCTATCTTTGGCTGAAAAAGACATACTTTGTTGCTTCTTGGTTACATCTCTTGATTACAATTGGATTACTCTTGCTGGTCCTCTGGATTGGTTTGGTGACTCTCTTTTTCCTACTTCTGAATTGACACTATCTCCCAGAATGCTCTGCAGTACAACTTGCAAACTTTGTGCCAAAACCACATGCATCATCGCACCATGAACTAAGGGACCTGTCCCTGGCGAACATTACAACAGATGCAAATTTAGTTCGGAACAGGGTATTGTATGATGTGAATGGTCCTATGGAACTTTTACAAGCACCACATTTGTTTAAAATGTCCTTAAAATATATATTCACAATTTGCTTGCAAATCTAGAGCAATTAGCTGCATTTTCCAATGAAGAATTGTATGAAGGTATATCTAATCTTGGCAACATGTTTTGATATCAACATTCTGATCACACTCACTCACATACCCATACAACCACTCACATACCCATTCACATACCTACCCAGCCACTCACACAATCACTCACTCACACATACAGCCACTCCCACAGCCACTCACTCAGCCATGCAGCTACTAACAGAGCTATTCACTCACCCCTACATTCACTCACATATCCAATCACTCATCCATAAAACTTACATACCCATTCACACATGAATGCAATTGCTCAGACACCCACTCACTCATCTATACAGTCACTCACACAAATACTTACTGTGCAAAACATCCACTCACATACCCATACACCCAGTCAAACAGCCATCACGTACCCATACATCAATTTTCTCACTCAGTCACACACCCTTAGAGACATTCACACAGCCACTCAGTCACCCATATAGCCACTCATATACACACTCATTTGCCTATTTAACCACTCACATACCCACCACAGTCACCAATACAGACACTCACACAACCACTTATTCACCCATCCAACCACTCACACTCATACAACCATCCATACAACCTCTCAGACACCCCCTCCCACACTGTTACAGATAGTCAAAGTACCACTCAGATGACATATATTAGAAACAGCATCACTCATTATTAGGACAAAAAGAACGCAATGTAATTTATGCAGTAGCTTAGTATATATATATATATTAATATATATCTTTAACTCTCAAAACGTTTATGAAACAGTTACACTCACTGGATTATGTCATCAGTGATGTCACTGACCATGTCATGAGTTATGTAATATGTGAGGTCATTAACCGTATATTTTGAGAGCATAAGTTACATTTAGTTCAGGTAACTATAACTGCTGAATTTCAATGTTTTTTACAAGTGAGCCTAACTATAACATCCCTATAACCTTTGGTTTTTTCAGTGAATTTTAATACATTACAAAGTGGCAGTTGCCGCTCTGTAGTTATAGTTAGAGATACCAGAGATTGGAATTGCTTGGATTTTTCACCATTAATAGCTTTGTGCCTGTTTGACAGATCTCAATGAAACCTTACAGACTTCTTCTCACTTCTACATAGACACATGATTCAAAGTTTCACTGGGTTGATCAAAGGGACCCAAACATAAAAAGGGGTCCCAAAACTGCTGTTCCATCAATGCATTTTCCATAGTCATTTGTATCTTGCGTAGCACGAAAATGGCTGAACAGACTTACATGAAATTTGTCTGGATTACACATTATGATGCACATATGATCTGTTTAGATACTACAAGTAGATAGTGTAAGCTTTTTTAAGTTGTAAGGTATTTTAACTTAGTGATATCTGTTGAGGAATTTTTGCTAAAAATATTGTGGTATTTCATGGAAGTACCCCGGTACGTAGCGATGACAAGTCATTACCTGATTGGCTAATTTCTGCCTTTACTAAAGTTAAAGGAAATCATGTTCTTTTTAGGCACACTTTGCCTATGTTCTGCATTTCACCCTTAGATGTAAGTAAGTATTTGGTGTGATATTTTCCTGCATCCCATTGCCACATTATTAAAGTGGTAACGGTAATAGGTGGGGAAAGGTATTTATAAGTTTCTACATATTTTTGAATAAATATACAAAGTACTACTGTACTTTCATTTTTAAAATACTATGCAGTACCTTATATTTTACAAATACAGTGTGCTGCAGTGTATTTTGTACTTTTTAACAACTAAATCTTCACAAAATAATTCTACAGAGTAGTGCAGTAATACCTACAAATTACCACGCTATTTAAATGTTTTTTTATAAATATTCAGTTCTCCCTAAACTGCTGTAAATATATATATAAAATTATAAATACATTTCACTACCTATTAACACCTTTGAAAAAGTGGTTATAGGTAGGGAACAACAATAAAACCTACTGCTGACCTAGGTCTAAGGCCCTTACTCGAGCAACATGGCTGCCTTTTACATTTGTTAAACACAGTAATTAACCAATCACATACTGCCTTATCATGTGCATGTACCGTAGTATACCATTAACCTACAGTGGTATACCATGAACTTACAGCTGTATACTGCGAACTTAGAGCAGCATACCTCTGCTCACTTTATAACTATTTTAAAAATTATAACTTTAACATTACTTACACTAATCATGTATACTAATAAAAATTACCATTTACACCATGTGGGAAAATGGTTTATTAGTAGTGTTAAGTAGTGGCTTACCAGTAGTAATAAGGCCACAAACACAATTAAAGGTCCAGTTAGGGTCTCAATAAATAAATTCCATGCTCACACCTTGGTAGCCGGCAATGAGAAGGCAGGCTTAACTTAGGAGACAGGTGTGTAAATCATTTAAAAATACCAATATATTAAATAAGTAAGACACAATAAAAATCCAGCAGCAATTTATAAAACAAAATAGGTTATATTTTTAAGAACACATAAACACCAAGAAAGATGAGGAATTACTAGATAGGGATGAATATACATTTTTAGTACCCAAGAATTCTATAATAACAACTTATTTTTTGCTGAAAATACATAGAAGTAAAGCAAATCCTCCTGGAAGTTGCCTCTCCTCTAAAGTCTAGATGAAAAAACTTTGGTACAGATTTATCAATATGTTGCACTGCTGGTGAGAGACTTAAATTCATATTTGAGAGACACAACAGATTTAATAACACATCTTCCAGGCATACCATGGAATTAAATGTATCACCTGGTAGCCTTGAATTCTGTTTTCCTTTATACCAGCATCAAACATGAAAAAGGTCTAAAAGCCTGCCAATACTTCATGAATCAGAGAAACATACAATTCTTCAAATTACCAGTGATGATAGAAGAAATTATGAACATTTTTATTGAACACAACTTTTTTTTTTTGCTAGAGACCATTGCATGGGGTGAGAATGAGAAGATAATGAGCAAGATCATAATATGACTAAGATTTATAGATGATTATATATTAACCATTTGGGATGGTACCCAAGGTAAATTCAAACAATATCAAAAATTGAATTAAAATGATTTGAATTTAAAATTCACCTATGAAATAAAAAGGGAGAATGTCATATTTCTTGATATGCAATTTTTTATAGAGAATGGAACACATGAAACTACCTTGCATAAAAAATCAACGTCAACAAATAGCATTTTGGATGCCATGAGCTTTTACCAACAGTGTTTGAAAAACAGTATTCTTTATGGTGAATTTTTAAGAATAGGTAGAAATTGTTCTACTACGAAGGAAGTAGAAAAAGTCCTTAAAAGATCATACTTCAATAAAGTGAGGATGAAATATGCTAAAATCGCAGGAGCACATAATAGACAAGTTCTCTTGATCACAGAAAAGGAGAGAGAAAGACCAAATGAGGAGTTGACAAGTGAGACTGGGATAATTCTTACATTCACAAATGAATCAACACAAATTAAATGTATATCATGAAAAAATTGGTACGTGTTAAACAAACAGTGACCCCACCCTGGACGCAGTTCTAGGCAACAATCTAATAATAATTGGAAAGCAAAGAGCATCAAGGATATGATTGTACACATTCATTTCACGAAAAAGGAGGAGAAGTTTTTGTTGAACTCCCAAACAGGTTTTATGAAATGCAATCACTGTAATGGCTTCAATACCAAAAATTCAAACAGAGAAATGAGAGTTTGAGAAAAACCAATAAAAGATTATCCTGTAAAAGCAAATATGTGATACATATTTTGAAATGTCTATGGGTTCTTGCATATATGGGAAGCACCACATGTGAGTTGAAGAAAAGAATACTGGAAGACACTAGAGCGATAACGAATAAAGACAGAGCATGAGTCATTTAGAAATGAAACATGACAGTGATTGGAGGAAATTGAGAATGTTAACATGATTGGGAGAAATGAGAGTAGGGTGACAGGCAACTGGCTTTGTGAAATCTGGAGTCATGGTACATCTTGAAAATAGGGTCAATGATCCCAAAGGTTCGAGCCAAGATGAAAACCTAAATGTACAACTGCTGTAATCACTTCTCTGAACACCTTGGGAGTAGATTTATGAATTTGGTTTTAACCCTTTTTTAATTCCTATCATTAGGAAATAAATAGGAATGGCATGTTACCAAGTAAATGAAACAACAAGGGGTATTTAGATTATGAAAAATAGAAATGGAGTAACACAATAGAATTGAGAATGAAAATAGTTCACATCATATGATAGCACCCGGGGCAGAGACACATGATATAATAATAAGAAAACCATTGATACGTAATGAATTGGATATTAAGGAAAATTTGTAAAGTAACCAATGAAAGAACAGCCATGAAGTTATTGAGCCCACTTTAAAGTACAAGCAAAATGTTTGATGAAGATTGGGGGACATTGTTTAGTAATAGAAAAGACATTTAAGCCCACTGGAAGGCATGTGCTAGTTTGTGAAAAATTGGGAACTATTGAATTCCACAACTTCTCAAGAGTAGGATATTAATGAAATATTTGAATCTTTACAAAGGAGGTGAAATTAAATGTCAGCACAGTTGGGAAGGACATGTTGGCTGTGGTTGAAAATTAGACTCTAGAATTTAAAACAACGGGTTGTGGAACTGATATGGAAATTAAATCATTTTGATAAAAGACTTTGGTCCCATGTATATGAATTGATAATATGTTGAATCCACATTCCCAGGAAATTGAAAATAGGGAACATATACACCATGTCAGTCATTGAATATTTTACATTCCACGGGTGGCATTAGGCATGTTTTTAAGTGATGGACTACATCCAGAATCCACTGAGAGAAATGGGTCTGGTCTGTTTATTTGTAACCACATGATGGGGTATGAACATAAAAGAAATCACAGAGTTGTTTCAATCACCTTGAACAAGGCAGTAATGGTCGAAACACATTGGCGATTTGTGCTTTTTTTGCATTATTAAAGTATTACACACTCTGACACAAGTTAATCTGTGCCGTCTCTACATTTTAATAAGTGGCAACCTGCATCGTTCTACTGTGTGGCAGTATCAATGGTTCACCCTGTTTGGTACTTGACTTACTCTTAGTCTAGGCTCGAGTAAATTTAAGTCTGATTTTTCACTATTAGAAGTATAGTAGAATTACAAGTGTATTTAGGTGTAGAGCAATTGCCTTACCTTATCTGGATGTGTGTTTCAGAGCAGCATTTCCATACCCAAATCAATCCTTAATTTTTCCTTAACATTTTGCATTTAGTGATGTACAGTAAAAATAACATAAAGGCTATACCTACCACATAGCCCCACTACCATTACCAAATAACCAGTCAGTTGGCACTGAAGAAGGGTCAATCGTTTATTAGGAAAAATACTCTATAGAGGAGCCTCTCCAACCCTCACCCATCAGGTGCGCGGAGAAGACTGCTGGCTTACAGTCAAAACCAAACATATATACTTTCAGTTCAACACATGAAGTCACCGTAAAAGGAAAAACACCACTCGGCCCTTGGGCCCCAAGGAAGGACCATATATGGCACACATGATTGGTTCAAAGCTTTACTATTTATTACTGGGAAGGTCAGGAGGGGTGACTCCCTTTCGTCCTGGTGCCTGGGAGTGTCGGCACGGCGCCTCCAGGAATGCGCTTATCGCACCCAAAGCCAGATAGATGCGACCTTGAGTCCCAGGACAGAGGGAAAACAGTTTACCTTCAGCTGCTCTCAGTAACTCAAATGAACTGGTACTTGACAACTACTGAAGAATAACACGTGGTCACAGCTTGTGTTCTGACACAGAGGAAAGAAAATGGCATCTGCATGGTTCTCAGCCTGCTCTATTAGTATGGAACATAACAAAAAAATAAACCTTTTCCTACCGGCTAAAACATGCATGGGTTATGTTGTGTGCATATTAAGCAGAGAGGATATATAGATACATCATGCTAACACAATATGTATATGTCCGATACCCCCGTGTATGCAAAATCTAATTTTTATCCCTCAGATCGACCCTTTTAGCATGATGTAGCTAACTAAAATTGTTCAGTCTTCAAATATCCCTTCATCAATCTGCATTATATCCTTTATTTCTTGCTGAACTAATTGGGCTTTTACCGCCGTGTGGGAAGGATCGCGTACAGAGGAGGTGAGTTTAGCAGCACAGTAAGAGCAACAAGCGGGCCCACATTGTATGCAAAGGCAACAGGTGAATATGATACCAGCTATACCTGCCAGCACCATCAGAATCTTCCATCCCCAAGTGGACAACAGACCCCAGAACCAACCAGAGAGGGACCAGGTACCAGTTTCCGCATGTACTTCAGACGCCAATCGATCGTAACTTTTGAATGTCCAAATGAACAGTGGGGGCGGAGTCAAGGATATATACGCAACAGGAACTGCCGATCACGCGGCATGCTCCTCCTCGATCAGCCAATATAACATCTAAAACGATACGATTCCGAAGCGAAACGAGTCTCGTCGCTTGAAGCTCTACAGTTAAATTGGTTAATATGCCCGCAGCAGTATTAATCACCCTTTCAACTACTCTGGACAAACGCCATACTTCCTTGCTAGTGATTATGGGTCCCTAAATAGGAAATACTCCCTTTACGATGTCAGTGAAATGCTGTTCAGGGGTATCGGTTTGGTCTATGTCAGTGGTATCTATTTCCCTTTTATTCCTGGTAAGTGGCAGGCTTCGTTTATCTAAGCGATGATCCTTGTGATAATTAGAAGGGGATATATAAACTGGAGGATACAAGAAAGACAGGTAACAACGGCCGGTCCAGCCGCAGGGAAGCCAAGTATAGGCATTTTCACCACAGACGAAATATACATTATCGGAGTCAACAATGGTGGACTACTAAAGGTACGTAACCGATAGGTATAATTGCATTGACTTTCCCCTACCGAAATGTACCCTGCTCCCTGAACACAAAATGCAGAGGTACTATTTAATATAGGTACTGGAATGGTCCTATCATCTGTAACATTCCTTTCTTTGAATTGTTGAAAATACTGGGTGAAGTTGAACTCTGCAAAATCTGAAATTTCATTCTTTAACCAGTTGATGTTTTCATGTGTCGTATACATTTTCATACACGCCTTTGGATCTAAGGACCCCTCCCCATCATTTCCCTCTGGGTCAAATCCTTGGTGTACTTCTATATATGCTAGAATCATCTCATAATCCTTCTCCGAATATCTTTGAGTATCTACTGTATAATGCATATACATCATAGAGAGTAATTTGAGCCAAGTTTTACAACTTCCTAAATAAGACAGGGGTAAAGAAATAAACAAATCGTACTTGTGCATAGCAGAGGGCAGAAGGCCACAGACCCAACAATTTGTAGTATTGGTAGCACTGTGTGTTTGATGAAGCATTTCAACAAATACATTTTTCAAGTCTGACGGTGCCTATCCTTATGTGGGGCCAAGGTATAAAATACATGTTCCGGAGGCGAGGCAGTGGTTCCTAAGACAGTATGCTTAGGGTGCTGAAATTCTAAATATATAAACACTGCCATTAATATTATTAACAAGGTTGCTATAATGACCACAAAGGCGACTTTAACACGTTGGGTCCAAGTAGAAAAAACAGGCATATTTACAGAGAAGTGACGTGGTGCAAAAGGACGCTCCTCTTCGGGGGCAAAACGAGCAAAAGGGTACATGCTAGCTAGAAGTCCAAAAATAAACTCGGGCTATGCAGTCCAACCTGCCAGAGGGTGCTTCTTTCCTGTGTCCATCTAGAGCCTCACAGGCAGGCTCCTATCATTCATCACAAATAAGACCCAGCAACTTCTCACATTGGAGTTATGTTCTCACACAACCCTTGAAGAAAAACACAACCTGGGCCCTTTTAAACATAAAAATTCAGTCTTTCTTTCTGAACAGAGCAACCAAATGTTTAAGGCTCTCAGCACGTTCAGTCCAGTGTCTCGCTCAGTACCCCAGAAGCGTATCTAACAAATCCTAGTACTCAAGTCTCTCCCTATCGCCTACCATCTTCACCTGGGGTACTGTGTCGTTTTCTGGGCCGCAGATTGTATCAAACATGGCCAGGCGTTTCCTGACCAGGGAACAAAACAGAGGATGGTGAATCCGTTGCAACTGGAATACTACGAGCCTCTCGTTCAACTGAAAGGGCAACAGAATCCGGGGCAATCACTTGTGCAGATGACAAAACACCTTCCGATCCCTATGCTCCTTCTCCTTACCCTTCTCCAACTTCCAGGGCATCAGAAAAAGGAACAAATCAAGGGGCTTGTTCACTTTCCTGGGTCAAAACTCCTTCCTGGTTTCGCTGATCATAAGGAAGCGGAAGGGGCAGTTTCTTTACGTGCGAGACATGGATCCAATGCCTCTTGCCGTTCACCTTAACCGCTGTCCGCGTGGCCAGAAGAATCTGAAAGGGCTCAGACCACCGAGGTTCCAAACTGGATTTCCGGTGATAGTTGCGGACCAGAACCCACTGTCCTGGTTCCAAACGATGTCTGGGATGCTCCAGCAGGGGCTGCAAAACTGCTGAAACCTCTTGATGAATAGAACGAAGATCTTTAGTCAGGGCATACAGATAATCTGTCATCATAGGATATTCAATATCACGAAACATTCTGGGTCTCGGGACGCCCCAAACATTGGCAGGGTGCCCAAAGATCACCTCGTAGGGAGATAAGCCAGAACGAGAATGTGGGGTAACTCGTATTGACATCAGTGCTAGTGGTAGGGCATCTGGCCACCTCAACCCAGTACTTTCTTGAATCTTGGCCAGTTTAAGTTTCAGTACTCCGTTATACTTTTCAACCAGTCCTGCAGACTGAGGGTGTCGAGCCGCATGGAATTTCTGCTTAATTTGTAGCCCATTACAAATATGACTGATAAGATCTGCATTAAAGTGCACCCCGTTGTCACTCCAGATCACCGGAGGCAATCCATAGCGTGGGAAGTACTCTTTTATCAGAACCCTTGCTGTTGCCAGAGCAGTGTTTTCTTTGGTCGGGTAGGCCTCCACCCATTATCTGAAGGCACACACCACGACCAGGACATACTTTAGATTATTCACACGCTCCAGCTGGATATAATCCATTTGGAGCACCTCAAAAGGCAAAGATGGTGGGGCAAAATTTCCACTCAGAACAGGTTCCCTACCTCCAGGATTATTTCGTAAACAAACTTGCAATATTGCACCAAATGAGCAGCAGTTCTAGGGATATTAGGATTATTCCACACAGGGTCTAGAAGTGCACAAATACCCCTTGCCCCAATATGTGCTGAGCCGTGTGCCATGGTCACTATGGCTTTCTCTAATGCTTTGGGCAAGAACCATTGTTGTTTCTCAGATAAATCAATCCAGCAATCATTTGCATCTAATTTCCCTACTTCCTTCTCCCATAGAGCCAGTTCAGCGGGGGTAGCTTCTTTCTGTATTTCTCGGACACTCTCCATTGTATTGTCAAACATGTCAGTTTCCACCACCCACCTAGCAGAAGTAGTCACGAACATTGAGGTCATTTTGGATTTTGCAGTTTCTTTAGCAATCTGATCAGCAAAAGCATTACCTTCACCTACTGTATCCACCACTGTCTTATGTGCACTGCATTTAACTACGGCCACCATTTCTGGTCACGTCAATGTGGTCAGTAATCGTAAAATCAAGGGGCCATGCTGTATTCTCTGACCATGGGAAGTGAGAAAGCCTCTTTCTGCCCACAGTCGGCCAAAGTTATGAGCCACGCCAAGGATGTATTGACTGTCTGTGTAAATATTTAACCTCAATCCTTCACTTAACTCACAGGCCCGAAGCAATGCCACTAGCTCAGCTACCTGTGCTGACTGATAGGGTACTCGGGAAGCCTCAACCACAGTGCGTAGAGTGGTTATCGAATATGCAGCAGTTGATGTGCCATCTAGTAATTTGAAACAACAGCCATCTACATACAATTCCCCTTGAGGGTCAGATAGAGGAATGTCTGTGAGATCTACGCATCCCTTCGTCTCCTCCTCGTCTGAAATATACAATCATGTACATCATTGTTTTTCTCGTCCGAAGGAAGGGGTAGTAACATGGTGGGATTCAGAGTGGCACAACGTTTAATTGTAACATGGGGAGCAAACAAAGTCAATTCGGAGCCTGTAAGACGCACACTCGTGAGGTGTTGGGTTTTCGTTTCATTCAGTAATGTATCCACAGCTTGCGGCACCATCACTGTGAGGTCAGTGTTCAGAACGAGCCCTTCCAACTGTCGAATGGCCACCGCGACTGCAGCAGTTGCCTTTAAACAGCTAGGAAGCGCTCTGGCGACATTATCCAACACCGCCGAGAAATAGGCACAAGGTCTGCTTACCACCAAATCTTTGTGTCAACACAGAAAGCGAGCAACCGTCCACCTCGTGAGCATAAAGCACAAAAGGTTTTGGTAATCAGGAGTACCCAAGACGGGTGCAGAGCAAAGCGCAGATTTCAAAGAATCAAAAGCTTTCTGACACTCATCAGTCCAGGTAGAGGTTCATGCACATCTTTAGTGGTTAAGTACAGGAGAGGTTTAGTGAGAAGAGAAAAATTAGGAATCCACTGGCGACAGTAAGAAGTTATGTTGAGAAATGCACGAACATCACGCTGAGTACGAGGTACAGACATATTAGAAATGGTAGTCACACGCTCAGGGGTTAGTCTTCTCCACCACACCCTTTTCGATCAAATCTTGTATGATGTAGAGCAGAGCTTTCTCGCCTGCCGAAGAAATCTTGTATTGAGGAATCAGCGGTAAACAAACATTTTGTTTCAAAGTAATAGAAACGGGTGGAATCTTTAACAATCCTGCATCTGTGTCTCCTGTGGCCCACAGTGTCGCTGGGATAGCAGCAAACTCAGGAGGGAGGAGTTCATTTTTAGCGAAGCACTGCAAAGTATGTTTACCAGGGGATTATATAGTCAGATAAATACCATCAGGGGAACAATGAATCTGGGCATGCAATTTCTTCAACAGATCCAATCCTAATAGATTCTCCCCACAATGTGAAGTCAACAGAAATGGAGAGTCCACTGTAACTGGACCAATTGTAAATGGAATAGGTTTAGAAATGTGGCTCACCACCTGAATTCCAGAAAAGCCCACTGAAACATTATTCTACCCGGACAGAGCAGCCCCTGGGACCAGCGAACGAAAAATTGAACTATTGATCGCACCCGTATCAACTAAAAAGTTTTCAGATGTCCCTATCAACCGCCCTTGCACATAAGGACCTTGCTGATCAACGGGTACTGACACCTGGCCCCCACTCTGTCCTTGGCTGTCCTATGTGTACCTTTGGTCCCATCAATCACATAACACAGTCTTCATTATAGTACTGCCTACCTCTGGGATTATCGAAATAATTATTTTCAGATTCGCCATGCGTTGCCTCCTCTCTCCGCATATCACCCCGATCCACTCCACCTCGACCTCTTCCTCTCCCTCTTATTGCTCTATTCTGAGCCAGCAACAATGGACACTGAGATAGCCATTGGCCTTCCTGTTTACAGTAGGCGCACTGGTTTATTCCCAAAGCAACAGCTGGTCCTCCGCCTCGTCCAGTTCCCGCCCCCCTTGGGACAAACCTTCTACCACCTCTCTCTCTGCCTCGTCCCCTGATGACTTGCTGTAACAACACTTGTGTCTTAAGATCCTTTGGTTTCTTTTCCGTCTTCTCCTTACTCTCATTTTCCCTATGTTCGTAATACTTAGTCATACACAGTATAACCAAAGGTGTAGAAGTGGTCCAAGTACTCTCAGCGGCTTGTAGCTGCGCAGAGACTTCTGGTAACAGATTTGTCACGAAATGATTAACAAATAATCGCATACCACCCTTCACTGTCAAACCTTGCCCACTAAAGTCAATAAATACGCTCTCAAATCTAGTGAAGAAATCTGAAACACTTTCGTCCTTCTTCTGCTTACACGCTATCAATTTGTCCCAATCTACCTTACGGGGTGGAAGTAAGGAATGCATGTAGGTAATAATCCGACCCGGTAAAGCCAATAGTTTGGTTTTCGGTTCATCACCAGGCTTTCTATCCTAATCCCAATCTTTAATCTGAGCCCAAGTCCCGCCCAACTCTGCAGCATGGTCCTGGTCATGCACCTGACGTCACACGCCAACGGAGACTAGTAACCCAAAAAATAGCTCTATGTCAGCTAAGGTCATAACAGCTGAGAAGGCTGCCTCTGTAAGCTCCTTATAGTAAGCCGTAGGGTTCTTTTGGGGGTCGGGGAGTTGTGATTTTAGCGAAATGACTTCACTTCTTTTCCAAGGGGTATGAACCCATTGTTCTTAAAATCGTGCCTCCACACCAGGTCTAGTTACTACATTCTGATCGTTTCTTAATTCTGGTATTTCAGGATGAAAGATAGGATGGACTTCCCGCATAGGGTGCTGGGAGTCCCAGGTTGGACATTTCGAGTGCATCCGCCCTCGATAATTTAATAAAACCTCGACGTTCCTGTACACTTACTCTAATCCTAATTCAGACTTATGAGCCCGGTCTCGAATGCCATACATCACTTGTGGGGCCTTCCCTCCCGGGAAACACTGCTCCCATAGAGAAATAAGACGTATGGCCATGTGCTGTAGGGCATGCTGCTGCATAACGGGCTCCTAATCTTGAAGTGTACTCCATACATCAGCTAAAGTATAAATAGGATTGCGCATCCACTGGGATGACGAATGAGTAAACAACTTATGTGCGCCAAGATCCCCAGAGCACGAGAGGGAGTAGGGTCAGCTAGAGTTAGGGTCGTGCTCGAGGACTGGGAAGCCCAAGCGGAAGTTGGGGGAGACAAAACAACTGTGGACATAGTTGGAGATGGCAACGCATCGGGACATAAAGTAGCAGATCCAAATGCTGAAGGAGATAAAACAGAGGACGTTCTAAGAGGGATGGGGGAAAGGAAACAACAGGCGCAGAAGCCGTTGGAGCCAGAGCTGTAGTTAAAGGGACAGTAGGATATATGCATTGTGGAGCATAAGGGGGAGGTGGACGCGCATCCAATAAATCCTCTATCTCATCCGCTGGCACAGTCCTAGTTACAAAGCTTTTATCCACCTGCAATCTAAATTGTCTATCTGTACAATCGATTCCTTTTTCAGTTTGAGCTTTGAGCTTTATCGTAAGCTATGGCTTTCTGTGTAATCGTCTGACCTCCTTTCATTTTACATAACTTTTCCTCCCTGATGCGTCTACGCTTTGCTTCCTTCTGCCGCATGTTTAAAGAATCAAACATTGCCTGCCGACTTCGTTTAGAAAACAATCGATCCTGCAAGAAATGTATCTTTTCTCATCAAAAGACCCGGTTAAGGGCCATTGTAGTTCCACATTGTCTTTAGTATATTTATGCCATAGCGCATTAAACAGAATGGGTGAAATACCATGTTTGACATACATATAACTTGGGCTGCCCTCCGGCGGGGCAGTTGACTTTCATCCAAACGTGTGCCTTCCTGGTGACAACAGCATCCAAAACATAATTTACTAAAACACGACATGATGAGGGTTGACAGTTAAATCGCATTCAAGAAACAATCTTTCAATCATGGCCATGTGCACACATCCTCACCATTGTCACTTATTCTCAGAATCAACCGTGGACAAAACGATACATACATATATGCACCAAGAAATAATTTTCAAAACGACGTATTTTTCCAAACAAAACGGAGCCCGTCGACTCCCGTTCATGGAGAACTAATCAATTCAGATTCTAGACCAACAGACACAAAAATCAAGCAGTCCGAAGACTACCAAGAGACCGTCAGACAGGTATTAACCACAGACTGTCCTACAGACCATACCGAAGCCTTCCTGGTTCACCCTCGGGACTTTTCTGACTAAGCCCGCTGCCTTAGCGTTGCTTCAGATATGTCCCGAAGGCAACCCAGGTACAACCACGGGCCTTTCCGAGACCAGTCCGGCCGGGTGCGCACCACACAAGCCACACCAAGGCGTCCGATCGTCGTCTCTATTATTCACAAAACAAGTCCATGGAGCATCTACCCGTGCAGTCACAATGCTGCCCCGTTAGACCTCCAAAGTTCTCCGTGGTAGACCGACCACCAAATCCAATAGAGTTAACTGTTCCAAAAGCACTTCTCAACAGCGCATTCCACAAGACATCAAAAACAATTCACTCACCTGGTGCACGCAGGTACTCTACAATCAATCAATCATTACATTTATAGAGCGCGCTACTCACCGGTGAGGGTCTCAAGGCGCTGAGGGGGGGGCTGTTGCTACTGCTCGAATAGCCAGGTCTTGAGGTGTTTTCTGAAGGTAAGATGGTCCTGGTTCAGTCGTACGGGAGGGAGTTCCAGGTTTTGGCTGCCAGGTAGGAGAAGGATCTTCCTCCGTTTTCTGCGTATTCTCCACTGCCAACTCCTGAAGACCAACACGGTCAGTTCCCGGGTTACGCCCGTAGGACTCCGGCAAAGGGTCACTAGCAGCTGGGGCTCCCTGATCGCGAGAGCGGAGTAAGTCAGAATTTTTTGGTCAGTCCACCCACTCGATCAGAGCTCCCCTTTCTTTCCCCTTTCACCAACTGATGTACAGTAAAAATAACATAAACGCTAGACCTACCACATAGCCCCAATACCATTACCAAATAACCAGTCAGTTGGCAGTAAAGCAGGGTCAATGGTTTATTAAGCAAAATCCTCTATAGAGGAGCCTCTCCAAAACTCACCCATCAGGAGCGCGGAGAAGACTGCTGGCTTACAGTCAAAACCAAACATATACTTTCAGTTCAACACATGAAGTCACAGTAAATGGAAAACCCCCACTCGGCCCTTGGGTCCCAAGGAAGGACCATATATGGCACACATGATTGGTTCAAAGCTTTGCTATTTATTATTGGGAAGGTCAGGAGGGGTGACTCCGTTTCGTCCTGGTGCCCGGGAGTGTAGGCACGGCGCCTCCAGGAATGCGCTTATCGCACCCAAAGCCAGATGCGACCTTGAGTCTCAGGACAGAGGGAAAACAGTTTATCTTCAGCTGCTCTCAGTAACTCAAATGAACTGGGACTTGACAACTACTGAAGAATAACATGTGATCACAGCTAGTGTTCTGACACAGAGGAAAGAAAATGGCGTCTGTATGGTCTTGGCCTGCTCTATTAGTATGGAACATAACGAAAAAAGAAACCTTTTCCAACCGGCTAAAACATGTATGGGTTATGTTGTGTGCATATTAAGCAGAGAGGGTAAATAGATACATCATGCTAACACAATATGTATATGTCCGATACCCCGTGTATGCAAAATCTAATTTTTATCCCTCATTAGTAGACATTAGTAGACACATGGCTTTAAACTGCATGCTGTCTGTAGACTTTAATTTAATTGCCTTCAATCAATCGATCTAGAGTCCAAGTTTAATCAGAGAACTCCTTATAGATTCACGAGACTGAAGATTTCTCTATATATTTGCTTGCCTTGCATTAAAGAGTCTGAAGACTTCTCTATATATTTGTATGTCCTGTTTTGCTTCTTGATCAAAAATAGAGTTTTGCCAGTCCTTTCAGACTTTCTTCATGGGTCTCAGAGGCTATTGCCTTCCACCCACTTAAAACTGGTCCGTTTCAGATATTTTTCTTCAATAAAATAATTAGAGGAGAGCTTGAAGTGAATTCCTTTTATTAGTGGCACAATTGTGATATGTTACAGTGGATTATATGGAAAATAATGTATGCTATTTGTGTGGTATTGACTGCTGAAAACATTTTAAAAAGTGAATTCTGCTCATCAGTTGAAGAGTTACGAAAGACAAATGCATTTTGGCAGCTATTTTACAGTATGATGGCTCATGGTGTATGTGGCCAGTGCTTAAAATGCAACTTGAATACAAACAATTCTTCTATGAAGATTCCTTCTTCAACCTATAAATATATCTTGCTTAAGACATACTATCTGGACTAAAAAAGCTCTAAGATGGAAGGTTGTATACTTGCCCTTAGACCTAGTGGAAAATATAGAGACATTAGTGTTTGGACACTAAAGGCCTGATTTAGATCTCTGCGGCCAGGCTACTCCGACACAAAAGAGATGGCTATCCTGTATGCCAAAATACAAATGCCATAGGATATCATGGGATTTAAATTTCAGCAGATGGGATATCCATCACTGTTGTAATGGAGTAACACTTTCTTTCTTTTTTTTTATTAAGTCCTCATTAGCCATATGGTAGATCCAAATGTGCTCCTAGCCGCAAAACACGAGACCTAGTACTAAGCTCCCGGTACCCAGAGAGTCAGGCCCGATGTCTCCAGCAAAGCTTGGACGGACACTCTCCCTTCGGGCCGGTTCGGCCAGTTGTCCAGTGACTGTACGGCCTGGGGTGCCTCCCTTTGGACAAGGAGATTTTAGGCCTAATCATCGGACCCGGGGGAAAAAAAAACCAAAAAAAAAAAAACCTGGGTTGACTAACTGTCCCTTCTCCAATTCATCAAAAGGTCCCAAAATTTCAAAGATCGGGGGCTACATGTTCTGGCTAGGTTGACCTTCGATGCTGCATATAGTGAAGACAGCCACTCTACGTGCGTTGGAGGATTTGTGTTAACCCAGTTTTTGCAGATTTCTCTTCTTGCTAGTAGGATGGCATAGAATAAGAACTCTCTCTCTAATCCCTTAATGTTGTTATTTAGGCCGAAGATGATTAACGACCATGTGAACGGGATAGATGATCTGAGGATAGATTCAAGTGTTGTCCTGACTTCTTGCCAAAAGGTGGCAATGTTCGGGCACTGACAAAACATATGAAGATCTGAGGCTGCTGGAAAGGAGCATTTGCTACAACACTTCCCGGGTTGGAATTTCGAAAGCCGTTTAGGAGAGTAATACGCTCGGCGAAGCGTGAAAAAGTGGTTACGCCTCAACCATGCTGGCTTGATAATTTTGTAGAGGAGGGTAAAAGATTCCTCCCATATGTCCTCCATATGTAGTTCTCCCTCTGCACCCCAGAGTTTTTCCGGGAAGTTGAGGTCACGCTCTCCATCCTCTATGATGTGCCAGTAGAAGAGTGCGACTTCCTTTCTTCCCACAGGTCTCTCCACTAGGGTGTTTTCTAGAGGACTATATTCTCCCATCATTGCTTTCTTCTTTATTTGAGTCCGAAGCCAGCTGACCAATTGTAAATATACAATCCAGGAGAGTGATGATGTTACCCTAAGCTTGAAAGTATCCCATTCCATAATTGATCCTTCTACCAGCAGTTCCCCCCACTGTGTTATACCTGGATCTAGTAGGACTCTTTTAACTGCGTTGGCTTCTTGTGATGATAGCCCAGGTAAGTCCCAAATCGGGGCATGTTTAGATAGATATCCTATCCCAGCCTTGGATTTAATTTGAGACCATTCTTTTATAGTGCCCAGTAGTGACTTTAGCCCAATTTTTTTTAAAGAACTTCTGGTGGCCAAACTTGAAAAGAAAACCGTTCACTGGAAGGTCCGAACCCAATAACATTGCTTTATACATACACCCATTTGCATTTCCCCAGGGGATCTTAAGTAGCATCCTGGAATGGGTCAAATGAAAAGCCCAGGCGTAGTATTCCAGGTCTGGCAATGCGAGCACCCCTTTTTCTCTTCTCCTTCTCAGTTTTTTCCAGGCCAGTCTGCTGGATTTATATCCCCAAATAAATGAGTTAATGTTTTGCTGACATTTTGCAAGCTGTTTGGTGTCGAAAATTAGCGGGATGGAGTTGAAAATGAATGTAAATTTCGGGAGAATACTCATTTTTATCAAGCTGGTTCTCCCGTAGATGGTAAGCGGGAGAAAGGACCAAGCTTTCATCAAGGATTGGGATTCACGGGAAATCCGGGCTAAGTTGTTTTGAGCCAGATGTTCTAAGTCTTTAGTTATTGTAACTCCCAAATACCTCATTGAGGATTTTACCGGGAGTTGAAGATTATGAATGTTCCAAACCATAATTTCCGTTTTCCCTGCATTTATTTCGTATCCCGAGAATTTTCCAAACTCCTCCGCTTTCTTTATAATTATAGGGAATGCCAATGCGGGATCGGTTGTATAAATGAGTATATCATCGGCATAGAGTCCGACCTTCTTATCCCAGCCCGAAAAAGTGAAGTGTGGAATATTAGTATCCTCCCTGATAGACTGTGCAAACGGTTCTATGTATAAATTAAAAAGAAGGGGGGATAGAGGACAACCCTGCCTTGTTCCTCGGCTAATTTTAAAAGGAGTTGTTCGTGAACCATTTATTAGTAGGGATGCTCTGGGGTTATTATATATTAAGCCTATAGCCCTACAAAATTTGGGACCAAGATGGAATTCTTTCATTATTATATTTAAATATGCCCAATTTACCCTATCGAACGCTTTTGTGGCGTCAAGAGTCATGATAGCCAGGGGTAGGCCGAATGTTGAGGCGATATCCGCGGCTCCCACCAGATCGTAAGTTCGGTCGGCCAATTGCCGGCCTCTAATGAACCCCTTTTGGTCAGGGTGGATAATAGATCCAATCTCGCTTCCCAATCTCGCTGCCAAAATTGACGTGAAAATTTTATAATCGTTATTGAGAAGCGAGATTGGGCGATATGATCCACATTCGGCTGGGTCCTTGCCTGTTTTTAATATTAAGGCTATATTCGCTTCCCCCCAAGAGCTTGGTGGTGGCTCCCCTCTAATCAGTATGTCGTTGAAAAGATTCGTAAGGACTGGAATGAGAGTGGGATTGAGTACCCTATATAATTCTCCTGGGAGACCGTCCAGTCCCGCTGCCTTGCCCTGATTTAGTTGTTTGATATTATTAACAACTTCTAGTTCCGTTATTTCTTTATCTATATTTTCAATTTGGGCGCTATTCAATTCAGGAAGAGTTATATTGTCCAACCATTCATTCCTTTCATCTGAATTAGCATTGAGTTCCTCTGTATAGATATTCCGGAAGAACTCACTAAAAGCTTCACCGATGTCCGTATCTGTTAACCTACTAGTGGCTTCCCCAACGACCCTCACTTCTTTAATGAAGTTTCTGGACTGGTCGGCTTTTATTTTCCAGGCCAACAATTTTCCAGCAGATTCGCCATATTCAAAATGTGCAAGTTTACTTGCCTGCCATCTTTTATTTAGCCTTTCTTGCAATAATGTATCTAACTTAGCTTTTAATTCTGTTTTCTCCTCTTGATTATCTGAGGGGGCCTGGTCTGATGACTCCAAGCGGGTCAGTTCTTGCTCTATATGTAAAATTGCCTCCCCATATTTCTTTCTCCTGTAAGAGGCCCTACCCATAATGCAGCCCCTTATAAAAGCTTTCCAGGCCTCCCATACCATAACCAAAGAGGCAGAGCCTAAATTTTGCTCTAAGAAGGAGGCAGTTTCATGTATCAGATAATCTTTCTCCTCTTCCTCCAATAAAATTGTTCGATCAAAGGACCAAGATGGATGAGTGGCTTTCTGCTCTAGTTTTACCGAAAAAGAATAGCAGAATGATCTGAGAGATGCAGTGGCATGTATGTTATGTTTTTAACCTGATCTTTGAGAGAGATGCTGAATAGGGCATAATCAATTCGTGATTTATGTCTATATTTGTAATTGTGAAAAGAGACTCCCATGGTTTTACCAGCTCTTTGTCTCCATAGGTCGTTTAAGCCAAGATTCGACATACATCTAAGAAGTGTATCCCTCATGTTACTGTGTGCTACGGCCCTGGAAGTGGGAGATTTGTCTAATTTTGGATCTAGGACAAGATTGAAATCGCCCACCCATATTATGGGGTCAGGACGGGTAATCAGATGATTCTGCAGAATATTCAGATAAGAAGGATCGTCCTGATTAGGTCCATAATAGCTAGTAATGGTAAAACCCTTCGAGTGTAGTTGGGCATTGACTATCAGCCATCTGCCACTCGCATCTGTTTTCCAGTCCATGATCTGGGCCCTTGCTGCTTTTTTAAAAATGATGGCAGTACCACGCATACTAGCGTTATGGTCCGTGCTTACAAATTTATCAACCCATTTAAGTTTTTTAAGTATATCTGTGATCTCTTGTTTGTTTAGATGTGTTTCCTGAATCGCAATGATCTGCGCGGGTGAGTCTCGTAAATACTGTAAGATTCTATTCCTCCTCGCCCTTACTCGCAGACCATTTACGTTCCAGGATAAGAATTTAATATCTGACATTAGTTTTTAGGCTCTTTAACATAGTTTTCCAACCCTCAGCTCTGATACCTTTTTTGCAAGACTGCCTGTCGTTGGGTATATCTGTTTCTGTTTTGACCAAACAGCAGCTTTGAAACAACATTGGATCCATTTTCTTCGTGATTATAGAATTCGGTTTATAAGGACTTTTATTTTTTGCCTTCCCTTTCCCACCCCTGGAAAACCCCCCCCAACTTACTCTGGCATGATGTATTGCCAGCTTGTGGTCTCTGACGTGTTCCCGTTCCATGCCCTAATATCACTCTTATCGGTCATTACGCTTTATATATAAGCAGTGGCGATTAGTGATTAGTGGAATTGTGATTTTAATCTCTTATCTAGTAGTTATATTATTACTTATTGTTGCTGATGGTGATCCTCGAGTTGCCAAGGGGAGTTTGGGCGGGAATATAGGAATTATAAATAGGCACCTTTGCAGCCTAATGTAACTCAGGACTTCTGACAGTGAGTTTACAGGGGATTAAGGTCTATAGTGAAATTCCCGTGTTAATAACCGTTTATTTATATATCACCCAATACTATTTTGAATTCTTACGTTTTAGTGAAAAATGTGTTTGTTATTTTATCTTTTCCTCTTTAATTATTTTTTTTTTCCCTCATCTATCCTTTATTTCACCTTTTAAAAAAAAATTTTTTTTTATATTACTTCCTCACCCAAACGTTCGTGATTTCTTCCCCCCCCCCTTTTTTTTCTCTTTTCTAACCCCCTTTTTTTTTGTTTTTTAAAGGAGAAACTTTTACAGATTCCTCCATTTTTCTTTTTTTTACTAGGTTTTTTTTTTTACACGCGGTCTGGGGGGTTTGCGTGCTCACTAATAGTGACTAGTAGCTCATCAGCTTCGAGAGGAGATTTAACATTATACATTTTATTATTGTGCATTATCCTTAGGAAGGCAGGGAATCTCATTTGCACGGTAGCTCCTAGACTTCTGAACTTCTCCATCCGTTGACCTAATTCCCATTGCCTGTCTAGTGCGGTTTTAGACAGGTCGGACCTCACTTCAAAAGAGAAGTCTAAGGCTTTCAAGGTCTTGGCTTTCAGGGCTAGGTTCAGAATCTTTTCTTTCAGTGAGTATGTTAGAAAATTCACCAGGATCTTCCTTGGTTTATCTCTGCCTGATTTGAGACGGAATGGGTCCCGGTGTACCCTCTGGATATCTGTTTCTATCTCAGACAAGGGTTCATCCAGATTGAGAGAGTCTTTTAGTATGGTTGCTACAAAGTTCTTTAAGTTTCCTCCTTCTTTCCCCTCCGGAATTTTTAGAAGTCTCACGTTATTCCTTCTAGAGAAATTTTCGAGAGACTCTACCCTCTCTTTGACTATATTGCTTTCCCGTCGTAGTGTCTGAATCTTCGCCTCAGCACGCTCCAATTTTGCCTTAAGCTCACCAACAGAATCCTCTAAGCCTCCAGTTCTTAATGAGAGACCATCTACCTTGGACTCTAAGTTTTCGCACATTGTGCGGATCTCTGATTGAGTTTGTCTCGATTCCTCGAAGCATTTTTTCGACTCCTCAAACCCATTTCTGATCTCTTCCCTCATGCTAAGAAGTATAGCTTGAAGGGTATCGTCGCTATCATTTTCTTCGCAACACCCACTGCATTGACCCAACTCTTTTGTCTTACTTCCTACCGCTGAGGTAGAGACTTGCTGATCCAGAGGGGGTGTTGCATTAGCAACTTGCTCTACTGGATCCCCCATCTTTACACCGCTAGCTGACTCTTCTGTCCTTGTTACTTCCGCTATCCTGTATGCCAAAATACAAATGCCATAGGATATCATGGGATTTAAATTTCAGCAGATGGGATATCCATCACTGTTGTAATGGAGTAACACTTTCGCTAAGATCCAAATCAGGCCCTAAGATGAAGAACTCCTATGTAGCTGTTTTAATGGTGTACCAACTAAAGATAGACGATATGGCAAGAAGTTGTTAGTTTAGAAAAGATTAATAAGGATTTAGAGTATTTAAATTTGAACATCAATTGCTATACAGATAAACACTGACCGTGTGTTCCCTCTAGTAGGAGCAGAACAAAGATGAGAAAAAGAACAGTTGCATATGGTTGGGAAAAGAAATCAGTCAGAAATATATGAGAATTTTACCACCCATCCTCCCAGAGATGTGCCAGATGTGACAGGCTGCTAATATGTATGTGGGAGAAAAATATTACACTTTGACTGCAGCAAAAAAAAACATTCATTAGGAGAAGATGAGAATTCTTTATGATGGAAAATGGATCAGGTTAGAAGTGCACCACATATTCACGTGTAACTGTGGATAAAATGTGTACCTAAATCTGAAGAGAACAATGATGAAGCTATTATGTACTTCATTGAGACCCATGTAACTTCTTCAATCACAATAGCATCAGAAAACGAATGATTGGGGAGAAAATGTTGAGGTGTAAAAGGCACACACAATTGTGCAAAGCACTGCAGTGATAATTTTAGGCAGAAAGATAAGTACTACACTAGGTACAGATTTAGTTGTTATATTATTATTATTATTATATGAAACTTATTACGCGCTCAGCTTACCCGGGGGCATCCCGGCGCGACAGACCAAAGAAGGAGAGACTCAAAAAATCACTACTGTGGAAACAAGTAGGTTTTGAGAAGTTTCCTAAATAGTAGGATCTTGGGCTCTGAGCGAATCTTAAGGGGCAGAGAGTTCCACAGAGTTGCAACCTGCACCGAGAAACGCCTGCCCCCAGTACGAGCTCTCCTCACTCTCGCTGATTGCAAAAGATGTTTTTTGGTCCGAGCGCAAAAGGCGTGGAGGTTTATAGGGACGGGCCATATTAAAAAGGATGGGGGGGCCTTTGCCATGTAGAATTTTATGGGCCGTACACAGCGCCTTAAATTTCACCCGCTCCTTCACAGGGAGCCAGTGAAGCGCTTTGAGGGCCGGGGCGGCAGACTGCCTTCTGGGGATCTCCATCAAGACTCTGGCAGCTGCGTTTTGCACCTGTTGGAGGGTTTGAAAGGTCGCTTCGGGGGCGCCGAGAAACAGGGCATTCCCGTAGTCGAGCCTCGATAGGATTAAACCACGTATCAAAAGCTTCTTAGCTGGATCCGGAAGCAGTGGTAACACCTTTCGGGCTGACTTCAATAGACCGAAGCAGACCCCCGCGGTCTTCCTGGCGTGAGTCCTAAAGGACAGATCTTCCTCCAACCATACTCCCAAGGACTTGATCTCCTTCTTGGGGGATGGTGGGTCGCCAAGAGACCGGGGCCAACAGCTGGCAATAATGGAGGGACTGGAGTTACCCAGGAGCATGAGCTCTGTTTTTCCTCCATTGAGCTTTAGGGCCGAGTTGGACATCCAACGATAAACATTGGCCAGGCAGTCATGTAGCACATTGGGTTGTTCCGCCAGCTGAGTGAGGCCCACCACCAGCTGAGTATCATCAGCATAGCTGATGATCTTCAACCCCGAAGGGGCTACCACTCTTTCGAGTGGAGTCATGTATGTATTAAATAGGGTAGGGCTCAGCGATGAGCCCTGCGGAACTCCACAACGAAGAGGGAATAGGGAGGACTGGTCTACTCCTTCCCAGACTTGGTAGAAACGGTTGGAGAGAAAAGATCCCAACCATTTCAGGGCCGTCCCTGAGACACCTACCTCTGACAGGCGTTGGAGGAGCACCTGATGGCTCACGGTGTCAAAGGCAGCACTCAAGTCCAGGAGGATCACTGCCACTGATCCTCCTGTATCAAGAGTGCTCCTTGCTTCCTCCACTACCGCCAGCAGGGCTGTGTCCGTTCCCTGGCCGGGGCGAAAACCCGTCTGGGAGTCTCCCAACAGGCGGTTGGACTCAAGATGGTAAGAAAGCTGACGGTTGACCAGCTTCTCGGCGATTTTAGAAAACCCCGGCAGAAGCGAAATTGGCCTGAAGTTGGTCAAGTTGGAGGGATCCAAACGTACAAACGTTTTAGAGAAAGGAGAGGCTGATAGCTACATGTCTTCATGACTATTGAAGCTCACATCATACCTGTGACATCTCTCTCTCATACTTAACAATCCATGTTCCTACAAAGGCTAAATTTATACTTACTAAAAATAAAACAATTAAAAAATATACGTTTGTTTATGCGAATGATGTTTTGTTTGGGAGATTTGGGCATATGTAACCAAAATAAAAATCTGCATTTGACAGAGATAAATCTCTATAGTCAGAAAATAGCAAACTATGTACAGAGACAAAATGGTGGCATTTCTGAAATATATTTCAAGCTGATAGTTCAGTGTTACATTATTTTGAGCCTAAGGGTGAATTTCAGAACCTCAGTGTCCAGTGTGCCGCAATTATTAAAACAAGTATTAAAAGTCCATCTTGTCAGCATGTGTGTACCAATAATCTTCCAATGCTTACACAACAAGCTATGTGGTATTACTGTAATATCTTTATTGTTTTGTGTACTTTAACACTCAAGCCCGTAAGGGGCTTCACTATGTGACTCATTTATTTGTACTAACTCTGATGACTCATTTCTTTTTCCCTTTGACAGCATGTGTCACTTCTGGAACATACTCTAATGGTGTACTGACCCTGATGACTCATTTGTTTGTGCTGACTCTAATGATTTCATTGCTGTTTCCCTTTGGCAGCAGGTGTAAGTTCTAGAACATGCTTGAAGGCATCGCCTTCTGAGACGGCACCTCTACCTAAAGAGGTTGTGTCCTTTCTGCTGTGCTTGCTATTCATGTTTGGTTTTGAAAGGAGCTACGGCATCAACGAGACATAGGTTCATCAACAACAGCGGCTCTCTTTGGAATTATTCAGGTATACTCAGATCCCCCAGGATATAGCGGCATGGAATAGCAAATTTAGCGGCACAAATATGGAAATTTAGCGGCAATTTTGCGGCATTTTATTTGGCCATTTTTCCTACAACAAACACAGATATCTTCGTTTTTTTTGTTATTTAACAACATGAAGCTATGCATATTTGGTTTATTTACAATGTTGACACTTTGTTTGGCCTAGACACAGCTGTAGCTAATAAGACTCATGTTTAAATAAAAAAAAATCGTAATAGAAATAAATACATATATACCCAAAGAGTGACTTTCAGGCCGTCTCCATCTATTGATCTTTTCAAATGTCATTCACGTTTCTCCCCCGCCCACCTATAGAATATGGCCTGAGACACTTCCCTTTTAGCCATTGCCTAAATGCGTTATCAGTGACGGTATTTTGCTCCAGCACATGTCTATATCTGCCTAGAAAGTAGTCCGCATAGCAGAAGATCCGCCACTGTAATTAGTATCACTTACTGCAACAGCTTTTTTTTCATGACTTGTGGGAAGGCATTTCATCATCTATACTGGAAAAATGTTTTATGATATCACTACTATTTGGGCTTCATCATTTTAGACTGATGTAATCTGCTTGCTTTCTGATCTTTTAAGCGCTAAATGAGAAGCAGAGTTGTTGTATGAGCCAACATGATTTGGCTAGCACTGCTGCATTTTGCGCATGATTGTTAAAGGTGAGAGAAAACACAATATTTTGTAAAATAACCAACATCTTTGAAGACTTTCAAAATAGAGAGGCAGAGCGGGTGTGTTTGCGTTTTTGCCTGTGTACATCTAAAAATTCTACGTTAATTGCGACAGAAGTCTCACCATACCCACCAAATTCCATGGTTGCCACATTCACAATATGTGCCCATCTACTTGATATTGTGGATAATTGACTCTGCGTTGCCACAGACGTCACTGTCTTTCTATCACAAGCAAAACCATTCAGGTGTGTCTAATTGTATTCAGTTTGCCCTCCCTCTTCGTCTGTAACCAATCATAATAAACACACAACAACCTTCACTACTCACTACAAAACGAGCTCTTGATCGGGGGCCAAGCACAACCATGCTCTAACTAATGTTGGGTCAACGCTAACTACTGTTGGGTCAACGGTTGCCCTACTAAGCCTTTAGACCCTCAGTCAAAGACAACCTGTCCTGCTTATCAAACTTCTGCGTACTGCCTTAAATCTGCTTTGCTGTGTTTTCTCCAGAGTGTGACGTGAACACTCAATATTTAGTCTGGCTTGGTTATCCGTATTTCCTACATTTCCCCTTTTTAAAATGCGTGCCTCTTGCCTTCCTTCTCTCACGGCTTCTCTGCTTCGGGTCTGTTGCTGGATGGATTGCATGCAGCGGGCCGTGTTTATTGGTGGGGGAAAGGAAAGCTCTAGGGTCTCAGGTTAAAGGGAGCAAGTCAGAGGACCTGTCAACGGTGACAACAACAACTATAAACCACTTTAAATTATGGTGACAAGCTCAGGGGGTGCACTGATTTTAAATATTTTATGTTGTGTATTAAAGGCTGGGGATGGAGGCACACTGGGCATGTCTGGATTTCGCGGGCACTTTTGCAAAAATCGCAGCATTTTTACCAAAGTGCTGATTTCGCGGCAAACCGCGAAATCGCGAAATCCTGGAGGGTCTGGGTAAAGCAAAGTCACAATTGCACAAGTAAAACTGTAGTAGGATGTAGATAGGGAAAGTCATGCAAAGGAATCCCATATAACCAATAATTCATGACCAAAAGTATTTTTTGCATTATTCAATAAATTTTGTCAAATATACATGTTCATTGTGCACAGAGTCCCATGTGAAAGGGAACCAAACACACACAAAAACAATATGTGAGAAGTTGGCCTGGCATATGCTGTACACTATTCTAGTGGGCATCTTGCACCAGTGCAAACTAACCTTATTGATGGTAAGTTTAAAGACAACCTTTATTGAAAGCTATCCTAGAGGCAGCGGTGGAGAGCAGCCTTCAGGCTAAGTCTTGAAGGAATGTAAAGGAGCTTGTTTTACCAGTCTATAATGGTATAAGTACCACTGTGAACATAGAGACAAGACCTAGGGCCTGTAGAACCACTGGGGCAAACAGGAACAACCGAAGGTAGGGACGCAGGAGACCCAAGGGGGATGCGTGCAGTGTCTAAACACAGCCGCAAATCACCATTGACTTCTATGGAGAAAGTTGTGATTAGATTTTTAAAGATTAAGGACACTTAGGAGTGTACTAGGAACAAACCCCTTCAGTACTGGACAGTTGGAGAGTCAAGACACATGGGAGCACCAAAGTACTTGTGTTACCTCACCCAGGGTAGCCGGGTGCATAGGTGTCTTTTCGTGTCGGGTTTCATCATCGTTTCCTATGGAGAGCTGCAAAGAATTGCTGTAGGCGACCAGGTGAATAGTGTCCGGATGGATCCAAGGGAGGATCCAAGATCTGAAGAACCTGAAAGCAGAGGGGACAGAGCCTGGGTTACTTGCCAGTGACCAGGGATGCAGTAAGAAGATGCCCACCGATGTTGGGTGATTTCAGGTGCAGGAGGTGAAGCTTGATTCTTCAGCCACGAGGACCAGGAGGCGTCGACGAACACCAGGAGCTGGATTCGTGCTTTCCCACGTCGGATGTTGAGTGGTGCAGTGTTGGTATCCGGATTGGACCCAATAAGCCTTGGCAACAGCAACCCATGCAGAATGCAAAGATTGACTTCGGAGCAGACCAGCAAGGTCTGAGGGACTTATCCTTTGGAGGGGAGTCAGGACACTTATGGAGCAACCAGGGAAGCCCCAGAAACAAAAGAGGTATCTCCATGGGGACCCACCAGTCTATGGACCCAGGATCGCAAAGGGGCCTCAAGCAGAAATGCTAGAAGTGGGACATGGAACACTCGTGGAGTGTAGGCCCACAATCTTCAGTGCAGATGGTGCTCAGGGCTTGGACTACGAGTAGCCCAAAGTCCTAGGGATTGGCTTCCTGTACTTATACTAAGTTTAGGGGTTGGACTAACTCTAAGGTCCCACCTATGGGAGGACCTAGGGAGGGGGTGGTTACACCCCTTCCCCTTTGTCCAGTCTCGCGCCAGAGCTCGGGCTGAGTGCCCCAGCAACCGGTTTGAACTAGGGTATGCAGCGGGACACATTGTGTGCCGCAGGCACTGTCTGAAAAGCATTCACTGAATGCACCCACCCTACCCCAATACACTAAAGCCTGTCTGTTGAGGTGGTTACACCTTCCTGGACAGGAAACCTATTGTCTAGGCCTCTCCTGCCGGAGTTCCATCCAGCAGCAGGAGGTCAGACTTGTGTCTGTAGCAGCAGCATCCATTTTGTGATGCTGGGGCTCTTTTAAACTATTACCGGTCAGGTAAGTGTGTACATATCTACTCCCTCTAGAAGGGTGGAATTCTACACCCGCCGCCAGAACTGGCGGGGGTAGGATTCCAAAGTGTTTGACACCAAACACTACATGTTTTGATGCAGCCATTCCAAAGTTAGCATTTACCACAAGGTTATAATGCACTTAAGAGTATATGATATGGCTGTATCACAGAACAGCTACAAGGAAGGGATTCCAAAAGCTGCAGAGGGTCTCAGCTCATGCTTGGGTACCATCTCACACAAAACCAAGCTCTCTGCCTTCAGGATTGTCAAGGCCTGCCATAGGAGTGACTTATAGGTTTATAGGTGTCTGTATATATAGGTAGTTGTAGGTAGACTATATCTCAGTAAGGGGTAACAAGTACCACCTTACCTAGGCTGCAGCAGCAGACCGGTGGTGCCATTTTGGAAGGCTTCCCAGGGGTGGCATTATATATGCTACAGCCCCTGGTAGGCCTCTGGGGTACCTATGCCCTTGGTACCTAAGGTACCATGTACTAGGGACTCACAAGGGTAACCCAGTAACCAATCTGGAGTATACCTAATGTACATGCAATCAGTTTAGATAGGAAGCAGCTAGGCTGGGGTCCTAGTTAGCAGGGCCCCAGCCAGACTAAAGTCGATATATCAGTGAAACACAGCAAAAATTGGGGGTAACCATAGTAAGCATATCCTTTTCTCCTACACCCCCCCCCCCCAAACGCAGGGACATTAAACTAACCTTGACCAGTTGAGTCTTCATGTTCTAAGTGGAAATATCTGGGGAGTTCATCTGCATCGGCATGGTTACTCCCAGGTCTATATTCCACTGTATAGTCCATCCTCTGTAGGGAAATGGACCATCTCAAAAGTTTGGGGTTTTCACCCTTCATCTGTTTTAGCCATAAGAGGGGCTTATGGTCAGTCTGAACAGTGAAGTGAGTGCCAAACAGGTATGGCCTCAGCTTCTTCAGAGCCCAAAACACAGCAAAGGCCTCCCTCTCAATATCTGACCAACGTTTCTCTCTAGGGGTCAGCCTTCTGCTAATAAAAGCTACTGGCTGGTCCTGACCTTCATCACTCAATTGTGACAGCACAGCCCCTACCCCCAACTCAGATGCATCTGTTCAGACAATGAATTCTCTGGAGTAGTTAGGACTTTGCAAAATTGGTGCAGTGCACATGGCCTGCTTCAGGTCATCAAATGCCTTTTGACAGCTGACTGTCCACTGAACTTTCTTAGGCATTCTATTAGAAGTTAAGTCATTCATGGGTGTCAGAATGGATCCATACCCCTTGACAAATCTTCTGGAGTACCCAGTCAGGCCCAAGAAAGCTCTGACCTCAGTCTGGGTAGTGGGAGCAACCCAGTCCATGATGGTCTGGATTTTGCTCTGCAATGGTTGAACCTGACTCTGCCCTATCCGGCACTTAGTAGCCTTGATAGTTAGGCCTGCCTTTTGCAGGGCCTCCAAAACATTTCTTAGGTGGATCAGGTGATCCTCCCAGGTGGAGATAAATACAATAATATCATCCAGATAATCTGCACTATAGTCTTCCAGGTCTGTTAAGACTTTGTTCACCAACCTTTGAAATGTGGCAGGAGCATTCTTCAGACCAAAGGGAATTACCACAAATTGATAATGTCCAGTAGGGGTTGAGAATGCTGTGTTTGGTGTTGCATCATCAGCTAGTCTGATCTGCCAGTAGCCAGCTGTTATATCAAATGTGCTCAGAAATTTGGATGAGGCCAACATATCTATGAGCTCATCTGCTTTGGGAATTGGATGGGCATCAGTCTTAGTGACTGCATTGAGACCCCTGTAGTCTACACAAAACCTCATTTCTCTCTTACCACCCTGGGTGTGAGGTTTGGGTACCAAGGCTACTGGGCTAGTCCAAGGGCTATCTGAGGGTTCAATCACTCCCAAAACCAACATTTTTCAGATTTCAGTCCTGATACAGTCCCAGACATGATCAGGTTGCCTGTAAATCTTATTTTTAACAGGCAGACTGCCCCCAGTGTCCGCTTCATGAGTGCACCAGGTAATCTGACTTGGAGTCAGTGAAAACATATGTCTAAACTGATTTAGAACTTGTCTGCAATCAGTTTGCTGCTGATCAGTGAGGCTGCCTGCCAAGGCTACTCCATCAACTGATCCATGATGAGGGTTCTGAGAGAGCAGGTCTGGGAGAGGGTCACTCTCTTCCTCCTTTCCTTCATCAGTAGCCATGAGCAAGCCCATGTCTGCCCTGTAAACATATGGTTTCAGTCTGTTGACATGAAACACCCTATGGGGCTCCTGGGTGTTCCAAGATCTACCAAATAGGTAACCTCTCCCTTTTGTTCAACAATAGTGTGGGGTTCACTCCACTTGTCTTGGAGAGCTGCTGGGGCTACAGTCAGTACAGTCTTTTGGTCATGCCAGGCTTTCAGTAATTCCTGGCTAGCCTTAAGGTTTTTAGTTGCCTTTTTCATGTACTCAGCCATCCTGGAGCGGAGACCAAGTACATAGCCCCACAATATCCTGTTTAGGGGGTTTGAGAGGTAACTTCCATCCCTCCTTCACCAGACATAATGGTCCTCTGAAAGGGTGTCCATACAGAATTTCAAAAGGGCTGTAGCCAACCACCTTCCCATCTCTGCCTGAGTTTTTCTGGGAGACCCCTAATTATATCATTTAAGGTTTTGTTGATTTGTTCAACTAAACCATGGCACTGTGGATGATATGTGTGTGGAGTTTGTAGTTCACTCCACATTCCTTACACATTGATGTCAAGTAGCTGGACATAAAGTTTGCACCTCTGTCGGATACTACTTCCTTAGGAAACCCCACTCTCGAGAACACTCCCAAGAGGGCTCTTGCCACAACAGGTGCTGTAGTTGTCCTGAGGGGAATAGCTTCTGGGTACCTAGTGGCATGTTCCACCACCACTAGGCGAAACCTGTGCCCAGATGCTGTCTGAGGAACCATTGGTCCAACAATGTCAATCCCCACTCTCTCAAAGGGAACCGTCACCACGGGTAGTGGTATCAGGGGGGCCTTTGTAGTGCCACCTGCCTTAACACTGGCTTGACAGGTCACACAGGAGCAACAAAACTCCTTTGTGTCTTAAGACATGTGGGGCAGAGAAAATGAGGGACAATTCTGTCCCAAGTCCTGTTCTGGCCCAGGTGTCCTGCTAAGGGAATATCATGGGCTAATGTCAATAGGAAGACCCTGACCTCCAGAGGTATAACCAACCTCCTGGCTGCTCCAGGCTTGAGGTCTCTACTCTCTGAGTACAGGAGTCCATCATCCCAATAAATCTTATGGGTGCCACTACCATTCCCAGCAGCCTCAGCAGCAGCTTGCTGTCTGAGGGGTTCAAGAGGAGGGCAGCTCAGCTGCTCTTGACTAAGATCTGCCCTGGAAGGGCACCCTGTTCCTAGGAACTCAACCTGATCAGGCTCAAGCTCCTCTGGGACAGTTCCTTCTTCAGGCTCACAATCATCTCCCTCAAGAGACTGATCATCACTCTGAGTCAGGGGGGAAGACACTGCCTTGACCCTACTGCTCATGTTCTTGGAAGGCACCTGGTCTATTATTCCAGAATCTAGGGCCTGTCCAGTGTTAGACTTTCTGACCTGTGACCTAGTCACAGCAAACACATGTGCATGGATCCCTAACATTTCTGCGAGGGTCCTTAACTCCACTTCAGACCAGGCTGAAGTCTCTAAGTCATTTCCAAGCAAGCATTCTACAGGGAGGTCTGCACTTATCACAACCTTCTTAAGGCAAGTTACCCCTCCCCAAGAGAAATTAACAACTGCCAGGGCATGGGTGGTCCTGACATTGGTAGCATTGATCACTTGGTAAGTCTCCCCAAGTATGACTTGTCCAGGATCCACAAAGCCTGGTGTCACCATTGTGACACTTGCCCCTGTGTCCCTGTAGGCCAAGGCCTCTTTCTCATGTATCAAAGGCTGTTGTCTGTACTTGCCCAGGTTACTGGGACTCAAAGAGGAGGTCATGTCCATGCCTCCATCAACCCTACTACACCCTTCTGCTGTGAACCACCATTTGAAGCTGAACTAGGGGGAACAGTTGCCTATGGGGCAATGGCGACTGGAGCTGCATCCTTCTTGGTGCAGTTACTTGTCCAATGGCTATTCTGCTTACAGATTTTACACCATGGTTTTCTTGGGCCTTCTTTCTTTTTTGGAAGATTGGGAATTCCCACCATTAGAAGCTTTTTGGGGACCTTGTGAAGACTTCTGGTCTTTACCCTTCTCTCCACCTTTTTGATATTGCTTCTTTTGGTCACCACCTTGGTTCTGTACCTTCTGCTTCACCCTGGTTCTGACCCATTTGTCTGCCTTCTTTCCCAATTCTTGGGGAGAGGTCGGATCAGAGTCTACCAGGTGCTGATGCAACAGCTGATTTTGACAGTTATTAAGGATATGCTCCCTCATGATCAGATTATACAATCCTGTATAGTCACACACTTTACTGCCCAATAACTAGCCCTCCAGAGCCTTAGTAGCACAATCTACAAGTTCAACCCAGTCCTGAGTCTGTGTCTTCTGGGTACCTCTGAACTGTATTCTATACTGCTCAGTGGTTAGGCCAAACCGATCTATTAGAGCACTCTTCTGGACCTTGTAATCATCAGCATCCTCTTATCTGACAGTGAGGAGCTTGTCTCTTCCTTTGTCTGCAAAGAAAAGCCACACGATTGCTGCCAACTGCTCCTGGGGTACCTTCTGTACTTTACAGGCCATCTCCAGTGCAATTATCCATTTGTGGATGTCATCCCCATTCTGATAGGGAGGGACAATCTTGTTATGGTTTCTATGGTCATAAGACCTTTCCCTACCACTAGGGAAGTTGCTGCCACCATGGGGCTCTAGCCCCATTTTCTTTCTTGCTGTTTCAAGCTCTAGTGTTTCCTTTTCTAAGACTACTCTTTGTCTCCTTATCCTCAGCTGAACGTATTCCATTCTCACCTGATGCTCTCTCTTCTCCTGGGAGGTACCCCTCCTATGAGAAGAGACAGGGGACCCTATGGATGTGCAAGAATGATCAGATTCCACTGAAGGTGATCTGGGTCTACTGGGCACACCACCAACTCTTCCTGGGGGGACAAAGATAGGGCCACCTTGGCCATCTCCATCTCCGGTAGGAGCTGGATTCTCCAGGTCTAGATCATTGTCACCTGCCTGGCCAGAGTCTGAGTCCTGATGGGGTTCGACACTGGGATTCTCCTCCTCTGCTGTACCCACCCCACCGCCTACCTTTTCAGGCTCTGTAGCCTGCCTAAAGTCATCAAGCAGCAATGCTTCTATGAGGCGTTGGGTATTGGGATTCTGTCCTGTCTTCAATTTTCTCAAGGTACAGAGAGCCATTAACTCTTGGAAAGGGAATGTGTCGTATTTAGATGTCTGTACTTGACTGACATCTGGCAGAGACCCACTAGGTCCTGCCTTTAAAGTCATGACTAGTGAGGTGTGGTGTATGCACTGCCTACACTATTTGTCTACCTACTAAACCTCTCTTGAGTTGTAGAAAGGGTGTGCTAAGCCCTTGACACACAACTCTACGTTCAGTAGAACTTACTGTATTTTAAGCTTGTATTATACGTACCTCTGGTACCTTTACTGTTTTTTCAAATGATCAACACTTGAGATTGTCTGGTAAAACAATGCAAGCTGGAATCCCACATGCTGCAGACCAATGTGAGAATGTGGCCTGGCATATGCTGTCCACTATTTTAGTGGGCACCTTGCATCAGTCCAAATGACCCTTAGTGATGATAGGTTTAAAGACAACCTTTATAGAAA
The DNA here is from genome assembly GCF_964261635.1 of Lissotriton helveticus. Lineage (NCBI taxonomy): Eukaryota > Metazoa > Chordata > Amphibia > Caudata > Salamandridae > Lissotriton > Lissotriton helveticus. The sequence continues at coordinate 404,857,923 of NC_136069.1, read as the reverse complement.
GCTATCCTAGTGGTAGCTGTGGAGAGCAGCCTTCAGGCTAAGTCTTGAAGGAATGTAAAGCAGCTTGTTTTACAAGTCTATAATCTCATGAATGACCAAATGAAAGGAAAACCACACCAGGTATATATACAATATATATGTATGTATTCTAAACACATCCCTCTAGTCTCTTTATGAGGCTAGAGGCAAAAGTACACAAAGTAATCTTAATTAGCACACAGTAAATTAGCACAGTATACGTTTTGCCCTAGGGGCCTCACAAACCATATACTAAGAAAGTGGTATAAGTACCGCTGTGAACATAGAGACAAGGCCTAGGACCTGTAGAACCGCTGGGGCAATCAGGAACCACCCAAGGTAGGGACGCAGGAAACCCACGGGGGATGTGTGCAGTGTCTAAACACAGCCGCGAATCACCATTGGCTTCTATGGAGAAAGTTGCAATTAGATTTTTAAAGATTAAGGACACTTAGGAGTGGATTAGGAACAAACCCCTTCAGTACTGGACAGTTCGGGAGTCAAGACCCACAGGAGCACTGAAGTACTTGTGTTACCTCACCCAGGGAAGCCGGGTGCATAGGTGTCTTTTCGTGTCGGGTTTCGTCGTCGTTTCCTTTGGAGAGCTGCAAAGAAGTGCTGCAAGCGAACAGATGAAAAGTATCCGGATGGATCCAAGGGTAGATCGAAGATCTGAAGAACCTGAAAGCAGAGGGGACAGAGTCTGGGTCACTTGCCAGTGACCAGGGAGGCAGTAAGAAGATGCCCACCGATGTCGGGTGATTTTAGGTGCAGGGGGTGAAGCTTGACTCTTCAGCCACGAGGACCAGGAGGCGTCGATAACAACCAGGAGCTGGATTTGAGCTGTCCCACATTGGATGTCGAGTGCTGCAGCATCGGTATCCAGATTGGACCCAACAAGCCTTAGCAACAGCAACCCACGCAGAATGCAAAGATTAGCTTCAGAGCAGACCAGCAAGGTCTGAGGTACTCACCCTTTGAAGGGGAGTCAAGGCACTTCTGGAGCAACCATGCAAGCCCCAGAAACAAAAGAGTTCCCTTCGTGGGGACCCACCAGGCGATGGACCAGGGATCGCAAAGGGGCCTTGAGCAGAAATGCTAGAGGCGGGCCACGGAACACTCGTGGAGTGTAGGCCCACAATCTTCGGTGCAGATGGTGATCAGGGCTTGGACTACAAGTAGCCCAATGCACAACTTCGGGAAAGCTCAGGAAGGAGATGCACTATCAAATGTGCACGATGTCCAGTACTTCCGGTCCCACATCTCTCGTGATGGCTACAGGTCTCAGCTTTGCTGAGATCTTGTGTCGGCCTCGGAGATGTCTAGCAGTCCATTTCCTGTGTCGCAGATTCTTCAGGGTCCGGCGAGAGCCTCGAAAATGCAGACCGGCAAGATGTTTCTTTGGTGCCTGTTTGAACAAGGGAGTCACTCCTTGACCTCAAGGGAGATCCTTCCGTCTTCAAGTCAAAATAGAATGTCGAAGTTCCAGGATATATGTTGTAGAGTTTCGTCCAGGGTAAGCTAAAGTCCTAGGAACTGGGTTCCTATACTTATACTAAGTTTATGGGTTGGACTGACTCTAAGGTCCCACCAATGGGAGGACCTGGGGAGGGGTTGGTTACACCCCTTCCCCTTTGTCCAGTTTTGCACCAGAGCTGGGGCTGAGTGCCCCAGCAACCGGTTTGAAGTGGGGTATACACAGGGACACCTTGTGTGCCCCAGGCACTGTCTGAAAAGCATTCACTGAATGCACCCACCCTGCCCCAATACACTAAAGCCCGTATGGAGAGGTGGTTACACCTCCCTGGACAGGAAACCTATTGTCCAGGTCTCCCCTGCCGGAGTTTCGTCTAGCAGCAGGAGGTCAGACTCGTGTCTGTGGCAGCACCATCCATTTTGTGATGCTGGGGCTCTTTTAAACTATTACCGGTCAGGTAAGTGTGTACATGTCTTCTCCCTCTAGAAGTGTGGAATTCTACCCCCGCCGCCAGAACTGGTGGGGTGGGGGTAGGATTCTAAAGTGTTTGACACCAAACACGATATGTTTTGATGCAGCCATTCCAAAGTTAGCATTTACCACAAGGTTATAATACACTTAAGAGTATATGGTATGGCTATATCACAGAACAGCTACAAGTAAGGGATTCCGAAAGCTGCTTAGGGGCTCAGCTCATGCTTGGGCACCCTCTCACACAAATCCAAGAACTCTGCCTTCAGGATTGTCAAGGCCTGCCATAGGAGTGACTTATAGGTTTATATGTGTCTGTGTATATATAGGTAGATATAGGTAGACTATACCTTAGTAAGGGGTACAAGTACCACCTTACCTAGGCTGCAGAAGCAGACCGGTGGTGCCATTTTGGAAGACTTCCCAGGGGTGGCATAATACATGTTTCAGCCCCTGGTAGGCCTCTGGGGTACCTATGCCCTTGGCACCTAAGCTACCATGTACTAGGGACTCACAAGGGTAACCCAGTAACCAATCTGGAGTGTACCTAATGTACATGCAATCAGTTTAGAGAAGAAGCAGCTAGGCTGGGGTCCTGGTTAGCAGGGCCCCAGGCAGACTAAAGTCGATAAATCAGTGAAACACAGCAAAAAGTGGGGGTAACCATAGTAAGCAGATCCTACTCTCCTACACAATAGTACAGTGATATCAATATACAACTAAGACAAAACAAGAAGGTTTGCAAAGTTATAAACAAATTACCTAACCATCATTCAACCTTTCTATCAGTCAAAGGGTTGAGTTATAAGGTTCATTCGACACTGTCGACGACGTTGGGCCAAATGAGAATGTACAAAGATCCACATGAAATATTCAGATGGCACAATTGTAAAATAAATGTTGGCCCCATGCTATCATCCTAGGACGCTCCCAGTGCTGCAAACTGTAAGATTCTGTAAACAGGACATATGAGCATGCGTTTGTACAATGTATAATGGGCAACTATGAGCGACAGAAAAATTAAAATGACTCAAGATCCTTTTTCGGCCCAGTGGTGAGAACGTGCTTTTATGATGACAATAGGCGGACTTACAATTTGTAATTGTGCAGTCTGAATGCATCATGTTTTAATGGCAGCCTTGCCATGCATTTTCGGGTGGTTCCTATTGAAGCATGTTTCTGTACCTTCTTTGTGGCATATGCACCCTGCTACTAGCTCTGCTTATAGTGTCAGATTCCCCATAGCAACGGACAAACCCTGTCCCCTACTGGACACCATGGGCCTCATTTATGAGAAATGACACAGTGCGCACTCCTGATGCGTCATATTTAATGTATGACACATCATGTCGCAAGGAGTTACAGATACGTCAGTATTTTTGACGTATCTGTATGGTGCAAAAGTGCCGCATTGCTGGAGTGTGTCACAAAAGTGATGCAACTCCAGCAATGTGTCCTTTCACATGGGGCAAGCCCCATTTGAAAGGGCCTAACGTCAGTCTTATGCCTGCTGTGAGGCAGGCGTAAGATTTTGACGCAACAGCGTCCTACAATTGATGCAGTGAAATCGCATAGATTTCACTGCGTCACTTCTACAAGGCTTTTTGTGGGGGAACGCCCCCCTGCATACATTATACCTAACGCAGGTATAATGTAGCGCAGGGGTTTACAAAATGACGCATCTGCTTAGATGAGTCACTTTGTAAATAGTGCGCAACAAGAGGCATGTTTTACGCCAACCATGCGTCACAAAAAGTGATGCATCGGATGCGCAAAACTGACGCAAGGCCTCATAAATGAGGCCCCATTCGTTTTAGACCCTATTTGTCAAAGAAAAACACTGGAATTACTGGTACATGACAAGGCTGAATTCTGCAGCCCGCCTTTTGGTATTCTTCCTATCAAGGAGTAATTCCTAATCCGATTTCGGATCAAGGGACTTCATTACATTGGTTGAACCCACGGATCCTATATATCACAGGATTCCCTGTACCGAGGGTAAGTTTGCGAGATTGGGCAGTGGTTAACACTATTCATTTGCCACTCCACTACTTATTTTTATGCCACAATGCATCAGGCTACTGGTCCACGATGTGATAAACACATTTACTGTTTTCTTGTTGTCTTTGTTTGTCTCCCTATACATGCAGTTCTCGACACAGTCTCCTGCATAAGTACTTTTTTCTCTGGTAAAACACACGTGCTGGGTGGGGTGCACTAATTTTTGTTTACTCCAATTCCATCAGTAGGCACACCGCCTTGCCGTCACTCACATCATTGGCCTTTCTTATCTTCTCTCACTAAGGAGTCTATTCAAATATTTTGTTTTCTCAGGTGTCCCATTCATTCTATCGTACTGATGAAACCACATATCGTGTAGAGCAGGGGTACTCAAAGTACGGCCCGCGGGCCGCTGGCGGCCCGCCTGGCCTTCCTTGGCAGCCCGCGGACCTTGTTTCCAGTATACCAACGTTTTTCCCAGGAAGTTAGTAAACCGAGAAGATGGCCACAGGAGCATACGTAGTGAATACGTATACAATGCCTATTCACTACGTTTGCTCCTGCGGTCATCGTCTCTGCTTACTGCTTGTCTCTAATTGGCCTGCCTCTGTGACGTCACATACGGCACCCGGCCAGCGCAAAGCACAGGGCCTTTAAAAGTCAGCTGTAACTAGCGCTGACTTTTAAAGGACCTTTTGGAAGCTTCCTAGATCCATGCTGACGACGTCCTTGCAACCCGCAGCCCTGGAGAATATTTGCAGCAGCCTTCTAGTCGGAGAATATTCAGAGTTCCTTTACCCGCAGGTACGTGTTCTGATTCTTGCCGCCCGCCATGCTTCTGACCCCGCATCTTCCGTGTTTCCCTCCTCGGGAAAATGTCAGTGTAGTATCTGGTAAAATAAATACGTATTACTTATTTTACTTGCTGAATATTCATGGCATTGTACTGTTCAAATAGTTGTAAATGAATCTCTTTTGCCCCTTAATCCTGAGTCGGTACCAAAGTCTGTTCTTACAAGATTGTCCTTCTTCTCCGTCAAAGTCCTTTTGAAGTTGAGGTGGAGCTGTCACCCCTGGCAACTCAGCTGATTTGATGCTTTTTTTTGGTTACAAACTTTTCTCTGCAAGGTCCCGGGATTCCTCTTCAATCCATTTTTAAATAGTGCTGTGTCCCTGCCCTGTACTCAAATTTCTTTCAGGAATGTAGATGTATCTTTTATTCTCTCATTACCTAGGATGGGTTCCAAATGGTCTGATAAAGGTAAGCCAAGCAAGTGTTGCTTTGTGGACGTTTTAGCTCTCTTTAGCAGGCTACACCTATTTTTAGGTAGCGCTACTAGTTCTCTTTGGTCAGCTGGCCCCTAGAACCGTCTTTGCCGGCGTGGGAAAGAAGCAAGCTCGAAGGATTGTCACCTCGGAGTGGTCTTGCACAGAAAGGCTAATCCCTGTCTGACCTTCCCAAAAAAATAAAAAGGGCGCGGGCACAGCATTTTTGATGGCTCCCTAGATAAATAAGTGCGGGAGGGGCTCATGTTACACCTTCTGTAAACAATGCAGCTCTGTTGAAGTCTCCCCCCTCTTTCCTCTCCTCATATCCCTCCCTCTCTCACACCTCTCTCTCTCCCCCTCTCTCCTCTCTCCATATCCCTCCCTCTCATACCTCACACTTCTCTCTCCCCCTCTCTCCTCTCTCCTCTCTCCATATCCCTCCCTCTCTCACACCTCTCTCCTCTCTCCATATCCCTCCCTCTCTCACACCTCTCTCTCTCCCCCTCTCTCCTCTCTCCATATCCCTCCCTCTCTCACACCCCTCTCTCCTCTCTCCATATCCCTCCCTCTCACACCTCACACCTCTCTCTTCCCCCTCTCTCCTCTCTCCATATCCCTCCCTCTCTCACATCTCTCTCTCTCCCCTCTCTCCTCTCTCCATACCCCTCTCACACTGTGTGCACACAGGGTCTGGTGGCTCAGTGGACTAATGCGTCCACTACAGGGGCCTGTGTTCTAGCTCATGGTCAGAGGTTCAAATCCCAGAAGGTCCTGCCTTTCATCCATATATGGTCGATAAAATGAGTTGGGTAGCAATAAACATCTGTTATTCAGCGCTAAAATACCTATGGGTGAACGTGCGCGGGAATATACATGTGTGTGTGCATGCCATTTATTTCAAATCCCTATATAGTAATGTTTTGAAACGGTACCATTTTGTTTTTTACTCCCCTCTAGCCCCACCCCCAATGACCCCGCCCCCACCGGTGCGACCCTCGCCCACAAACCACACTGTAAATTCGGCCCCCGAGAGAAAGTTTGTGAGTACCCATGGTATAGAGGGTCGAAATGTTGTCGAAAATGTCAAATGAACCTTATAACTCGATCCTTTGACTGACAAAACGGTTGACTGAAATACATATTTATACTTAAACAATTATAAATATGTATTTCAGTCAACCGTTTTGTCAGTCAAAGGCCTTTGTTTATTACTTTGGAAAACTTCTTGTTTTGTCTTAGTTGTATGCTAAAAATCACTGTACTATTGTTTTTGTGTGTTTTTGGTTCCGTTTCACAGGGGACACTGTGTACATTGCACGTGTATGTTTGACAATTTATATTAAATAATACAACGAGTAGCTCTTGGTATCACATTATTGGTAATATAGCCTTTCTTTGCATGGTTTACTCTATCTACATCCTAGTACAGTTTTATTTGTGCAAGTGTGAATTTGCTTTACCAAGTATATGTGTATAATTACAATTCCCTCAAGGGCCTAAAGCATCCTCTCAAGAGGAGCTCTATCCTCTCTTATCTAGAACAGTATGGGGCACACTTCTGTTTACTTCAGAAAATAAAGCTCCTCACTAAAGATGAACACAGGCTTTGTTCTAATTCTTTTTCCTACCAATACCTCTTATCCCTCACTTCTAAAACGGCGAGGGTGGTGATTTAAGTTTCCAACACCTTTTGGAGGAAAAGAAGTCCTAAACAGTCAGATATTAGGGGCAGGTTGTTAGGATACTCAGTGGCGGTAGGTTCCCACACCATCACTGTGGGTACCATATACTTCCCAAACGAGGAGTAAGAGCTCTTTCTTTGACTAGCGGTCATGGAGTTGTTGAGCACCCAGGATCGCCTGGACCTGATGGGTGGGGATCTGAACTTAGTTTTTTAATAACAAGATGGACAGATCAGAACAGCAACATGGCCAGTCCCTTTAACCGGAGGGAGCAAGGTTAAAGGATGTAGGCCTAGTTGATATTTGGACACCCACTGTCTCGAGATTATACATTTTACTCCTATACGCTCAAACCGTACGTTAGACTGGGCTACTTTCTGGTTCACCTGAGGTTACCTCTATAGTCAGGACTGTGCGGATTGAATCTCGCTCTCTATCTGATCACTCTGCCATGACTGGCATTTGGTGATGCAGTGCGCGCGACGAAATTCGTTTTATTTATTTAAATGTTTACTTACCTGTAAAACTCCGTAATCCATACATTATTTCCCCCCACCCTGTCCCTCCCCCTGCCCTAGTCACCGCCCTACAGAAACACCTACTGCTGACCGCTACTGCCTGAAGGCCATTGTTAAAGTTAAAGTGGAGCTAATTGAGATCTCCACCATTGGCAATAAGCTCAGTCGGAAAAAGAGAGAACGCCTATCCCATCAAGTCTTAGATCTCGAACATATCCATAAGAAGGCTGGCGCTCCCAGGATCTGGAGGCAGCTAGAGGCTGTTCGAATCCAACTAGCGGATATTGATATGGATAGGTGGGAATATGCAGCACTTCACCTCAGTCACCAGTGTTATAGTCCATATAGGTACTATAATATAGGCCTCGGTAAACTTGTTACCCTTCATCTATATTCTCTCCTTACATTACACTTGTCACGGTTTACAGGGACTGACCGTTTACCTAAATATCTCCCTCTTGAATGTTGACCTTAAGCTCTTTACTGGCATTTTAGCCACCCTTCTCAATCCCCACTAGCCAGTCCTCATAGACCCAGACCAAGCAGGATTCATGAACCAATGGCAATGTAGTGATAACACAAGAAGGAGTCTTCACCTCATCGATAAAGCCCAACGAGATGACCAAGAATGAATGGTACTGGCCATAGATGTTCAGAAATCCTTTGATAGAGTTACCTGGCCCTATTTAGTAGCCACTCTTAAACACGTTTGGCTTGGGGATAGATTCAGTGGGTGGATCCTTAGCAGCTAAAATCAACCTACTGTGGTGGGTTGAGTGAACGGATACTCCTCTGCTCTGTTCCTCATCAGTAGAGGTGTCCTTTGTGTCCCCTGCTCTTGGATGTATGATCCAACATTGCGCACCAACACATCGCGGGCTTTAACCCCGCGGCTAATACATCGCCCAGGGCAACACTTTGCCCTCTGTTATATCGCACGCATTTACAATGGCAATGCGTCCATTCCTATTGCCAAGGCTGTAACATCGTAGGCACCTAGTTTGCACGTCACGACAACGCGGGCTTTGCATTGTCGTTCTCCAAATGCATGTACTCGCCCCTAACCCTTGGCCCCCATTGCCCCACTCCCTTCCCACGACACAAATTCTTTTATTTCTATTTCCCCACATTTTTTTTTCTGGTTTTTTTTCTCCACTAAATACTGCACTGCACCTGTAATGTCAACATTATTTAAACGTTCTCCTTTAGTATTGGCAAAAACTTCTTGTGGGGGGTATAAAAGGTGTCGCCCACCGTGTCTCCAGCCATTTCCAACCCAGTCGTGCAGCTGACCAGACGTGAGTCCAACGTTCTTGTGGGGAGACATCGGCCCTCGACATTTTGCTGTGAATAGGTAAGTCTGCTTAAACGTGTATATTTAATTGTGCTCTCCGTGCATGTTCTGATGGACAATTATACGGGTTCCACTTTAAAAGGTGCAAATGGAAGTACTGCTCTCCTGATCTGCAGTTCATGCGCGAGGACCTGGCCTAATGGTAGGCAGCGCGGCAGGGATGCTGAACATCCAGTGATTGAGGAAAGGGGGGGACGCTCGGCCCCCACGCACGCATGGCTGGGCGCGGCCCCCCCCCTTGCCCCTCGCGATTGGTTGGTCGGTCCCGCCGGGACCCGGAAGCTGTGTAAGTGCTTCCGGGTCAAGGGGCGGGACCGCAAGGGGGGTTTAAGAGCTTGGGGGGCACGGGAAGCACCCTCTTTGTGCCCGCGCTTCCCAGGCTCGCTCCTCGCCCCATTGTGGGGGCCGATAATTTTCTCATTTGTCTTACAGGTTATTCGGCGGTTTTACATGGAGCAGGAGCGGTTTTCGGCATTTCGTTCCGAGGAGCAGACTGGACGACGTTCATTGTGAGGCTGTGGAGCGAATGCACGAGCAGGGGCGGTGTTCGGCGTTTCGTTCCGAGGAGCAGACTGAACGACGTTCATCGTGAGGCGGTGGAGCGGAGGCGCGGTAGATATCAAGCGGGCGCACCGTTGAGGCACCAGGGACCCAGCGCAATCAAAGGGATTCGCAGGGCAGAATAGGTGGACGCCAGCGGGACACGAGGTATTGTGCTGGGTAGGCGGGGGCGCGGCTAAAGTGCAGAAACCGGCCACACGAAGCCTAGGAGCTTCCGTCAGTATAGGTGCATGCTTTAATTTGGAAGCGAAGCAGGGTCAGGCAGGGCACTAAGCGGATGGGAGACCAGAGAGGTTTTTATATGTGAAATCGAGCGCTGACCCATTTTTTATTAACAAAACCTGCCCTAAATTGTTTGAAAAGAATAAAGAAGCCCTCAAGGTCTTGCATTAGGCTGGACATAGTTGGAATAGGTACTACAGCCTTTTTGTTTTAATTACCGAGCCTACTGTTTGATTGCCTATAGTCATATCATTGAAGGGGGCAACACAATTGCGGCAAATTACATGTGGATGCTGGAGTGATTTAGGGGCAAAACGCGGTGTAGAGTGTATGCTTCTCAGCTGCAAGGTATATTTACAACAAGGGGTGGTGAGAGACAGAGTCTCTGAATTAAGCAGAATACTCTCACCCAGTCAAGAGATCAGGGCTAGATCCAACACCGTTTTTTAGCTCATTGCACCATCCCAGTTTCAGAACCTGGCTGTATGCAAATTAGTCTGTCCCTGGCCCAGTGCATCATGGGAACAGGGCAGACCAGACTACAAATGCCAATTCTTACACTGGGAAGGAAACAACCCCTTGTTGTAAATAATTTTGTCCACCCTAAGCGTGGAAGGGTATACTCAGATGTGAGTCCCTTGCTCATTGCACCATCAGGATTCAAGCAAGCCGGGCCGAAGACGCCTGAAATGGCAGAAACCGGTCCCCGGAAGCTTGTTTCCTTCCCAGTGTAAGAATTGGCTTTTGTAGTCTGGTCTGCCCTGTTCCCATGATGCACTGGGCCAGGGACAGACTAATTTGCATACAGCCAGGTTCTGAAACTGGGATGGTGCAATGAGCTAAAAAACGGTGTTGGATCTAGCCCTGATCTCTTGACTGGGTGAGAGTACTCTGCTTAATTCAGAGACTCTGTCCATCACCACCCCTTGTTGTAAATAGTTTTGTCCACCCTAAGCGTGGAAGGGTATACTCAGATGTGAGTCCCTTGCTCATTGCACCATCAGGATTCAAGCAAGCCGGGCCGAAGACGCCTGAAATGGCAGAAACCGGTCCCCGGAAGCTTGTTTCCTTCCCAGTGTAAGAATTGGCTTTTGTAGTCTGGTCTGCCCTGTTCCCATGATGCACTGGGCCAGGGACAGACTAATTTGCATACAGCCAGGTTCTGAAACTGGGATGGTGCAATGAGCTAAAAAACGGTGTTGGATCTAGCCCTGATCTCTTGACTGGGTGAGAGTACTCTGCTTAATTCAGAGACTCTGTCCATCACCACCCCTTGTTGTAAATAATTTTGTCCACCCTAAGCGTGGAAGGGTATACTCAGATGTGAGTCCCTTGCTCATTGCACCACCAGGATTCAAGCAAGCCGGGCCGAAGACGCCTGAAATGGCAGAAACCGGTCCCCGGAAGCTTGTTTCCTTCCCAGTGTAAGAATTGGCTTTTGTAGTCTGGTCTGCCCTGTTCCCATGATGCACTGGGCCAGGGACAGACTAATTTGCATACAGCCAGGTTCTGAAACTGGGATGGTGCAATGAGCTAAAAAACGGTGTTGGATCTAGCCCTGATCTCTTGACTGGGTGAGAGTACTCTGCTTAATTCAGAGACTCTGTCCATCACCACCCCTTGTTGTAAATAATTTTGTCCACCCTAAGCGTGGAAGGGTATACTCAGATGTGAGTCCCTTGCTCATTGCACCATCAGGATTCAAGCAAGCCGGGCCGAAGACGCCTGAAATGGCAGAAACCGGTCCCCGGAAGCTTGTTTCCTTCCCAGTGTAAGAATTGGCTTTTGTAGTCTGGTCTGCCCTGTTCCCATGATGCACTGGGCCAGGGACAGACTAATTTGCATACAGCCAGGTTCTGAAACTGGGATGGTGCAATGAGCTAAAAAACGGTGTTGGATCTAGCCCTGATCTCTTGACTGGGTGAGAGTACTCTGCTTAATTCAGAGACTCTGTCCATCACCACCCCTTGTTGTAAATAATTTTGTCCACCCTAAGCGTGGAAGGGTATACTCAGATGTGAGTCCCTTGCTCATTGCACCATCAGGATTCAAGCAAGCCGGGCCGAAGACGCCTGAAATGGCAGAAACCGGTCCCCGGAAGCTTGTTTCCTTCCCAGTGTAAGAATTGGCTTTTGTAGTCTGGTCTGCCCTGTTCCCATGATGCACTGGGCCAGGGACAGACTAATTTGCATACAGCCAGGTTCTGAAACTGGGATGGTGCAATGAGCTAAAAAATGGTGTTGGATCTAGCCCTGATCTCTTGACTGGGTGAGAGTACTCTGCTTAATTCAGAGACTCTGTCCATCACCACCCCTTGTTGTAAATAATTTTGTCCACCCTAAGCGTGGAAGGGTATACTCAGATGTGAGTCCCTTGCTCATTGCACCATCAGGATTCAAGCAAGCCGGGCCGAAGACGCCTGAAATGGCAGAAACCGGTCCCCGGAAGCTTGTTTCCTTCCCAGTGTAAGAATTGGCTTTTGTAGTCTGGTCTGCCCTGTTCCCATGATGCACTGGGCCAGGGACAGACTAATTTGCATACAGCCAGGTTCTGAAACTGGGATGGTGCAATGAGCTAAAAAACGGTGTTGGATCTAGCCCTGATCTCTTGACTGGGTGAGAGTACTCTGCTTAATTCAGAGACTCTGTCCATCACCACCCCTTGTTGTAAATAGTTTTGTCCACCCTAAGCGTGGAAGGGTATACTCAGATGTGAGTCCCTTGCTCATTGCACCATCAGGATTCAAGCAAGCCGGGCCGAAGACGCCTGAAATGGCAGAAACCGGTCCCCGGAAGCTTGTTTCCTTCCCAGTGTAAGAATTGGCTTTTGTAGTCTGGTCTGCCCTGTTCCCATGATGCACTGGGCCAGGGACAGACTAATTTGCATACAGCCAGGTTCTGAAACTGGGATGGTGCAATGAGCTAAAAAACGGTGTTGGATCTAGCCCTGATCTCTTGACTGGGTGAGAGTACTCTGCTTAATTCAGAGACTCTGTCCATCACCACCCCTTGTTGTAAATAATTTTGTCCACCCTAAGCGTGGAAGGGTATACTCAGATGTGAGTCCCTTGCTCATTGCACCATCAGGATTCAAGCAAGCCGGGCCGAAGACGCCTGAAATGGCAGAAACCGGTCCCCGGAAGCTTGTTTCCTTCCCAGTGTAAGAATTGGCTTTTGTAGTCTGGTCTGCCCTGTTCCCATGATGCACTGGGCCAGGGACAGACTAATTTGCATACAGCCAGGTTCTGAAACTGGGATGGTGCAATGAGCTAAAAAACGGTGTTGGATCTAGCCCTGATCTCTTGACTGGGTGAGAGTACTCTGCTTAATTCAGAGACTCTGTCCATCACCACCCCTTGTTGTAAATAATTTTGTCCACCCTAAGCGTGGAAGGGTATACTCAGATGTGAGTCCCTTGCTCATTGCACCATCAGGATTCAAGCAAGCCGGGCCGAAGACGCCTGAAATGGCAGAAACCGGTCCCCGGAAGCTTGTTTCCTTCCCAGTGTAAGAATTGGCTTTTGTAGTCTGGTCTGCCCTGTTCCCATGATGCACTGGGCCAGGGACAGACTAATTTGCATACAGCCAGGTTCTGAAACTGGGATGGTGCAATGAGCTAAAAAACGGTGTTGGATCTAGCCCTGATCTCTTGACTGGGTGAGAGTACTCTGCTTAATTCAGAGACTCTGTCCATCACCACCCCTTGTTGTAAATAATTTTGTCCACCCTAAGCGTGGAAGGGTATACTCAGATGTGAGTCCCTTGCTCATTGCACCATCAGGATTCAAGCAAGCCGGGCCGAAGACGCCTGAAATGGCAGAAACCGGTCCCCGGAAGCTTGTTTCCTTCCCAGTGTAAGAATTGGCTTTTGTAGTCTGGTCTGCCCTGTTCCCATGATGCACTGGGCCAGGGACAGACTAATTTGCATACAGCCAGGTTCTGAAACTGGGATGGTGCAATGAGCTAAAAAATGGTGTTGGATCTAGCCCTGATCTCTTGACTGGGTGAGAGTACTCTGCTTAATTCAGAGACTCTGTCCATCACCACCCCTTGTTGTAAATAATTTTGTCCACCCTAAGCGTGGAAGGGTATACTCAGATGTGAGTCCCTTGCTCATTGCACCATCAGGATTCAAGCAAGCCGGGCCGAAGACGCCTGAAATGGCAGAAACCGGTCCCCGGAAGCTTGTTTCCTTCCCAGTGTAAGAATTGGCTTTTGTAGTCTGGTCTGCCCTGTTCCCATGATGCACTGGGCCAGGGACAGACTAATTTGCATACAGCCAGGTTCTGAAACTGGGATGGTGCAATGAGCTAAAAAACGGTGTTGGATCTAGCCCTGATCTCTTGACTGGGTGAGAGTACTCTGCTTAATTCAGAGACTCTGTCCATCACCACCCCTTGTTGTAAATAATTTTGTCCACCCTAAGCGTGGAAGGGTATACTCAGATGTGAGTCCCTTGCTCATTGCACCATCAGGATTCAAGCAAGCCGGGCCGAAGACGCCTGAAATGGCAGAAACCGGTCCCCGGAAGCTTGTTTCCTTCCCAGTGTAAGAATTGGCTTTTGTAGTCTGGTCTGCCCTGTTCCCATGATGCACTGGGCCAGGGACAGACTAATTTGCATACAGCCAGGTTCTGAAACTGGGATGGTGCAATGAGCTAAAAAACGGTGTTGGATCTAGCCCTGATCTCTTGACTGGGTGAGAGTACTCTGCTTAATTCAGAGACTCTGTCCATCACCACCCCTTGTTGTAAATAATTTTGTCCACCCTAAGCGTGGAAGGGTATACTCAGATGTGAGTCCCTTGCTCATTGCACCATCAGGATTCAAGCAAGCCGGGCCGAAGACGCCTGAAATGGCAGAAACCGGTCCCCGGAAGCTTGTTTCCTTCCCAGTGTAAGAATTGGCTTTTGTAGTCTGGTCTGCCCTGTTCCCATGATGCACTGGGCCAGGGACAGACTAATTTGCATACAGCCAGGTTCTGAAACTGGGATGGTGCAATGAGCTAAAAAACGGTGTTGGATCTAGCCCTGATCTCTTGACTGGGTGAGAGTACTCTGCTTAATTCAGAGACTCTGTCCATCACCACCCCTTGTTGTAAATAATTTTGTCCACCCTAAGCGTGGAAGGGTATACTCAGATGTGAGTCCCTTGCTCATTGCACCATCAGGATTCAAGCAAGCCGGGCCGAAGACGCCTGAAATGGCAGAAACCGGTCCCCGGAAGCTTGTTTCCTTCCCAGTGTAAGAATTGGCTTTTGTAGTCTGGTCTGCCCTGTTCCCATGATGCACTGGGCCAGGGACAGACTAATTTGCATACAGCCAGGTTCTGAAACTGGGATGGTGCAATGAGCTAAAAAACGGTGTTGGATCTAGCCCTGATCTCTTGACTGGGTGAGAGTACTCTGCTTAATTCAGAGACTCTGTCCATCACCACCCCTTGTTGTAAATAATTTTGTCCACCCTAAGCGTGGAAGGGTATACTCAGATGTGAGTCCCTTGCTCATTGCACCATCAGGATTCAAGCAAGCCGGGCCGAAGACGCCTGAAATGGCAGAAACCGGTCCCCGGAAGCTTGTTTCCTTCCCAGTGTAAGAATTGGCTTTTGTAGTCTGGTCTGCCCTGTTCCCATGATGCACTGGGCCAGGGACAGACTAATTTGCATACAGCCAGGTTCTGAAACTGGGATGGTGCAATGAGCTAAAAAACGGTGTTGGATCTAGCCCTGATCTCTTGACTGGGTGAGAGTACTCTGCTTAATTCAGAGACTCTGTCCATCACCACCCCTTGTTGTAAATAATCTCAGCTGCAAGGGGCATTGGCTCTGGTATGAAAAGCTTTGGTAAACTAAATTTGTGACATTGTAGCCAATATCTGGTGGTAACATTTCTTTCATCATAGGATTACAGTCAACGGCTGCTGCTGACCGATTAGCCGAGGAGCTCACGGTGGTGCGGAGTCCGAGGACACGGGCAGGCCTGCATTTCACTGCTTCTGGCAGGCCGCGGGGCTCGAGTTCGCTCGCCCAAACACTCCAGGCTAGCTGGTGTGTGTGGTCACAGTTGCGTGGTGCCTACGGCCAGCCTGTGAGCCTCCAACTTGGAACAGGTACAAGGCACAGTGTGCCTATAATTAACGCATTATGCAGTGTAGGTGCTAGAACAGTAGGAATGTCTGGCAGACGGGCTGCGGGGAATTCGCGCATGGAGCTAATGCTTCAAACCATGATGCGCAGAACGTCAGCAATGGACTAGAGATTGGGGAAGGTGGACAAATTGGGTAAGACTGTCGCTGAGTTGGGTGCGAGGGTTGAGGCACAGGCAGGGCCATCGGGAAGGCCCAAGCGGATCATAGTGCCACCGAGACCGAGGGGGGAGTTCGAGACCCCACCGAAACGTGGCAGAGCTAAGAAGGGTTGTAGTCGCCACCCCAAGTCCCTTTTGGGAGGGGGGTCCCCAGGGCCAGTCCCGAGTGGAGCGCCTACTGAACCTGAGTCGCCCACGCCTGCCCCACAAATCCCGATAAGCGTGCCAATAGCACCAGTCACGCCACCTACTAACCCAGTCCCGGTAGTTGTCCCACCGGTAATTCCTGCAAGCTCATCACCTGGGGTGGGTCAGGTACCCCCAGAATTAGCAGCACAGATAGCAGCAGTGCTTCCATGGTTGGGGATTGGGGGAATGTTACCTTCCGCAGCTGACCCCACGGCCGAGGCACAGAGAATGGTTGCCCAAATCATGGTGGCAAAGAGCAAAGGTAGCGTGCCAAGCACACCAATTTCTTCCTAAACAGGTCCGGCGAGCAATGCGGGGACAGTCAAGACCATAGAACCACAGCGACTCGCTGACAGTGGTAAGGAGGTTGCTTTGACGGTATTAGGCAAAGGCACGATACCCTCCAGGGGGGAGAATTTGGTGCAACATGTCTCACAAAGTGTGAAAGTGTTGATTTGGGCAGACAAATTCGCAAATATTTTCTCATTGCTGATTGACAACAGGGAGTGGGAATATGCCAAATCGCAGAAAGATATGATGTTGCCTAGTGAATGGCGGTCTCAGTTGTATAAATTCAGGGTGGAGGAGACGCTCAATAGCTGGATCAGGGCCTTTTCTGTGTTTGTGGCGATTACCGCCGAATGTTCACCTGCAATGCATCGAAGATGGCTTGTTATCAGAGAAGGATTATAATGTTCAGTGACAATCATGGTGGGGATACATGGAAGGAATATGACATAGCCTTCAGGAAAGCTAGGGAATTTGACAAATCGTTAGCCTGGGACAAAGTTGACTCAATTTCCTGGCATTCTCAGTTTACAAAGGGGCAATCTGCAGGCGCTAGCGCTAGCTGGAACAAGAGATATTCGCCCAAGCCCCATCGGCCATTTCAGCAGCCCTTTCGGTTAGCGCAAGGAGGGGGGGAAGTGGCCAATAAGGCCAGAGGTAATACAGGCAGGAAGGGCATGTGCTGGGATTTTAACAGGCGAACATTCACCAGGGCACCGGGCACGTGCAAATTCAGACATGCGTGTTACATATGCGATCACCCTTCCCACCCAGAAACGACATGCCGTTCAAAGGGCAGTACTTCAGGTAACAGGGGGAGAAGGAAACCTGAATAGCGAGGAACGCCCCAAGTCGCTCACTCCCCCATTGATGTGTTGGCTATGATTCCTTGGCTGAATAGATACCCAGACCATAACTCTGCAAGGATGCTGCAAGAAGGTTTCACACATGGTTTTCGGATTCCGGCTGGGGATATACCGGGACACCGCAGTGTAGGAACCAGTTGTCAGTAAAGCATAATCCAGGGGTGGTAGCGGCAAAAATTGAGAAAGAACTGAGCCTAGGTAGAGTAGCGGGTCCTTTCCTTGACATCCCGGTACCGAATTTTACCTGGGGGTGGTTCCAAAGAAAGAAAAGGGCGAATTTAAAATCATACACAATCTTTCTTCACCGAGGGGCTTATCATTGAATGATGCGATTGACGAGAGCATTTGCAGTGTGAAATATGCGTCTTTTGACCAGGCAGTAGAGATGTTGAGAGTTTTGGGCCCCGGGGTATTGATGGCGAAATCAGATATTGAGTCAGCGTTTAGACAACTGCCAGTGCATCCATCCGATCAACACCTGCTGGGTTTTTCCTATGAAGGGAAATATTATATGGACATGTGTATGCCCATGGGTTGCTCTAT
Organism: Lissotriton helveticus; assembly: GCF_964261635.1. Classification (NCBI taxonomy): domain Eukaryota; kingdom Metazoa; phylum Chordata; class Amphibia; order Caudata; family Salamandridae; genus Lissotriton; species Lissotriton helveticus. The sequence continues at coordinate 404,840,162 of NC_136069.1, read as the reverse complement.
TTCATGTGTCTACTTTGAAACATTCAGTTCATTCCTGGAATGGGTTCTAAGACAATCTACGGGCAACCAGCATGTGATGCATTACCTTGACGACTTTCTTTTGCTGGGGGTGGTGGGGTCGCAGGAGTGCGCGTGGGCATTGCGCGAGTTTTGCATGCTCATGCGTGCTTTTGGGGTCCCACTGGCACCAGGAAAAACTGTGGGTCCATCTACATGCTTGGAATTCTTAGGCATTGAACTTGACTCCGTTGAGGGTTGTTTCAGGTTACCCAAGGAAAAAATTGCGAGGTTCAGGGCAGCACTTCAACAATGTTTGGTGAAGGAGAAAGTCACATTACAGCAGTTGCAGCAGACTGTTGGCCAGCTGAATTTTGCACTAAGGGTCATCCCTATGGCATGCCCATTTTCCCGCTCAATTGTGCAACCAATGAAGGGCCTGCGAGACAAGCACCATCACACGAGACTGTCAGTCGAGGTTCGCCAGGACATGCGGATATGGATTGCATTTCTAGAGGATTTCAATGGCAGGGTACTGTGGGGTGCCCCCACTGTGACCTCAGCAGAGTTGAGATTATGGACTGACGCTGCTGGCAGCGTAGGGTTTGGCGCCATACTTGGCAACAAGTGGGTGGCGCAGAGGTGGCCCACTTGGTGGGAGGAAGGTGGTTTGACAGCAAACATTGGGTTCCTAGAACTGTTCCCAATATGGGTTGCTTTGCTGGTTTGGCCTGATCAATTGTCTAATCGATCCGTCATTTTCTGGTCGGATAACATGACGGTAGTGGAATGCATCAATCAACAGGCAGCATGGTGTAAATTGATACTCCGCCTTATGAAGGAGATTGTGCTAAGATGCATGAAGTTGAACGTGTAATTCAGGGCCAAACATGTTCCAGGGGTCTTGAATAACGCAGCTGATGCCCTTTCTCGCTTTAAGATGCAGGTATTCAGGGAGCATCTACCAGCTGCAGAGGCTTCACCAGCACACTTCCCAACAACACTTTGGCAGATTGGTGCCCCCAACTACAGGACCTTGTGGCAGCCAGCCTAGCACCCAGGACCAGGACAGCTTACGAAGGGGCGTTCAGGTCTTACTGTAATTTCCTGGGCAGGATTGGGAGGCCAGATGGGATTAGGAGGCACACTTTACTGGGTACATGGACACATTGCACAGGGAGGGGCGCTCAGCTGCGACAGCTAGCAGACACAAGGCAGCTGTTTCTTTCTTCGCACAGACAAAGGGGGCCAGGGATCCTACAAAGAGCTTCTTAGTACGAAAGGCGATGAAGGGGTGGCGGCACCTACAGGCAAACACCGCCGATGGCAAAAGGCCAATAGGTCTAGAACGGTTGGCAGTGGTATTGGTCGCCCTGCCTGACACATGCAGCTCTCCGGTAGAGGTACTCCTATTCAAAGCCGCCTTTTCCTTGGCATTTTACCGGGCATTGCGGGTGAGTGAACTGGTGGCTCGCAACAAACTTGACAGGTTGGGTGGTCTACAGTTGATAGATACTACCATACGGGGCGACTCGATGTGGGTGACCATTCGGAAATCCAAGACTGATCAGGAGGCTCGGGGGGAGAGTTTGGTGCTACACCGGGCACCGAACAACCCGTGCTGCCCAGTGTCACATGTGGAGGCGTACATCAGACAACGGGTGGGTGTGGCAATGGGAGCATTGTTAATACATGTGGATGGTACCCCGTTGACCACGTTTCAGTTCCAGAGAGTGTTAGCAATGGCTATCGTCAAAGCGGGTTTGAACCCCAAGGAATTTGGAACACATTCTTTCCGGATAGGGGCGGCCACTGAGGCCACTGCAAGGGGATTGCATGCCAACAGTGTGAAGAGAATTGGGGGATGGTCTTCCAATGCTTATAAGCGTTATGTGCGGCTGCACATGTTGTGAAGGTCAGTTCACCCCCTTCCCCTGACACCTGCCTTGTTTATGTTTACCTTTCAGTTTCTCGGGCCTGTGACGCAGGGCGGAAACTACTACAGGATCATCATACACAGCCATCAACATCTCAGCAACGGCAGGAAGATAGGAGGACGGCGCATGTAGTATGGGTTGTTGGTCATTCTAATGTGAAGCGTGCTAAACCAATTTTCCTTTCAGGACGGGGTAGACGGAGGGCAGAAAGCAGGGGTTTCAATGTCTCCTTTCATGGCAGAGGGGGGCTCCGCCTTAGCCAGCTTAGGGGCTACATCTCTGACTTACTTAAAAAACACGCCACACCGCCCTTAGTGGTAATCTTGCATCTGGGGTGGAACGATTTGGTGACGCTAGGCAGAAGGGTCTTTTTTTGTAAGAGATTATCTCAGCGGCGGGTTGACTGGCGAAGTTGTTACCAGATTGCACCATAGTGTGGTCACAATTGATACCTAGACTTCAGTGGAGGGGAGCTGAATCAGTCAGGGCGTTGAATCACTCGGTAAAGAGGGTCAACAATAAGATCGAGAAGCTGTTTCGAACACCTCACCTGCAGAATATCCCGCTTGGGTGCATTTGGGGAGATCAGTTCTACTTACGGGATGGGGTCCACTTGACAGAAGCAGGTAACGACCTATTGGTAAGGAACATACTAGCATGGTTAGAAGGTTCGACAAGGTACGTATGACCTTTCAGTGTAGGCATTTTAGGGGGGCCAGATAGTCGGTCAACTTTGCTGGCATGAGGCGGTAAGGTCAGCAGCAATTTAAGGTCCTTAGGGGGCGGCACCATTATCGAATGGGGTTCCCCAGGGGGAGGGGCCACTGGTCTCTCCTAGAACTTCAGGGGCTGGATATCCGCTTGCTTGGAAGGGTGTGGGGAAGGGAGTCACGCTTTTCTTGGGCTGGTAGCCACCCCGCACATGCACTTTGATGTCAGCAAATGGCGCGAGTGTAAGGGCCCTCCTTTTGGTTAAATGGAGTTCACGGAGCGTACAAGGGTAACCAAGAGAGGGAAGAACTCTCCCGGTAACCGGGCCCTTGTTGCGCAGGCGCACTCAGGCGTGAGGGCCTAGCTAGGAAAAGGATCTGACACTGGTTAACGACCTTGCCGTAGGCCCAGAAATTATTAGAATGCAAAATTGATGTAGGATGTTAGATTCGGTTAGGAAACACGCTGTATTAGACATTTGTTAAGGTTAGTCCTTCATACCTGTCTACCTTGCTGTAAATCGAATGTCTGAATTTTGCATTTAATAATTGTGTAAATAATGTTTATTTTCAAGTTTTAATTTTGTTTTCATATTTTATTAAATACGGCCGGAGGGTCGTGAGACTCCCTGCCTTCCAAAGAATTCTCTCGCCTGGTGATTACTACGTGGATGGTAAATATTGTTGCATGATGAGGGGGGGGTGGCCGGTAGTCCCAGACCATGTGGGCAAATCACTCGATCTCCCCGTGCCCAAAAAAGAAATGCAGACATAACTGTTGCGTGTTACTGAAATCTCGCATTGTGGGCAGTTAGTAGTTCAAAAAGGAATAAATTAAATTGTGACCATTATATAAACGCACTTACACAGCGACTGTGTTCGTTGTTCAGTACAGTTGGTGTCCATCAGTACAAGTCATAATCGGGGTACAGGTCACAAGAGGTAGTGACTTGAGGCAGCAGGCGCTCGAGTTATGCCTTGGTTTCATGGAAATGTGTTGTGCTAATAGCCGGTGGGACAGAGTTCAGACACTTGGGCGCACTCTTTAGATAAATAAAGTGGAAAAAAGTTGCATAATGGCATTAATTGCAGCACTGACACCAACTCATTCGAGTTCCTATACGCCAAGAAAGCTGCAGGGAATGCGGCTGGGTTCTGTGTTCGTGTTGCGCTGGAGCTCATTGAACTGCGGGCTCTTCTGTATTACGTTTTTGCTTGCATGAAGCACGCAGGAATGTTGATGAACCTGGTATGAATTAATAACTCCTAGAGTGGCGGCCACCGGGGGCCTCCCGCATGCCACTGAGTGAAAAGAACCCTGCGTTAATCTGAACTCTCACCCCGCCCTCCCAAGAATGTGCACCTCTTGTACTTTTCTCCCTGGCGATTTTTGTTTCCTTCTAGGAGGTGCTGTGTCATTATTATTTTATTATTTTTTGTTTCCCTTTGTACCTGGCACGCATGACTCCGAACTTGTTCAATTCAAAAAGGGCTGGCTGGGTGGTGGATGCCTGATAGATGGATGGGTCGATGGATGGATGCATGATGGATGGGTGCATGGTTTGCTGGCTGGGTGGTGGATGCCTGATGGATGGATGGGTCTATGGATGGATGCATGATGGCTGGGTGAATGGATTGGTGGCTGGGTGGTAGATTCATGATGGATGAATGAGTGGATGGATGGATGCATGATGGATGGGTGCATGGATTGGTGGCTGGGTGGTGGATGCCTGATGGATACATTGTGGATGGGTGGATGGATGGATGCCTGATGGATGGATGGATGGATGGGTGGATGGATGGATGGATGCATGATGGATGGGTGCATGGATTGCTGGCTGGGTGGTGGATGCCTGATGGATGATGGATGGATGCATGATGGATGGGTGCATGGATTGCTGGCTGGGTGGTGGATGCCTGATGGATTGATGGGTCTATGGATGGATGCATGATGGATGGGTGCATGGATTGGTGGCTGGGTGGTGGATGCCTGATGAATGGATGCCTGATGGATGGGTGGCTGGATGGATGGATGCCTGATGGATTGATGGGTGGATGGATGGATGCATGATGGATGGGTGCATGGATTGCTGGCTGGGTGGTGGATGCCTGATGGATGCATGCATGCATGATGGATGGGTGCATGGATTGCTGGCTGGGTGGTGGATGCCTGATGGATGGATGGATGCATGATGGATGGGTGCATGGATTGGTTGCTCTGTGGTGGATGCCTGATGGATGGGTGGGTGGATGAATGCATGATGGATGGGTGGATGGATGGGTGCCTGGGTGGTGGATGCATGATGGATGGATGGATGGATGGATGCATGATGAATGGGTGCATGGATTGGTGGCTGGGTGGTGGATGCTTGATGGATGGGTGGGTGGATATATGCATGATGGATGGGTGCCTGGGTGGTGAATGCCTGATGGATGAATTGGTTGATGGTTGGATGCATGATGGATGGGTGCATGGATTGCTGGCTGGGTGGTGGATGCCTGATGGATGATGGATGGATGCATGATGGATGGGTGCATGGATTGGTGGCTGGGTGGTGGATGCCTGATGAATGGAGGCCTGATGGATGGGTGGCTGGATGGATGGATGCCTGATGGATTGATGGGTGGATGGATGGATGGATGCATGATGGATGGGTGCATGGATTGCTGGCTGGGTGGTGGATGCCTGATGGATGGATGGATGGATGCATGCATGCATGATGGATGGGTGCATGGATTGCTCGCTGGGTGGCGGATGCCTGATGGATGGATGGATGCATGATGGATGGGTGCATGGATTGGTTGCTCTGTGGTGGATGCCTGATGGATGGGTGGGTGGATGAATGCATGATGGATGGGTGGATGGATGGGTGCCTGGGTGGTGGATGCATGATGGATGGATGGGTGGATGGATGGATGCATGATGAATGGGTGCATGGATTGGTGGCTGGGTGGTGGATGCCTGATGGATGGGTGGGTGGATATATGCATGATGAATGGGTGCCTGGGTGGTGAATGCCTGATGGATGGATTGGTCGATGGATGGATGCATGATGGATGGGTTTCCTTCTAGGAGGTGCTGTGTTATTACTACTTTATTATTTTTTTGTTTCCGTTTGTCACTGGCACGCATGACTCCGAACTTGTGCAACTCAAAAAGGGGGTGTACTCTGGGGCAGTTATAAAGAGGAGCCGCTTGGAGCCCCACTGTGTGAGTTCTGCACTGATCTCGTATTCCCTCGAGTCAGCCGGAAATAAGCTATGTAAATGATATGTTGTAATCATCCCGTTCTTAAGTACTTTACCTGTTGGTAAAACTGCTGTGCTGTGTACGATGGAAGCCAGCAGCAAAATGTTATCAGTAGATGGAGAAACGTTTAAATAATTGACAAGCAAATTCATTGGAATTTAAAGAAGAGGTGTGGTGACGCGTCCCTGAGAGCTCTGCTATGTCATAGAATCTGCCCGACAGATTCCATTACAGGCAGTTGCTCTCTGGCTCCATTAGTTAAGACATGTATCCGTGTCTCTGTGCTTAATAAACTTGTTCTCTATCAATCTGGCGACGATCGGAAAGAACAGGGAGAACTGAGTTCATCTTCAATGAACACGGAGGAAGATAAGAATCTTGTTACCGACTCACAGTGAAACCTGAAGTTTGAAAGGGGCCAGAGAACAGGTGAGATCCTTCCTTTTTCGCATTTACGTGTGGAAAAATAAACGTGACTTGACAATAATTTAGAATCAACTTTTAAAACTCGTTTCTACATTTAAAACTCTGTGCGCGATGGGGGGCTCGCGGGGGCAGCCGACCACAGGGAGGTCCCCCCCCCCGGGCGGTTTGGGAGGGGCGGGTGGGGTTTGAATAGCAGCCCTGCCGACGGGTTTTTTCTATTTTGGGCTTCTTTTCCTACTGAGGGTAGCCCAACATAAATTTACAAGGCTCCTCCTCCCGGCCACCATTTTAGGCTTGGTGACCTGGTGGCCGGGAGTTGCTCAGGAATTTTTTGAATTTAGGGTGCGTAGTGTTTGATATTTCTAGTCATGTCAGGTGAAGATTATCGCGTACTTGAAGCGATTAGGCTGCTTAGCGAAGCAGGCAGGCTTGACTTGGTGATTGGTGACGTCGCTGGGCCGTCTCGGCCGCAGCGTCAGGCCTCGGCTGGAGTGGCTGCCGTGGTGGCGGCCTGTGTAACCCCGAAGCGTTCCAGAACTGTCGGGGTAAGTGAGCGGGGCCGTTCTCGGGTGAAGAAAACGGCCCCGGGTGTGAAGGTGCGCCGTTTGGAGGAGGGTGCCCCTGGGTATGATGCGGGCGTTTTGTTAGTGCCTGCCCGCCCCTCTGATACGTTGCCGGCAAATTATGTGGTGCCGCTTGAGACTGTGCAGGTCTCGGCGGCGCATGGTAGGGCAGTGTCAGCCCCGGCTCAGCGGGGGAAGAAAGGAGCGAAGCACGGGGCTAAGCAGCGCTCGGCGTCTGCCTCCGCTGTTCGCGAGCGGCAAATTCCAGCGAGAGGGGCTGATGAGGCTCTGTACAAGCAGGCGGTTGCTGCGAAGGTTCGCTCGCTGTCTGTTCCTTCCCATTTGCAGGTTCAGGAGGAGATATTGGTTTCTTCAGCTGGGGACAATCTTGTACAGGGCTTGCCTCTTGGTAGGAAGGGGGGGGGGGGGGGGGGGTTTCTTCTCCGGCACGTTTATCTCCTTCGAGGCAGGGGTCGGCGCTTTTTGAAGTAGGTTTACAGCAACAGGCTGGGCTCTCTGATCCACAATATGTGTTGGAGGCGCCTTATAGCCCCTTGTTGTTTTCTCCAGCAGCCTCCCATAGGGAGGAAGTGGTGTCTGTTCGTAGTGGGTCTGTGGGGGGAGGGGGAGGGGGCACAGGTTGGGGGATGGGGGGTGATGTTTTGCAGTCTCAGGGTCATGATTTTGGAGTTTTACGTTCTCCTCCTCAAATTGGTACTTTTACTGGGGCTGGGTCTCAGCATGTTTTCCGGGTGGCGGCTGGTTTTCCTTCCCAGTTGCGTGAGCAGACACACAGTGTAAGGAGTAGGTCTTGGGAGGGGCTGGATGTTTTCCGTCTTGGGCAGAAGGTCTTCGGGAAGGGAGCTGTGGTATGGGTTTCAAGGAGCTAGATAAACAAAAAGGTTTGGGTGTCACTTTGAATTTTCCAGGTTTAAAGGTAGGGCGTCGGGGGGGGTCACAGAGTGGTCATGAAGAGGTTCGTGGTGAGAGTGGGGAAGGGAGTGGTCAGGTTTTAGGTCCAGCGTCGGCCTTAGTGCAGGAAATGTTGGATTGGAGTAGTGATAATGAGGAGATTGCACCTTCCCCTCCTATGTGCAGTGTTTCATTTCAGACAAAGGTCCCAGTTTTTCAGAGGGGTGAGCAGATACAAGGGCAGTCTTTAGGGTGTATGGTAGTAGGGTCTGGTGAATTTGGAGTTTTTGGTAGTAAGGGACCCGGCACATCAGTCCAGCCTTTTTCTTCATAGGGTAGGGAGCGTCATGGAGCAGCGGACTCGGTAGGGCGAAGTGCGACCCAAGTGCGCCGAGGAGAAGGGAGGGTGGAGCCTAGCGCGGCACATTCCGTACCATCGGGGGATCCCGGCGCGGTCAGCAGATGCAGGTCAGGCGCGACCTCGCTGGCCCCAACGTCTTCTCAGCATCAGCGGATGGATCTACCAGTGGACACTTTAATTAAGAGTGGTAGGCGTGTTGAGGAGTACCGGCGGGTACAGTCGGCTCCCCCGCAAAAAGTTCAAGAAAGGGTTGGTAAGACCCATGCAGGTTTACAGAGTTATGAGAAAGCGAATCAGAGTGTGTTGGTGCTAGGCCCTCCAAGGTTGGAGGAGTCTTTGTTATTGGACTATGATGACGATAGTCCTGAAGAAGGTGAATTGCGTGATGATGGGATTGGGGGAGGGGCATTTTCATGCTTCTCGTAGTCTTTTACCGGCACCAGTGGTGGTGCGACCCAAGATAGCGATGTCTGGAGCAGGTCGAGAGTGCGGCCCTTCGGTGAGGGTTCCTCGGATAGTGGACAATGTGGAACATATGGAATGGAGATCGGGTCCGGGGCAAGCCCCATTGTTACGCCCAGGTGAGCTTTCTAAACCACGGGCCAAACCAAAAATGGTGTCTGTGGGGACGGGGGGGAGGTGCTGTCAGAGGGTAAAGACGGCAAATTGCACAAAGGTCGTTATGTTAAGGATCAGGGTGTGGGCACAAGCGACGGTGAAGGAAGTCTGGGCAATAAGGTGGAGAGTAGTATGAATACAGAGGCTGTTGAAATAGTCAAGGACACTCTTCATAGTAAAGAGTTAAAGATAAAGAAGCTGCCTTATATGGGTGTTACCAAGCCTCTGGGTGCCCATTTAATGTTATCCACAAAAGGGAGGATTTGGAAGGGTGAGTATGTCGAGATATTGAAGTTACTACACAGGGAGGTACGCTCTAAAGAAGGGTCAAAAGAAGAGGAGTATGAGTTGGCCAAGCGCCCTAAAGTTCCCTTGACCATTGAGAACTGGACAGCAGCTTTTTTAATATACGCTAGTGTATATTGTGAAAAGTTTCCTGAGCGCTGCGTTGCACTTTTCAAGTATATGGATGTCATAAGAAAGGCACAGATAACAGGTAGCGGCTTTGCTTGGGCACAGTATGATGAGGAGTTTCGGGCAAGAATGGCATGGGATTCTGAGGCAAAATGGGGTGAATTGGACACGGATCTCTGGCAACATACGATGGGTGTCCCGGCCAGTGGTAAGACAATTTTTACTGCTAGTGGCTTACCGTTAGTTTATCGGCCCTTTCAAGGAAAACCCACCCGGGGAGGGGTGGGTAGTGCAACCACACAGTCCGCCATGGGAGCATGTTGGGATTTCAACAAAGGCATGTGCACTAGGGAATATTGTAGATTCCGGCATGAATGCTCTCAATGTGGAAGAAAACACCCATTGGCCAAGTGCTGGGGGCCTCGGCCTTCAGGGGGACAACAGTGGCCACAACAGAATACTAGTGCAGGGGGTTCTTCACAGCAACCGCAGCCAAACAGGGGGGGAGGAATAATGCAGGGGTTGGGCCCAAAGGCTCATACTCCGGTTAAAGTAGATCAGCTTGCGGAAGGACTGAAGGGTTATGGAGATGCTAGGACTCGTCAGTTGTTACTAACAGGTTTCAAGGAAGGATTCCGTCTTGGTTATTCAGGGCCGCGGCTGCGGCGTTGGTCCAGAAATTTAAAATCGGCTGATGAACATAAAGCAGTGGTGCAAGAGAAATTGAACAAGGAAGTAAGGGAGGGGAGAATGGCAGGTCCTTTCGATGATTGGCCTTTGGTTGATCTGATTGTTTCACCCTTTGGTGTGGTCCCTAAGAAGGAGGCAGGTCAATTCAGACTTATCCAACACTTGTCATGGCCGGAGGGGTCCTCGATTAATGATTTCATTGACGAGGAAGCTGCTTCAGTGTCCTATTCTTCAGTAGATGTGGCCATGTCTTTGGTGGTGAGTGCAGGGCATGCAGCAGAAATGGCAAAATGCGATATAAAATTTGCATTTCGGTTGCTTCCAGTCCATCCTGAAGATTGGAATCTTCTGGGGATCCATTTCCATGGGAAGTGGTACGTGGACAAAGCATTGCCAATGGGTTGTTCAATGTCCTGTGCTCTCTTTGAAACTTTTAGCACTTTTCTGCAATGGTTTTTCACGCAACATACTGGACACCAGTTAGTAACTCACTATTTAGATGATTTCTTTTTTGTAGGCGCTCCAGATTCTTCAGAATGTCAGTCTGCTCTGGTTACATTTCAAAAGCTCATGGATATTTTGGGTGTTCCGTTGGCCCCTGAAAAGACAATGGGCCCTTGCACGACCATGTCTTTCTTGGGTATTGAAATCGATTCAAATGCAATGCAGGCACGCTTACCAGTTGAAAAAAAGGACAAAATGCTTGAGCTTTTGGAAGCAATGTTGCAGAGAACAAAGGTTACTGTCAAAGAGGTGCACATTTTGTTGGGCCATCTCAATTTTGCATGTAGAGTGGTCAGAGCTGGTAGAACTTTCTGCAGGCGCTTGGGTAGGGCTCTATCCGGGCATTATTTGCCTCATCATCATGTGCGATTATCAGCAGGGGTCAGAGAGGATCTGCGCATGTGGATGTTTTTCCTGCGCTCTTTCAATGGAGTTCCTTTGTGTAGGGAGGAGGACTGGATGTGGGATGTGCAGATTTTCTCCGATGCGGCAGGCAGTGATGGTTTTGGTTTGTACTGGCAGGGCAGGTGGTATGCAGAGCAGTGGCCAGTTGGATGGAGGAATGATGGCAGGAGCATTACCGTTTTAGAATTTTTTCCAGTGGTGGTGGCTCTGACACTGTGGGGTCACGAATTTGCTCACAAGAAAGTGCTGTTTCCCATTGACAACTTGGCTGTAGTAGAAATAATCAACAGGCAGTCAGCCAGGGACACCCAGATTCTGAAATTGTTGTGAGTCTTTGTGTTAGGTTGCCTCAGGCATGATATCAGCTTTAGGGCTCTACACATTCCTGGTGTGGACAATGACATTGCGGATGCTTTGTCTCGTTCACAGTGGGAGAGATTCCATGGGCTAGCTTCGGAGGCAGACAGGACACCGACCCCCATGCCGGATCATCTTTGGAATGTAGGCGACACAGGGTCCTACAGTTGGTGGTAGGTTCTCTGTCAGCTTCTACTAGGGCGGCGTATGACTTGGCTTGGAAGGAATTTTTGTTATCTGGGGCCTGCAGACGTGATCCTGGCTGGAGTCAGTCAGAAGATGTAATTCAGTTTATCCTTGTTTTAATGGATAGAGGTCTCTCCAGGGTTACCATAGCCGGAAAGTTGGCTGGTATTTCGTTCATGGGCAACTTGTTTTGGGGTTATTCCCCTTCTGCTGGGGAAGTTGGGAGGAGGATGTTGGAAGGCTGGTCCCGGGAGTGGGGAAAGGCCCACATGGTGAGGAACCCTTTGTCTTGGCAGAATTTAGCCCGAGTGTTGGAAGTGTTGCCATTTATTTGTACGAATGAGTTTGAAGCTTGCCTTTTTGCAACGCTCATGGTTTGGATGTTTTTTGGGGCTTTTAGAGTGTCAGAATTGTTAGGTTCTAAATTGCATGGGGGGTGTTATGGAGGGATGTTCATTTGTCAGAAAGGGGTGTGCACTTATGGCTATCTCATTCAAAAACTGACCAAAAAAGGAAGGGCAAAGGTATTTGGTTGGAGGCATCTTCTCCTTCTGCGACGTGTCCTTTGCTGTGGGCGCGGCGTTTGTGGGTTTTGTCGGGGGGGATACTTGAAGCTGGTGTGTTTCAACAAGAGGATGGCTCTAGGGTTACAGACTATCAGTTACGCATGGTGCTGCGGAAAGCGTTACGCTATATTGGTCTTGATGATAAGCATTATAGTACTCATTCCTTTAGGATTGGGGCTGCAACGGAGGCCAATAATAGGGGATGGTCACATGAAGACATCATGCGCTTAGGGCGTTGGTCCTCTAACTGTTTTCAGCGCTATGTACATAATGCAGCAGGGGAAGCGCTTGCGTCCTCCTCTGTGTCTTAAAATCTGGTACTGCTTTTCTTTTTCAGGTTCTGTGGCTGGCCCCCGTTCCGCAGTTATGACCATATGGATCGTTGGGCACTCATTTGTAAAACGTGCCCATGTTCAAGCATGTAACAGTTATTTTGGTCCTCTGCTGGGTTTCAATGATCGATTGTTTAATGTTATTTGGAAAGGAAAAGGGGGTATGCTTTAAACTCTTGGTTGGTTGGGGATACATGCCCTGATGTGCTGGTTATTCATCTTGGTGAGAATGATTTATGTGGGGTTAAAGGTGTAGTTCTCCTGAGGGCTATGAAGAAAGACCTCTCCCTCTTGAAACAGCAGTGGTCGGGTTGTCATGTGTTATGGACGGAGTTGGTCCCGCGGAGGTCTTGGAGAGGTGCGATTAAACCCAGGGTGATTGATAAAGCACGTAAGAAGGTGAATCCTGAGGTTTCCAGGTTTTGCAGAGGGCTTGGTTTTGGTCAAGTGTCGCATAGCGATATTCGCTATGACACTTTGGAATTTTTTCGGGGTGATGGGGTTCACCTCTCCAGGATTGGTATGGATCTGTACCTTTTGGAGTTGAGAGAAGTTTTGTCTCGTTGTTTGCAGATTCAGAATTTCATGGGATAGGTTTTGTTTTTGTTTTTATAAATTGACTTTTTTGGGGGGCAGAAAGGGGGGTACGGTTTTCCCGCCGCTTTCTGGGTGGTGGAAATTGGTGGTGTTTGCCAGGATTGGCGGGATTGTAGTTGGCATTGGTTGATTTGGGGCATTGTCAAGAGAATTTGGGCAGGATGATTTGTTGGGGTGGTTTCAGAGTTTGGGGTATCAAGAGTTGTTGGAGGGCGAACTGGGGAGTTTGTGTTATGGTTTCGGGGATTGGATATGTTGAATTTATTATGCGGGGTTATTGCACTGTTTGAACTGTAATAATGTTATGTACGGGCGGGGGCGGGTTTGATGACGTTTTAGGGGCGGGGTTTGTGATTGGGGGTTAAGGTAATATTCTATTTAGTGAGGTTTAGTTTTGTAAGGCGTTTGGCAGAGGTTTTATTTCATGTAAATGTGCACCTGTTTCAATAAAGCGGCCTTTTTCACACACACAATTTTGGTCTGGTGGTCTGCTCACTCCCCCCACCCCTCCCTCCCAATACACGCAGCGCGAGCCTGTGCACGCGAACCGTGTGAGCGGTAGCAGCGCGAGCTCCTCCTTACAGACTTTGTGGACAGTGCGAGGACAGCGCGAGGCTTCGCACGGCAGCCAATCAGGTTCCTTACAATGCAGCCTGTAACGGCAGCTGAACCCCTCAAAACAGATATCTGACAAAGGAAAGAAGAAGATGGTGAAAAGGGGGTGACATTTTTGGCATATTCTTGTACTAATGATATTACTGATGACCATCCAAAGGGTCATTGCCGCCAGATATTGCCACTTACTGCCCCATGTCTTTTTGTGTCTCATTCCCTAAGTGAGGTGTAATAAGCCTAGTGAGTTAGCAATCCGTTCCATGGTCAGTAGTTTTACACGAATGCTTTGGTGCCTGACGCGTGCCTTGTATGTAGCAATCATTCAGTATAAAAAAGACAAATTCGTGCAAAGCAAAGATGGCACATTTAGAATGTCTTAGTTTAAACTAAGCAGATTTTGTAGCGAAATGTTGGTTTGAACAAACTAAAGGCTTTTCTGGTCTGAACAAAATAGTTAACCTTCTTCATTTCTCTCAGAAAGGAGTCAAAACTTACATATTCTCAGGAGAAAAAAAAACAGAAATCAAATTTGATCCAAAGTTTCTCATTGCACTTAGAATTGTACAAATCATCATTAAAAGTATTAGTATTCTTTTGTAGATGAGTGCTGTTTCACTATGCTACACAAGGATATTTAAAACATAGATATATTTCTTTAAAATAGCCCCTTAAAATTATTAGTGTGCTTGCAATATACTTTTATAAAGTGAACAAATTATTTTTAAGGGTGCATCCAGAAAAAGTGCATGAAATATTTTTAGAAACGTGCAGAGATGTTTAAAAGACGTACATGATCTGTATTAAAAGGACACAATTATTTTACAATTTCAGATGTTTTTGCAAAATGAACATAATTTACAAAAAACTAAGAATCATTAAATGTTCTCAACATAATTTGAAAAAAATGTTTTTGGGTGGATGGGTGGATGGATCGGTGGGTGGCTGGATGGATGGGTGGGTGGCTGGATGGATGGGTGGGTGGATGGATGCATGATGGAGGGGTGGATGGACGGGTGTATGGTGAAATTTTGTAAAGAATTTTTGAAGGAATTTCATGGGGACAATTGGTGATGGATGCACATTGAGTCCACGCCCCCTCTCCTGCCTTCCTCTGTCTGTCGGACACCAGCCCAACTACAGGGAAAGCTTCTCAAGAGGACAGATCCTCCCCATACGGCCCCCTCTCGAAATATGACATGTTTTGTCTCAGCCCTATAGCCTCTCTCTCTCTCAAAGGCATGGCACTGCATGTGATTGTATACTTCTTGGTCATTTTACCACAACCATCCACGCTGTACGACACTTTGGGTACACTGGCATGGTCATGAGCTGACAGCCTTTCTGAGATCGAACACTCATGGTTGATATGTGGTAGTGGAGAGGATGTGGTCTCACAGTTATAGAGGGTGGACCTTGAAGCTCGAGAACTGGGTTCGAGTCTCGGGCAGGATGTTCAACATCCTGTGAATCTGGGCAAATTACTTAATCTCTCAGCGCCTACCCAAAACTGAATGTGTTCGCCTGTAACGTAACTGGTGCTCATGTAAAGCAATGCGATACCTTCAGGTTGAGTTTGCGCTAGTTAAAAGTCCTGGGGGGGGAAACCATATTCAGACATACTGGTCATTGATTCTGAGCACCACTAAGGATATAAGGGGAATTACTCTTCATCCTGATGCCCTGGTGATAATGCTAGGTTGCACTGGAGAAATTAGTTCCTACACACTCTCGTGGAATTGTGAAAATTGTTGATGGGTGCATGATGGGTGGGTGGATGTGTGGATAGGTGGGTGGCTGGATGGATGGGTGGATGGATGGATGGGTGGATGGATGGGTGTATGGATGGGTATATGGATGGCTGAAAGGGTGCATAGTCCGGCCTTTGTTACCAAATTGCACGCTAATCTAAATGGTTCTAGGCGTAAGGTTTTCTGAAACTGGTGTATTGTAATTGTTGTAGGGATATACCCTACGACTCAATAATACCAGTTTTGTCTCTTAAAACAGGCCATCAACACCGACAAGCTTTGTCTGGATATTCAAAGCTAGAAACCCTATGAACGAAGTAATTCCAAGTGGACAACAACTATACAGGTACATGACTGGTATTTTGTAAGGGCTATTACGCCCGACAATTATCTCGCAAAGTAATGTGTTGCTTAGTCCCATGGACTTTCATTCCTGAGCTGTCTTGCGTAGTAATTGTTGTAGGGATATACCGTACGGCTGAATAATACCACTTTTGTCTCTTAAAATAGGCCGTCAACACCGACAAGCTTTGTCAGGATATTCAAAGGTCTAAACACTAAGACCAAACTAATTCCAAGTGGACAACAACTATACAGGTACATGACTGGTATTTTGTAAGGGCTATTATGCCCGACAATTATCTCTGAAAGTAATGTCTCATGGACCTTAATTTCTGTGCTGTCTCGCGTAGTACATAGTAGTATACCGCCAACCCAATTTTCTTTTGCTGTTACAGAGTCTCAAAGGGAACGGAGTTGCAAGGCAAGCAACATTTTTGGGTGTCACCGCAAAGTGCCAGAGCACAGTGTACAAAAAGGTAAAAGAGCTTACATTGAGAATTTGTGAGCAAACCAATTGTTTTTGTAGCGAAATGTTTTAGGTGCTGATGTACGTAATCATTTCTATTGTATACCAAAATGTGTAGGGTTATGGCCGCTATCCCAATCATTGTTTTTAGGTCTCGCCTAAGCCATCACGTTAGTGATGCTTTGGCAAGATATTAAGTAGGGGCTTTCAAAAATGCTCCCAAAGGCTTTTCCAGGCGGATTGCCTACAGTGCATGTGAGGAGTATTGCTCTGGGAGTATTTAACCCCTTAGCTTCTGCACATGCACGGTTTTAGCCCCCTCAAGATCCTGTCAGTAGAGGATCCCTGTATTGTCTGCTTCTCTACCCCCATTCGCACACAACCTCTCACTCTTGTTACACCCCCTTCCACATACCAATAACAATCTGTGCGACATAATTATATGCTACATAATTACAGTGCACCCAACGTAACATACACCAGAAATACCACTCAGTGCCACATAATTACACGCCACATAATTACACTGCACGCAATGCAACATACACTCCAAATACCACTCATTGACACATAGTACACACCACATGATTACACTTTATTGAATGCAACTTAGACTCCTCACAATGCCACTCAGTGCCACATAATTACACTCTACTGAATGCAACATACACTCCACACCTATACCACTCAGTGCCACATTATTATATACTCCATAGCATCCACTTCCCCGTTATTTATGTCCTGCTCTCCCATAACAAAAAAATGATAACAACCAAGCATGAGAACAGGAAGTACTTGCCAGCAGTGCAAGCACAAAAAAAGTAGAAGACAAGTTTTATGTTAAAATCTTTTTGTAATCAGGTTGTTCAGTTGTATATAATGTTGCCTTTCTTTGTATAAAGGTAACAAAACTGCTTAACGCTTTTTATTATAAGTTTTCAACATAATGCACAGCAGCCACAATGCTCGACAACACAGCCAAAAGTTCGGCTAAACACATCAGGTCCCAAAGGCGAGACCTATTGGCAATGCCAATGCTTGTTTCCTTTTTTTGGAAGTCATTTACCTATAACTGTCTAAACCTTTTACGACTTGCAATAGCAAAAAATGTTCCTGTCTGTGTCTTGGAAATGATTCCCTTTGCTTTTTTGTTTACACGAAATGTCGGATCCGAAGATGGCCAAATACATCACCTCCAGCAGAGGAAACTAAAACACAGTGGTTATATATATTGTAAGGAGAGACATTCGGAGCCACGGGGTCATTGGCGGTGTGTCCAATACTACTCCAGCCATTGCAGAAGCCGAGCAGTTACTCTGGGTGACTCTGTTTTAAGAAGCACCGACCATAACCACTCTGCCTCTGCAACTGCAATTGAAGTGAGAGAATTTATAAATGAAATGAAAGTGATTGCAGGCAACTCCAATGACCCGTGCGCTGCTATTTTAAGGGAGGTATCCCAAAACATTCCTGAACATGTTGCTAGTAGTATGCCCACTATTCCAAACTTGCGGCGAATAATCCACCGTAAGAAACAGGCAACAAATCCTAAACACGTTACATCACAAACCTTTTCAGATATAACAATTCCTCGTGAGCTTTCTCTTCCAGTTGTGAACGAACCGTTTCTATTATATGACAATAAAAATGCTCAAAAGCGTATTTTAATATTTAGTACCCCCGTAATCTAACTAGGTTGGAAAACAGTGATGTTTGGATGATGGATGGTACCTTTAAAAGTACTCCCACCCCTTTCACCCAAATATACACTATTCACAGCTATGTTAACAGCACAGTAGTTCCTTTAGTGTACAGTTTACTACCCGACAAACAATCCTCTACATATACAGAATTTTTGTCAGTCCTAAAATTAAAAATTCCAAACAAAAGTCCGAGAAAAGTAATCATGGACTTTAAATTACCAATGCTCAATACTATAACCAAATTGTACATGGATACCCAAATCCAAGGATGTTTTTTCCACTTTTCTCAGGCGTTTTGGCCGTAAAATCCAAAAAACATCTCTAATTGAGGATTATGCGACTGACTGCAAACTACAGTTTGAGCTTAAAAATCTAACCGCACTTTGCTTTGTTCCTCCTGACACTGTAGATGAGTACTACACATTGATTACCTAGTCTAAGTACTTTATAGCAAACGAAGACAAATTGGCACCAATTTTTAATTATTTTGAAAACACATGGATTGCCCATCTAAGCAGGTCAGGTCACCGGAGGAAACCATGTTTTCTTGTGGACTGGTGGAACTGCTACTCGACCTGCTTAGAGGGAGGAGCAAAGACAAACAATGCCATAGAGGGTTGGCACAACTCTTTAAACACAAGTATTTTCAAACCGCACCCTAATTTCTACCATTTTGTAGAGATTTTGAGAAAGGAGCAAAGGTACCAGGAAATGCGCATGTCACAATCGTTAGCATGTACTTTAAATCCACGTCTTTCCCATCGCACAAAGGAAATGTCTGCTCGACTATTGGCAGCACTAAAACTTTTATCCTTGTCTTGTAGTGGTGAGCCTCAGCAGGGCCTACCAGTGCTAGGGGTTCTCCCTTCTCATGCACAGAGTCCTCAGACAAATAAGAAGAAGTTGGCACAGAAACTGGAATAGAAAAAACAGAGTTGATTAACCTCAAGAGGTGGTACTATATTCACACAGCACCCTTCGGCAACTGTATGAAGTAGCACACTGAATGGAAAGAGCATGGCCCTTTTATACCCACACAGGGGCTCAAAATAAGGCGGTACAAGCACACAGTGCTGAGTTTCGAGACATATAAGGTCATACAGAAAATGCAGGGTCGACAAGTAGGAGGAGCTAACAGTGTCCAGTTTCTAGTAAACACATCCTGACAGATATAAATTGACAACAGCTGCAAGCTCAACTGAGCATGTGCAGAACAGGAAAGGTCTAAATATATCTCGTCTCTGGGCATATTTCAAGAGCAGTTAACAGGAAGGTAGGACAGAGCACATGATGAGCACATGGCAACATGTGGCAGACAAAATGGCTGCCACAAATACAAAATAGAGTCTGCACAATGTTACAATAGTTGCTGAATACAGCATGTCTTCTGCTAATGCTCAATCTAGCCGCTGCCAAATTATAACAGTCTGTGGTTAGTGACTACCTAGCTTAAGTTGCACATATACTGAATTCCTTTGCCTAGGAATGTTTGTACATTTCTGTGTAACATCAAACAAGAATGCAAAATGAGAAATCATGGCATCATTGTTTCCAGTGCAAATAAAATGTAAATAATGTCAGTAATTCCATAAATCTAGAGTATCAATAAAATAAATCAGAAGTATCTATTTAGGTGTTATCAATACAATGTAATACAAATAAAAATTGACGGATTTTCCCTTATTCTTTTGTGTTATTATTTGTTGGCACAAAACTGCAACAGTTAGTTAAATGAACGTTTGCTAGGTGATGAGCGCATTCAGTTTTGTTTCCGGGGTGTGCGTGCGCAGTAGCAGGGTAGCGCTTTACACGGGCCGCAAGTCGACCACCCATCCATCATGCATCCATCCATCATGCATCCGTCACCCAGCCACCCATCCATCCATCCACCCACCCATCCATCCACCCATCCATCATGCATCCATCCATTGACGCATCCATCCATCACGCATCCACCACCCAGTCAGCAATCCATGCACCCACCCATCATGCATCCATCCATTGACCCATCCATCTGGAAAACCAGAATAACCCACTTACAGGGTCTCGGCGGCAGGGGAACCGTCCAAATCTTCCATACCCTTCATACGTAGTAAAAGGAGACACAGGAGGCTTCGTCTGCAGGAGGAACCCAGATTTATTTCAATAGCCCGGGCTATTGAACAGAGTCCCAAGCTAGTCAAAGACAAGACAGAGGAGGCTGCTACTTAAATCCATAGCTAACAAGCCTTATTATACATTTCTTATTTTACACCTTCTGGCTGCCAGACCATTGTTCAATCAGGGCAGTGTTTGTTGTTGATTAGCCGGATCCAGATGGTGTTTGTAGTTAGTGACCTGGTCAAGGCAAGGTGGTACACAGTCAAATGTTAGTTCTGCTTTGATCGGGCTTGGTTTCCTCAGGTTTCTTTGCCCAGTTGCCTTGATCAAAAGCCCCGGCTTTACGAGCCTTTCTCCGATTGTCTGGATGAAAGTTCAGCAGTCAGATCATTGTCCAGACAACCTGATCATGGTGTCAAGGATGTTTTATCAGGCTGGGAGCAGGAGAGGAAAAATGAATCATTCACTCGGGGTGAGGGCCATGTGGCTTTCTGATGAACTGCAGAGAACAGGGACTTGGGCGGGTGACAGTTCCTGGGCAGAAATGCAGGCCTGCAAAAATTGATTTTTGTCGTGCTGATAGAATTTTCCTCGTACATCAGGAAAAACGACCAGGTGGGTCCTGTGAAAGTGTTTGCCACGAGATGGCAATGCAAAAACCAATGGAGTCCTGTTAAAAATGATTGTCGATCGAAAAATACTTTTCCTCAGGCCCTCCTTTTGCCATAGAGTGGCAAATACTTTAGGAAATGTCAATGTTCATAAGGCCATCTGTTTCTTGCTGGATCATCACCATCATATTGGTGTTGTGAATGTTTGATGGCGGAGGCTTGATGGTCTGCACACACATTTAACAGAGCACTGGCAGGCACTGAAAACATAAACTGCAGGAGACCAGGACAGCTACTCCTAATGCAAGGAAGATGAGGACCCTCCAACCCCACTGGGAAAGAAGGCCCCAGATCCAGCCGGTGAGGGACCAGTTGCCTTCATCCAAATGTACTTCAGAAGAGAGACGATGCAGACGTTGGATGGCATCGTATACTGTAGGTGCGTTGTACGGGATATACACGCAGCAGCTGGAGCCGATCAATTTACATACACCACCACGATCAGCCAGGATGACGTCTAGGACCATTCTGTTCTGGAGTGTTATGAGGCGGTCCGCCTGCATCTCTGCAGTGATGTTGGAGAGGGCACCAGCTGTTACTGTGATGGTGGCCTCTAGGACCTTGGTCAGTCCTCGTATAGCGCGACTGTTTGCCATTGGGCCCTAGAAAGGAAGCATACCTTTAAAGAAGTCCGCTGTATCTTCGGCTGATATGACGCTCCTACGTGAGCGGCGCAGGGCGCCCTTCATTGACAGATGGTAACCCCCATGGGTGGAATATGTTGGTGGGAGGAGGAAGGCCAGATAGCAGGTACCAGACCAGTTACGGGGGAGCCAAGTGTAGGATGCAGTTCCACAGATAAAATAGGTGTTGGGGGATTCCACCAGCTTCGTACGAGATGTGGAGTTTAGTGTTTTAGTGATGTCACATATACTGGTGCCAACTTTCTTAGTCCCTAGGCCATGGATGCAGACCCGGCCTTGCACATTTATGACACTCATAGTGTCTCTTTCATTAGGCAGTATCTTTCTGGTGCGAACCTGGAAAATGTTTGTCGAGTGGTGGAGTTGAATACTACCATCTCACCGAGTACATCTGGTGGTAGTAGAAATGTGGAAGAGCTGGTCGGGCAAAAAGGAGCATTGGTATTGCCAGATCTGTTCCGCCAGAAGTCATCATGGAATGTACCAAGGACAAGATGGGCAGTACCATTGACAGTGTAGGCCTCCTGCATCAACATCCACCATGCAAGACAAGACCCAGAGATGGAAAATGGATAAGGAAAGAATGGGACAGGATGTAACATGGAATGTGGCATCAGTCCGCACACCCAGGAGTTGGAAGTGTTCATGATCAGTTGGTGATGATGCAACATTTGGATGAAGGTGTTGTTGAAAAATTCTGCACGGCGGGGTAATTCGTGGGCTGGTAGTGTATAGTACTGATGATCTGCAGGAGTCGGGGTAGGAGTCGGTGATGTAACAGGATGGAAGATCAGTAAGAGACAACCAAGGATAGATTGGGGGAGGGAGACAAACAGCGTCACCACGGTGGCCATGAAGCATCTACTATGTCGGAAACTGGCATCTTGTTTCTGGATACAGGTGTTTGGGAAGGCGGCTATTGTGCTAAGCCAGGGACCCCTAGTGGCTGTCTCTGATTGGTGGTTGTTTCACTGGATGCAGGGGCCGAGGGCTCTTATGGTTTACCTCAGTTTTACAAACAGCACTACTGTCAGCCTGGGAGGATCACAGCCCTGCAGCCTATTGGCACTTGGCGAAGTCAAGGGCAAGCCTTCCCTCTGGAGAGTAAGTTATATCTGTCGGAAGCAGGGACAGTATGGTCGGGAAACAATTGTTCTTGATGCTGAGCAGTGTTAAGGGAGGGTTCCACCCTTCCTCTTAGTATGTTGTCACTCTCCGCTTCAGTGGATATAGAATGCAGTCTGGCATCGCTGAATGGGACAAAGGTTGGAACTGTCTCTGTCTCTATGTCTCCCAGTCCTTCCCTCACCCACTGATCATAGGGGAGAGGCAGAGGGACACGCCGGCATTGGGCAGAGTGTACCCAGTTCTTTCGACCATCCACTTTCACAGCGGTGCGGGTTGCTAACAGCACTTGACGGGGTTGTGTCCAGCAGGGCTCGAGGCTCTTGGTCCGCTGGAAGTTCTTCACCAGGACCCAGTCGCCAGGTTGGATGACATGTCCTGGGCCCTCGCTTTTGTTGGGTATGGCCTTGTGCACCTGGTGATAAAGAGTACGAAAGGTGTTGGTTAGAGTGTACAGGTAATCAGTCAATACAGGGTATTCAACATCCGACAGTTTCTTAGGTCGAGGGACACCCCAGACATTGGCAGGCCTCCTGAACACAATTTCAAGGGGTGATAATCCTATCCTGGTGTGGGCCGTTGTTCTTGTGGACAGTAGGGCCAAGGGGCAGAGCATCAACCCAAGTGACACCTGTCTCGGCTACTATTTTGGCCATTTTGTTTTTTAAGATGCCATTGTATACCTCCACTAGACCTGCTGACTGGGGGTGGTTGGCGGTGTGAAATGTTTGTTTTACGCCTAATGCTGTACAGACATAATCCATGATTTGAGCTGTAAAGTGTGTCCCGTTGTCACACCAGACCAAGCGGGGCAAACCAAAGCGTGGGAGGTACTCCTTGAGTAGCACTTTGGCGGTAGTGATAGCAGTGCAGTCTTTGGTATGCTTCCACCCATCGATGAATGCACAGACCACTACCAGGACATATTTTAAGTTAATGCACCTGTTCATCTGGATGTAGTCCATTTGGAGGACTTCAAACAGGAAGGTAGGAGGAGACGTGCCTTTTCCTGGGTTGTACATTAGGCAAATCATACATGTTTTAACCAGCTTTTCAGCATATGCTGGTATTTTGGAGTTGTACCATGTAGGTTCCAACAGTCTGCAAATTCCTTTTGCGCTAATGTGGGCAGGACCATGGGCCATTGTAACTACTGCCAGCAAGTGACTGTCAGGCAACATCCATTGTCTTTACATAGTCGTACGGACCCAGCAACCATCACTTCCCTCCTTTGCTAAGTGATCTTCCCACGCTCTTAGTTCTTCAGGAGTAGTATGGGACTGAATGTCAAGCACACTCTGTACTGTATTTTCAACCATGCCCCCTTCTGTCACCCATCTGGCAGGACCTTCTACATCCATTCCTTCCCTTTTCCTAAGCACTGTTTGTCTGGCCTTCTGGTCAGCCAGAGCATTGCCTTTCCCGACATCGTCTGTCACTTTCTTATGGGCTTTACATTTTATAATGGCCACCTTTCTGGGGAGTGTCAGAGAGTCTAACAGTCGGTGAATTAGAGGGCCATGTTGGATCTTGGTCCCATGGGAAATAAGGAAATGACTTTTTTTCCATAACCTCCCGAAGTTGTGGGCCACCCCGAAGGCATACTGACTGTCGGTGTAGATATTTACTGTTATACCCTTGCTTAACTCACAGGCTCTAGTGAGGGCCACTAGCTCTGCTGCCTGAGCAGAGCACTGCGGAATCTGAGCTGTTTCTACTACCTTTCCCAATGTCGTGAGTGCGTAGGCAGCTGAGGTGTTACCATCTGGCCTTCTGAGACATGATCCGTCCACATACAGTATACCTTCTGGTTCTGCTATCGGGGTATCCTGTAATACAACCCGTCCCTTTGTCTCGTCCTCTGTCCTTAATATGCAATCATGTGGGTCTAAGCGGGCATCCTGAGTGTCCAGTGGAAGTAATGTGGTGGGGTTTAGTGCAGTGCATCTTTTGATGTTAATATGGCTGGCAAAGAGTGTCAGTCGTGCGTTAGTGAGGTACTGTGTCTTGGTGTTGTTAAGGAAGGTATCTACAGAATGGGGGACCATCAGAGTTAGAGGGGAGTTCATGACAATTCCCGCACTCTGACGGACCATGAGGGCGGCCGCAGCTGTCGCCCGTAGGCATCCTGGGAGAGCCCTCGCAACAGGATCTAAGGTGGCGGAAAAATAGGCACATGGCTGTTGGTGACCTCCTAACATCTGGGTCAGGACTGCGCATGCACAACCATCTGTTTCATGTACAAAAAGAAAAAATTGTTTGCTATAGTCAGGGCTACCGAGGACTGGAGCAGTGCACAGGGCCCTCTTCAAATCTTCGAAGGCCTGCGCTTGCTCTGTAGCCCATGGATAGGAACTGTCTGATATATCCTTGGTGGTGAGGGCAAGAAGGCGTTTGACCATGGCTGAAAAATTGGAAATCCACTGTCTACAGTATGAGGTTAGGCCTATGAAAGCTCGTACCTGCTTTTGAGTCCATGGGGCCGTCATAGCATTAATGACGGCTACACGATCAGCGGTGAGTTGCCTTCCCTCCTTCGAGAGAAGATGACCTAAATAGGTCACCTTCTCTTGACAAAACTGAAGCTTTTTTAAAGAGACTTTGTGGTCATGGAGGGCAAGGTGGCGTAACAGACAGAGAGTTGCTTTTTTACATGGTGGGGCAGAATTTGCAGCAATGAGGAGGTTGTCTACATATTGCAAGAGCGTGGAATTGTCAGGAAGTTCCAAGGAATATAGTTGGCTTTTTAGGGCTTGGCTGTAGATACTGGGGCTCTCGGTAAAACCTTGAGGGGCGCGGCAGAATCTAAAACTCCGCCCACCAAGGGAGAAACCAAAAAATTGTCTGCTGTCAGGATGTATAGGTATGCTGAAAAAGGCGTTCTTTAGGTCAATGTCGATACTGCCGAAGGAGGGGGGGGAAGTGCACCTGGCTGGATGCGTACCACATGAGGGGGCTTGTTGAGACACCCTACATTAGTGTCTGATGATGCCCAGAGGGAGGAAGGTAAAGACTGCAAGTCTGGTGGGAGGGGACCGGACAGATACATGTAGGAACCTGCAGTCGGAGTTATTGTTAGGGATACACCTTGAGGACTACATGATATGGTCGCATACAGGGCTTTCAGTAAATCCAAGCCTAGCAAATTTTCACTGCAACCTGTAGTAAGGACCAAGGGAGCGTCAATATGCACAGGGCCAATATCGAGAGGGAGGGATTCAGAGACAGGACTGGTCACGGTCGTCCCTGCAAAACACACAGAGACATTCATATTGCCAGAAAGGGGTGCCTCCGGGACTGACAGACATGCAATAGAAGACCTGGTGGCCCCAGTATCCAAAAGAAAGTTCTGAACATTCCCCACAACTGACATTTGAACATACGGGCCCCTTTGATCCACTGGAATTTGCACTCTGGTAATACCCCTTTCCTGGCTGTCCTATGCTTGGTAGGATCCTGTCTCATCAACTTCGTCATAATCATCATTGTAATAAGTGCGTGTTGCTTCGTACCCATCAAACCAGTTGGCCGGGCGTGGCTGGACGGGAGCATCATCCCTGGGCCTACGTTCTTTATCTTATGGATGGGGCGGGCCATGGTCCCGAGTCGGCCTCGCTTCCCTGGGAGCACGAGGCCGAGTCTTCCCTGTTCTTATGTTTTCAGCTAATACAGGACACTCATCTATCAATAGCCATACCCTTTACAATAGGCACACTGATCTGTTTGGAGGGCTCCCGTACCTTGAGGGTTGGAGGGGGTAGACTGGCGAGCCCTTGGAGGGGGTTGGGGTTGCGGTCTAAAATTCCCGCGGGCATCGGGACCTCAGGGAGGATAAGCTTGCTGTAGAAGTGCCTTAGTCTTAAGATCCCTAACCTTCTTACTTTCTTTATCTTTATCTTCGTTCTCCCTATTCTCGTGATATTGTGCCATAGCCAAGATACCAGTCATAGTTTGGGCAGACCATGTACTTTCAACCTTCTTAAGCCTGACAGAGATCTCAGGAAGAAAGTTGCTGACAAATTTATCGACAAACACTGGGCCAGAACCTGGGGTCCGGGGATCCAAACCACTATGCCCCTTGTATTCGGTCTCAAAATGGGTAAAGAAGTCAGTCATATTTTCATCTTTTCGCTGTCTACAGGCTTTTATTTTATCCCAGTTAATGACAGTTTCCGGTAAAAGTGTTTTAATAAACGTCATTATTTTACCGGGCAAAGTCAGGATGGCAGATTCTGGTTTAGTCCCTCCTACCCTTGCTTCTTCCATAGCCTCTAGGTCAGCCCATTTACCTCCCAATGCCACTTCATGATTAGTATGCCGAATCTTGTCCCATATTTCAGTGGGTACAACTGCACCAAAAAGTAAATCTATATCCTCAAGAACGAGAGTACCTGCAGATATAATTTGACCTAATTCTCTGTAAAAGGCAGCCAGATTCTTCCGGGGATCTGGTAACTGTCCTTTTAACTGCATTACTTCTGACCTTTTCCAATGAACATGAACCCAAAGCCTGTGCCAGTGTGCTTGAACAGCCCCTCGGCCATTATTTTGGGCATCGGTAAGTGCACTAACAAAGACAGGGGCCGCTTCTCTCATTGGCATAGCTGTTTCTAAAGGGGCATTTGAAAAGGCAGTCATGTCACGGTAAGCCACTAAAACGGATATAGCACCAAACATCCCCTCTCCCTGAACATCGCCTCCTTTTATTTGTGACCTAAGGTCCATCAATCCGGTGGGTATCTGCACAGACACTTTCTCAAATGTTTGCATGACCAAAGCACACATGTATTCAGCCCAGGTGGTTTGTTCCATAATTGTCCATTGAGAAAAGGTGGACCATATTTCTTTAAAGGAATAAATATTTTTGTTATTCATCCAACATTCACACTGTTGCCTTTGTAGGTCTTTCTCTTGAAGGGACGAAAAGCTGACTTCTGAGCGCAAGGAGGCCAATCAGCAGGAATTCAATAATTTACATAAGTCTTGCTTAACTGTAGCCCACGGGGAAGCAAGAAAAGGATGGGCAGGGGTAAATCCGCTAGGGTTGGACGGATGTAGACTTGTTGTCATTCCCTCGGCGAGGACAGAGTTAACGTGTGTGGTCAGTGTCATGGGAAAGGTCGGGAGGGCTGGTGTGACAGGGGGAACAGTAGGAGGGACAGTGGGGGCAGGAGCGGGTGATGGTAGGGGGGCATGCGGGGTGTGAGGTGTCAGGGCAGGGTACATTGGGGTATATGCAGAGGACTTTCTAGCATGGTATCAAGCAAGGAATCACTTTCTTCACCTCCCTCTATATGGAACATTCCTTTTTCCTCAGGGGCTGGATAACATTTCTGTACTCGGGCCCCAATGCTCCCTGTCAGCTATTTCTACCGATTTTGTTATTCGATTTTGTAAATTTTCTCTGGCGTGGTCGGCCATTGACATACGTTCTTGCTTTCTTTCATGCGCCTTCTGTTTTTTAACTCTCTGTTCTATGTCTTTCCTCCAAAATCGGACAGATTCAAACATGGACGGGCACGTTTTTCTTTTAATTAATTGTTCCTCTAAGTTGGCGAGGACTTGGGAGTCAAAGGAGCCATAAAGTGGCCACTGTAACTCCGCATTACTTTTCTTGGTGTATTTCACCCAAAACGAAGATTATGGCAGAAGGGCCATATTTAATATACATGGTATGGCCAGGGATCCCTTCTGGAGGGAGCGGGCAGGCTGCCTCCAGCTGGGAGTCCTGTGTACACATACAACAACATAATCTCTTGAACTTGCTACTGACCGGCATGCTTAAAAACAGATAACAGACACAGCGGGTTCCTAAAACTCACCTCGCTTGTTTGTCTTTTGCAAAGGACAATAATAGCAGAATCATACAGAACAGACACCAGCGGGTTTTAAAAATTCACCTCGCATGCTTGGCTTTGGCAAAAGTCAATAATAACTTTTCTTTTGCGAAAGTCAATAACAGAATCATACAGACTTGGTGGATGATCAGTCCACCCTTACCGTAAAGGGGTAGTTCTCTTCTGCAGACGTAGGGCTGCGTCCTGCTCCAGAAATTATTTGCTAGGGGACTCCAGCGAGAAGGCGGTCAAGCGGCCCAGACCGGGTGGGGAGGAACAACGGGTGAGTCGTTCAGTCTACCGGAATACAAGAATCCTTGGGTAGGGTGCCTCTGTCAGAGACTCTCCGTGCACCTCCTCACGCCCACCGGACCTGACCTCCGTTCTCGTGGAGTCCCTATTTGGGAGCCATTTGAAGAACCGGAATAACCCACTTACAGAGTCTCGGCGGAGGGGGAACCGCCCAAATCTTCCATACCCTACATACGTAGTAAAAGGAGACACAGGAGCCTTCATCTGCAGGAGGAACCCAGATTTATTTCAATAGCCCGGGCTATGAAAAAGAGACCCAAGCTAGTCAACGAGAAGACAGAGGAGGCTGGTACTTAAATCCGTATCTAACAAGCCTTTTTATACATTTCTTATTCCAGCCTTCTGGCTGCCAGACCATTGTTCAATCAGGGCAGTGTTTGTTGTTGATTAGCCGGATCCAGGTGGTGTTTGCAGTTAGTGACATGGTCAAGGCAAGGTACACAGTCAAATGTTACTTCTGCTTTGATCGGGGCTTGGTTTCCTCAGGTTTCTTTGCCCAGTTGCGTTGATCAACAGCCTCGGCTTTACAAGCCATTCTCCGATTGTCTGGATGAAAGTTCAGCAGTCAGACCATTGTCCAGATAACCTGATCATGGTGTCAAGGATGTTTTATCAGGCTGGGAGCAGGAGAGGAAAAATGAATCATTCACTCGGGTTGAGGGCCATGTGGCTTTCTGATGAACTGCAGAGAACAGGGGTTGGGCGGGTGACAGTTCCTGGGCAGAAATGCAGGCCTGCAAAAATGGATTTTTGTCGTGCTGATAGAATTTTCCTCGTACATCAGGAAAAACGACCATGGCAATGCAAAAACCAATGGAGTCCTGTTAAAAATGATTGTCGATCGAAAAATACTTTTCCTCACATCCATCAGGCATCCACCACTCAGCCGTCCATCCATCCACCCACCCACCCATCATGCATCCATCCATCCATCCATCAGGCATCCACCACCCAGCCAGCAATCCATGCACTCATCCATCATGCATCCATCCATCCACCCACCCATCCATCAAGCATCCACCACCCAGGCACCCATCCATCCACCCATCCATCATGCATCCATCCATCAGGCATCCATCCATCCACCCATCCATCCATCAGGAATCCACCACCCAGCCATCCATCCATCCACCCACCCATCCACACACCCATCCATCATGCATCCATCATAGGACCTACTGCAACTGAACCTGATTGTACAAATTGGGCAATGTCTTGAGCCCATACAGTTGCCATGTGGAGTGGACAAGGGAACATATATATACGCACTCTCTGGGAATGTCCCATTATTGCTGGGTATTGGGCCACCATCATCACAGCACTATAAGCAATCCTTGATGTGGTCATCCCTAAAATGCTGCAATTTATCCTACTGGGAGTCCTGTGCGATGTTGATCTCAAATGAGCTCACCCACTGTTCTGTAATCTAGGATTCATGCTAGCAAAGAGGGACGCTACCAGGCTGTGAGGCCGGGGACAACTGCCAACTAAATGACAATGGCTTGTAGGCATGGACATGTGTATGCAGGCAGAAAGTGTGGTCTACATCAGCAGAGGTTACGCAAAGAAGTTTGACACAATATGGGGCAGATGGAGAGAGAACTATGGTTTTGGATGGAGGATTGAGAGGTACCACCCTAAAGCACACTCTTGCTACACCACCCTGGTGGGACTGGGCCCACACTCTGCCAGACCCAAGAGGGGTAGAATCAGTGATGGTAGACACAGACAGGATTGTTATTCGCTATGGATTGCCTCTATGAGGATCTATCATATCAAAGGGATTGTGTATTATGGTAAATGTGATGTAACAGGTCAAATGCTATCTTAATGTGGATGTTGTTTGTTTTTTATGGTAAAAGCCAAAATAAAAGTAGTTTAAAAAAAAGAAGCTATGATCCCAAAACTAAAGACATTTTGTGTTTCTTTTTAAAAGACCTTTAAACTATTTGCACAATTTGGAAACAAATATCCATTCTCATAGCGTTCTCATACACATGACTGTAAAATAAAAACATCCTAATCTATCTACAACATGCTCTAGACTCTGTACCAAACCAGCTGTTGAGGTGTTGATTTAAACTAACTCGCCTGGAGGCAAACAGAATAATATCAATGTCTTTCATAAATGGCCCAAAATCATGTAACAGGGTCTGTTCAAATGGCATGTCTGCTTTCTTCACCCGTAATATTTTCAACAGCTTTTCTTCACTTATCAATCTCGCCAGTATTAAATACTTAAGTACCCCTTGGTCATACCCCTACTTCGTGTGTTTCAGTCTGCACAAGATTTTGATCTTTTGTAAAACGTATTTGGGATACTAATGGACATATGGTCATTGCCAGTTCAATCTAGTACTTCAGAGTTCTTAACTAAACCCCAATACTCCAGAAACATATAACAAATAGCATGAAGTTTACACACGTTTTGTTTGTGATTTATTGAAAGACACGTCACTCTGTAAGTGACACACAGTTCTACGCAAATAGTGCATAATAGTATAAATGGGGACCATTACAGCATAAATAATAGATAAATGATGCAGGTTATTTCCACCACCCAGCCACCAATCCATGCACCCACCCATCATGCATCCATCCATCAAGCCAACCATCCGTCAGGCATCCACCACCCAGCCAGCAATCCATACACCCATCCATCCTCCATCCATCATCCATCCATCCACCCATCCATCATGCATCCATCCACCCATCCATTTATCCACCCATTACACACTTTACTCTCTAACATCAGGCATCCACCACCCATCCAGCAATCCATGCACCCATCCATTCATCCACCCATCCATCCATCATGCATCCATCCACCCACCCATCCATCCATCAGGCATCCATCCATCCACTCATCCATCCATCTCCCCACCCATCCACCCACCCATCCATCATGCATCCATCCATCAGGCATCCACCACCCAGCCAGCAATCCATGCACCCATCAATCATGCATCCATCCATCAAGCCAACCATCCGTCAGGCATCCACCACCCAGCCAGCAATCCATACACCCATCCATCCTCCATCCATCATCCATCCATCCACCCATCCATCATGCATCCATCCACCCATCCATTTATCCACCCATTACACACTTTACTCTCTAACATCAGGCATCCACCACCCATCCAGCAATCCATGCACCCATCCATTCATCCACCCATCCATCCATCATGCATCCATCCACCCACCCATCCATCCATCAGGCATCCATCCATCCACTCATCCATCCATCTCCCCACCCATCCACCCACCCATCCATCATGCATCCATCCATCAGGCATCCACCACCCAGCCAGCAATCCATGCACCCATCAATCATGCATCCATCCATAGACCCATCCATCCATCCATCAGGCATCCACCACCCAGCCAGCAATCCATGCACCCATCCATCATGCATCCATCCATTGACCCATCCATCCATTATAAAGTAATTTTATTGACTTTTCCATCCAACACACCATCAATTCAATATCATATGCAAGACCATAGCACAGATGGTCCAACAGCCAGATTATAATACAGGAGGAACCAGTTCTCAACATTCTTCCCCTAACTTCCCTACCCGCCTCCCTCTCTACCCCCACCCCCCCCTTGTCATTGTGCCCTTGTCTGCCCCCTTCATCTAAACATGTAAACCCCCCTGCGCCAACGATTGTAACACAAATGAATGGAGGATAACATCATCGCTGGTCCAGAGGGACAGGAAGTTCCGTTTAGTTACTCATGTGTGCTCTGAGCCCCTGCCCTGGCTCCTCAACACTTCTTAGTTTGGTGTGCGTGAACCGACTCCTCTCTGCATGCGCTAAAGTGTCCCCATCCCGATTATACTCCACAGTGTTCTCTGCCCTGATCTCCACGCCCTGATCTATCCCCGCATTATCTTCATCCCCCTCCCCCACTTCTACAGGTGATTGGAGTTCCGCTACTAACATCCCCATGCTCTTGCTGCTTCCAGCGCCTTGTCGTTAGAGGAATGCCTGGCCATTTGTGGACGAAGCATCCCTTCGCTGCCCGCCCAGCTCAAAAAACTCGCCCTCCACCTTTGAAAGTTAGGTCCCGATCTCGCTTTCCAATGCATTGGTAATCTCCCTCTTTGCCATTATCAAACCGAAATTGTAAAACTTGCTAGTAATTTTAGTACTGGAGGTGTGCGGAAACCAAAGCAAAAGGCAAGTTCCCATCTCTACCTCCAGCTCGCGCTCCGTTACTCGGTTCAAACACGCCACCACATCTGCCCAATAAGGTCCCTATCCCACACATGACCAAAACATATGACCAAAATAAGCACCTTCTGCGTTGAACCTAGGGCACAGCGATTGAGTTCCTCCAAAATACTGTTGAATGTTAACCGGAGTTAGATAGGCCCTGTGGAGAGTAAAAAATTGGACCAGTTGAAACCTGGCGTTACGCGTGCCCTTCCAAGGCCTCCGCAATAGCTGCGGCCATGTTGTCTCGGGAATGAGCCTACCAAGGTCCTCCTCCCATTTACCTTTTAATCTATCCAGGGGTGAAAGCCTCTCCGTGGACAGCCGCCTATACAGACAAGTGATGGCTTTGAATGTACCCACAGCCATAGTGACATATTGACATCCCAACGAAGTTGGGGGTTCCAACAGTCCCATCTTCCACTGTTTCTAAATTCCCGTCACAAGGGCAGCGTGTAACAAATAATCTCCCTTCGGTAAATCGAAAGAACTCTGCAAATCTTGGAAAGGCAGCAGGGTACCGTCCCTGTATAAGTCCCCAATCATGTGGACCCCACGCTCCTCCCAGCCGGCCAGCGCCGACCAATCTCCACCATGAGGGAGGGCTGTGCACATGCCCAAGGGAATTTCCGGGACATATGGATCAGCGAAACCTACTCGTTTCTGACTTCGAGTCCAACATAGATAGAGGGTGCGCTCTTCAAGAGTGAGCTGGTCTAGCCTAATTTTCTGTTGAAGCACTATGAATGACAACACATGTCGTGGGATGACTCTACCCTGCGGTCCGTCCAGGCCCCTAAACTCACGCGCCACGGCCTGTGTGAGCCACTGCAGCTGTGCCGCTAAATAGTACCACTCGAAATCAGGGACCGCCAACCCCCCTTCCTCCCTTGGCCGCATCAAGGTGGTCAGCGCCACCCGCCTTCTGCCTGCCCCCCAGATGAACCCTGTCATTAGCGCCCGTAGCGTCCTAAAAAAGGAGACAGGAATCCACACCGGCAGAGTACGAAAGAAATAGAGCAACCGTGGGAGTGCCACCATCTTTAGGAGCGCCACTCTCCCAGCCACCGAAAGGGGGAGGGTTTGCCAGAACCCATACTACCTCTGAGCCCCCTCATCGCACCACCCACATTCCCTTCCAAAAGGTCGGAGTGAGTGTGATATATGCGGACGCCCAAGTACGGCAAGCATTCAGACTCCCACCGCAGATCCTCCAGTGCCAGGGGTTTCTGACCATCCGAGGTCAGAGGAAACAGGCAGGTCTTATTCCAATTCACCCGTAATTCCAACAAGTGACCAAACTCCCGAAGAAGGGCTCTTGCTCCCTATAAGGAGTCCCCTGCATCTGCCAGATACAACAGGAGGTCATCCGCGTATATGGATATGTGATAGATCTCTCCATGCAGTAAAACACCTTCATATAATTGTCCCTGTCGGGCATGCGCTGCCAGCGGTTCGATGGCTAGTGCGAACAATAACGGAGACAAAGGGCAGCCCTGACGGGTACCCCTCCCCACCCGGCATGCCGCTGATATAGTGCATCCCGTATGAACACTAGCTGTGGCAGAACTGTATAACAGTCTGGTCCAATGTATGAAATGATCTCCCAAACCAAATTCCTTCAGCACCCGGAGTAGGTACGGCCACTCCACACTATCAAATGCCTTTTCGATATCCACCGACAGCACTACAGCTCCCGAAGATCCTTCACCTCTGTCCCCCATAATCCATATCAACCGCCGTAATCACGTCGCAGTGTTCCTGGTGGGGATGAAGCCCGATTGGTCCAGGTATACCAGAGTGCTCATGTGATCCAAAAGTCGCGTGGCTAAGCTCTTGCTAAGGATCTTGTAGTCTACCGTGAGCATTGAAAGCCGGCGGTACACTGATCTAGAAGTAGGGACTCCACCCTTCTTCAGCAGCGGCACTATGATCGCTCCTCTTGTAGTGAGCGGCAGTCTGCCCAGTTCCCACGCCTCCCCGTATACTGACTGCAATTGCGGCGCTAGGATGTCTATATACGTTGCATAGAACTCCTCCGGGAGTCCATCAGCCCCCGGCGTTTTCCTCCTGGCCATGTGCTTAACCGATGCTCTGATCTCTCCCAGTGAGATAGCTTCACCCAGTTTGGTGCCCTGTTCCGGATCCAGTCGCGGCAACCTTGCTGCCTCTAAGTAATCGTCCAAACCATCCGGCAGTTTTCCCATCCTACTCTGATATAGCAGCGTATAATAATCCAGAAATTTGTCATTGACCTCCTTCTGTGAATAGACCAGGTCCCCTGCAGGTGTAGTTAGTGACATTATAGGGGATCCCCTGATGGCCGTATTGGCCAGCCAGGCCAACAGCGACCCTACCTTGTCCCTTGAGTGAGCACGTACCATATATTCTTTATAATCATAGCAGCGAAGCCGCTCAACCTGAGTGGCCACCTTCTCCCGCGCCGCCATCACCTCCTCTTGTCCGCCCCCGTTCGTGTGGTTGTCTTTTTCCACCTGACGCAGATGAGCCTCTTCCAGGTCTATTTCTTGCAACAGCATCTTACACGTCCCTGTAATGGACGAGATGCATATCCCCCTCAACACCGCATTGAAAGTGTCCCACTCATGGGCTCTACTTGTCGCCGTATCCGAAGTTTCTAAAAAATAATATTCAACACCCTCTCTGACCTCCGCATTAAACACTGGGTTTTCCAACGTCATCGGGTTCAATCTCCATGTCGGGATCACTTGTCGCTGTTGCGACCAGTGCACAGTTATCAAACAAGGGTTATGGTCCGAGAGTGCCAGATACTCGCTATGTCTCGTGAGTTCCTGGGCTCCCGGGGTGCATAAAATGCTATCAAGTCGTACATGTAAGTCATGTGGCACCGAGTAGAACGAGTAGCCCCTGTCCGTGGGGTGATGCGCCCGCCAGGCATCCACAAGGCCCCATGCCTCCTGCCATTCTCGCCTCACCTTAGCCAGTCTATGTACCACTAATTGGGCCAGTGCGGGGTGAGAAAGATCCAACTCCACATCAGTGACGGAATTAAAGTCCCCCCCTATAAACACCGTGCCAGCTAAGGACGAAGCCAACTTTCCAGAAAGCCGCACAAAGAATGCGGATTGTTCCGAGTTTGGGGCATATACACTGCAAAGTGTGACATCTCTGCCATCCAGGCGACCCAACATCACCACGAACCTTCCCCTCCGAGTCTACTATCGTGTTCGTGGGTTGGAATGGAACCCCTGATCTACCCAAATTAAAGTCCCCCTAGCAAACGCAGAATAAGT
This sequence comes from Lissotriton helveticus, assembly GCF_964261635.1. Classification (NCBI taxonomy): domain Eukaryota; kingdom Metazoa; phylum Chordata; class Amphibia; order Caudata; family Salamandridae; genus Lissotriton; species Lissotriton helveticus. The sequence continues at coordinate 404,804,273 of NC_136069.1, read as the reverse complement.
GGTATCGAATAACTGTCCCCTCCATCTCCTCTGCAGTGCCCGTCCCTCAGCCTGATCAATGTGTGTTTCCTGTAAGAAGGCCACCTGGATCCCCCTGCGGACTAAATATGCATGCACTTTATAGCATTTCCTCATGGAGTTCAGCCCCCGCACATTTCAGGTGATACATTTTAGTTCAAGTCAGGTCGCCATAGGAGAGCATACAACTGAACACAATGCAATTCTGCCTTATGGGCACACTGACAAAGCCCCAAATTTCAAAACATCCCCAACGAACCCCCATTCCACCCTTCCCCAGAACAGGCGCTAAAACATAGTTACCCATCCAAACTCAATCCCTACGAAGGGAAATACCCTGGAAGCTACCAGAGTCTCACAGTAAATGTGAGGTAGAGGGGGTGACCTTACACCAAACGAGCCGAACAACGATCTTACCGACTCTGCATATAGGTCAAGCCTCTTGCATGGACTTATCCTCCTCCCGGCAGTGTCCCGCCCCAGAGGAGCCCCCCTCATAAAGACCCCCCTCCCCACCACCCCCCCACCTCAGCAAGAAATCAAGCCTCCCGCAACCTCCAACAGGACCACACCCACTCGCCCCAGTAGCATAGGATCATGCCTGGTGCGCACCCCCTTACTGTACACAGGCTGGAGTCAAGCATAGTCACTCGTCCAACAGGCCATCGGCAGTTCTTGGAGTAACCTTAGGTAGGTTTCCAGAGCCCTCCTCAGAACCCTCCGACACCATTTCCTCCGATCCCCGCTGGGACCCTGAGTCCGCCAGCGAGGCCGTGTTCGCTGCTCCTGATATGACAGAGACCGCCTGTAAGGCCGCTTGCCTTTCCAGCTCCGTCTGTGAAGTCGATGGTGACTGTTTGTTCGCCACGCGTTTCCTGTTGCGACGGCCCCTACAAGGTTTCAGCTGAGTCTCGGCCGTCTTTACCCATCGTCCTGCGCCGTCCGTTCCCGCACAATACTTCTCAAGCCAGTGCCACGCGTCATGCGGTGTGTCGAAAAAGGTCGTATTCCCGTCCACCATCACCTTCAAGCGTGCCGGAAAGGACAGAGCATACTGTATACCCTCCTCGCAAAGGGCCTTCTAGACCGCCATAAATGAAAAGCTGCTTCGTTGGACCTCCTGGGAGCAGTCAGGATAGAGGGAGACTGAGGCATTGTCTACTCGATATGGGCCAGACGTCCGGGCATTCTGTAGTATAAGGTCACGGTCTCTGAAGTGCAACAGGCGTGCAACCACTGGTCAGGGGGATGGCCCTGGGCCGGCGGGCCGGCCGGCACACGATGGGCCCTTTCCAGCGTATAGAACTGCGAGAAGCCCTCCGGGGCGACCACATCACGTAGCCACGTTTCTAGGTAAGCAGCCATGCTGTCCCCTTCAACTTTTTCGGGTAGGCCCACCACCCGTACATTATTGCGCCTATTGCGCCCTTCTGCATCTTCAGCCCTCTTCTCCAACTGCTGCACTCTACGCAATAAGTCATCCACCGACGCATCCGTCACCTTTTGGGCCGGTTCCAGCTTCTCAAGTGCAAGTTCTGTGCTTTTGACGCGGTCAGCTAGCTTACCATGATCCGCCCGCAATAGCCCGAGGTTCGTCGACACCTGGGCTATATCATGGCGTAGTGCCTCTTTCGTGTTCGATATAGCCTCGAGGATCTGTTCCAGCTGCTGTTGCTGCAGCCCCGCAGCCAGACTTCCAGCCGAGCCTTGGTCCTGATTCTCAGTTGAGTCCTCAACGTGGTCAGATTGTGCCGTCCCCGGTACCCTTCGCGGTTTCCCCATGTTCTAGCCTCAAAAGCAGGTCTACAGTCCAAAGAACTAGGGCTATGTGCCTCCAGCCGTATTTCTCCAGGGGCTAAGATATATGCACCAGTTACTCCACTTTGTTACCGTGCTCCCAGCTAGCCAACATCACTGCAGGGAGATCCCTCTGCCCATCGTGTACAGATTGGGGGCCAAGAGTGCTAGCCACCACCAGCCAGGGAAGGGACGTCACCGGTCACTAGCTCCGAATCCACCAGGAAGTGGCTGTACGCAACCACCTTGGTTTCCTGACCACTACAACCGCCCTCTCCCCAGCCAGGGCGATCCGCTCTCGGGTGCCACCACAGCGTCTCCAGCCGCTATGCCAAACGTGTCGCGGTCGTCCCCGGCAGGGCCTCTCGTCCACCACCAAGCGGAGCCTTCCACCCCGGAACGCCTGCCTCAGGTCGGTCCCTGGGACGGTGTCGCAGATGGGAGGGGGGGACAGTCACCACCGTGCCACCTTCAAATCCATTGTGCAGCCGTCTCGTGCCCCCCGGGTCAACCCCCAGTCACCAGCCCATCCGGAAGCTGGGCCACCAAGGGTCACACCATGGTGTGGAAGGGAGCTCCCCGGCAGGCCCTCACCCCTCCGCGAGCCAGGTTCCCCAACACACCAATGTGCAGGGGGCGAAGGTGCAAGGGTGGGCCCTCTCAGAGCAGAGCCCCCGCAATGCCCTTGCAGTCAAGGTACCTCCGTAGCCGCTCGTCCAGACCGCCCCAGTCCGCAGTCGGTCCATGGATGCAAGCCTGCACTTGGCCACCCGCTGGGCTCGGGAGGGTCCCCGCTGTCCCCGGCCTCCAACCTTCTTCCCAGGGCCCTGACTCCAGAGTGAGTGTCGCCGTCCGATGCCACCTGCTCACTTTTTGCGTGCACAGCCGCTATCCACAATGGCGAATCCTGCTCCACTCGGGCCTCCCGGGCACTCTGCACTCTGCCTTGCTCTACCGTGGCCCAGGTCTCCCACTATGCAAACGCGCAGGGAGCTAGGACGCGAGGGGGGAGTTTCTGTCTGGGTAGGGCCCCCGCAATGTCCATGCAGCCTGGGTACCTCTGCTACCGCTTGTCCAGGCCTATCCGACCCGCGGCCGATGCGCAAAGTCAAGCCCGTATTCGGCCTCCCGCTAGGCTCGGGAGGGTCCTCGCAGCCCCGCTGTCAAGCCCCGGAGCCAGGGCGCCGGTACCACAGTGCACCTCGCCTCCCGATGCCGCCAACGTCCAGCAGCGCGAGCGGCCGCCCTCTGCAATGGCGACTCTTGGACCGCTCCGCTCACCTCACCGTCCCAGGACTCCGCCAGTGATCAGCAGTGGCCCGGGCACTTCTCCTGTAGGCACCGGCTGTGCCGCTCGGGCCGCCCCCGCCGGCGAGTCCGCTCAATGCGTGGTCAGCACCTGCACCCCGCCTCAGCTCCGAGTCCCGCTGTTGTCAAGGCGCTTTTCCCCTCCGACTGCCTCTCATCCACGCAAGGCCGGGGACGCCAGGCCCCCACAGGCTGTGAGCAAGATGGCCGATCTTCTCCAGGCGGAGCAACAGCAAACTCCGACAAAGCAGCCGCCAGAGCCCCCTTTTACCAGCTCCGCGTCCATGCTCGATGATGTTCAAGTCACACCCCCGACCCATCCATCCATCAGGCATCCACCACACAGCCAGCAATCCATGCACCCATCTGTCATGCATCCACCCATCAATCCATCAGGCATCCACCACCAAGCCAGCAATCCATGCACCCATCCATCATGCATCCATCCATCCATACACCCATCCATCCATCAGGCATCCACCACCCAGCCAGCAATCCATGCCATGGATGACAAGAAGGACTTTTTTAAAAGTAGAGACCAAATTAAGATTGGACTGTGGCATCACAAAGTGTTTAGAAGGAAACATATGATTTGAATGAGGAGACTGGTCCGGTAAACACATAAAAAGTAGATGTAGCGCTGCACTTGTAAATGTGGTGTAAAGTAAACACATAAAAAGTAGCACTTGTAAGTGTGGTGTAACCACAATAAAAAGTAGTAACGCCCCAAAATTATTTTTTGGTGTAGGCACGGGGAGACGTGATACGATGCTCGAACCTTGGTTTCCAGCACCAAAGTCGGTAGCGCTAGCCGTCAGACCACATCCTCTCCCCTTTTGTGGCCCTGTATTTTCCACATGTAGTGATCCCGCCTCCTGCATTTTCCACACATTTTCAAGTTATTCCCATGTCGGGGGAGTGTAGTTATTAGCCACTCTTTCTGCGAGGCTGGAATTAAAAAATATTTTTGCTTCTGTCCCTATATAGAGATTGAGCGGTGAAACCAAACTTTTTATGACCATTAAACAGTGTCCTTTCCCACACTTTGTAATCGCTAGCGATGTATATCTCAATGTGATGTTGTAGCATGCGTCCCGATAGCATGCGTTGTGAAGCCGGCCGCGATGTAATAGTTGCGTTGCGATGGCATCGCGATGCAATCCATTCGTTGAAACGGGTGTTTCCCTCCTCTTCTTTCTATTTATGAAGCCTATGGCACATAGAGTTTGGACTACTCCTATGATTCGAGGGATCCTATCTGGGGGAGAGCGCCATACTGTTACCCTGTATGATTATGACATCCTAGCAAATCTGGGGGAATCTCCACCTCCCTGCCTACCTTTCTAGAAGAGTTGGATGCATTTGTCCTGGCGGCAGTTTTTAAAGTGAATATCCACAAATCTCATCTAATGTGACCCTCCAGCCTAATACGTTTGACACCTTACAATAGGGGTTTCCCCTTCAATGGGCAACAACATCTATCCCCTATATTAGGCTTCAAATTACAATTATGATCCCACCAACAGAGGTTCTAAATTACCAGAACTTAACTCGCCAGATCAAGTCCGACTTACACCGATGGCAGCCCAACTCTCTCTCCTGGCTTGGATGCATCACGGGTGTCAAGATGGCAATTCTCCCCAGGGTTCAGTTCCCTTTTTAAGCTCACCTGGTTGAGCCACCGCCTGGGACACTGCAATCCCTCGGCAGGAGTTCAACAGATTTGTGTGAGCTGATAAAAAACCCTGCTTGCACAGGGATGTCAGCTATTGACCCCCAATTGAAGTATGTCTAGGGATGCCCTATCCGTACAGCTACTTCCAGGCTACCTAACTCAGGGGCTTCACGGAGTGGTCTCGCAACGAGTTTGAGAATCATACGCTTTTCATGGATAGGACCTTAGCGGGCGGCCCTAGAGAATTCCTTTCCTCCCCAAACACACCAGACCCAAGACTCTTTACCTTTCCCCATCACTAAATCTTCTCTGGCTGCCTGGGATAAGGCGGTGGTTTGGGGTGGCCTCATCTCCTTTCCCTTGCCCCGACACCCATAGTTAGGAACCCAAACTTCTCTCCTGGCTTGAATGATCCCACGTTTTACGTCTGGAACTGGGCGGGTTGCAGGTCTATCAGTCACCTATTTGACCTGGAAGGGCCCGTTAATTTTGAATCCAAGCGCACAGACCATGTTCTGCTGGAGTCTGAGCATTGGCATTACATCCAGAACCGCCACTGGGTGGCACACCCATCCATCCGCCCTGAACACAGTGTCCACTCATTTGCTTTGAGCATTGGCTGCTCTCTAGGACTTCCAATACCTGCTCATTTCTGAGTTATATAGCTTCATAAGCCCCATGACTATATCATCCAAATCCACTAGCCGGAAATGTTGAGAGTTTAGGGATATGTTGAGAGCTTATGCTAAAAGAGGGGGGATCAGATTCCTGTTGGGGGCTTCCTTGCTGAACATCTTAACACACTGGGGCATGGGGCACACTCCAACATACCAAGGTTTGATGCACGAATGTGGTCTATACTGAGAATGGAACGCATAACCCTCACTTTATCGAACCAGGGGGATTCCTTTTCCAAGTTATGGAACCCCTTTTTGAAATTATTAACGTCAGAGTTCCACGAACTCACCAGTCCCAAATATATACGACTTCTTTGTCTGTCTGAGGACACTTCTACTACCACTTGAGAGAGTCCCATTCATGGTTTGGATATACATGAGACAGTGCTGTTATGTTTTTCCATGCTGCTGGGTCCTGGAGGGGGAGGGTTACGAGAATTTGCTGCATTCCACTGCTATTTGGCCTGATAGACATCAGGCCTTGAATTGCTAATGTTTTATGTTTCAAAACCAATAAAGAAATTTAAACCATATATAGATATTGAAAAGAAGACATAAGAGTGAAGAGCTTGAGGGATGCCTCAGGTGCCACAGATGCTGGGGCATGTGGATGATTCACTTGCTATGATTCCAACTTTTTGACAGATGGTTAGTGTGAGTTATTTGGAATGATTGCAGCACAGGCCCTTGGGTGCATGCCCAGTGTTTCAGTCTATTTAGCAGTAATGCAGGGTCAACAGAGATAGATACGGGAGAACAAGGCAGCCTTGTAATCCTTGTCCAGAGACAGGAGGAGTTCTTCCCCTATATTAGTTAAGGTGGTTGTGGTATTCCTCACCAATACGAATCATGACTGACCGTGGGGGAGCTGGTTTAGTTCCATGAGTTCTTGAATTTGAGTCATCATGTTCCTTTTCTTGGTACAGATAAATATGACTTGGTTGGTGAAGCTTGTACAACAACTGATTGTGTAAATCACTCATTGCCCGATTCAATGTCTTAAGTAAAGACCAGAAATGAATTAGTGGATGCTCCATATGCACACATGTATACTATATTTACATTTTTACCTCATAAAGCATACTAACTGGAAGATATGGTAATGGGTAAAAGGAATTAGCAGCTATATGCATTTTCTTTTGCTTAACCATGTTTAGGGGGGTGTGGCTTGAAGCCAATTGAAGATGGCCGCTGACTGAGGGGACTTCGCGGCGGCTCAGAAGAGGTATGGGTTTCTCCAGCAGACCCTTTCCTTGTAGCGGCACTTCGAGGATAGTTTCCTGGATGCAAAGGATTCCGGAACCGTTTTCTGCCCTTTTTCATCTTTGGTGAGCTTTCTTTCTCCTCAAATACGGCTGGCGTGATTTTCCTCAGGGAACTGATGCCCGCCATTTTGTCTCACTATGCTCACCCTGCTTCACCGCGTAGCAGCGTGAAAGCTTATTCAAATGGCAAAATTTCCGCTGCGACCAAGTTTCTTTGTTAAACTCGCTACCTTTGAGATATTCAGCCAGTGATTGATCATTGCTTACCTTATCTGAGCTGCAGAGTCTGGAACTAATTCTGCAATGGTTTCATAAGGTTCATACCTATATATGGATGAAAGTAAGGGGATAATGGAGATACGACACAGTGATGCTTGACAGAACAAGGATTATAATACTGAATTACTTGAAAAACATTATATGGATATAGAAGGCGCTTTCTCCTCACTAATTTACATCTAGCATTGTGCATCTTGAGCTAACATTCTCACTCTGTTACGAAAAAGAAATGTTACCATAGGTCTTCATTTGTGCTTCTAAATAAGGGACCAGGGGGCATATTACCAGCAACTAGCGATATTTATCGCTAAATGGGCTTAGCGAGTATTTTTTTAACGCCAAGCATCGCCGGATATTATCGCAGAGATAACGTGCTATTAGCAACGTTTATCTCTAAAGCGATAAAATATCCGGCGTTAGCGGCGAAATGTGTGAATATCGCTGGTAATCCAGCGATGTTCACGCATTATCGCTAATGAGGACTTAGCCATAAAATCCAACTCCCATTGGATATAATGGCTAAGAACTGGTCTGAGCAGGCGTTCGTTTTTGGAGATATTCGCGCATAGCGCGAAACTTTCCATTGCTACGCCTGCCTTGCTAATAGGCGATAGCAACATTAGCGACTGCTTTCAGTCGCTAACAGGTTGGGTACGCCCACTTTGCATGTCATTAGCGATAAATATCGCTGACATGCAAAGCGGGCCCCAAACCGCTCGCTATCGCCTACAAGATTTTGCTAACTGCTGTTAGCGACAGCTTGCTAATAGGGCGATAGAATTATCGCTGCTTAGCGGCCAAAAACGTCGATAATCACATATCGCCCGCCTTGGTAATATGCCCCCAGGTTTTTCACTACTCCTTTCGCATTTTGACCGCTTGGAATTTGATATCTCAAATAATAATTAATATCACAAAACATAACAATTCTATTTTTGCAGTGACTGTTGCTGTGGTTTTACTAAGTTTTCCATTATTATCCGGAGGTTTATGGGGAGAATGAAATTCACACCCCGCTTTGTTGGTTCTCTTTTACCATTTTCATCTTTGGCAGACAACAACCCTCATTCGGTTCTCTCAACAAAAATGGAAAATTCTCACGGTAATGCATCACTCCCTCACATGGGAACTTTGACAAAGTCTTCTAGGAACCCACTTTCCACCAACAATCTTGCTCCGAAGTTGTCCACTTAATCTTCGTTATCTTTTGGCAAGCGGGTTAAAAAAGATCCTCCTTCATCAGCTCCGTCATCTCTGCCAAATGCTATGGATGTACTTCCCGAGGAAATACACGTTCTGCGACCTTACATGGAAGAAACGAATAAGCATCTTCAATCTTTAGATGACAAATGGTATACTATGGAAAATAGAGTCAAGCAGATGGAGCAACAAGTGGAATCTGTCCAGGTTGTGGTGAACCAGGTCCCTTCCATGAAATCTGATATGCTATTTCTCAAAAAACAATTGGAGAATCTTGAGAATTTTAATTGATGCAATAATCTACGAATATATGGTCTGACTGAAAGCTTGGAAGTTTCATACCCCATATCTTTCTTTAAGTCATTCCTCCAACAAATCCTTGACATTTCTAGGTCTCCTGTTTTTAACATTCAAATGGCTTATCGTTTGGGTCGAATTCCAACTATATCGACCTCTTCATCCAAACCTAGAAAGAGGAGTCAGTATATATTTTGGAAATACACTGACTTATTGAAGGTCTTACAAGTTGCTCAAATCAAGGGCCATATCACTTGGCAAGATTCTAAGATTACGTCAAAGAAACAGCATGTCGTAGAAAGAAAATCCTGGATATGAGACCAGCTCTTTGCTCTCTTAATGATAGATTTGGCCTTTTCCATCCTTGCCTTTTCAAAGTCACATATAAAAATAGAACTACGAACTATGAAGATCCTGCTTTACTACAAAGATTTTTGGACCAATGCTGAGAAGAAGAGACGGATGTGTCCAGACTCGTTTCTGCTTAAATTAGAAGCTCCAGTGGCTTCATTTTTTTTTTCTCCAAGGGACTTTAACTGTTTATTTCTCATCTTGCTCTATATTTTTCTAAATTCCCTTATATATGCTTCTCACTTGTCGTGTTTTTCTCTTTTGTCTATTAGGTGCAGTTATTTTCGATACATACAGGATTTCTGACATCCTCGGTCTGTTCTGAATGATGTCCTCCCTCCCCGATCCGCCCTGAGTTGCTCGGTTAGTTGTGCCATTTTCCTTATGTGGCCTCACTACCCTCATCCTTTTCATGTTATTTATAGTTGGTCATTGTGTTTTTGAATTTAATGGCTTATATTGCTTCCCTGTTGTACTTATCTTTCTTCCTTTGTTCTATATTCTTTATCTCCTTTCCGAGTTTTTTCACTTTTCATTGGTGAATTTTCCCCTTTCCTTTCCTTCCCTTTCTTTTTTCTCTTTCTCTTTTTTCTCTTCACTTCCTTCTCCTCTCTTCCTTTCTATATCTGATTTCCTGTCTTATCTCTTCCTTTTTCATAACTACTAATTTCTATTTTCTTGCTATTAATTATTGCTGGTAAGGTTTTACATATTCTTTGTTAATTACTATCACTTCTATAATATTGTTAATTTTTAATTGTTTTAATTATTGTTTTACAATGCTTATATTATCTTGATTGTTATAAATGGCCCAAAAAGTTGTTTCATGGAATGTTAAAAGGTTTAGGTTTTCCGATGAAATGCCAAAGGGTACTATCTCATTTATCTAATTTAAAATGTGATATGGCATTATTACAGGAAACTCATGTTGTAGATAAGGAAATTCCTAAACTTAAAAGACAATGGGTAGGTAATGTTTTTGCCTCTACAGGCACAGGAAATCGTGATGGCACAGTTACTTTATGTCATAAACTTCTTGACTTACAGATTATCACGCAAGAGTCTGATAATATGGGTTGATGGGTCTCTGTTTCATTTCACTTAACAATATCCCCATGACTCTTTTTAACCTTTAGGCACCTACTGCCCCAGACATCACTTTTTGGCCTGCAATATTATCCAAATTGATGTCCTTTCAAGATGAGTTTTTATTAGTTGGTGTTGATTGTAATATGGTTATGGACCCTATTATAGATCCTAATTCTAAATCTAAATGTATTCCGTCTCCTATGTTTTCCCAGTTTACATCCACTATTCAACAGCTGTCGCTAGTAGATGCTGGCGATTATGCAATCCCACACTTTTAGAGCATACTTTTTTCCCCAGTACACTCCTCCCAATCCCGTATAGATTACATGTTTACCTCAAAAGCACTCACAAAACATATTGCACATTCTGGCATTGGCTCTATACTAATGTCTGATCACGCACTGGTTACTTTAATCTTAGATCTCTTTTTTCCCACACAAGGTACCAAAAGATGGAGATTTAATGACTCTCTTCTTTTGGATGCTAATTTTAACCAGGGATTTGAAGCGTTTGCCACCACTTTCTTTCTTGAGAATGAGACTCCTTCCATGTCTCCACAAGTCATCTGGAATACTTTTAAAGCTGCCTCCAGGGACTTTTTCATCTCTTTTGTATCTCATCAAAAAAAATCTCTACTTAAATTACAATCTCTTATGGCACAAATTAAACAATTAGAACATTCTTTTTTTCCCACTAATTCTAAAACATGTTTAGATGAACTTATTCAAGCTACATTTGAATTCAACAAAATGTCTACAGATAATGCTAGTTCATTTTAACTCAAATCTTCAGCCAAATATTATGGTGGTCAAAATAAGGCCTGAAAACATTTGGCTAACTACCTTAAAATTAAAAACGAACACACTAAGATCAGCTCTATCCTCAATTCCAATAATCACATGGTTTACAAAAATGAGGATATCTTATCAGAATGTACTCAATTCTTTCAATTTCTTTATACTTCTGAGTCCTCTGTATCTCAAGATGACATATCTCAATATCTATCCTCTATTATTCCGTCTTCCTCCCCTGATTTAGATTTTTCAATCTTAGATAAAGATATTCGAGAGACATACATAATCAATGCTATTCATACTATTAAACATATTAAAGCCCCAGGACCTGACGGTTTCACAATTGAATTTAATTCCCATTTATCTCGACTTTCTATTCCTAAATTATACAAATTATTTAATTTCTTTATTTCTTCTGGAAAATCCAGTGGATCTTTTCAAGAAGCTTTAAAATGCTAACTTGCTAAAGACAGTAAAGATCATACTCTATGTAAAAATTATGGACCAATTTCCTTAATTAACTAAGACTACAAGATTTTTGCAAAAATTCTAGCTCTTCGTTTAGAGAATTTTCTGCCTCTATTAATTGGTCATGAACATTGTGGTTTCATTAAAGGTAGGCATCTTTCGGATAATACTAGACTCTTTTTTAATGTCCTTACCAAAGCCAAATCATATAAAGATTTGTTACTGCCATCTCTTTAGATGCTGAAAAAGCTTTTTATAGAGTTGGTTGGCCTTTATTTTCTCTACCTTGTCCTGATTTGGTTTTGGTAATAATTTTATAAATTATGGGGCAGATTTACAAGCCCCTTGCATCACTTTTGCATCATCGTTGTGTCCCTTTTGTGACGTAGCGGCGGCGTAAAAGTTGCAGCCCATTTGCAAGGGGAATGAGTCACAATGTAAAGCCCTGTGTGACATTATACCTGCGTCAGGTATAATGTATACAGGGTAGGCGTTCCCACGCAGCAAAGCCTCGCAAAAGTGACAGTGAAATCTACAAGACTGCGTGACTTTTAGGACACCACTGCATCGAAACCTTACGCCTGCTTGAAGCAGGTGTAAGGAGTGATGCAGTGTATTGGGAATAGGCCAAAACATGTATTGCTGGAGTTGGTTCGCGCTTGCGACACGACTCCAGCAATGTGTAACTTTTCCATCAACAGATGCGTCAGAATTTCTGACACATCTGTCAATCCTTGCACCACAGTATGCCGTATTGTAAATACGGTGCATCCATGGTGACGCAAGGGTTTTGCATGGTGGCGCAGGGAAAGTGACTCATCACTACAGATGCGTCACTTTCTTGTAAATCTGCACCTATATTTCTTTATGATACTCTTCTCCAGTTTTCTCCATACTATCAAATGGTCTTATTCCACCGACTTTTCACTTACATCGTGGGGTACGACAAGGTTGTCCTCTTTTACCACTTCTCTTTGTACTTGCCCTCGAACCGTTCTTGGTAAGAATTCGTTCAAATTCTCAAATTACCGGTTTTAAGTATGGTTCTAACCAATTAAAATTATCTGTTTATGCAGATGATATTCTTCTCTTTTTATCACAACCACAATCATCTCAGCCGGCTTTCTTATCTGAAGTAGCTTTGTTTGCATCTGTGTCTGGTTATAAATTAAATGTTGATAAATGTGAAATCCTTCCATTGAACAAGTTATCTTTTTCAGCAGATTATATCTCTTCTGGTTTTAGATGGAACTCTGATAAAATTAAATATCTAGCTTTGTGGTTTAAATCTTCCACTAAAGATTCTATCTTAACTAATTTATAAGAAACGCAACTTCTTTTAAGGTCTACCACATCCAGATGGAACCTTTTGTTTTTTATCATGGCAGGGCCATCTTGACACGATAAAAATGATGTTAGTTCCTATAATTCTTTTTTATATTTCCAATATCCCCCTATAAACATTGCTAACTCTCACTTTAAAATAATATACTCTATGTTATCAAACTTTTTATGGAATAACAAAATACCTCATATGTCTCCACATTAACTTAAATGACCTAAACATTTTGGAGGCATTAACTTCCTAGATTTTCAATCCTATCATACTGCATTCACCCTTAAACAATCCTCTTTATTGCTCCTAGATGATGAAGATGCTTCATCTCTACCATTATGGACTACCATTGAAAAATCCTTCCTTCAACCTTTCTCCTTTTAAGAATTTTTATTTTTTATATATCGTCCTCTGTCACTTTCTTTTCCTTTTTTTAATAATTCTTGCAAAATACTTCATCCTCTACTTACTAATCAACTCTCCCCTAAAGATAAATTTCTGCAATCCTAAAAATAGCACAATAAAGATCTTAAAATAAAAATAAGGTTATTTTTTGGAAAGATTGACTTCCTACAGGACTTCATTGGAACCTTCAACTTTACCATGATAATACTTGGATGTCATTTACATCTGCCCAAACACGTTTTTCTCTACCCTCGTCATATGCACCTAAATCACTTCCTTCTTTTCTCTAATTCAATCAGCTTATATTCGTTTGACACTCATATCTACACATTACTCTTCACCCCCAACTGTTCTGTCAATCCTGCCCCTCTTGCCATCGGCATCACAGGTATACAAACGTTTAACATACAAGATAAGAGAGTTACCCCAGTTAGACCAGAAGGGACTTGGTAAGAAAGTTGTACACAACAAAATTAAATTCCCCTCTGTGCTTTAATTAGTAAAAGTAGTGTCAATCAAATAGTAATCACTGAACCAAACCTTCTCATGTTAATAAGTCATATCACAAAGTACATATAATAAAAACATGTTATCATATCAAATTCATATTAAAACATATATTATATTCCATAAAAACATTTAATAATTCAAATCTTATGGAGATGGATTTGCCTTCTTCAATAATTTTAAACAAAGAATTTCAAAATCTCATCGCCGTTTGCACTGTCACTTTACATTACTTAAAAACAAATATAAACAATTGTGCATACAATATAAACAAACATTACCATTACAATTTAGCCAGTGTTCAAACAATGATTCATTACAGAAATAAAACTGATGTTGATGCAGCATTTTGGCGATTGTATATCCGCCTTCTTCAGGACTTTGTAAATATTATATTTCTTTGCTGTTATTTAAGACAATTCATCAATTCATTTTATGGTTAGTCAAATATGCTGTGGCGTGCCTATCATCCAGATTAGGCTGCACAGTTTCTAATGTAAGTCTGTTCCATAAGATTGTTTCCATCCATCAGGAGAACAGTTCTTCAATACATGAACCATTCGGTGATATAGTTGACCAAGTTTACTCAACTTGCCTATCATCCAGATTAAGATATACGTCTTCTCGTATAAATTTTGAGATCGTAATGTAATGTTCAGCATTCTTTCATTCTTTGTCTACTTCCGTGCTCCTATCCCCTCTCACCTGAATCTTTCCCCTTGCCTGCCTCACCGCCTAGCCCCCTGTTCTTTTGTGCCCTTTGACTATGCACTTCTCCCCTTTTTGGGGAAAGATCCAAGATATATACACAGGATTCTCAGCATACCGCTGAGAGAATCCACAGTGCCAAGGGAGCCACTCACAATTGAGGTATTGTATGGCACCCCTTGCCAAAACACTCCCTCTCCCCTTTTTGAGAAAGGATCCAGTAAAGTAGGCCTTGGAGTTTCAGAGACCCCTCTGAGAGAGTCCACTGTGCTTAGGGAGCCTCTCGCAACTGAGATGGGGAAAAGATACCACTCCCCTGGGTTCACAGCTTATTGGACTTTGGGCGCAGCTTTGACTCGCCTACCGGTTTGTGTCCCTGTCACCCTCCCCCTCCTCTTGCCTTGCTGTGTCACTAATCCTCCCCTCCTCTTTACCTCATCCACACTCTACTTCCCCTGCTCCTACCCCCCCCATTCCCCGGAATATCTCCCCTTGCCTGCTTTCACCACCTAGCCCCCTGTCTATTTGTGCCCTCTGACTATGCACTCCTTCTCCCCTTTTTGGGGAAAGATCCAAGTCATATACTGTACCAAGGAATGAATGCCACGAAGCAGGTGCTCTAAATTATAAATGAGACTTTATTGAGTCTTAAGAGAGTAAGATAACGGACCCACAGCAGAGACGCTGTCCGTTACTAAGAGAAAGACAGAATGAATCCAAGCTGGATTCTAGAATGGAAGAGTGAGAGAAGAGCGAGATAAGAACAAGATAGAAATAGAAAACAGAGGTACAGGCAGAACATTACACACACGCTGGAGTCTCAGAATACCCACTGATAGAGTCCAAAGCGCCAAGGGAGACACTCACAATTGAGGTATGGTATGGCACCCCTTGCCAAAGCACCCCCCCTTTTTGGGGAAGGATGCAGTAAATAGGCCTTGGAGCCTCAGAGACCCCTCTGAGAAAGTCCACTGTGCTTAGGGAGCCTCTCGCAACAGAGATGGGGAAATGATACCACTCCCCCTGGGATCATAGCTTCTGGACTTTGGGTGCAGGTTTGACTCGCCTCCCTGTTTGTGTCCCTGTCACCCTCCCCCTCCTCTTGCAATGCTGTGTCTCTAACCCTCCCCTCCTCTTTCCCTCCTCCACTCTCTGTCTACTTCCCCTGCTCTTACGCCCCCACTCCCCGGAATATCTACCCTTGCCAGCTTTTTCCCCTATCTATATCTTCCTTTTTGTCTGTCTCAACCTTACTTGTAACTAAAATTGCCATGCTCTAATAACTGTGTAACCTTTGTAAAGCTGTAACCTGCAATTTATTGTCTGATACCCATGTAAAGCACTCTGATACCTCAGGGTCTAGCCAGCGCTATATAAAACCTTTTAAATAATAAATAAATAAATAAATAAAGTGACAGTGCAAATGGTAAATAGATTTTGAAATTTTTGTGGAAAATTATTGAAGAAGGCAAATCCATCTCAATAAGATTTAAATAATATAATGTTTTTATGGAATATATGATATGTTTTTAATATTTTTTTTTTTTATAAACACATTTTATTGGCCAAGCGGCACAGGTAGAGCAGAGCCCTGTAACCCAGCGACATCTGCACATTTATAACATATAGAATTGACTTTGACATTTTCCACTACTGTATTCAATAAGACCTTAAGGAAATATAACATAAATCCAACACCCCTCCTTCCCCCGAGTGCAATACCCATCCACCCTAACCAGATCTGCATAGACATTGATAGTTGAAATACCCACCAGGGTCCCACCCCCCGCCCCACTCCCAGAGTCCCCACCAAACAGCCCAAATTGTATAATCGCTAATCTCATTCTACAGAAACCGGGGTCTAGGAGCAATCCCCGATTGTCTGGCCACCGTTTCCATATTTTGAAATGTTTTAGGGGGCATCCCCTTGCAATGAAGATAGGTTTCTCAAGGCCCATACAAAAGTCTAGGCCATTCTTCCATGCGGCCACTGCAGGGGTCCTCGAAGCCTTCCACTCCCTCACTAAGTCCCTCTTTGCCAATGTGAGACCTAACAGTAATAGGTGACGTTTATAGATGTTGCCTCCTATTCCCTCTAGGACATGTAACAGTGCTAGTTTCAGTGAGCGGGAAGATCCCAGCCCAAAACCTCTGATAAGCAAGTGAAGACCCCCCTACAAAACCAATCCAGAGAGAGACACTGCCAGACCGTATGCATCAGCGTACCCTCCTCCCTGTGACATCTGAGACACCTCGGGGAGGCAACCAAACCCGCCCTCCACAACGGCATTCGCGTGTAATAGACTCTATGCAAATATTTAAACTGGACCAGGCGTAGACGCACCGCTATGCCCACCCTGCGCGGGGCCACTAGGGCCTCCACCCAATCCTCCTCCTGCAAGGGTTCCAAATCCCCCTCCCAATCCTCCCGGAGTTTCTGCAGTGTGGAGGAGCAGTGAATAACCAGAGTTTGATGCATCCTGGATATCTTGCGGTCCTGGAGTTCCCCCATAAAGACTTTTGCCTCCAGGGGGCTAAACTCAGGCACTGACTCTAACCCCACTAGACTGGGAGACAAGGCGTGCCGAAACTGAAGGTATTGGAATATTTGAAAAATTAGGACCGTGGCATATGGAACTCCGTCTGCAGGTCCTATTTGATATGAATTTGATATAATAAATTGTTTTGATTATATGTTCTTTGTGATATGACTTATTAACATGAGAAGGTTTGGTTCAGTGATTACTATTTGATTGACACTACTTTTACTAATTGAAGCAGAGAGGAGAATTTAATTTTGTTGTATACAAACTTTTAACACCTTTTCCACTTATAAGGGATAAAACAAAAGTGGAACTCACCTCGGAAGCTGATCTCCAATCTTCCCCTTCTATTTGTACATGGAATAGGTTTTGGATTAAAATTAGAATGTCTTCAAGAACCACTAATACCACTCAAACTTTATTTCATATTTACAACAGACTTTTACTTACCCCTGTCTCATTACACAAAATGAATTCTACCCTCTCCCCCTCCTGTTGGTCTTGTAATACAACTTCAGCAGATTTAAAACATGTTATTTATGTGCTCTCCCTTCCAAGATTTTTGGAAACAAGTCTGGAAACAAGTTAATATCATATTTCATACACAAATTCCCTTCTCCTTTGTTAATATATTTCTTGGCAGTGTATCTGAGGATTGGGTCTCTCACTAACATATTTTCCATATTATCAATGTACTCCTTACAGTTGCTTTCCAACAGATTACCCGGGAATGGACGGATAATACTAATACCTCCTACCGGAGCTTTGAGGTTTGTTATAACCATAAATTAGATAGAGCATATGTTCATACCATTTCACTTACAATCAAAAGAGATGTCCTATGGTCACCCATTACTCATTTCCTTGATGTATCTGCAAACTTATCACAAGCTCATAACCCTCGAGTTGAAGAGGTTTCTAAACCTCCATGAGTTACAGCTGGTCTATTTATACCTGTTTTTCTTATCAATGTTATCTATTTGCTGTCTTGCTTTTTCTCTTGTTTTATTGTTAATTACACATTAGTAATTATATAAGTAGTTATGATCTAATAACCAATAATTGAATTCTCTTTTCTCTCTCTTCCTTCCTCCATTACTCCTCTGCTTTCTTCATATCGCCTTACCAGATTGCATAGTTATTACATTATTCTATATTCCTATATTTTATTGTAAATGCGTTTTATATTATATCAATAAACATTTTCTTAACCTTAAAAAATTCATGGGAAGGTTGGTGGAGACTCATGTGAAGGTTAGGGGAATCTTCGGCTAGGAGTAAAACTGTGCAGTGCAGGAATATTGACGTATAAATATCGAAGGACATAAATATCCCCTCAAAAATATTGTGGGGAAGAAATGTCAAAAACATAAATATCGTGGACAAGAATATCGATTGGCAGGTAAGTAATATCGATTTCAAAAACATCAACGTCTTAAATATCGTTTTCAAAAATATAGTTGACAAAAATATCAAATTATTAATAATTGTATGTATTTTAGTGTTTTTAATAAGAATTGTTTGGCATTTTATTATGGGGCCGATTCCGATTCGGGAAAAACCACTCCAAATAGCCGTACGGAGCGTTTTTCCCATACGAATCGTACCCTGCAGTCTCCCCCGTACGTACGATGAAGTACGATTCGTATCAGGAGCAGGACTCCGTACGAATCGTACAAAGACCGTACAACTCTAATCTCCGTACGATTCTCCCTCGGAACCCAGTGTACGCGACATCCGTACGGTTTGAAGCAGGTTTTCCCGACCCAGCAAGTACGATTCGTGTGGGGTACGCACCGTACAACTTTTTTTTTACGAGAGCCCAAAACGTCCAAAGAAGCAGAGTACGCCTTGAAACAGGTACGGAACGCCCCCCCGCAGGTATGGTGCGTACACCCCATGTCTGCAGGGGTACGGTTCGTACCCTTGCGATCATGGGGTGTATGCACTGTACCCCACGATCATGGGGTACAGTGCGTACACCCCATGATCGCAGGGATACGCACCGTACCCCTGCGATCATGAGGTGTATGCACCATACGGTGTGTATGTGATTGTGTGGTTATCCGTACGAATCACCCTTACCTGACGTGGACCGTACGAATCACGTCCTCATATCCCGGTCTGGATCGTACTCGTTGGGTCGTACGGTATGTTTACGAATCGTACGGTTCACTGCGAGGGTCCGTGTCGTACGGTTTCAGCCTTGCAATTGGTACGGTTCACGATGAGTCTGACGGATTGCCGAGATACGGATCGTACTACGCGATTCGGACGAACGTGTACGATTCGTATGGAGAGGGCTCCGAATACTATTCGGATGGACGCTTTTTTTCCCGAATCGGAATCGGCCCCTATATGTTTTAAAATGTTACTAGTTATTAAATTATTTTAAGTAAAATGTTGTGTTTTTAGTTCCGTAGCGGGTTGTGGGTTGATAGGGGAATAGGGTGGGAAGTAATTTAATAATATAGATTTAAATAATAATTTATAGTAGTGCTTTTTTATTTTTATTTGAATTTTGTATTTCCAGTTCTGTAGCGGGTTGTGGGTTTAAATGGGAATAGGGTGGGAAGTTATTTAATTATATAAAATGTATTGAATCATTAATGTGTTAAATGATTAATTAATAATAGTTTAATGATTAGTTGTAAATTAATTTCAATTAATCAATTACTAATTAACTAAGTTAATTGTTTCATTAATTTTAGGTGTGTGTTGTGGTGTTTATATGTGTAAATGGTGTGAAGGGTGGTAAGTAATGAATTTTTTATTGATTAAATATTAAATATTTATACATGAATTCCCATTAATTAATTATTCATTTTAATTGTGTAATTAATTTTAGGTGTGTTGTGGATATTATAGTGTTAATTACTGTGTAATTAATGATTTTTGTATTATCTTTGTTGATACTATATTTACATGTATATATTAATTATGTTAATATTGGATATTAAATGTAATAAAACTGTCGATGTTTTTGTTTTTTTGTTGTTGTGGGATTTAGCACTTTCCCTACTGTTGTACTCACTGGAGTGGGAATAGTAATTTTACCCCTAGGCTATCCAACGCTTTCCGTACTATTGAACTCACTGGAGTGGGAATAGTAATATTTACCCCTATGCTATCCAACGCTTTCCCCACTGTTGCACTCACTGGAGTGGGAATAGTATTTTGTATCCCTCTGCTATCCAGCGCTTTCCCTACTGTTGCACTCACTGGAGTGGGAATGGTAATTTTACCCCTACGCTATCCAACGCTTTCCCTACGGTTGAACTCACTGGAGTGGGAATAGTAATATTTACCCCTACGCTATCCAACGCTTTCCCCACTGTTGCACTCACTGGAGTAAGAGTAGTCATTTTTACCCCTACGCTGCCCAGCGCTTTCCCTACTGTTGCACTCACTGGAGTAGGAATAGTAATTTTTACCCCTTCGCTATCCAAGGTTTTCACTACTATTGTGTTTATTTTGTTATTAAATGCATGTTTTATTCTTTTTTAGAATAGTTTAGTGTGTTAATTAAATATAGAATATTTTATTTAATTTAAATATATTTATATATGTGTATATTTTATTTTTATATATTTTAAAAAGTTTATAAATTAAGTAAAGATAATAGTTAATAAAATGTATTCAAGTAAATATATGTATATGTACACTTTTTTGTGTTTATATTTATGAAATTAAGTTTATTAATTATAATTAGTTAAAATATATAATACATTTAATTTATTTTGTTAATAATATTAACATTATTTAATTAATTTTATTTAAGTTATGTAATTTGTTTTGCATTATTTAATTCATTTTATTTAAGTTATGTAATTTTTTTAATTCAATATTTTTACTTCTATATTTTTTACATCGATATTTTTGTGTCAATATTATTGTACCTGTTTATGTATAGGAAGTCGATATGTTTGTTATTGATATTTTCACATCAATATTTGTTTTATCAATATTTTTGCTATCGATATTTGAACATGAAACCGAGTAAAACAGTAGCGGTGCTTGTCTTATGAAATGTTTAGATGCTGCACTGCTCTATCCATTCTATTTTCCCAGTGTTCTATCTCATTCTTACCTTCTCTGGTGTACTCTCTCTCTCCTTTTTCTTGTCACTCGCCCCTTCCTTGTTTCCATTCCTCTCTTCAGTCTTCTCTACTTTTCTATCCCTGTTGCTTATCTAGGTCCTATATTATCTTATTTTATCCCCTTCTAGGCCTTCTCTTTTTTCTATCTGCCGTGCTGTATTAATCGCCTCCCTTCGTGTTCTACCTTTCTCTGTATCTCCCTTACCCTGGCTTATATCTATCTATCTATCTATCTATCTATCTATCTATCTATCTATCTATCTATCTATCTATCTATCTATCTATCTATCTATCTATCTATCTATCTATCTATCTATCTATCTATCTATCTATCTATCTATCTATCTATCTACCTGCCTACCTGTCTCTCTATCTGTCTGTCTATCAATCTATCTATCTATCCATCCCCACTTCTCACTTGACTTGCAGTTACTTCAGAACTGAAAAAATATAAAAAATGTCCAACAGAGTGTGCTGACGCACTACTGTGTAAAAATATGGCTTTCATATATGAGGTTAAAGGATTTTGCTTGACTAAACCGCAATATTCCCTTTCTCCTTTTCATACAACTTCTTCCAATAAACATTTTAATAATACATTGTGTACCGGAATTAAAAACACTTGTTAATTACCAGAGTACAGAACAACATATTTACACAAGCTAAGCTTTCCTGTAACGCACTGCATATTACATGAGCCATGCTCTCCATGGGCTATCAGCACAAAGGGAAGATATCATGAGATATATCGATCTGAAACCGTTTGGATTTCCTTTGCTATCACGTGTTGCTATGACATTCTAAAAGAGCATGTATTTACTATGCAACAAATGAAAGTAATTCCGAAGGCTTCACTCTCAAACAAACAAGTGTTCATTCTTTGTTCAGGAATTCCTTTCCAAAATGAACCGCAGCTACCCAGGAGAACTAGTTAGGAACACATCCAGAGTGAGTAATTCAATATTTATAAAGTAAAATAGTGCAAACCAGCACGCAGCACTGTGGCACAGCTGGAAGCCTGGCTGAGCAGCAAAACATAATCAGGATGCAGTGCAACTTCAACATTTGAGCATTTAAAAACATTTTCGTAATTTCTGTATTTGCATTTAGCATTTCCCACAACAAAGTCATATGTGATTTACAATATGATCAATACAATGATCGAGAGGATGACCTCATCTCACGCTACAGGAAATATATTAACATTTGCTAGTTACAAATAAGGATATTAAAGCAGCATCCAGTACTCGTGAAAACGGATAAAACTTACAAAACATTATTCATGTTATTGTACATTCTTCGGTCTTCCCAGTCTGTTGAATTAAATCGCATTAAGAGAAATTTGGCATTAAAGCATCTTTTTAATTCGTAGCCCTAATTTTTCTAAATAATTGAATTACCCAGTTCTTCCTTTATCGTTTGATAAGCAGAAAACACAAAGATTCAGTTTTAGAAAACAATGTTTAAATCTGTTACCATAAACTCACACTTACGTTTGTGGTAGATTTACTATTCGTGAATTTTCAATACATTATAGAAGTATTCTGGGAAGAGGTGAACACCATAGCCGTCTAGGAGTACTCATCGGTATAAGCATCAAGTTATACACAATTATCCGGATTTTGCCTCTGTAAATGATTAGCATATATGCCTATGCAAATCATCGGCGGCCGGTGTTCCATAATCCGCTGCCCCCCATGTGGCAGTGCCCCCCCCCTGTTTTGCGCATGCGCACATTACGGCCGATGACGTGGTACCACGCCCACCATCATTCCGTGTCATCATCATTGCGCATGCTCTATTCGAACATGGCTCGCGTCTCGGGCAGACAGCGCCCGCGGGGTCCTTGTGCCGACCTCTGTACACAGCCCGTCTCCGTACAAGCAGGACCCCCCACCTGCAGGCCGGTGTATTGCCCCGCATTAAAGCTGCTACATATTTATTTAAAATGTAAACCCGGGAAGCGTGTTAAACAAATTATTATACGAATGATCACAGTGCATGTTGCGATGCTAAGCTGCCTGCATTACAACAACATCAGCGTGCCTCTTCCCAGACCCCTCTCCCTTTCCTGCTGTAGATGGTGATTAACATGACATTCATTAACATGAATTTAGAACTGTTCCAGCCTCGTACACCGCCTCGGGCTGCTGGCGGCTCGAGGCTGTGAACAATGTTGGCACAAGGAGCCCTCGAGCGCTCTCTGCCCTTCTCCACCCCGTGACGTAGGAGTGCAGCCACACACGGGGATACAGTGAATATCGGAACACCGGCATGGATCGGAAGTAGGAGACGGATGAGGACGTGTGAGGTGGGGGGGAGAATGCCGGAAGTGGGGTGGACGCGGGGAAGTGGCTATAAAAAAAGTAATAAAAATGTTTAAACTTTCCTTCTCGCCGCTTCCTCGCCACTTCTCTCCTCCGTGGTCCTCTCTCTCTCTGCCACAGGAAGCGCACCCAGGCTCCCAGCCAGCCAATCACAGCAGCTGGTAAATGAAGCGCCTGGTAAAGGGCTTCATCCTTTCATTTTTCACTGTATAATTTGCTAAAACTGCGAAAGTCGCTTGAGACTGTTTTTAAAATCATAGCTTATCACTGTTTTTAAATTCACTAATTTTATCTGCACAGCGCACTCTACATCCGGCCAAAGCATTTTCCCCGGTCCACCACGGATTCTTCCGTTTGTGTGGAGGGAAACTCGACAATAAACCGGAAGTGCGGGCTGCTTCCATTACGTGCACTGTGGTTAGCAGTCTAGCTGCTGAAACTGCATAAATTAGGACGATGGCCCCGATGCGCAGCGGGCGCGCTTAGAGGGACAAGCTCAGTCCTGCCTGAGCTGGTAAATGAAGCGCCTGATAAATGGCTTCATCCTTTCATCTTTCACTGTATAATTTGCTAAAACTGCGAAAGTCGCTTGAGACTGTTTTTAAAATCATAGCTTATCACTGTTTTTAAATTTACTCATTTTACCTGCAGAGCGCACTCTACAACCGGCCAAATCGTTTTACCCGGTCCACCACGGATTCTTCCGTTTGTGTGGAGGGAAACGCGACACTAAACTGGAAGTGCGGGCTGCCGCCATTACGTGCACTGTGGTTAGCAGTCTAGCTGCTGAAACTGCATAAATTAGGACGATGGCCCCGATGCGCAGCGGGCGCGCTTAGAGGGACAAGCTCAGTACTGCCTGAGCTGGTAAATGAAGCGCCTGATAAATGGCTTCATCCTTTCATCTTTCACTGTATATTTGCTAAAACTGCGAAAGTCGCTTCAGACTGTTTTTAAAATCATAGCTTATCACTGTGTTTAAATTTACTCATTTTACCTGCAGAGCGCACTCTACAACCGGCCAAAGCGTTTTACCCGGTCCTCCACGGATTCTTCCGTTTGTGTGGAGGGAAACTCGACACTAAACTGGAAGTGCGGGCTGCCGCCATTACGTGCACTGTGGTTAGCAGTCTAGCTGCTGAAACTGCATAAATTAGGACGATTGCCGCGACGCGCAGCGGACACACTTAGAGGGACAAGCTCAGTCCTGCGTGAGCTGGTAAACAAAGCGCCTTGTAAAGGGCTTCATCCTTTCATCTTTCAATGTATCATTTGCTAAAACTGCGAAAGTCGCTTGAGACTATTTTTAAAATCATAGCTTATCACTGTTTTTAAATTTACCCATTTTACCTGCCGTTGTCGTGCCGTTGGCGCGGCAAGTCTGTCTGCGCCCGTCCACGCCTGGCTCGGGCCCAGGACCAGAAACCCTGGTCCATCTTTTAGATACTCAGGGCCTTTTCATAATCAGAGACTGGATACCAAGGTACAAACTAGCAGACTCAAGTATGCCCCTGAGCAATTAATGGCCTTTCACATACCCCTGCCTCCAAACTGCACTAGAGCACATTCATTAGAAAATTACAAACTTTGCGCAAACTGTGGTTTTCGTTTTTCGCCCAGTCTGGAAGTTAAGAGGGAAAATCAATCAACCAGTTCAAACGCATTAATTCCTCAAAATAAACCTTTCTCTTTTGTTAGTATTAATTGTCGCTCTTTACCTAAACACAAATCAGACATTTTTGATCTACTAGTAAATGACCAACCTGATGCGGTCTTCCTCACAGAGACCTGGTTCCACGAGAGCTCAGGCCCAGATATTGCTGCGGCATTGCCTGTAAACTATGCCATAGTGAGGAAAGATCACAACTTGAAAATGGGTGGTGGGATAGCGGACATCTTTAAGAAAGATTTTAAATGCGATTTTGAACATCTCCCTTTTCCAAACTGTGAGGCTGCTTTTTTCAAGTTGACTCTTTCCACTAAATTTACCTTTTGAGGTATACTTGTTTAACGCCCCCCTACATCCTCCTCATCTTGGACCTCGATCTAGCGCTGAACTCATAGCTCCTTTAGCTATGAAAACAGCAAACTTCTCCCTTTTAGGAGACCTTAATCTCCATTTAGAAAATACAGCATGTAAAAACAGCTTAAATGGTGTGTCAGATTTGGCTTCCTTAAATATTCATTTACTAAGTTCTGGTCCTACACACGTAGCAGGGCATTTCCTAGACAGCATTATCTCAAACCTGACAGAGATATTTTGCTCTCTGGCTGTTCCAACAAGGTGGTCTGATCATTATCTTATTAAATTCATTTTAACACTCCCAGCACACCTCTCATCTACTGCCAGCACGCCAGTTTCACAATGTAGAAATTGGAAAAAGTTAGATATCACTGCCCTAAATACTTTTTTGGACTCCCACATACTTTGTTCCTCGCAACAAGTAAATCAGCTATCATCCTCAGTGCAAAACTGGCTTTCAGACGCCATAAACACTTGTTTACCTCCTACAAACAAAAAAACTGATAACCATCGACCATCAGCACAATGGTTCAATGAGTCACTGAAAATTGAAAAAGCAAACTGTAAAGGTTTGAAGAGAACGTGGAGAAAGAATTACACTTCCTTATCTAAATCTGTCTACAAAAACACGCCTTAAAAACTATCATAAACTCTGCAGATTAGCTCGAGCAGACTATGTTTCCACTACCATTGTAAATGCTGTTAACTGCTACAAGACTCTTTTTAATACAGTCAAGGAACTCGCAGGCTCCAAAACTCAAGCACAGCCCCCTGCACTAACTAAACCTAAATGTGATGCCTTGGCCTCTTATTGTTCAAAAAGTTGATAAAGTATACCAAGACATTGTGCTGGAACAAGCAAGAAATCCCTCCGCTGTTCCTCAACCTTCTCTTGGTAGTATTGATTCACTCCTAAATCAAGCAGAACAACTGGATCTCTCTGACACATTAAATCCGGATCTCCAAATGATCCTTTACCTGTTTCAATATTAAAGCAGTTGAGCTCTTCTTCACTACCTGTGATAATGAATCTCCTAAATGCCTCACTGCATGAAGCTGTCATTCCATCAATATGGAAACATGCTATGATCCATCCCCTTCTCAAAAAGGCAAATGCTGACCCTGATGTCTCCATTAATTACCGTCTTATAGCCTTACTTCCTGTCTTTTCAAAGATTCTGGAAAGACATATCCACTCACACCTAACTCAGTTTGTGACAATACACAGACTTCTTCATCCCTCTCAGTCAGGCTTCAGAGCCGGTTTCTCCACTGAAACCACCTTACTTGGGGTCACTTAAAGCATACGTCACCATCTGGACAATGGGGACACCATTGTGCTCATTTTACTAGATCTGAGCGCCGCCTTTGATAATGTGTCTCATGCTGTGCTAATAAACACACTTAAGTCACAGGACATCAGCGGGCTTGCCTTAAACTGGCTTATTGCTTTCCTTTAAAAACACACTTTCCAAGTTTTCTCACAAACAGCCTGCTCTGAAGTCCACTCTTTTGCCCATGGGGTGCCACAGGGATCCATCCTCAGCCCCTTATTATTCAATCTTTATGTAAGACCACTAGCTGAGGTAGCCGAGAAATCAGGGTTATCCCTTTTCTCTTACGCCGATGATTCTCAAATCATTTTCTCCCTCTCCTCACACAATCCAAATGCTCCTTCTATTCTCAAAAATGGCCTGAACAAAATAGCATCCCGGATGCAGCAAAATGTTCTTAAACTAAATGAAGAGAAAACGGAGATATTGGTGTTAGGGAAACAAAAATCTCTAGAACCCCAAACACTGGCCCGGTGAAATGGGTGATCTTCTGTCCCCCTCCCATCAAGTTCAAAATCTGGGCATCACGATTGATGACTCACTCAGCATGCACCCCCAATCAGTCAAAGTTGCAGCGACTTGTTTCACCATTCTCAAATGGTTAAGGAAAATCTGTTGGATGCCACCGGAATCTACCAGAAAAACCGTAGTCCATGCCCTAATCACATCGAGGCTTGACTATGGAAACATACTCTATCTGGGTTCAAACAAATCTGTAGTCCATAGACTACAGATGGTACAAAATGCTGCTGTCAGACTTTTGGTGGAGTCCCTAAGACCATCTCCATTTTGACCTACCGACGCAAGTTGCTCTGGCTTAAAATTGAAAACTGAATAAAGTTCAAGACACTGAGTTATATGCATCAAATCCAGTTGTGCTCCTCGATATCTTCAGTCCTTGGTCAGTCCTTATTTTCCTTCCTGAAATCTCAGCTCTGCCACCCAAGGCAGGTTTGTCGTCCCTAAAATCAAACTAGCCCAGATGGGCAGTAGGTCTTTCTCTTACCTTGGTCCCTCGACCTGGAACTCTCTTGCCACAGCACTCCGTAATGAGACGAACTATACTCAGTTTCGCTAGTCTTTAAAAACCTGGCTTTTCAACAGATAAACAGTCTTTTTCTGTTTTCTTCTAAGCCCTAACTTGTCCTTTGCGCAGGGAAACCCTTTTTGGGTAGCTGTTGCGCATTATAAATTTAAAAACTAACTAACAGTAGCGTTGTGATTGGTCTGAGTGCTGTGTTTTGGCGCTCAGATGCTGACTGGATGCCTGTTCATGTTCTCAATGTAGGCTGTAATGCCTTGATTGGGCCGTTCAAGCAGTCGTTGCACACTTTTGGAGGGTGTTACCACTCCTTCCCTGCCCCCGTCCCGTCAAGCAAAGCTGTGGGCCAAAGTAGGAGGAAATACAATGATAATAACGTGAGATATCATCATTTTATTTTCTCTAATTTCACTGCAAAAAAGCAGTAGGGCGATGCTAATCCGCCTTAGAGGAGGAGGTGCCACTGATGCAAATGTTAAATACCTTTTGTGAAGAGAATGAGGGTAAATTAGAATTTGCTTGAGCAGGAGCCCCACCATACACTTATGGGCCTTCCTCTCCTGCACATGATATAAAATGCCCACTATATTAAGTGTCAGCCTTTCAAAGTATGTTTTTCCTTTCTACACATGGGAAAAACACCCTGAATGTAGGTTCATTGTTTTCTTTTGGCAAAAATAATCTACCACTATTGGTGTATGTTTCTATGAAGCAAAAAATAAGCATGCTTCTGGTGGGAGACCTAAGTCTTAGACCTCTGCAAACACTCTGGGTGGGAGGTCTGCCTCCCCATGATTTATATGTCTCCAACATTTTCCTACATGGAGAAACTCCTCCTGAACCTCCACTGAAGGGGCCGGGCCCATTAGTTCTAAACCTTTTCTAGAGTCACAATCCAATGGTTCTTTTTTGCAGCAGGGAAATGTGAAAAGGAGAATATTGTTAATTCACAGTTGTTAGAAGGCGATTCTGACAGTCTGGGCAGCCAGGATTTTTTGCTTTTTGAGCATCTATTTGTTGAGTTTTTACTGGGGGAGAGCCTCATAAGTTGGGACTCATCCACAGTGAACTCATGATGAAAGAGACTGCATGTGGATTTTACTGGTGTCCCCCTGGCTTGACTAGGCCGCTGTGCAGCAGCTGGAGTAAGGGGCACCGGGCTGGTTACATGCAGACACATGTGTACATGCGTGTGCACACATGTAGGGGCTGCGCAGGGGAGATTCCTGGCATGCGCAGCCAAGGAGCAGGTGCAGATAGACTGGTGTGGCAGGACTTATGCAGAATTGGGTGGTGACATGGAATAGGCTTTACACACTGGAAGGAAACATGCCAGGGAAAGTCAGTGTGCTTTACTGTTTTCACTTCATTATTCTCCTATGGGAATGTAAAGCCCATGGGCTAGTGACACTTTCCCAAGGCCTACAAATTACAGACAAGCACTGTAACTTGGGTGAGAAGAAGTATTCTTCAGAGTCCAAGGCTCATCACCAGGGCCTGGCTGGGGGCTAGCCCTGCCAGGCTGATTTAATGACCTTCCTCTCCAAGCCTTGGCCTCAGAGGCCAAGCCCAGCACAACAAGCATTCCAAGGGCGAGGACCTCCACTCCAAGAAGAGAAGATGTGTGACGCTACAGGTTCATTCATCAGTAGCTGACACCTGGTGCCAAGCACCAGACCACTCTGGAGGGAAGTTAGCGAGGGGGGAAGGGGTGCTCCATGTGGCCGGATACCCTGGACGATGCCATTTTGAACACACCCAGAGGCCTTGGCAGGAAGGAGGGAGCAGGGGCAGAGAAGTGATGTGTTGCTGTGTGATAGGGCAAACAGAGACTTCCTGCCAGCCTCCTCCCCAAATTCTTAAAAGAA
The DNA here is from genome assembly GCF_964261635.1 of Lissotriton helveticus. Lineage (NCBI taxonomy): Eukaryota > Metazoa > Chordata > Amphibia > Caudata > Salamandridae > Lissotriton > Lissotriton helveticus. The sequence goes on along the minus strand of NC_136069.1, from coordinate 404,774,862 downwards.
CTTGCACAGGAAAAGGAGCTCTCTCTGGGATGTGGTCTGCTGAGGCAGATGGTGCTGGAGCCTGGCGCAATGGGCAGTTGGAAGGAGGAACCCCCTGACTGTCCCAGAACCCTGAACAGCGCCAGGAGAAGAGTCCAGGACCAGTGCAGTAGGGGCTTCTGCGCAGGGAGAAGAGAGGCCCAGGAGGGGAGCCAGGCGAAAGGCTGGTGCAGGGAGCCAGTGAAGACAGCTTGGTGCTGAATCCACCCTCTGTGAGACTCAGAGGGGGAAAGAGAGTGCTCCCAGTGGCAAGGGAGCACCACCAGAAACAAGAAGGGGCCGAAACCAGGAAGATCAAACCCCTGGGGCTGAGATAGGCCACCCAGAAGGTAGGCGACCTTTGACTTGGGGCCAAATGACAAAAAAGTGCGTGGGGCTCCTGCGCCGCTCCAGAGAATGCCCCCGGGGTGGGTCAGGTCCCGGGGGCTACCCCCCAAAGAAGTGAAGTTGGGGTGCGCCATCGCACACCCCGCGAAGGTGCTCCCATGGGTGCCAGGAGCCCACCCTGGCCCCCGCCGAACATGAAGTCGGGGAGCGCTGTTGTGCTGCCTGCAAAGATGTGCAGGGGGAGAGGCCCAGGATCCCAACTCCGGCCCCGTGTGAGGAGGAGGAGGTGGGGAGCATCATTGCGCCCCCCCGTGAAGAGGTCTCTAGGGGCCCGGGACCCCATGCCCCGAAGTAAAGCCGGGCAGCGCCGTCACGCTCCCCATAAAGAGGTGGTCGCGGGGTGCCAGGTGCCCACCCTGGCACCCACAGAAGAGCACAAGTCTGGGAGCGCCATCGCGCTCCCCATGAAGGCCCAAGGAGGGGCCTGGGATCCCAAATCTGGGCCCCGGCGGAGAAGAAGACAAGTTGGGGAGCGCCGTTGAGCTCCCCGTGAAGATGTCGTCAGGAGGGGCCCACAAACCCAACCCTGGGCCCCTTTTGAGGAGGAATAGGTGGGGAGTGCCATTGCGCCTCGCGCAAAGTCTCTAGGGGCCAGGGACCCCATCCCCGGGCTCCGAAGTAAAGCCGGGCAGCGCCGTTGCGCTCCCCGTGAAGAGGTGGTCACGGGGTGCCAGGAGCCCACCCTGGCCCCCTCAAAACAGCACAAGTCGGGGAGCGCGACAGGCAGAGGATGGGCCCGGGATCCCAACTCCAGGCCCCGGCAGAGAAGAAGACAAGTCGGGGAGCGCCTTCATGCTCCCCGTGAAGGTGTCCCCAGGAGGGGCCCGGAACCCCAACCATAGGCCCCAATGTGCAGCAAAAAGGAGGGGGAAGGGCCATCGCACTCTCCCGAGGCCTCGCTAGGCCAGCAGCAGTCTCTGTGTCCCCCCCGCCGGAGCAGGGAGACCAGAAGAGCAGTGCTGGCTCCCACGGCCGCACACAAGAGTGCAGGCCGGTCCGTGAGCAAGCCAAAGCAGCCGGGCTACACTAACCTCCACCAGTGCCAGAACTGCAGGGTGCCCAGGTGGGACCGGGCCCCCGCAAAGAGTAGGTGGATTCGGGGGCCTGGGTGGGACCGGGCCCCCGAAGATCAGAGAGAAGAGGAGGGGGGTGGGCTCCCCGAGCCGAAAACACTTACCTGAGGGTCCGGGTAGCACCGGGCCCCCTAACGAGCCTGGCGATGCAGGAGGGCCTGGGTGGGACCGGGCCCCCGCAAAGTGATGCAGGTTGCGCTGCTCTCCCTGGCACAGTGGGAGAGCCGTCTTCTGTGCTTCTGCGAATATGAGCAGCACACATCATGAAAAGTGTGCAGCACAAGGACAATATGATGTGAGATTGTAGAAATCACATTTTTTTAATGCCAGTACACTGTTTAGACGAGGAATCCTCCAGAACCCATTGAATTTATCCACATAAATTGGCTGCCCTCTGCTTTTTGATGAATTCACATAGTGTGCTCACTCTTGCAATGGGTTTGTCTCGCAACCACTATCCCCCCCATCAAAGTTAGAGTCACAGACAATTCAACTGGAGTAGGATGTTGCAAATTTTACTTCATAAGAAAGAAAACACAATAACACATCACATTGAGACTTGCATATTTTGAACATCTTAAGACAGATATAAGCATTTAAAAATTGTTCACGTTTCCTATTACTCAAGGGCCCGGCCAACATGGATCACATTTAACATAAAGAAAGGTTATTCAATATTAAGACAATGTTGACAAGGGTGACACATTCAGTCTAATAAGACAAACATCAGGGCACCGCTTAGTGCATTGTCCCTGCCGAGGCACCTTGTGACAAATTGGTCACACCCCAAGAAATATTATGAGCATCGGAGGTAGGATTAGAAGGCCTGGCCCACCAGCAGGTCAGTCCCTACTCTAACCAGCACCTCCCCTCCCCAAAGAACCCCTCATCAAGAGAGTTTTGATGATAAACTCATGACCACTCAAGCACCCCTGCTGGGCACCCAGTGACAATTCGGTTACACCCGAAGAGACATCATGAGCATTGGAAGTAAGGTTTAAAGGTATGTACTATCAGCGGGTCAGTCAACCATCTAACCTCTCCCCTACATAAAGAATCCCTCATCAAGAGGATTTTGATGATAAACTCAAGGGCACTCAAGCACTTAAGTACTATTATTTGCCATTTTGAACCATTGCAGTGGGTACGTAGGATTTCAGTAGTACATCGTCGGACCTCGGGGGACAATGAGGGTACTGTAGGGGCTGCTCAGCCTTTCCAATTCTCTGCCCCTACCGTCACCTTCTAATAACCAGTTCCATTTAGTTTAAGTCTTCAGCTGCAAGCCCCTTTGGGAGGCAAATGTTTCTGGGAAACCCCACACAGAATGGGGCAGTAGCGCAGCTTAAACCAAAAGGATTACCCTCTGCCCTGCATGGTGGATCGACTGATGCTGCCCCTTTCTCTACTGGTTAAGCAAGCAATCAATCATGGGTTTGTTAAGCGTGACTACTCACCTGTAGTGGGTCTCAAGGAGCTGGTGAGGGGCCTTATCAATTACAGCCTCTATGCAGCCGCCGTTCTTGCCGGTTCTAGCAGTAGGGTGGTGGGGCCAGGTGGGGGGGATTTCGACAGACGACCACGAGAGAAAATTAAATCAATGATTAATGTTCCCTCGTTGACAGCAAGAGCCGCGGCTGCCACCATGCACCCTGCTACACCTCAGATAACCATTAAATCTATATTATACAGATAAATACCCTTAAAAAATATAAGCAACTTGATAATACACTCAAGACCAGGGACTGAGAACAAGAGATTGTGATCAAACAAAACCATTAATAGCAAGAGTAGGCCTTACACCCAAAGTTGAATGCCACCACTATTTGGTTCCTCCCTTCCTAGCATAACCATCTCCGCCATTTTCAGAATTTATTTGGCTCTGATATTTTTCATCCACTCAGCAACTGTAAACATGCAGTTGCTTTTAGATAGTGATGAAGGACTCTGGCAATAAAGTAATTTCTTCTAAAAGTTTTTTTCTCCAAGGGATGCATCTGTAGTATTTCTCAGTTATCTCAGAGGAGCAGCTTAGTGCACTGAATAATTTGACTTCTCTAGGTGTGATTTACTCTTGTAATGCCTGCGGCTCAACACTGATCTCCAAGAGTAAGCGAGGAGAAAACTTGGTTCACTCAGGCATGCTCATTGGTAGTAAGCCAGGAGGGTAGGAGTAGTACAACAGTAAGTCACAACCACCTCTTTGTGACCTTGTGATTGTTGCGGAAAAGAGCAATGCAGGGCAGACTGGAGTGGACTTCTCTGTGGCAAATTATAGTAAACATTGATTAAGAAACAAATGCACTAGTCTGCATTTTCCAGTTAAATGACCGTACATGTGCAAGTGGAGAGCTGCAGCCAAACATATACTTCGTTGTTTTTGCAGACAAGCTCCATAATGCCACGTACAGTCACTGTTGAAGAAAGTGCAGTTCATGAACTGCACCTCTTTTGAATAATATCATCTACATTTTCAAAACTTCGAAATGTGAACCGAATCAGGTGTACAGATTGTTACCATAGCAGCTGGTGTCTTTATTTAATCTTTTCACGGAAAGGAAGGCAGATAAAAATAGTTGTCCAACATTCCCATTTCCTTTAAGGAGAGCAGAATTGAACATGGCTTCTTTGCAGTGTATTGTGACAAACGTCCTGCTGCATTTTGCAGGGTTTGCAGAAGAATTAAAAGATTGGTGAGGGATATATTTCCCAAAAATGTTTTTTCACTTGCATCTTGCGTTACTTTCACAGTGAACACAATGATGGCTAAGCATTAGAACTGGTATTTCTAGACACTGAGGACGTCACGAGGTGTGAGACAAATACCATGGATGAAAAATGTCTTCAGAGGTATTGGGCCTAGTTCACAAAGGTAACTTACACTGTTGAGTACGTTTATACTTTTCAGTCAGTTTACTACTTTTTGGCATCCACAAACTTCGAATGTAAATTTACTACAAAAGTGATAGTTACATATCTCCACCCCCTGAGTATTTCAAGGGGCTTACTCTGGTGATGGTGGTAACCCCTCCCTGGCTCTTCCTAAACCCCATGGTTTGGGCATCCACAGAAATGATGTTCCTGGTGCTATTCGAGGCAGCCAGCAACTGATCCTTGGAGTCACTGCTTCATTCTGGTGCTGTGAAGTTTTTCCCAAGCGAGGAACCACAGACACAGTCCAATCTAACTAGCCCAGAGTGAAGCTGGTGCAGACCTGCCGATGGTGTCCCTCTCTTTGTGCAACGTAAAAGGTGGAAGGACACGCCTCTCTAGGTCCTCTTTCTAAATCCACAGAGTACTGAAGTTCAGGGTATCAGGGGTGCCCATTACATCCCGGGAAAGTACCCCGAGGGGACAACGCAATTACTAGACAATGGGCTAGTAGGTTACCTCCAGTTCCAGTGATGTATGGCTTTTGGCAATCCAGAGTACAATATTTTTGGCACTCCTAAAATATCTGAACTCTTCTTTGACTGTGATGAGCTTGGTTGCCCACCGCAGAGATATGGCTACCTAAGGCTTACATGCCCATGGGAAAACCGGTTTGGGGGTGGGTTTTTCCTCTCTGGCCCTGTCACCAACTTGTTTACAGGAAGGCAGGAAGGCAGCCTGCTCTGGTGTGTTATCACAGGCAGCCTTCCCCTTTGAAGATTGCCTTTTGGACTAACACCCCTTACACCTTTCCTGGGAGAGGAGGTAATACCTCACTTTGTGGCAACTCCTTTGTGCCTGAGTCTGGGAGTCATTCACACATCTCCACAGGCGGGCAGAAAGCTGTCTCTGTGCCAGAGTCTCTGTGATGCCACAGGACTAGCTGGGGCACAGAGTGGCAATTTTTGAGAAGTTGCTAACATTTAAATGTGGCATAAATCTCGATTTGTGAACCCATTGGGAATCGCAAACAGTGTCTCAGACACTGTTGTACATTATAAATTGTGACGCAAATTGCAAATTGCAATTTGGCGCAATTTGTGAGTCGCAATTTCCAATGGTCGTATATCTGGCCCTAAATTTATTATTCCCACTCCATTCAGTGCAACAGTAGGGAAAGTGTTGGATAGCGGAGGGGTATAATTTTATATTCCAACTGCAGTGAGCGTAACAGTCATGAAAGACTTGGATCGTGGAGGGGTAAAAATTACTATTCCCACTCCAATGAGTGCAACAGCAGGAAAAGTGTTGGACAGCGGAGGGGTACAAATTGCTTTTCACACTGCAGTGAATGTAACAGTAGGGAAACTGTTGGGTAGAGGAGGGTTACAAATTAATATTCCCACTCCAATGAGTGCAACAGTAGGGAACGTTTTGGATAGCAGAGGGGAAAAGATTACTATTAACACTCCAGTGAGAGCAACAGTAAGGAAAGTGTTGGATAGTAGAGGGATAACATTTAAAACGCCAACTCCAGTCATTGCAACAGTAGGGAAATTGTTGCATAGTGGAGGGATAAAAATTACTATTCCCACTCCTGTGAGTGCAACAGTGGGGAAACACCTATAACCTAAAATAATTACGCTATTTCCAATTTCCATATTTAATATTTACAATTAACTAATATTAATTAAAATCTAATTATTCATTAATTAATCATAAACTACTTCCTGCCCTTTACCCATATAAACTCCACAACTCGCACCTAAAATTAATTACACAATTCCAATAATTAATTTTCAATAAATTAATCAATATTGTTGTTGTTGTAAAAACTTTATTTCGGCCATTGTGGCCATAAAAGTGCATAGAAGACAATCTCCAAATAAGTACACAATGTATTCAATTATTACACTTTCATGATTTATGCACAGTTAAAACTACTGACAAACTCATATCAGATTCAGATTTCTAAAAAAGGCAAAACCATCATTGCATTGCACTAGAAACATTAAAAATGGGTTCCTCCATTTAATCCTCCCCTGTAATTGCTTTAGAAGTCCTTTCCTGGTGTGCCACATGGCATTTAAAAACCGGGATACCGCAAATACAATTGGAGGGTCAGTATCATATTTTAATACTCTGAAAGCCTCTGCACAACGGGTGAACCCTATATTTTTACATAGTTGGATTAACCATCGTTTGCGAGGTAACACATAAGCCGGGCAGAAGAACAGCACATGCATTTCAGTTTCAGCCGTTTATTTACAAGTGGGACACACACTCGAATTCTCGGGAGCCCATAAACTGGTATGCACTGCCAAAGGTAAATTCCCCAATCTAAATTGCAGGTACAATTTCCTGGCCATGTGTGGATAGATTACATCCAGAAAGGCTTCCTTCATGTACACCTCTTTTATTTGTAGGAACTCCATTGTCAGCCTGCCCTCTTTAGCGCTCTCCTGTAGAGACAGCAGGTTGGATTGCCTGTAATGTTTTACAAGATCCGCCCTGGATATCGTAGGACAAGACAGCTCCAGAGATGACTACAGCTCTGTCCTCCCAAGCCTGGTCGAAAGATTTTTGATATGAGCCAGCCAAGGTATTTTACTGGAGTTAAGTCTGGGGAGGAGCTCCTTTAGCTCATCATAAGGGGTCAGCTCAGGAGTTGCCCATAACCTCCAACAAAATGTCAAGGGCCTGAGGGCAATCCCTTGATCAATTGACCTTATTCCCAAGTCCATGCGGAGGAGAACTAGAGGGGTACTGCGTGGTAGACCTATAAGGTGTCTCATGAAGTTTTTTCTAGCTTCACAAGGCCCGTAGTGGAACTATGCCCCCAAAGCCCTGCCCCATATAGGGTGGCCCCTCTTGCTTGGGCCTTGAATATCTCCACCACAGGAGCTGCTGGCTTTGTCAAGGAGGGTGCCATTGAGAGAGGGGTTTGGACGTGTGCTCTTTGGAGGGTTAAAGACCATGAATTTGGTCTTAGATAGATTAATCTCCAAACCTCTCATGTTACAAAACTGTGCAAACCCATCCAAGATGCGTTGAATGCCTAGGGTTGACTTGGACAATAACAAGGTATCATCCCCGAACATCAATGCAGGTACCTTCCCTGTGGCAAGCTTTGGGGCATCAGAGTCTTTTATATTGTTTAAGAAAGCAATGAGCCCGTTAATATAGAGACAAAATAGTGAGGGGGCTAAAACGCATCCCTGTCTCACCCCCTTTCTGACAGGAAAGCGCGAAGGGAGTTCCCCATGTTTTCCGCATCTAACTTGTGCATAGTCGTCCGTGGGTAACCTCCCTAGCACATTAAGAAGATAGGAGGAATCCCAAGATAGCCAAGCACTTCCCACAACTTCTTTCTAGGCACCAGTTCGAAGGCGACTTCAGATCAACAAATATAAGATAGAGGCTGCCACCCTCCATCTTCACCATTTTCCAGAAAAGTAGCTGTAATCTGAATATCTGGTCCACGGTTGACATGTTTGATCTGAAGCCGGCCTGGTAGAGGATCAAGGTTCCATGCTCCTCCATCCACCCCTGTATATGGGCCAATAAGACACTGCCCATCAGTGTTTGGGTGTTATCGATTAAACTGATGGGTCTATAGTTGGAGGGTAGAAGAGGGAACCCCTTTTTAAATATGGGTACTATCTCCGCACCCCTTCAAGTGTCAGGGGGATTCATGCCCTTCAAAATAGCGTTAAATATGGCACCCAAGTATGGGGCTCAGACAATGGGTTCCTCCCGAAAGAGGTCCCCCGGGAGTTTGTTGAGACCCGGGGCTTTGTTGGGGAGTAAGCTGATGATAGCATTTCGAACCTCCATCAACGAAATATCTCTACCACCCACCTGGCTATGCTCTTAGGTGTTACTTGAAATATCTAGGCTTGAGCGACCTTCCACCTCACACTCGTACAGGGACCCAAAGTGTGATTCCCATGCTTCAGGTGCTACATTAGGCTCTATAGCTGTGCGTCATGGGTATTGCAAGCTGGTAGACTTTTGTCAATTTAGGGGAAGATTGCTGAACACAGTTCCATCTAACTTTCCTTCGGTTAATAGTGGTTACTAGAGCACCAGTACTAGTTTCTGGGAATTGACAGATGGTATGTGTACCCAGATTCCCCAGCTTCAGGGTTACAATCAGCGTGTTATGATCAATATCCTGCCTCTGTTGTACAAAGAAATCTTGAACTTTCTCCCATGTTCTCGTTTATACCATGATATAATCAATTAACGAGAGCTGGCCATCTCTATTAAAAGTAAATTTGCCAGGAAGGTCAGACTTAGTCCTCCCATTATAAGCCCTCAGAGAGTGGGACAACGTAAATGAGTGAATTTGCATATATAAAGGGGACCAGGCTTTGATTGGGGTGATCTGCGAATCAGGAATTGACCATTAAAGGTCTTCTTCTGAGGGAGCCTCCTGGGAATTGTCAGAGGCTAGAATTGACAATTAAAGTAACCTCCTATAATCATGAAAGTTGCTGGTTCCAGGGTTGGAATATAGTGGGCAAGTTGGTCTATGGTGGCAGATTCTAGTCTATTGGTCATGGGTCTTGAATAGACATTAATTAGGGCAATTTTCTTCTTATCGGGGAATGACAGCAAAACACATTGGATGTCATTATTGGGAGTTATCAACTGCTCTGCCTCGCGCCTAAGTTGCGTGCCCACCCAGATCGTAAGTCCACCAGACGGGCGCCCCCTTCATGACCAAGATGTTAAATGGCGCAAAGCCTACCCTGTGGCAAATATCTTGGTTGTCCACAAAAGACCCCCATTCTGGACATATTAATTTGTTTTTGAGTCCTGCCAAATTCCATGATAGAATTCGTAGTTCATTGCTCATCAGTCCTACCCCTATTGATGCCTCCTGGGAGATGGTTTGGGGGAGGGGTAAGCCACCTGATGGATCCTAGCTAGTCTTGCAGGTGCTACACTGGGTACTCCCATATCAGTACGAACCAGGTGGGTATCAAGGGGGATGGGAACGGCCTCCTCACTCAGTTGGCTACCCACTGCTTGTGTGCTATGACAGTGGTTCAAGACCACACTACTAGCTCCATTCACACCTCTCTCAGCACACTCTTCTTCAGTAGATTGATCAGGATGCTGTTTGTCACAAATATTACCTGTGAGATGACCCACCCCATGTCAGTCAACCTCCTCCAGATTTTCACATCTATTTCTCACTGTAATATTATACAGAGGTTGCTCCACCTTCCTTCCATAAGGGGACTAGGGCCTTCAGGGTGGATTAGCGGAAATGCACTGCCTCTATGGTCGGTGTATTGTTTGGGGTAGAAGCAATCCAACAAGCGTAGATTTATTCCTGTGGGAGTATGGTAACCAGAGTTAGGTGTAGATAACAATCTGCTTGCCGAGTTGGGGTTATTAAAGTTAATAACGACACACTTCCCTGCTTCAGTTTTTCGAGCGTTGCCCAGCCTACCTACTCTGTGGACCATAATTATCTCCCCCACACTGGCATACTCAAAATGCTTGTACCTTGCGAGCCAAAATAAACATTTGTTCCTAAGGTCAAGCTGAGATTCCTTAGTGTTATGGGCAATTGGAGGGATACCTGTCATTAGGGCAACATAAGGGGCACAAGCTGGAGGAAGATTTATGCTAGGGAGGGGAGACACCTTTCTCTCACTAATGGAAGCCTGAGTCGGTGGCGAAGTTTGTTTGCTGATAGCCTCCCTATTTGGAAGCTTAGCCTTATCCCCTCTACTCACTTCCGTTGTACTCCTCCTATGTCTAAGATCTTGGGTGACTGTTGCAGTTCTAGTGCTCGATTCCCTTTGTATACCATAGGTTGAGGGGATCTCAATTATGTGCACCCCCTGCCGTGTGTGTGTGTTGAGCCAAGCGTGGCCTCTTGACTACCAGTACCAGACCCTCCCCCTGCTTTCCTGGTCGCAGGGTCATTTCGTACTATATCTCCTGTGCCCTCCCAAGCTCTCTCCAGTCTATCTATGCGGGTGACAAAGGGTGCTATTTCTTCTTTAATGATAGCTCTTAATTTAGTTAGAAGGTCGGCCATCAAGTTGACTACCCATGATGGTTGTTCTGTATCTGAGTTATCTATTTGGGATTTGCCCTTTATCTGTTCTGCTTTGTCAAGTCCCACTGTGTCAACCTGGTTAGTCACCCATGATTTTTTGTTCTTTGGCCCCATACGAAGTGCTGCTTTATGTTTCCCTTTATTAGAGATGCTAGTAAGCGTACTATCCCTATGTAGTTGTTTCCTGGTTCGAACAGCCCACGGGGGGGTCAGCATAATGTGTGTTTGCCTTTCTTGGGCCCCAGTTGGTGATATGGGAGGGTGGCCGGAAGGGGAAAGTGGCAATGAACTATGCTGCGGTGTTTGAATGGTAATTATTGACGGGGTCGCGTCAGTCTCTTGTGGGAAAATATCCCGGGTAAGATATAGCCTTCTTTCCATGTGCTCTATTTCCGTGGCCACCACCCCGATAGCAGTCTGAAGCATTTTATCTATCGCTGTGGTCGGAGGCTCACATGTTGATTTGTTTCTGCTAGCGGCTATCCTTTTTCCCATTTTCCCAGCGGGTATCGTTACAGATCTCCTGCAAGATGTACCTTGTCCCACCGCTACCCAGATGCAGTTAAACGCCCTTGGGGATTCAGAAAATGGTCAGAATCATAAAACAGACCACCTGTTGGCACAATTAATACAATGATATCACGCAAATCAACCCCCAGTTCATTTACAGACTTACAATTCCCTCCAGGGCAATGCTCAAGCGATACCACAGCAGTGGTCCAAGTAAGAGGAGGGACATACAAATGTTATTAACTATTGCGGCAGAGTCATCAAGTTACTGTGGGCATATGGGTTATTAAAAAGTCTTACCCCTTGAATTAACAGCAAAATGAGGGTAAATGGAACAGCTCAGGGGCTGGCCCTGCCCTGCCTCTTCCTGGCACTGATGGGCGCGGGATAGGCCCACCCTTGGCGTCCCGCACAGCGGGAGGATGAAGGTCTTATTTTTGTGCCTCCTGGCGCACTTCCCCACGTCAGAGCGGGCGACAGAGCAGGGAAAGCTGGGGGATTGAGTCCTGTGCGTCGCTCCCCCCACAGCAGGAAAGGAACAGCTGGTGCCTTTCGCTGTGGTGTAGCGCCATTGCGCTCACGACGAGAATAGCTGCTGGCTTAGTCCCCTTTTGCTCGTTCTGTGTCCCGCGCTGCAGGAGGATGAAGGTCTTTTGTTGCACCTCCTGGTGCGCTTCCCCGCGTCAGAGCGGGTGACAGAGCAGGGAATGCTGGGGGATTGAGTCCTGTGTGCGCTCCCTCCACGGCAGAAAAGGAACAGCTGGTACCTTTCGCGGTGGTGCAGCGCCGTTGCCCTCACGGCAAGGATAGCTACTGGCCTGCTCCCCTTTTGCTCATTCTGTGTCCCCGGCTGCGAGAAGATGAAGGTCTTTTTGTTGCGCCTCCTTAATCAATATCAATTAAAAACAATTTTTTTTTCGTTTAATTTTTTATTTGTCAAGATAATCTAATCCACAATAACTGAAAGTGGTAGCGGAAAGTAAAATACCAACAAAATACACAATATTCAAATTCATAATAGGTGATCAGTACTTTACGAATACGTATAGATTCACTAGAAACCCAGAAAAATAAAATGAAACAACATATATACATATTAATCCTCCTTGAGCCTGTACCCTATGTGTCCCCTAAACAGCCCCATATAGAATCACATTTTTGCAAAGCTCGTATTTCTCTAGCTTTCTCTCTTTCACCAATTTCTCTCACTATTACCCACCACTCGGCTAATGAGGGAGGCTTAGATGAGATCCAGGCTCTAGCTATTGCAAGTATGGCTGCTACTAACATTATTGCAATTATATTTTTGTAGCCTTGGCTAACCTCTTTATAGAGAAAATAACTGTGGGTCTAGAATGATAAGAAAGCTGTGTGTGTTGGGATGGCTATATGTAAGCTTCTAAGTATAAGCAGACTACTGGACAATCACCATATGTGAATAAGTGTCCATCAGTTACTCTTCCTATACCTCCCCAAACAGCCCGGAAGGCTGCTAGGAGTACCGACGGAGAGAGCGGTGCCCCATTGTCCTGAGCTGCTTGCCAGGTGAGGAGCAACACTTTCCCCTTACATTGAAGGAGGAAATCCAGAAGTGAACAGGTGACATTTACCAGTTTTGTTCACTAATGTTTTTTAATCTTTCACTAGAGCAGTAGCAATAAAGTTTTTGGGTCCTGATGAAGCGGCAGGTACCAACGTGGACCTTTAAATGTCCGCAGAAACATGTCGACCAGATAACCCAGTCAGTATTTATTTGTTGAAATCATCTGACTTTTTTGCACTCCATTTGTTTTTATAGTTGGAAGTGCACGACTCCAGAATAAAGTTATATTGCGTTCACTATCCAATTTTATTATCACATTCCCTTATCACTAATCACATATCACATTTTCACTGCTTTCAGTTACTAACAGTATCCACCTATCACCCTATACATTACTCCATCATTACCAACCATCTCCTAATAACAACTTTGGAGTTGGTCTATCTGGACTACCTACTGTGAAGTAGACCACATGATGAACTGGACGGTATAGGAAGAGTAACTGCTGGACACTTATTCACATATGGTGATTGTCCAGTAGTCTGCTTATACTTAGAAGCTTACATATAGCCATCCCAACACACATAGCTTTCTTATCATTCTAGACCCACAGTTATTTTCTCTGTTTTTCATAGTTTCCCAGGGGGGTCATAACTGTGCTGAGGTCGGTAAATATTCCCCCGGACCCTCTCTCCATCCTTTTGTTTGTTGTAACCTTTTTATAGCCCAACATCCTCTCAGCTATAAAAAAAGTATATTTGCATCCTAGTCGAAGCTTGATAGCAAATGATATCTTGTGCCAAAATAATCCCAGATCATGACATGTAACAAACATGTGAACCCAATCAGCTGCATATAGCTCACATTTGGGGCACTTACAATGTGCACCTCCAAGTGTCCCTCCTTGTACGCCCCTGCCTCCGGACCATCTAGCTATCTTCTACGGAGTATAGTAAAGTGCGCAGATCGTCTGCAACTGTTGCAGTCGTAGACTGACCAAATGCACCGATCGCTCTATAATGTCAAATGCCATATTGACCCCTTCTAGAGTGACATTTATCCTAGGAGTCTCACTCTATTTTACTGCTCGTTTTTCGCAGCCATCCACTCTAAACTGACAGAGGAATCTGTACATCATGCTGATTGCTGCCTTCCGATTCTGCGCATGCAAACACTCCCATATCACTGAACTTGATACGTTTCACAGTGCAACGTGTCTTGTAAAATAGTCCCAAAGCTGGAGGTATTTGAAAAACATCCGCTGAGGGTAGCAAATGTAAGCTTCAATTTCTCAAATCATATAAAACCATTACTATAATATAGTTGACCCAAATACTGAACGCCATACCTTGCCCTTTTCTGACCCTCAGAGTCCTGAAATATCACAGCAACATTGGGTTACCCCAGAGAGGAAGTTTATCATATATAAAAGAGATAGAGGACCTAGCCATAATACCCTGCCATATGCATACACAGTCCCTGATAACCTTGAGCGTACACGTTTAAAATAGTTAGGGTCATTGATTCTATATAAGAACATATGACTCTCAGGGCCAAGAACGAGCCAATGCCAAAAGTCTAATTTATCTAGATTTGTACCCCAAATAAAACCACTCAGCACCCCATCTAACTTATTAAAAAAAGAATTGGGGATACACAGCGGGATTGAACGGAATAGGTACAAAAATTTCAGTAGCACCTTCATCTTAATAATATTGCCACTGCCCAAAATACTAATTGGGAGTTTGTACCGGCATTTCAATTGTTTGGTGGTACTTGCTAACAAAGAGTCGTAATTTAAAGCATGTATATATTCAATCTTGGGAGATATACGGACGCTTAAATACGTGGCAGTCAGGCAAACCCCTGTAATAGGATGTTCCGGCTGAAAGTTAAGAAACACTTGTGTTTTAATAACATTCAGCTTATAGCCCGAGAAAAGGCCAAATTTCTTAGCTTCCGTTTCGATACCCTCTATAGTGAGTGATGGATTGGCCATTAAAATGGATATCTCGTTTGCATACACAGTGACTTTAAACTACTGCTGCTCTATAATCAACAGGAGTATCCGTACATTAGCCTGAAGTGTCTTAATAAATGGTTCAATATAGAGAGTAAACAGCAGGGGGGGAGGGCAGCCCTGTCTAGTATTACCACTAGCATCAGGGAGGATTTATTGAGACAAGATGTCTGGTACCAACCATCTTAGAAATCAGTGAAGCCACCAAGGAGCTAGGACACTCGAATTGGCAAGTTTCGATCCCATTTAATCTTCATGGCTTCCCACTGCACCTACAACATCTCAGAATAGACTGGACATTGTAGGGGCACATCTGCTCTTGCTAATATGCCCTCACATAGGATATAGAGCACCCTGCCTTAGGGCTAAAGGACTGCAGAAGGTGTGACTTACCTTTACCTTACACAGTTTTTAGGGGAAAGAGAGTATGTTTTCCAATTTTGTATGCGTGTTTTTTTAAAGGTTGAATCCTGTAATCATTAGTTCAGATTGTCACTCAAATAGTAAAGTCGCTCCAAATTTAGAGAAAAATAGAATTTTATTGATGCAGATTCGAACATTGACAGCCTACAGGTGTTTCGCCCCTATGGCGATTTGCGCCAGGGCTTTCTCAAGGCTGTAGAGATAAAAAAATATATATATATATATATTTTTATTGCAGCTTTCAAATTTGCACAAACATTCAAATAATCAATTCAGTTACTCATCTCCTTATACCACAGGCTCCAAAAAGAAGTTGTACACGGCCATTCAGCTCACACCCCGGAGGTCAAGCGGCATCATAGAGTGGAGCACTAATATCTGACAGGTGTAGAAATGTTCCCATATGGCTGAACCGTTACCAGTACCCAAGACTGCTTTTCTGTCTTCTCGGTTCTCTTGCTCCTCATCCGTTGAGCTGCTAACAAAACTAAATACACATTCCCCCCCCCCAAAAAAACCCATCTCCAGCCCCTATACCTCCGACCCCCCCTCTACCCCCTACCCCCGCCCCCCCCCAGGCGTGTCAGAGTTCCATAGGAGTAAGCTAGAATCCCGCACGAGTAGTGCAGATCCGAGACCAGTTATCAGGATTGATCAACAGAGGATTGCAATCATCACGTGGGTGTGGGGCAATCCAAGGGAAAGGACCCGGCCGATCCCAAACCTAGGCTAACGTAATGAAGGTACAGGGCTATGCGCAGGGGAGCCCTCGCTGTCCGAGTCTGAGAGCGTGATGTCCAGAACCAATCGCTCCCATGCTCGGGCCCGCTCCAGAGCAGTATCAGTACCCGCTCTAAGTGCCATCTGTAGACTCACCTCCCCCTCACAGCGGGCCCATTTACTGAGCTCCGTTCTCCATCTCTCCACCGTAGGACCCCTATTCGCCTTCCAGTGGGATGTTATGGCTCGTTTCGCTAAGAGCAGTCCCAGGTCTAGAAACTTACTAGTGATTTTGTTCTTTGATGTATGTGGGAACCAGTGGAGTACGCAGTGCGCCATTGTGGGTTGTAAATCCCTCTCAGTGACTTCTCGCAGGCTCTCCACTACCCCCTGCCAGAAGGAACCCAGTGCCGGGCAGGACCAGAACATGTGTTTGAAATCGGCCACCTCTGCTGGGCAGCGCGGGCAGGCCGCCGAGTGTGATGGGAAGTACTTGTGCAATTTGTCTGGGGTAAGGTATGCTCTGTGCAGGATGTAAAAATGCACCAACTGAAACCTCGCCGTCTCAGGGATCTCTGTCATTAAATCTGCCTCCCATTTCACCTTCAGAGCCAATAGCGGGGTTAAAACTTCCATAGTCATGCGCCTATAGAGACACGTAATGGCCTTGACCGTACTCGCGGCCATCATCACGTACTGACATCCCATGGACAGAGGCGGTTCCGTCACGCCCGACCTCCAATGTCTACGGATTGCCGCTGACAGCGCCGCATGAAGGAGGAAATCTCCCCCCGGAATCGTAAAGCGATCCCTCAAGAGATCGAAAGGCATCAGCACACTGTCCTCAAACAGATCTCCAACGGTCGCTAGACCCTGCTGTTCCCAGTCTTCCAACCGGTGCCACGTGCCTCCATGCGGGAGCGCTCTGCACAGCCTGAGAGGGATCTCAGGAGTGTATGGAACCGCAATACGTCCCCTCCGCAGATATCTGTTCCAACACTTCCGAACCGTCGCGAACTCTTGGGTGAGATGGAGGTCCCCCATCGGGAGGCCCAGGACGATCTGGGACACCACCTGAACCAGGCTTGCCGGTTCACCAGTCGCGTCCTCTTCCCTCGTGGCTCTCGCCACCCATTGTGTCAGCCATTGCAACTGGGCCGCCAGGTAATATAGTTCGTAATCCGGCACCGCAAGACCCCCCTCACCCCGGGGCCGTAGGAGCGTGGTGTGTGCCACTCTGTATCTGCCCGAACCCCAGAGAAAGTCAATCACCATGGTCCGTAGACACCGGAAGTAACTCGCCGGGATCCAGATCGGTAAGGTTCGGAAAAAATAGAGCAATCTTGGTAGCGTCACCATCTTGAGGAGCGCCACCCTCTCCATCAGAGATAGCGGGAGCGTGCCCCAGAAGGCGAGATTCGTTTTAGTGAGCCTGATCGCCGAGCCAATGTTTCCCTCTAGAATGTCGATGCTGCTGTGGTAAATCGAAGTGCCCAGGTAGCGAAGACTCCTCCCCTCCCAGGTCACTCCTTCCGTAGTGAGCGGGCATGTTCTACGCGCACGAGCCGGGAACCGGTAAGATTTCGTCCAGTTCACTCTGAGGCCCGACACCATGCTCAGTGATTTGAGGAGGGATTTAGCACCCCGCAGGGAGGCAGCGGAGTCCGCCAGAAGCAGCAGGAGGTCATCAGCGTATAAAGCGATATGGTGCATCTGTCCGTATACGTCCAACCTGGGCTCGCTCGCGCCGCCAAAGGCTCGATCGCTATGGAAAATAATAGGGGGAAGAGGGGGCACCCTTGTCGGGTGCCCCGTCCGACGGTGCAAGTCTCCGATATTACCCCTCCTGTTCTGACCCTAGCCGTAGCGTTCCGGTACAAAAGTGCCGTCCAATCCACGAAACCCTCGCCTAGCCCCATTGCGCGCATAACATGGAAAAGGTAGGGCCATTCCAGACTATCGAAGGCCTTCTCCATGTCGATTGCAAACACCGCTGCCTCTTCCACATTGTAGGTGTCAGCCTCCAGAATGTGGAGGAGCCGTCGTATATTAAGCGCGGTGTTGCGGGTTGGGATGAAGCCAGATTGGTCCACGTGGATCAATGTGGGCATATGGGGGAGTAGACGCGTCGTCAAGATTTTGCTCAATATTTTGCAGTCCAGGTTAAGCATGGACAGCGGACGATACGCCGATCTGTCCCAGGGTTGTTTGCCTCGCTTCAGTAGTGGGACAATTATTGCCTCACCAGTGGTCTTCGGCAAGCTGCCTAGCCGTTTAGCCTCATTGTAGAGCCACGCCAGCCGGGGTGCCAGGAGGTCTACATAGGTGAGATAGAACTCCATCGGAAGACCGTCGGAGCCCGGTGTTTTATTCCTTGCCATACTCTTAATGGCGACTCTCACCTCCCTCACCTCAATTTTATCTCCCAGAGGTTTTGCTTCCTCTTTGGTCAGCTCCGGCAAACCCAAGCCGTCCATGAATCTCTGGAACTCGTCCTACGATGGGAGGACCCGACTACGGTATAGTTCCGTGTAATAGTCATAGAATAGCTCATTAATTCCCTGCTGGTCAAAACGCGTCTGCCCGCGTGATCTCTGAGTGCGAGGATGACCGAACCACAGCGAGCCGGATTGGCCAACCAGGCCAGCAGAGCCACCGTCTTATCCCGTTCCGAATGGGCGCGCGTGAGGTAGGATTTGTAGTCAAAGCACCTGAGGCGTTCTACCGTCATCGCTGCTGATTCCTTCGCCTCGAGTAGGGCCTCATGGCTTTCTGGTCGAACAGGTCGTTCTCGCTCCAGTGAGCGCAGCTTCTCGTCCTCTCGGTGAATTTCATTAAGTAAGGTCTTCCGCACCCCCGATACCGTCGCAATGCAACGCCCCCGCACCACTGTTTTGAAGGCGTCCCATTCAACGGCGGCCGATCCCGCAGTCCCCGCATTGATCTGAAAATAGGATTCTATACTCGAGGCTAACCCGGACCGGAAGACTTGATCGCCGAGCGTCTCCGGACGCAGCCTACAGGTGGGAATGCGTGGGCGACGCTGCAACCAACGCATCTGCACCAGCAGCGGGTTATGGTCGGAGATCGTGCGCGTAAGATATTCACTGTGGTACACCTCGCCATGCACTTCCGGGGAACATACGAAGGCGTCTATGCGGACATGGAGTTCGTGTAGGGAGGAAAAGAAGGAATAATCCCTGTCCAATGGGTGGGCAGCTCTCCATGAGTCAATTAGCCCCCATTGATGTTGCCAGTCAGATCGCACAAGCACTAGTTTTCTCGCCGGTGCATTTGGTAAGGGGGGATGTGAGCGGTCCAGTGTGGTGTCAGTTACACAATTAAAGTCTCCCCCAAGGAGCACTGGTCCCACTAAAAACTGGGCCAGTGTGCGGGGCAAGGATGAAAAGAAGGCAGGCTGTTCTACGTTCGGGGCATACAGACATCCCAACGTTAGGTCCCTCCCGTCCAGTTTCCCCCTCACCATTGCGTACCTCCCCTCCGGGTCAATAAGCTGTTGTATTCCTTGAAAGGGAACCCCCGCCCTTATCCATATGACCACCCCCCTAGCGTAGGCCGAGTAATCAGTGTGGTAGACCTGTACCCTCCACCTCCGCTGTAAAGCTTTCCCCTCCTGTGTTAAAAGATGTGTTTCCTGTAGAAAGGCTATATGAATGCCCCGCCGAATTAAATATGAGTGAATTTTGTGACGCCTATGCATGGTATGCATCTCCCTCACATTCCACGTGATACATTTGTAACCTAAGTCGGATCCCATGACAGTTCAAATCGCAGCTCACAATTCTCCCCACAGAACCCTCCGACACGCCCAGATCCCAGCCCCCACAGCCACAACCAAATAACCCTACCCAACTCCCACTCCCCAGGACAGACAACCAACGTGGTAACCCCATCCAAACCTTGCAATGCATCGTAAATCAACCAGAGCAGGCTAGGCTGTTTGAGACGTCAATCGTGGTCAGATTCGAAGCTACCCCCCTCTCCCAAGTAAGTAGCAACAATCCATAACACCCTCCCCCCCCATTACAGTTATGATCAACAGGAGCGAGCTGCCCCCACCTCCCAGCGCCATCCGGCTGGGCCCCCCCTCGACCCAGTACCGTGTTTCAGCGTGTCCAATGTCCTCACAGCCACATCAGCCAAAGACGCCATCCGCCGTTTGTGGAGTCACCACCGGTAGGTCCACCTCTGAGAGACCATGGGCGCTGCTGGAGCCAGGACTTGAATCAGTATTCTTCGAGCGCTCCGAGGCGTTACTGGAGGGGCTGACCTCCCCCTGGCTGATGGCCGCCACCGCCAGCACCGCCTTATTCCTTTCTTGTTGCCACCCAGCCGGAGAGCCAGGGCGACGCGTCAGCGTCACATCAGTGGAGCTTCGCTCAGGCGTGGTCGCAGGGGGGGGGTGTCCCCGCCAGCCTCCCCCCTGGTTTCTATCCAGTCCCAAGCCGCTTGCGGTGTAGGGAAGAAGTGTGTGTCTCCTCCAGCCATTACCTTCAGTCGGGCCGGGAAGAGCATGGCATAGGGTAGTTGCATAGTTCTCAATTTTCGTTTGACCGCCAGGAAGGAAGCCCGATGCCGCTGAACATCTCTGGTGAAGTCCGGAAAAATCATGACCTTGCTATTACCGATGCGCAGGTTCGATAACCCCCTGGCCGCTTGCAGAATGTGGTCACGGTCCCGGTAATGTAATAGGCGTACCACCATCGGGCGTGATGGGCCCCCAGCTCTAGGCGGGCGTGTCGGGACTCTGTGGGCACGTACCAGGGTGAAAAATGGGGAGAACCCCTCTGGCGCCACCTCCGCCCTCAACCAGGTTTCCAAGAAGGACACCACATCCTGGCCCTCCTCTCTCTCCGGGACACCCACGATACGGAGGCTGTTACGTCTGGAGCGCCCCTCACTGTCCTCAGCCCTAAGCTCCAGCACCCGGACCTTCTGCGCCACTTCCGCCAATGAGGCCTTCATGGCAGCCAAGTCTCCAGGAACGTCCTTCATGTTCGTTTCCGAAGTCGTCACACGTTCCTTCAGCTTCCTGTGGTCATCCTTCAAGAGGGATAGGTCAGACCCAATGGAGTCCATCCGCTTCTCCAGGGCCTCACGTGATGCCACAATGGCCTGCATAATGTCACTCAGGGAGGGGTCCTGTGGTGGGGCCGGGTCCCCAGAACCAGACGCCGTCCCTTCCCCCGTCATGGAATGGCCCGGATCATCGAGTCTCAGCACATCAAAGCCCTTCTTTCTGGCCCCCCGGACCATCTTGCAGCAGCTTTCAATGCCCACCTCGAGCGATGACGCTGGAACCACAGGCGTCGCCCACCCTGGCCCAGCACCCCCCGGTTCGCTAGTTCGACGACGACACGACAGATAATCGTCAATGCCGGCCCCACACTTCTCCGTCTCTTGTGGTAGGTATATCCACTCTACCTTGACTGGGCGCAAGGGCAGTGCAGGGGGAACGCCCCAGGGTCAGCTCCAGGTGGTCTGCTGCAGCGGTCAGCAGGCTAATGGACAGGCTGCAGGGACCCTGCTCCGGGCCAGTGATCAGCTCTCATCGGTCCACGGACCTCCTTCCGCAGGTCCACAATGGGCCACGTTCACCACACAGCTCTTGGTGCGGAAGGACACAGGGGTCCCAGGACCCAGTGCTACTGGAGGGCACAGAGGAAGCACCTCCGGTATCCAGGGCACCAGTCTCCCGACATCCAGCTGCGGTGGCAGACCCCCACTGGCACCCCGCGAAGGCGCTCCTCACCACTCCTTCCCACCACTCAGGGCGGACCCCCCAGGCATCCAGGGAACTCAGCCAATGGTCAGCACTGCCCCCAGGGGTAATGGTCGCTGGCGTTCTCGCTCTACTAGCAGGGTGGGTTCCTCGCGAGGGGAAGCTGCGGGCTCCCCGATGTCTGCAAGCTGTGAGCCGGGATTAACAAATTTGCGCGGGCGCCGCCATCTTAAGGTCAGGCAGCTCGCCGGATCTCCGCTCCCGGGGCTCGACCACCCCGCAATCCCCGGCGGTGTTTCCCACCTCAAACTGCTCGTGGGCCTCTCCGCTCCAGTCTCAGTAGGTCTGTGCCACTGCCAATGGACTCCGGTCGCCGGCAGTTCGCCCGTCAGGCATCACGGTCAGGGACTTCAGCCGCCATTTTGCGAGCCCGTCTCCCCGGGCGCTGCACTCGGGGAAAAAATGAATTGTTCAGTGGTCGTGGGGCCCCCAGCACCTCCAGCCTCCTCCTCAATACTCCCTAGGATCTCCGATGCGCCTGTGGAGGTCAGGGGTCAGGATATTTGCCGGAGAGGGTCGGGTACGGAGGAGCTCCGGAGTCCCGCTTCTGCCTACATCGGCGCTCAAGCCACGCCCCCCCACTGTAAAGATAAAAATTATGTGTTGAAGTGAGAAATAATGATTAAAAGTTAAAAGTTAAAAATGATGACCCTAGCAAGAGAAGGTTTAAGTGCAGGCAAAAAACCTGATAAGTGTAAAAAAAGGTGAATGAAAGGAAAAGACAACAGAACAGGAAAAGTTCTGTTTTAGTGATATTATTAATTATACTAAAAGCTCAAAAGCAAGTGCAAGTTTTGGGATAGGAAAGGAAGTGCAAAAAGAACAACAGTGTTTATGAGAAATTATTAATAAGAGGAGAGTAGCATAGTTATTGATCATTAGAGATTTAAAGAGAAAGATAGAAAGAGGAAGGAGGAAGGGAAGAGAAGTAAATGAGACACCCAAAGCCAGCAGTGCATAGAATGAACCTTATATGTGCTACAGAAACAGATAAAATAATACCTAATTACACATTTGTTTTTGCATTCTGCTAGATTCTCTGGTATACATCAATATAAATATGCGACAAAACCGAATTTCTGGAATATTTCAATCTGTAAGAGAGTATATCATATTTACAATTGATTTTCTTAAAATGAAGTTTTAGCATTTTATATTCTAAAAAAGATCGTGATAACACTATATTATAAGTGCATGTGATATCAAACATTACTTAATTCATCATCTTGAGCAGGACTTGCCAAAGCATTCCTTATTTAACAAGATTCAATATTTCATTTTATGACAATCCTTCACATGATAGTCTAATGCCAGTACATAACATTTTTGTTTCTAGTCATGTTCTCAGTTTCAGAGATGAATGTCGCTAGTACTGGTTATTTAGATAGACTAACCAAAAATATTCTTTATTCTATTAAGAAAAGGTAAGCACTCTATTCTATTTAAGTTTAAGAAATAGTGTGCTATTTACCGAGCTTTTTACGAGTCCAAAGTTTGCGCTTGGGTGTGTACAAAAAAGTTTTTTTATCATTTCTTATATATGGACTAAGCGTTCATTAAGGCTATGGTGGGTAGCGGTTTTTACATCTTGAATGTTACCACTCTGCAGACATGTTCAAGCAAAAGGCGCTAGTTTAGAATAGCAGGGTGATAATGGGACAACGCAAAAACATCAGGTATTTGCCCGAATCTACAGGTTTTACAATTATTATCGAAAACCTTGGGTGAGTGAGAGCATTGTAACATGCCAGAATGGGAGTAGCTTGGTAGAGTATATATGGCCCATTTTAACGAGGGAAAATAAGAGATTTCACGATACAGTTTATTCAAGAAAAGAGTTCTGTTATTAAGAAAAATAATGGAGCGCAAGACCATATGTGAGTCATTGGTGATTTAATGTTGTGCAAACCTTACACAGTGTTTGGGTAGAATGACACACAGGGCTGTGTACCATGTTGACTCTTCAGTTTTCTAAGCAGAAATACATGCAGCCTTCAGTGGCAGAGTGTGTAGCCTTGGTGAGGGTCCCTGGGGAGGTACAACCAATGCTGCAGCCCCAGAGGACCCTCTTCAGTACTCATGCCCTAGGTACCAGGGGTAATAATTTACTAGGGAATTACAAGGGTAGCTGAAGTTATGCCAATCGTGGTACAGTGTTTGGGAAAGAGCTCTGATACTGGGAACCTGGTTAGCAGGGTCCAGGTGCACTTACAGTTCAAAATAACTTCAGGCGAAAAGTAGGGGCTAACCATGCAAAAAGAGGCATGTTCTACAACTGGGTTAATTTGATCTTCACAATTCTTTCAAAATCCCTATGAATGGTATTGAACTTCTGCTTAGAATCACTTGCTGTAAAGACATATGTCTGATCTACTGATCTTCAGAGCTCCATCTAAACCACCAGGACAAAGCAGCAACATCAATCAGGAGGGGTGTAATGTTATGATACATAATAATCATCTGCATTCCAATGGCATCTTAGAGCTGCAGACAATACATTAGCACTCATTACATTGTTGTTGATTTTCAACAGCTTCCACAAACTATGAGCGGATGTGATGTATTGCATTTCAGCCTTTTACAAAGGCAGTCATTACCTGTAGTGCAGTTCTATATTAGAAGTAAGTTAAGTGTTTTTCTAATAAATAGATAGATAGGTGTTTTTCTTTAAATATGTATATCGATAGATACATATATATTTAGGTGTTTTTATATATATATATATTACCTACTGGCGGCCGCCAGTAGGTAGTTATGGTTAGGACATAGTTACAATAGGAAAATGGCAACATTCTATTCCCAATAACTTTGGCGCCGATTGATGAATCTTCGCGAAATTTTCAAAACTAATTCTTTTTTGAGATTAGCACCTATGTTAAAAGTTTAGGGGTGATTCGTCAAGGGGGGGCTGAGAAAAAAGGGGGGTCCCAAAACGTGTTTTCTCCATGTTAATTTCCATAGGAAACCTTAGTCAAGGCTACAGGTCGAACGGGTGAACGAAATTACCCCAAATTTGGCAGGGAGACGGGTCTTGGTCTAGAAAGCATGCTTTTGTTTATTTGGTGTACAGTTGTTCAGTAGTTTTTGGGGAAATAATGAAATTTACAGATATCGATATTTGGGAATTCTGCCATCTGATTGGCTGAGGCGTTACGGGCATAAGCTTGTTGCTGATTGGCTGCGAGCGGTGCAAGCTGTTGCAACTAGGAAGTTTTGGCCGCCATTTTCAGATTCCGTTGAAGCGAGTAAGGTGAAAAAAGGGGGAAAAAAGGGTGGAAAAGTGGGAAATAGGATGGTAGGAGCACTGTAACCTCTGTGCGGTGTTTAGGGTGTGCTATAGAGGGGGGTGTAGTGAAGTATTTACCCCTACTGGTTTGTAAGTGGTGGGCTATGGAAATTAAGTGAGGCATTGCGTAGAGTCTGATGCGGGTAAGGTGAGCTGGTGCGGGATTCGATGATTAAAGCGTGAGCCCAAATTGTGTGTCTTATGCTGTGAAGTCATGTGCTGTGGCCACTGCACTACAGTTGTGGAAGTAATGTCCAGATGTGTTTATAACTACTAGGACGAACTACTGACCCACATTGGTATGAAAGTCCTGGGGTACGGAATATATGTGAGGTATTGTCTGGATTCTCATGCTGCTAAGCTGTGCTGCTACCGGAGTCGGGGATTAAAGCGTGAGCCCAAACTGTGTGTCATATGCTGTGAAGTCATGTGCTCTGGCCGCTGTGCCACATCTGTGGAAGTAGTGTCAGCATGCAGTTATAGCTACTTGGATTAACTTTTGTTTAGAACATTGTAGCTTGTGTATGGTGCTTAGGTGGTGTTGTATAGGGAGTTCGGAGGTAAATCAATATGGTATTTGTAAAGCCAAACTAGAGGTCTGTGCTGCAAAGTGAGATGATATGGCCGATGCGCCACAGCTGTCTTGAGAATACATTTTGGCGAGGGTGCGGGAGTTGGCGTTATATGGCCCTAAAGTTGCGGGCCTAAGTTGTAAGTTATAGGGTTGCTTAAAAAGAGCCCTTGTGTTCATTAGTTGGAGCTGCATATAAGTGTGGATGCACAGCTTCAAGTTATTCAGGAAAACTCGGTTTCCCTGATCTGAGAAGTGTACTCCATCACTTCCGTATTTATCTGCCATATCAAAACGTATGTTTTTGTTGTATATGGACCCCATTTTGCGGTCTCTGAAGTATGCAGACACAGCTCTGTTGACTTTCTTCCTAGATTTTTCAATCTGCGGACAAAATTGTCTTGACTATTTCCACTTCTGTCTTTGGCATATATTGGAATATACAAAGACAGTTTGAGGCAAAAGTAACATCAATTGTCCAAAGGTGTCCTTCATAAGCATTTCCAAACCTACCTGAGTCAATGTGCCTAGGTCGTTTCCACCACAGTGCACAATCATAAGGTCAGGGTGTTGGAGATGCAAACAGATTTTGAGGCAACAATTGGTGCCACTTCAATCCTCTCTGTCCAAACTATTTAATGTCCACATTTTGTAAACCTCGGTCTAAGTCAATATGTCTCTGTTCTGTATACCTTTTGCACCAGAAAACATAGCTATGTCCTATGATCCACACTAGCATTTTGAAGGTATGGTTGGAAGGTACTGTAGCTCATGCAGTTCCTTCGTAGAATAAGTGATATGTTAAAGATGGGGAACTAGTTTCTTTTCGCATACAAAACGGTACCTGATTGGAAGATGAAAAGCATTGAATTTTAAAAGTAGGGTGCACATTCGTTTTGTGGCAAAGTATCTTTGTGATTGATTAAGAAAAAGCAGTTTGCACGTGGAGTACATATTATAGGATAAAATGCGCTCAACTCAACCATACCTGCTACCTGCATTTGGAAGTCACTGTTTGAACTTAAAACAATTGTGAACTTTTAACCTACACGTGCTGTTAAATGTTCGAGAAAATGTTGCAAAAAAATATTGTTAGGTTTAAAAAAATTGATGAACTCCACGTGTTATAGAATGTTCTAGAAAGTGTGTTGATAGAATACGTTGCATTTCTGACTTAGATGTGTACTTGAATATTAAAAAAACGATTTGCATGGAAAAGTAGAAAGACAGTAATAGAGAGAAGTTTTAAAAGCTAAAAGAATCAAGGAACTATTGTAATTTGTTCTTGATTACCTACTGGTGGTCGCGAGTAGGTAGCTATCACTGTTAACAGCCTGAAAGTGTCGTGTTTCTCAGAGTGGTATGATGGTGATATGATATGGTGCTACACTCGTGTATGAAATCGAGAGTCTAAACCGTGAGGTCATTGCTGTAAAGTGATGTGGTCTGGTGTTTGTAGTATACGTGTGCAAGTAGTGTTAGTAGGCGTTTATACCATACAGGGAGTGGGAAGCGAACCACTGACCATTACTGTGTGTTGATAGTATACCGGAAATGGGAAGCGAAGTATTTACACCTACCGGTGTGAAGACTTGGGGATGATACTGAGCTGATTGCTGTAAAGTGATGGGCTGTGGGTGCTGTAGGATACTAGCCGCTGTAGTATAAGTGTGTAAGTAGTGTTAGTATGCGTTTATAGTATATAGGGAGTGGGAAGCGAACTACTCATCCCTACTGGTGTGAAGACTCGGGATTAAACCGTGAGCCTAAATTGTGAGCTCATTGCTGTAATGTGTTGTGCTCTGGGCGCTGTAGCATACCTGTGGAAGAAGTATTAGTTTACGTTTATACAATATAGGGAGTGGGAAGCGAAAGACTTACCCCTACCGGTCTCAAGACTCGTGGATGAAACCATGAGTTCATTGCTGTAAATTCATGTGCTCTGTGTAGTATTCCATTGTAAGTCATAGTAGAATGTTAGTTTCTAATTCTATTAGAATCTAAGGGGCATATTATCAAGGAATGGCGTTAAAATTATCGCTGCTTATGAGGCAGGAAACTGCCGCTAAAACAGTGATAATGGGCTTGATAATATGCTGTAGAGAATTCCAATAGAAGCCCAAGTTAACACCAGAACATGGGCTTCTGTTGGAATTCTCTACGGCATATTATCAAGCCCATAATCGCCGTTTCTAGCGTCAGTCTCCTGCCACTAAAATGCCGATAATTTTAACGTCGTTCCTTGATAATATGGCCCTCAGTATGTAATGTTGGAATGTAGGGCTGTCATGAGGGAAACCTTGCGGAGTTTGTACACGGTGCTGGATTAGACGTTTGCTTTGCTGTCTGCACCTGTTGGTGGTTGTTTCAGGTGTCTTGTTTTCTTGTAATAAATATACTTATTGGATCAACTGCTGTCTGCCTCTTCACTTTGGCCACGAGCGGGAGAAGGCAAAAAGAAGGCACCACTCACCAATATTTCAAAATTGCTTGCGGTGTGCTGAAGACCCGTTTTGTTTGTGTAGCTGTTTCTACTCATGCCAGGGTCGTTGGCTCATTGAACTATGGCATCCGACTTCTGGTAAGATTTATATTTTCAGATTTTGCGCTTCCTCTGCTTCTTCACTACATTTTGGTTTCTGTACTACACGTGTGTAAGAGGTGTTAGTATGCGTTTATACTAACAAATGCATCATGGTCTTAGGGAGGGCGACCTCTCAGGCGCAGCTCATACAATGTCCTGGGGTGTACATTCGCTGGACGTTTGTGTTTGCTATTAGAGGGTGGTGCATGGCTTCCACCCTGTGATAGCAAATACTTGTTCGACTACTTGAAGCGAGTGGAGGAAAACCTCGTTTCGCTGTAATACAGGGGATGCGGATGGTAAAAATGGAGAGAAAAGAACAAAAAAAAAAGCGGGGTCTCTCCCGTTCTTTTGAATAAGGCCACTGGTGGGTAATGTTCCATGGCCTAGCCAATTCTTATATTGCGGGGTCTCTGTAGGACTGGGGATCTTAATGTCACATGTAAATTAGGCGCGGAAGGGCACAGTGACGGTTTGCAGCCTAGGGGAGCACCACCTTCCCGGGTATTTACTAATTGTTCGG
Source organism: Lissotriton helveticus (assembly GCF_964261635.1). Taxonomy (NCBI): domain Eukaryota; kingdom Metazoa; phylum Chordata; class Amphibia; order Caudata; family Salamandridae; genus Lissotriton; species Lissotriton helveticus. Next base: position 404,746,424 of record NC_136069.1, on the reverse strand, counting down.
GGGGGGGGGTGCAAGGCCAACTGAAGTCCGGGGATCGCCACACTTCGGGTCTTTATTTAAATATGCAGGGTGGGCCCCGGCAGTCCCTAAAGCCTCGGTGGTCCTAGGCAGTGCCTTATTTGTTCTGTAATCACACAGGCAGTACTTATGGGGGTCGATTCCGATCCGGTAAAATAATCCGGCATACGAATCGTATTCGTAGCCGATTCCGTACGAATGGGAAACTACCATCCGACCAGCAAATTCCGATCCGTTTCCGTCGATTTCCGTACGATTTGCTGCGACCCGTACGAATGACATTCGTGTACCCGTACGAATAAGCCTCGTGCAGACCACCGTACGATTCGTTATCAGTCCATACAAACTCACTATTCCGATTCGGAACGAAATGCCTGAGCGAGATACGTACGGGCCAAAGTATTCACGCTACAACATTGATTCGTACGGGACATTCGCCTCACTGCAAGCTCCACCAATACATACTACACGCACACCCCTCGGCCAAGCCTACGCGAACACCCCCACCCGCCAACGGCCCGTACCACTCACTCGCACGCACAAGTACGACACGCACACCCCCCCAACAAGCCTACGCGAACACCCCCACCCGCCAACGGCCCGTACCACTCACTCGCACGCACAAGTACGACATGCACACCCCCCCAACAAGCCTACGCGAACACCCCCACCCGCCAACGTCCCGTACCACTCACTCGCACGCACAAGTACGACACGCACACCCCCCAACAAGCCTACGCGAACACCCCCACCCGCCAATGGCCCGTACCACTCACTCGCACGCACAAGTACGACACGCACACCCCCCTACGCGAACACCCCCACCCGCCAACGGCCCGTACCACACACTCGCACGCACAAGTACGACACGCACACCCCTCGGCCAAGCCTACGCGAACACCCCCACCCACCAACGGCCCGTACCACTCACTCGCACGCACAAGTACGACACGCACACCCCCCTACGCGAACACCCCCACCCGCCAACGGCCCGTACCACACACTCGCACGCACAAGTACGACACGCACACCCCTCGGCCAAGCCTACGCGAACACCCCCACCCGCCAACGGCCCGTACCACTCACTCGCACGCACAAGTACGACACGCACACCCCCCCAACAAGCCTACGCGAACACCCCCACCTGCCAACGGCCCGTACCACTCACTCGCACGCACAAGTACGACACGCACACCCCTCGGCCAAGCCTACGCGAACACCCCCACCCGCCAACGGCCCGTACCACTCACTCGCACGCACAAGTACGACACGCACACCCCCCCAACAAGCCTACGCGAACACCCCCACCCGCCAACAGCCCGTACCACTCACTCGCACGCACAAGTACGACACGCACACCCCCCCAACAAGCCTACGCGAACACCCCCACCCGCCAACGGCCCGTACCACTCACTCACACGCACAAGTATGACACGCACACCCCCCCAACAAGCCTACGCGAACACCCCCACCCGCCAACGGCCCGTACCACTCACTCGCACGCACAAGTACGACACGCACACCCCCCCAACAAGCCTACGCGAACACCCCCACCCGCCAACGGCCCGTACCACTCACTCGCACGCACAAGTACGACACGCACACCCCTCGGCCAAGCCTACGCGAACACCCCCACCCGCCAACGGCCCGTACCACTCACTCGCACGCACAAGTACGACACGCACACCCCCCCAACAAGCCTACGCGAACATCCCCACCCGCCAACGGCCCGTACTACTCAAACGCACGCACAAGTACCGCACACACACATAACGCCAACACCTAAACGACCACAAGGACCTTGCTAACGAGTCGCACTACCACACTGAACATGTCTCCTGTGTACACACCTTTGACAATCAATGTCCTGGTCACAGCCAAGCAGCCAAACAGAGGACAACACCAACACCCACCCCATATAACACCCACCCCAACAATTCAAATTAAGCCACACCCACCATTTGACCAATAAAAGGGACCACACATACAACCCATCATCCTTTGCAACATACCCATTCTTGCGAGGAAACTGAGAGCACACAAACTATTGCAGACACATACCTTCACACATACACCCTATCTCACCTACACCCACACCACCCCCTTCACATTCTGACCCAAACACCCTCATTCATACACACCATCAACCCCTCAATCACATACACTACACACCATGACCGCACACAAGAATCCAAAATTCACTAACCCGGAGATGGAGATACTTACTGATGAAGTCATCAGAGTCGAGCCGCAGCTGTTTGGTGCATTGGTCAGACAGACCAGCCTGGCAGAAAGAACACGCCTGTGGGAGAGGATTGTAGACCGGGTCAATGCTGTTGCACCCATCAGGCGCACCAGGGATGAATGCCAGGCCAGGTGGTACGATCTGCGGAGGATGGTGAAGAAGAAGATGGCACAGGATTACGCCAATGCAAACCACACTGGAGGCGGTGGTCCCCGCAGACCTCCTGTATACCAGCCCTGGGAGGAGAAGGTCATGGTCCTACTGCCAGCGGTGGGAGGACATGGAATAGAAGGAGCCATTGAGTCTGGTGAGTGTACAAAAAACACAAGTTACATGGGTAGACAAACAACAGTGCCCAGCAGCATGGGGTGGGTGGCCATGAGTCCAAGGAGTACACTACCAAATGGTGGTAGTTGCAAGGGGGAGGCACATAGGGTGCAATGTGTAGGGTAAGAGGCTGCTCTCATACCATATGTCCCAGGGACACAAACAAGCATAATGACCAATGCACAGGGATAGGTAAATATCACACAAGATACTACACCACAGCTTCTAAATATTTACTATTTGCTGACACACCTTACAGAGAGGCATCATTTTGTGACAAAGTAAGGCAGTGTAGCAAGAGACCAAGCACAATCTACCTGTCTCCATCCCTGTCTCGCCCTCTCCCTCTGGCTCCCTCTCCCTCTGTCTCTGTCTCCCTCTGTCTCTGTCTCCCTCTCCCTCTGTCGGCCTCTGTCTCTCTCTCCTTCTGTCTCTGTCGCCCTCTCCCTCGGTTGCCCTCTCCCTCTGTTGGCCTCTGTCTCTGTCTCCCTCTGTCTCTGTCGCCCTCTCCCTCGGTTGCCCTCTCCCTCTGTCGGCCTCTGTTTCTGTCTCCCTCTGTCTCTGTCGCCCTCTCCCTCGGTTGCCCTCTCCCTCTGTCGGCCTCTGTCTCTGTCTCCCTCTGTCTCTGTCGCCCTCTCCCTCGGTTGCCCTCTCCCTGCCTCTGTCTCTGTCTCCCTCTGTCTCTGTCGCCCTCTCCCTCGGTTGCCCTCTCCCTCGGTTGCCCTCTCCCTCTGTCTCCATCAGTCAGTGTACGTCCCTCTGTCACCTCAACGCACATCCCTGGGGCACACACACAGTTGCACACAAGCACTGCACAGGCCTCACAAACTCCATAGAGCAGAATGTCAAGGGATGTCTCACAAGTACCAGCAAACATCTGCTATGTGCCTGTAAGACACCCACCATTTGCTGTCAACACTGTACTGTGTCAGGACACACATCTCAGAAAGCTCTGTCGTACACAATGGGCACAGGTGTAGGCAGCACAAGTCCCTCCTGTGCTCATTGCAAACACAAACACCAGGACAAGGTCACACATCCTGTGCACCAACACAAATCCACCATTATGGCAGCATGCCACATGAGGGGACAGCCAAATCATGAACAATGGACGCTCGCAATTCACAAACAAAGTAATAGCATGGCCTGTTGTACACACCCCTTACAGAAACTCATCCCCGGGGGACAGGCGTTGTATTGCAACACTGTCCCAATTGCCATGTACCACAACAAAACACGTACTCATATGAATATGCATACAACTCATACATGCACATAACAGAAGCTCCAGTCCATTGTGCCCCTCCAAAAAAGCACGTGCCCCATCTCATTTCCTTTGTGGATGTACATATTACCAACATGGACATGGGTATTGACAATGTGATGCGTCTTAGAGAAGTGGCAAGTTCTAAAGCCATGATCTAGAAGTGGGTGTACAGGTCCAGCGGTGCTGGCATTGTTTGGACAGCATGGAACAGCAAAAGACATCCATAGTAGTAGCTGACATGCTAAATAATGATGCTCTGTCTCTTACATCAACATGCTGCATCTAAAGTCTGTGCATGCTTGACGTACACATAAGAATTTTCACCATATCCAGGATGTTGCGTGTAACTTACAAATGCTTTACACGTGTGGTGCCGGCAACACAAGACACAGCAATGGCTGTGTCAGTCATTGTCAAGAGATTGGAAGAATGTAAATACCCCATTGTACAATTTTTTTTTTCTACCACTAAATACACAACTGTACAATGTCAACAATGTATAGCTTGTGGAACAGTGATGCTGATAATGGATAACCAAACCACATGTCACTTGATATTGCCTTAACAGTGTCTGTCTCTCCCACACACAGGGCAACGTGCGGATCTCCCCCCCAGACAGGGGGGCCAAGGATCCCAGTCCCAGGCTCAGCAGGACCCAGACCCCACCGGCAGCGCCGTCCCTCAACGCACTGTGGATGACCCCAACCAACCTGGCTCCTCTGGATCCCAAACCCCTGTAGCAACTGTACCAGCTACATCTCTGCCAACCACCGGACCTATTCCCACCACATCCCAGCAGACAGGTCAGAGCCCTGCCCATGATTCACAAGAGAGCCAGTCTGAAAATGAGGGACACCCTTTGTCGGGCGCCCCTGAGGTTGGTGACAACCTCCACCCTCCCAGCACTCGGGGGGCCCGTCGATCGGATGTGCCCACAAGCGCAGGCCGTGCTCATGTGGGTCAGGGTGGTGGGAGTGGCGCAAGGCGAAGGCGAGAATCTGGCCAGTCAGCTGCAGGGACCGGTATGGCTGAACTCTGTAACATCCTTGAGGCATACCGGCGGGACACCAGTGAGGTAAGCCAGCTTGCGGAGACCCTCATCCAAGTCAAAGAACAGCAGGCAGAGCTAATAGCTAGGCAAGACCTGCATTATGGACGGGTAGAGGCACACCAGGCTCAGCTCTTGATGGTGCATAGGGACATTGTCCATGTGCTACGTCAGATGGCTGCCAACATGCAGCCCCCTCCCTGTGTCACAAGGCCAGCAACATCACGGCAAAGTGCAACACCAGCCACAGGGAGGGAGGAGAGGGAGGAGGAGGAACCCTCTGACGTAGCGTCCCATGCACCGTCCATGCCTGCACATGAGGGTCCCCCAAGGAAGGTTGGTCGTCCATGGCGAAGACGTTGAGGGCCTGTGGCCCATGGACTTCTCCCAGGACACTGGACCTGGCATATAGCCCCTGGGTGCAACAGCATCCCCTATGAGACTCTCCCACATGGACTTGCTGGTCCCAGTCTGCCCAATGATGTCAGGCACTGTGGGCTGGACTCTGTTGACTGAAACAGTAAGGCATCTCATCTCCAGCTGTGAATTTTGGATCCCCCCCTTTCTGTACAGCACCTATTCACGTTTCATGCACTAGAGCACCCAATAAATAATGTAAACATCATACGCATTTGGTGAGTAATCTTTGAAACAGCATACATGTATATGTGTCTGCAAATGTCATAAATGCAAGGTATACAACAAACAGCAGTCATCCACACACTTGGATCAGAATCTGAGTGAGGACACACATTGGTCAGAAATTTCCACAAACTACATACATGGATGGTAAGACACACCTGTGTGGGACAGTCAATGCTGGAGGGGGGATAGAATCCCAATACTGCTAGCACAGGCAGGCCCAGGAGAGTCACTTTGAGGAGTACATGTCAGTGTCACAAAAGTAGTAGTCCATGTAGGGAGTACCTACAACTGTGTCCTCAGGTATGTGAGCTACCATCAGCATGATGCATTACTGTGTATGTGATTAATGCCGCACAGGATAACGGTGGCAGGACAGACTGTGGGCAATGGGCTGGAGCACTCTAGACAAGCACACCTGATTAGGTGACCTACCCCTATGGAGCTACAAGTACTATACTACTGTAATGGGAGCAACGCATACAGAACAACGACACACATCAGACAAATACCAACCCCGGAACGGCCAAATCACACCACACCCAAGAGACAGGGTCATGGTGTGTGTCCCATGTGCCAACTTGACTGGCTGTGACAGCAATGTTGAAGTGGTGTGAGCATGTTGTGTTCTGGCACGTGACTGTAAGCTAACTGTTTTCTGATCTAGTGGTGTTGACAAGCTAACACTGGACAATATTGTGCCTATGTAAGGTGTGTGTGTGTTGGACACGCCACATGACCTGGTGGTACGTAGACCCAATGTCATGTGAATCTGCATAGTCGTGCCAGTATGTGTTGCACACACACGCATAGCACCAGCTATGGCTGAGTACAAAGCATTTTTATAGCAAGAGGGTGAATGTCTGGTGTTGTCTGTGTGTAGGGTGGCTGGAGCATGCTCTATTAATGGATGGAAGGAGGGTCATCCTGTAGGTGTCTGTGTTCCTGGATAGTGTGCGCTGCATGTTGGCTGTGTATGCAGCTGCAGCAATGAGTGAAGACATGACGGCAGGAGGGGTGTGACTAATTGCTAAACAAACACATAACACAAGGGCACCCGCAATGCACAAAGTGACATGTGGATGTGAAGGCAGGAGTGTCTGCCTCACTCAGGATCACTGACAACAAAATGGCACAGTAATCACCACACATCACAGTCACTGGATCAGGGCCCTTACGGTCAAGTGGGGCACAAGACACACAGCGTCAGCATGTGTATACAAGAGCTAGTATGTTCAAATCAAAACTGCATCAACAAAGACATGTACCTCACACACAACATAGTATTCTAGCCTTCACCCACTCCATGCGTGTGGTCAATATACAGTTACACACCTAAGAAGCATGAGGTAACTACGTTCAAAATAGTATATGTGCACATTAGACGGACATGTGTGTTGAGCCACAAGCAGGCACTATATTCTGTAGGAGTCTGACGTCATGCACAACATGATAATCTACATTGTGAGCCCATGGAGCTTTCACAATCATACATGTGCATTGTCAATAAGTCCAATTTACACTAATCATGATGTCACCTGTAATGCCGCTTTACGAATACCTACAAGGCTGTCAACGACTGGCCGTACCTTTCTTCATCAGACTGGTGTGATGCTCTAAGGGTTCCACCTCCAAATAGCCCATTGGTCTGAGTACAAACAACAGACACAAAAGGGTGATCAGGCGAGGGAAGGAGAGGATGGGAACTGCTGGGAGGGAGACCTGAAACAGAGGCAATTAAGCATTAGGACAACATTCTCATGTCACAGACACTTCAAAAACCTCATTAGCTACACTGTACCAGTCACACCTGTGAAGTGTACTGTCTGGTGAAAAATAATGATGATTAATCATGCCATCACATCAGATACGATGCTGTGACACAGACACATGAAAACTGGGACAGTCTGTCATCCATTAGAGTCATGTGTAACGCTCACAAGTGAGCACCCATGCTAAAAGATCTATGTAGTATAAACACATTCCCAGGCACAGATGAGGTAGACCTCAGTAACAAATGGAAACATATGGAAATCCAACTACCGCTAACTCTAAAGTCTGTATCTGATATTGGATAGCCATAAGGGCCATGTAGGCTAACTTGAGCAAATCCACTACAGCTGTTAGTATCACATATGATGAGGAAGCTAATGATCGACATGCAATGAAGGCACTCTGTAGCCAGTCTTTTGGTGTGTCAAGTATGCATCACAATGCTAAACATGATATGCAGGTACAATATATATTAAGTGCAAGTGATGTCCATCCAAGCTACATAATCAGACCCTACCATAGCACAGTAATGGTGCCGGCGACCAGAGATTCATGTGAATGACCGCACTCCACTGGTGCAACACAAAAATTCACATATGCATCTTTCACACTTTTTACTTAGTCATGATAAACATACATGGCATCATGTGCATCTAAACATCACTGCTACTCACTGTGAAGGCTGGCGTAGCAGTATTCTCAACCGGCACTGAGGTAACGACATGACAGTGACATGATATACTGCTGCAAGGGGCAATGCATCCATGTTAACTGATTCACAGGACAGTTGTCTTAAGATGTGGAACATACACTGGGCAACACCGACACCACATGGTTTCATGGTAATCACACTGGACTGCCCCACAAGCTGGAGGTGAGGATACAGTCACATTCTAATGCACACAGTGAGGCTGCAATCCCCCACAGAGTCCGTGGTTGTGACCTCTGACACAATGTCATGCCATGGTATGTGCAATGTTGCTGTGGCAATGTCTACACACATTGATGCATTCACCAGAGTATCAAAGTACAACAGATGACAGAAGGGGTGACTATCCTGTCATGGGAGTGGCCATACATGTCATAAGGTACATAATGGAGTAGCATGTATGCAAGGTGACACTACATGCACATGAACATGTACCACGCTTTTCTACACATACCAACGGTAAACAGCCTCATATGAGTCCTTACCCAAATTGACTTCTCAACATGTCCAAGCATGCTCCGTTGATGTGGCTGACGTTGCAATCATAATGAGCAGTAGCAGGATGACCACGATGTACCCCAACGGACAACAGGCAGGGCGAGCTGTGGATGAGAGTGGCACACAAGGGGTCAAGTTCTGTATAATGTCATTTTGTCAATGTCTGTTGAATAGCCAGATGTAGTATGACACCTGTACATTCCAAGTGCACACATAGCACGTATGTGTGTAGCATTACAACTGAACATGTGACACAGCACAACACACATCCAAGTGATCTTGCTTACAGTCTGTTGCATACACAGCATGCTACCCATGCAACTCTATAGTCCATCTTTTACATAAAAGATGAAATGACTCACCATCATGAAAAGAAGTTGCGGATGAGGTGACCGCGGATATCATCTTCACCCTCCTCGTCACTGGCATCCTGGCCAAGGCCTTCATCCTCAACGGCGGATTTTCCAGCTCATCAGGATCCAGGTAGAGTGGCACAGCCTTCTCCACTGCCATGTTGTGTAGCATGCAGCACACGGTGAAGATGTCACACACCTTGCGTGGGCTGTATTGGAGGGCTCCGCCTGTCTTGTCCAGGCACCTGAACCGGCTCTTCAGGAGTCCAAAGGTCCGTTCGATCACCTGCCTGGTCTTCACATGAGCATTGTTGTAACGCTGGTCTGCAGCTGTCCTGGGGTTGCGTAGCGGAGTCATTAGCCACGGCATGTTTGGATATCCAGCGTCTCCTGCAATTTGACATCATGTACAATAGTGAATCATATGATGCAGATCATGAAGTTGTGACATACTGACATACAGAGCTCACAGTGTATACTCACCAACTAGACATGCCCGGTGGTTGTGCAGCTGCAGCATCATCTGTGGTACCCTGCTACGCCTCATGATGAAAGCATCGTGGCACGATCCTGGATAACGTGCACAAACATGTGAGATAATCATGTTGGCAAGACACACCACCAGGGCATTTATCGAGTGGTAGTGTTTCCTGTTGCGATACGCTTGCTCCTGAGCCTGTGGTGGGACAAGAGTAACATGTGTACCATCAATTGCACCAATAACATGTGGCATGCGGCCCAGGGCATAGAATTCCCCCTTGACATCTGTCAACTCTTCTGGAGTAGGGAATGTAATGAATTCATCAAGGTGGAGCAACATTGCTCCCAAACATCACCCAATACCCGGCTAAACATGGTCTGAGACATCCCTCCCACATCAGCTATGGTAAATTGGAAGGTACCTGTGGCAAAGAAATGGAGGGCTGCCATCACCTTTGCCTTGGGTGTCAGTGCAGTAGGATACCTGTGGCGTGGTTGTAGGTGAGCCTCAAGCCTGCCCGTCAGGTCCTTGATCAACTGTCTACCAAACCTATATCGACGGATGCAGTTGCGCTCCCTCATGGCTTCCAAGTCAGGCAACGGCCTTTCCAGAGGGGGTGCCCTGCAAAACACAATTTTAAGGAAATGTCTACAACTGTCTGACTAAGACTATAACAATGTACATGGCACAAGCAACACTGCTTCAAATAATGTAGACAATTTGGAGTGTGGCGTGGGATACACACTGATGCCAGCTCCCACACACTCCTCCGTGGAGAAGGAAAATACCTGTAGTGTGTGGAATGGATGTGACATGCATACAAACGATCAGATGGAAAGGTCTTAGTGAGCATGACAATGTATCATGTCAGTGAGACACGTCATGTCAATGTCAGTAGGAGGTTGTCTGCACATCCAGACGGCTGACTGCAATACACACACACACCACATGTGCCATCATTTGCACTGTTCAGCCTTAGTCATGTTGCGGTGTGTACTTTCAGTGACAATTACATGACCATCATCATACAGCATGATAATTACATTTGTCACTGATGGTCTGTGATGCCATCACACATGTGAACGGGTCATTAACACACGTGGCATGGTGTGTGTTCATTAGTCACCCTGCCATCACAGCAAGGACACTACATAGATGCTCCTACATCAGATGCACAGAACTTTCAAGGACTAGTTACTTACCTTTAGTAAACCAATATCTGTAAGGAACAGTAGGCTGTAGCAAAGTGTCACATTTCAATACATACATAGCTTAGGACTAATTTGCCTCCCTGGGTGCCATCGATCTGACCAGTGAGTGGTGGCTATCCAGGCCACACCGGAACAAAACCAGTGTTGTAGATTGGCAACCGAGATGGGCGTGGCCACGTTTTGGCCGTACCTACAACACATTCACTGCCAGCTTTTACACATACATATCCCACAGAGAGTGTGGGTAGCAGGCAAAGATGGATGTCAAGTAGCTAAACATCACTCCCATAGTCAGGGAGGATGATGACATCTTAGCGTAGTGCCTGTACCTCTTGGATACCCTCTACAGCGTAGCTAACGGGAATGTGTTCTGTGGTTTTGAGGCCTGGATGCAGATGCTTCCTGGGATGGGGTGGTAGGACAGGGAACATGGTCAGTGCGGGTAGGGCAGTGGGGGTCTGACAACGTGCCTATCTACAGACAAACATGCTGCGTGGCTGTACATGCTTGCCAGTATACATACAGTTCTTTCATCAAGATAGGCCTGCAGAGGCTCAGCGTAGCGTTAGTGTAGTTGAAGGACCTGAGTGACAAGATGGTCCTCACCGCAGCAACAGGGAGATGAAGGCCCATGGTTCCAACCGCCCACATAAACACTACACTGTACGTTGCCCAATCATCCAAATACATCATTTGAGTTGAGACATCACCAGTGTCTGCCTAGGTGTCCACAACACTCGCATCCCCCAGTCCACCTGTCCAGTGGTCTTGGGACTGACACTCACGTGCCAGTGGGTCTTCATTACCCTCCCAATACTCATTAGCGCCAATTGTAATGAGGTGTGGCCAGCTCATTGATGTTTACATTCCCATGCAGCATTAAGAGCGGTGTTCTGCCACACAGTTACCACAGTGGAGCCGTATAGTGTGTGGTATCGGGCCCAGCACCACCCCAGAATGGCGCCACGGATGACACCTGGGGGAGATCTGGCAGTGAACTTGTGAGTTGAACCAGCGGGGACCTGGATGAACATTCCGATCATGTCTGTCACAGGGGTTCTGGGACGTATGCACCGCCTGTGTCCGTCACTCAGCGAGTGATGGCGTCAGGGGCATATCAACAGAGGCGCAACTGCCCCCAGACGGGTACGGTGGGCCAGAAGCTGACGCTGAGTCAGTGGGCGGGGTGAGGGACATCATGGACATGAGGAAGTGCACTTACTCCTCCTGTGTCACATGCAGGGCTGGGACCGTAGGTCGTGGTGCTGGCTACGACGGCTGCAATTCTGATGGAGCCGTGTGGTCGCTGTCACCCTAATCCCATGCAGCATTGCACTTGCATCGTGGTTATTTGTTAATGCAATTACACATCTCTGACTTCTTGTGTTTACCTGACGAGTTTGGGCTGGGGAATGATGTACTACTAAGGGGCTCACATGTCTCCACACCCACACACATGCACTCGTCCTACATCCCAACCATGAGCTATTGTGGTGCTGTGCCAACTGCTGGAGTCTGAGTGGCTTGTGGGACATATCACAATTGGATTCATATGTCTGGTCCCCGCAATTGGAGCAGCTCTTGTTGTTGTGGCTGACGTGAAAACCGTGGAGACACAGACGGTGAGGGTCACTCACCAACATGAGGCGTTTTCATTCCTCACAGGCTTTGTAAGTGACATCCCTATTGGCACGGTCTTGAGTATGACAATAAAAGGTAAATGCTCAGAAGTGTTAGTACAATGATTTAGGCTACAAAATGTGTAAGCTTTAACTTAGACCGGACCTGCGTTGGTGTTGAGAAACAAACAGAGGACCTGACGTGTGCACGCAGAGGTGACATATGACTACTCAGATAACGTCATCAGGGCACACACAACGCCAAGGATACTTGCAGAGCCAGAGGATTTGCACACCAACACACAAGTGTACGGTATTACGGAAATTGCCATGTCCAGGATGACATGTGGGGATATTCTGAGGTGAGTAATACGTTACTGACCTGTTCATGGCATATGCTAACAGCATGCACAATGTAGCACATGGCACACACATGACGTGGTCACACAGGGTCATGCTGTGCGGCTATGACACCTCTGTGACAGTGGTCATGTTCCTGTCATCATGTGCCAGTTCCCTGTACTGAATTGTGGGCCATTCGAGTGTTCATGTGCCTCGCTACATGTTGCTGACGTTAATCGGGGTGAAATTGTTGAATGCATGTGATGCACATGTGCATCATGATTGATGACATGTTGTGCAAGCTATTCACACATCAACTGAGGCACAGGGTCACAATCCCTGAGCTTCTTCAATGTCTGCCACACCTGGCACATACTGATGTATGTGTGCCATGCTGATGTATGCATCCACATCGTTGACATGAGTGTAGCCTACATCCCTGCTGTGTGATTTCCTGGTGTAACTCTCCCAATGGTGACATGAAGGTGGACAGGGACGCAGCATACACAATCGTTCACAATCGTTCAGTTGACCATGTCTGACGCAATGTACCCCAATAGTACGTGCGTGTACGCATCGTTTCCCTATCGCATGTGGGCTCTACGGAGCTAAGCGTACCCCAATGGTACGTGCATGTGTCGGCCTCGTTTCACTATCGCATGTGGGCTCTACGGAGCTAAGCGTACCCCAATGGTACGTGCATGTGTCGGCCTCGTTTCCCTATCGCATTTCGGCTCTACGCGAGCTAAGCGTACCCCAATGGTACGTGCATGTGTCGGCCTCGTTTCCCTATCGCATTTCGGCTCTACGGAGCTAAGCGTACCCCTATGGTACGTGCATGTGTCGGCCTCGTTTCCCTATCGCATTTCGGCTCTATGGAGCTAAGCGTACCCCAATGGTACGTGCATGTGTCGGCCTCGTTTCCCTATCGCATTTCGGCTCTACGGAGCTAAGCGTACCCCAATGGTACGTGCGTGTGTACGCATCGTTTTCCTATCGCATTTCGGCTCTACGCGAGCTAAGCGTACCCCAATGGTACGTGCATGTGTCGGCCTCGTTTCCCTATCGCATTTCGGCTCTACGGAGCTAAGCGTACCCCAATGGTACGTGCGTCTGTAGGCATCGTTTCCCTATCGCATTTCGGCTCTACGCGAGCTAAGCGTACCCCAATGGTACGTGCATGTGTCGGCCTCGTTTCCCTATCGCATTTCGGCTCTACGGAGCTAAATGTACCCCAATGGTACGTGCGTGTGTACGCATCGTTTCCCTATCGCATTTCGGCTCTACGCGAGCTAGGCGTACCCCAATGATACGTGCATGTGTCGGCCTCGTTTCCCTATCGCATTTCGGCTCTACGCGACCTAAGCGTACCACAATGGTATGTGCGTGTGTACGCATCGTTACACCATTCAATGTGTAGCATTGGCAATGGCAATGTCACCGTACTTGTGTGTGATTTTTAAAAAATGCATAGGGAACAACTAGGGGAACAGTGTACTGTTCAAAATGCAACCAGGTTGTCATGGATACAGAGTGTTTTGAAACTCCTACAGGTGTCCTGGAAGAATCAGTTAGGAAAAAGTATACAATGTTGCGATAGATGTTGTTCAGCTCAGGCTCTATTTTCAAACCATGCATATGTGTGTCATGGGCTTAGGTGTGATGTGATTGGATGGAACATAGGATGCAAATTATGGTGGCCTATCACACACTACTCCTTGGACTCACAGACCCTCTGCAGCACAGATATAAGGCAGCATGTGGCTGTGGGAGGGCACTTGCCTGCACAACATTGGTGTGCTAACCACAGCTGCTGTCTCTGAATCCTCTGGACCCTGATTTGCTGAACATGGAGAGGGCACCTGCATTCACTGATGGTGAGAACAAGGCCCTGCTGGATGCCCTCCTGCCAAACTTCAGCAAGCTGTATGGGAGACCAGAAGATCAGGTGAGTGATGTGTGCAATACCTTGGAGTGTGCACCTGTTGTGTGTGTGACATCATAGCCACTGTGTAGTAATAGTGGATAGATGCAATGTTGTTGTGAGTGAGTGCCAGGGTGCACAGTGTTGTTAGAAGAGAGTTATTTGTTGTAGTGTGGTGTGTGACAGCATGTCACGTGCTGCATTGCACCCAGATATAGCATATATTGTTCAGTGAGTGCCATGCTCAAAGAGTGTTTTGCAGCCATCATGTCATCTGTATATTTTCTATGTCATGCAAAGCAGTTGTGTTTGCACACAGGCCACATACTCCTGGTCAATGATGCAAATGTGTGTGGCATACGATGCCCTGTTGTCCTCATGTATTTTGTGCACATATGGGTGTCTTGGGAACATGCACCAGGTATACTGATGTTCTGTAACTTTACATTTGTGACAGGTATCTGCCTATGAGAAGGGTGAAATCTGGGTGGACATCGCCAGGGCTGTCCGGAGAGAGGGGGGGCCTCGCAGGAGGCTTCGAAACATAAAGAAGAGGTGGCAGGACATCCGGTGCTGGAGCCGACGCATCGCCCGAGTCCAGCTGAAGCTGGAAGCTCCACACTGGCATGGCGGCAGCCGCCAACTCACCCCCAACATGCTCCGGGTCCTGGAAGTGGTGTTCCCAGACCTCCATAGGCAGTTGCAGGAGGGACAGCAGCACGAAGGGGGTATGTACATGTCTGTTTGTAGTCATGTGTGTGTGAAATGGTACCTGAAGAGCTCTAAGGCATGGTCACACTCCCATAGTTTGAGTGGTGTGGTCAGACAGGCAGTTCATGCTTTTGAAGTTCATTGTCCCTCTGTCAGCAGCTGCTTCTTTACATGCCTTGCCCTACTCCACATTAGACGTTTGCTTTGGCTAATGCTTGTTTTTAACATGTACTCCTATGGTGCAGTGTCTCAGATTGCATCTTCCTTTGCACATCATCATGTTGTAGGGGGGTATGTGACACCTGTTCGTACCTTAAATGTAGCACAACATGTGCACTATGTCTGCCCTTCTTCATATAGTGGCACTGTTCTTGAGTCTCAACAAGTTTGAGTTTGAGTTTGAGTTGGGATTTATAAAGCGCGTAGCTACCCTCAGGCATCCCAGCGCTGACAAGACCTTGTATCCAGGGGAGAAGAGAGGGAGTGAGATGGGATGAATTACGGGAAGAGCCAGGTTTTCAATTGTTTCCGAAAGATGAGGAGGTTGTGTTCACTCCTCATGGCCAATGGGAGGGTGTTCCAGAGACTTGGGGCATTGTAGGAAAACAAGCGGCCTCCGGATCTGGCCTTTCTTATCCTTGGGATGCTGGGAAGGGCGAGGGAGTCAGATCTTAGTTGCCTGTAGGACTGATGGGGTTTCATCAGAGGTTTGAGAATTGGGGGGCCTTTATCGTGCAATATCTTGTGGGAGATGCATAGGGTCTTGAAGATAATTTGCTCCTTCACTGGGAGTCAGTGAAGGCTTTTGAGAGTTGGTTTCGCCGAGCATCTTGCTTTAGTTCCCGTTAGGATTCTGGCCGCCGCGTTCTGAGCCACCTGTAGTCTGTGAACAACTGAAGCGGGGGCCCCCAGGTACAAGATGTTGCCATAGTCCAATCTGGAGTTGACCAGCCCCTGCATCAGTAGCTTCCTCGACTGAAAGGGAATCAGGTGGAGAATCTTTCGGGACATGCGGATAAGGCCGAAACACGTGCCTGATGTTTTTCTGGCCTGGGTTTTAAAATTCAGGTCCTGGTCCAGCCAAATGCCAAGACTTTTGACCTCGGTTTTGGGTGTTGGGGGGGTTCCCATACAAGATGGCCAGGAGAGGTTGGTGGGAAGCTTGTTAATGTTACCCAGGAGAAGAATCTCCGATTTGTCTCCATTAAGTTTTAATCGAGATTCACACATCCATTGGGAGACCCTATCTAGGCAGCTGGCCAAGTTGTCTAAGCTGTTACTCGACTGGTTGATGGAGACCACCAGCTGGGTGTCGTCGGCGTACATTACTGTTTTGACGCCGAAGGGGGTAATAATGTCCTCAAGGGGGGACATGTAGACGTTAAAAAGTGTGGGGCTCAGGAATGATCCCTGAGGAACCCCACACTGTAGGGGGAGGGCCTTGGACGTGGTGGTGCCATCTGACACTTGGAAGGATCTTTCCTCGAGAAAGGATTTGATCCAGGCCAGGGCAGAGTCAGCGACTCCAATCTGACTTAGCCGGTGGACAAGAATAGCGTGGTCCACCGTGTCGAAGGCGGCACTCAGGTCAAGGAGGATCACTGCCACTGATCCTCCTGCGTCAATGATGCTTCTCGCCTCTTCGACCACGGCAAACAGGGTGGTGTCGGTGCCCTGTCCCGGTCTGAACCCGGTCTGGGAGTGACGTAGTAGGTGGTTAGCCTCCAAGAAGTTGGACAGTTGACGGTTTGCGATACGTTCGGCCACTTTGCTGATACCGGGGAGAAGCGATATGGGTCTGAAGTTGGCAGGATCCATGGGATCTAGGAGGGTTTTTTTTAAGAGAGCTTTGACAATAGCTTTCTTCCAGTTAGCCGGAACAGAGCCCTTTTTAAAAGAGGCGTTAATGAGGTTGGTGATGGGTGGGGCTACAGTGGGGGCGACCAGTTTTAACTTGCTGATGGGGGCTGGGTCTGACGGGGAGCCACTTTTTACAGTTTGTAGGGTGGATAGGAAAGTCTCAGTGGTAATCTGGGGAAAAGATCGTAGGCATGTAACTTCTGTAAGGGGGGGTGAGGGAGTAGCTGTTGGTGGGGGGGTGGGGACTGGAAGTGAGGTCAGAATTTTCTCGATTTTTGCAGAGAAAAATTCGGCCATCTGATTGCATCTGGCACCCTCTGGGTCCGGCGGGGGTAGGGGGTCTTGAATTGTAGTGAGGAGACGAACAATGCGGTATGTTTCCTTTGCAGAGTTAGCTGCTGCAGCTATCTTTCCTACAAAGAAGGTAGCTTGTGTACTTTTTATAGAGTTTTTATAGAGCTTAATGGCGGCTCTATACTCTTTTTTGCATTCGGTCGTCCAGTTTTTTCTCCATACTCGCTCAAGTTTTTTGCAGCTTTTTTTGAGATTTCGTAGTTCCTGAGTGAACCATGGTGATTTGACCGTTTTTTTTTTTTTCTACTCTACAAGTGTTTTGTGCACAAGTCTGCCTCAGTGGCCTTTGTCCATGGTACACTTTCAAATTATCTTGTGTTAGCTACAGGTGCACAATGTACATGTGCTATATTTTGCCCTTCTGCATACTCACACTGGGCAGTGCGTGTGTGCATATTCTCAACATCTGTTGCATGTTCTTTGTACATAGTATTGATGGTCTGCCACACAATGTGACTTTGGGTGTAGAAATCTGTGATGGCAGTGTGAGGTGATGGAACACTTGTTTCTGGTCCCATGATGGCATCACATGGCAGTTCGGCCAGGACTTTTCTAATGTGGCACAGAGTCAAAGGGAATCAAACGACCAGGTATTGATTTGGGTGGCAGGGTTGGCTAATGAACTGTGATGCATCATCAGCTATCCTGTTGTCAGGCAGTGGATCATGATTGTGTCTCTCATACAAGTATTTTCCTTGCCTATGCCTTGTCTCCTACCATACATTGAGCGTTGTGTCTCAGATATTTGTCCACAAGTAGACTTGTCATTATGCAGAGTTCTGTGTCATGTGACTCATGATGCATGCCATGTTGAGAAATGAGGCCAAATGATTTGCTGCTGATATGTCTGATGTGTACAGGTGACTGATATGTTTTCATTCTTCTCCTTGCTCACAGCATCATCATCTGAATCTGGAGGAGACACAGGCACGGATCAGGCAGAGGGACACACCGACAGTGCCACCTGCTTTGAGGTGTCAGAGGGAGGCAGTGGCACAGAGTTGGAGGAGAGTCTGCAGGCCGGACGACATGTGACTGACACTTCTTACCATGCCGACGAATCCGAGACAGACTCTCAGGAGGGGTGTGAATATGCAGCAATGGTCACTCATTCATCTTTGGCTGCCCTCCCCTCCTCCAGTCCCATCTCCAACCTCCCAGTCCTTGGTGTGCCTAGGGTCCGTGCTAGCCCCCGTGTCTCCTTTGTTCCCGGCACCGCAGCCCCTGCCCCTGTGTCCCCTGCTGCCCTCAGTGCTGAGACAGTGGACCTACTCCGGCAGATTGCAGTAGGTCAGACATCCATGCTGTCTGTCCTCCATGGACATACACAACTGATGACACAGGTGGTGTCGTTCATGGAGGGCATGTCATCAGCCATGTCTGATCTGCGTCGGAGTGTGGCTGCCATTGAATCAACACTGACAGCACCTCTCTACACCCAGCAGCATCTGTCCCCCCCCTCCTTCAGAGCCATCCACCTCTGCCTCTCACATACCTACACAGCATACACGCACACGCCACAGGTCAGACACACCCAGCGCACACACACAGCATAAGAAGCTCAAAGCTCCACGCACACAGTCTCAAGGGCAAGTAGGCACACCCACAGGGAGAGGGGAGACACCTCACACACGCATCCACACCCCCAGTAGGACAGACTCACAGCCCTGTACCTCCACCCCCAATGTGTCCCCGGGTTCAGGTGGTAGTTTTTCCGCCCTGGCTGAGGTGTGCAGCCAGGTTTTTGAATCTACTTTCTGCGATGCCCCAGCCAGTGTGGATGAATCCACTACACCTGCACCCACTCCACCTGTCCTTCCCTCTCCTGTCCATGCGGTGCCGGAGGATTCCACAGATGGTGCCCCCATAGTCAGCACAGCTGATTAAACGCCATGTGCAGGCAGGTTTGGGTGAGATGAAACCCATGGAGGCACAAACTGTTGCAGAGACTCTATTGGACTGGCCATTGGCCTTTAATGAGCGAGGACTCTCATTTCCTTTTCTTTTGTGATTCCGCTGAATAAAGCTCATTTTTTCCTTTTCAGATTTGTAGTTTGTGTGATGATGTCTGTGACTGCTGGGTGCGTGGGAGCTGGTGTGATGTTTACATTTAGGTCTACTAAAATGTGTCTATCTCCTGAGGGTAATGAGGTTGACAATGGTATGTTTTTGATGTACGAGCTGGGCAGTGGTGGGCACTCTGATGCTGGGCAGTGGTGGGCACTCTGATGCTGGGAAGTGGTGGGCACTCTGATGCTGGGCAGTGGTGGGCACTCTGATGCTGGGCAGTGGGGGGAAGTGGTGGGCACTCTGATGCTGGGCAGTGGTGGGCACTCTGATGCTGGGCAGTGGTGGGCACTCTGATGCTGGGCAGTGGTGGGCACTCTGATGCTGGGCAGTGGTGGGCACTCTGATGCTGGGAAGTGGTGGGCACTCTGATGCTGGGCAGTGGTGGGCACTCTGATGCTGGGCAGTGGGGGGAAGTGGTGGGCACTCTGATGCTGGGCAGTGGTGGGCACTCTGATGCTGGGCAGTGGTGGGCACTCTGATGCTGGGCAGTGGTGGGCACTCTGATGCTGGGCAGTGGTGGGCACTCTGATGCTGGGAAGTGGTGGGCACTCTGATGCTGGGCAGTGGTGGGCACTCTGATGCTGGGCAGTGGGGGGCAGTGGTGGGCACTCTGATGCTGGGCAGTGGTGGGCACTCTGATGCTGGGCAGTGGTGGGCACTCTGATGCTGGGCAGTGGTGGGCACTCTGATGCTGGGCAGTGGTGGGCACTCTGATGCTGGGAAGTGGTGGGCACTCTGATGCTGGGCAGTGGTGGGCACTCTGATGCTGGGCAGTGGGGGGCAGTGGTGGGCACTCTAATGCTGGGCAGTGGTGGGCACTCTGATGCTGGGCAGTGGTGGGCACTCTGATGCTGGGCAGTGGTGGGCACTCTGATGCTGGGCAGTGGTGGGCACTCTGATGCTGGGAAGTGGTGGGCACTCTGATGCTGGGCAGTGGTGGGCACTCTGATGCTGGGCAGTGGGGGGCAGTGGTGGGCACTCTGTTGCTTGGCAGTGGTGGGTACTCTGATGCTGGGCAGTGGTGGGCACTCTGATGCTGGGCAGTGGTGGGCACTCTGATGCTGGGCAGTGGTGGGCACTCTGATGCTGGGCAGTGGTGGGCACTCTGATGCAGGGAAGTGGTGGGCACTCTGATGTTGGGCAGTGGTGGGCACTCTGATGCTGGGCAGTGGGGGGCAATGGTGGGCACTCTGATGCTGGGCAGTGGTAGGCACTCTGATGCTGGGCAGTGGTGGGCACTCTGATGCTGGACAGTGGTGGGCACTCTGATGCTGGGCAGTGGTGGGCACTCTGATGCTGGGCAGTGGTGGGCACTCTGATGCTGGGCAGTGGGGGGAAGTGGTGGATGTGTTTACTTTACACCAGTTAGACAAACGTTGATATAGCAGCGTATGTCCCATACGTCTATTGCACTGGTGATGTGCGGTGACTTACCATACCCCGTGGTCGATGACGTAGGCGCGGCCTGTCACTGTATTACACTAGTGATGTGCGGTGACGTACCGTACCCCGAGCTGGATGACGTACATGTGGCACGTATCACACTGGTCGAGTGCGGTGACGTGCCGTACCCCGAAGTCGATGACGAAGGTGCGGTACGTCTCCGTATTACACAGGTGGAGTGCGGTGACGTACCGTACCCCGAGCTGGATGACGTACATGTGGCACGTATAACACTGGTGGAGTGCGGTGACGTGCCGTACCCAGAAGTCGATGACGTAGGTGCGGTACATCTCCGTATTACACAGGTGGAGTGCGGTGACGTACCGTACCTCGAGCTGGATGACGTACATGCGGCACGTATAACACTGGTGGAGTGCGGTGACGTACCGTACCCCGAAGTCGATGACGTAGGTGCGGTACGTCTCCGTATTACACAGGTGGAGTGCGGTGACGTACCGTACCTCGAGCTGGATGACGTACATGCGGCACGTATAACACTGGTGGAGTGCGGTGACGTACCGTACCCCGAAGTCGATGACGTAGGTGCGGTACATCTCTGTATTACACAGGTGGAGTGCGGTGACGTACCGTACCCGAGCTGGATGACGTACATGCGGCACGTATCACACTGGTGGAGTGCGGTGACGTACCGTACCCCGAAGTCGATGACGTAGGTGCGGTACGTCTCCGTATTACACAGGTGGAATGCGGTGACGTACCGTACTCCGAGCTGGATGACGTACATGCGGCACGTATCACACTGGTGGAGTGCGGTGACGTACCGTACCCCGAAGTCGATGACGTAGGTGCGGTACGTCTCCGTATTACACAGGTGGAGTGCGGTGACGTACCGTACCCCGAGCTGGATGACGTACATGCGGCACGTATCACACTGGTGGAGTGCGGTGACGTACCGTACCCCGAAGTCGATGACGTAGGTGCGGTACGTCTCCGTATTACACTGGTGGAGTGCGGTGACGTACCGTACCCCGATGTCGATGACGTAGGTGCGGTACGTCTCCGTATTGAACTGGTGAAGTGCGGGAGTGTGTGGTGCAACGTACCCAGACATGACAGTCGTGCAATGGAGATGTGCCCGTGTGGCAACACGTACAGGTATGTTGGAGTTCGTTGTACTCACCGTCTGCGCCGTCGTCGGTTTCTAAATACGAGGTGGTGGGCGTACAGGATAGGGATGACACGGACGATGGCGTTCATGTCCTGCTTGTCGTGTACCGGGTGCCGGTTTTGCCGGAGTGTGGGTTTACGGTAGTTTAGAGCTCTCGTAGCAAAAGAGCCGTACGGAGTGTGTTGAACACGGATCGTACTTCCTGGGTCGGAAGGCGCGGTCTATTTACGTACGGACGCTGCGTGGTGCGTCAGCCGACTGCAATTCGTATGGATTTCCGATTTGTACGGTGTTTTTGAGTCGTACGGAGTCGTACGGAGTGTCGTTTTAATTTGTGATCGTACTTGCTGAATCGTACGGGGACGCCTACAGGTGCGATTCGTATGGGGAAAAACGCTCCGAACTGCAATTCGGAGCGCTTTTTACCAGATCGGAATCGACACCATGGTGTTATAAAGTGATACACTCATAGAACTCTTGCAGTTGTACAATTACCCAGGCTTCATTTGTCTAATAGTCAGTTAGATTATGTTTGGTAGGTGCACTCAAATATTAAATAATGTTGTCTCTAAAATCTCCTACAAACAGATGATTTTCACAATAAAAAATAGACAAGTGTTGTCAGAAAAAGAAGACCTATACACTCAGTTATTTATTTGAAAAAAAAGTTACCTTTATTTAAACAGAAATGAATAGAAATGTAACTTTAATAGAACAGTATAATTAAAAAAAACGTGGGTTGGACTCCAGTGGAAGCAGCGTAGGAAACCTGCAAGACAAAAATGAAACATAAGTATTTGTGTTATGTGGAAGAGGTAAAGATTGGTTGTCCGAATGAAAGGACCAGAGTGAGAATGGAAGAGAGGGGGAGAGGGTGGAAGGGAGAAGGGGAGGGAGAGTCAAAAAAGAAGAGAGGGAGGAGGAGACAGAGCGTCAACCTATTGCACCCAGCCCTTAGTGTTTACTCTCCGTCACCCGTTTGTCTAGGACGCTGGGGTCTGCGAGAAAGAGTGTGGTTCAGCAAGACCTTAAAATTAAATACATGAGGCCAGAGATTATGGGCCATAATATGAAGGAAGGGCGATAACATCATCGCGCTTTAGCGCCAGGAAACTGCTGCTAAAGCAGCGATAAGGGGTTGATAATATGCCCTTGTGAATTCCCTTAGAAGCCCAGGTTCTGGTGTGAACCTGGACTGCCAGACGAATTCACAAGGGCATATTATCAACCCTTTATCGTTGCTTTAGAAGCAGTTTCCTGTTGCTAAAGTGGTGATAATGTGATCACCGTTATTTGATAATATAGTCCTGCATTATTAGCTTAAGGAAAATCGCTTGCATACACCTGTGCACCCAGGGTGCTGCACCCCAACCCCTTCCCCCGCACTGTGCTGAATCGAAGGTCTTGCACACCGAGGCTTCACTGCTCACCTGCCACCACTGGTGTGTCCCACGACATGTTGGTGCAAGCTCTGGGGTACGTTTGTTTTCATGTAGACCAGGTCACCCGTCGCTCCGCCCTTCTGGTGGCAATCAATGGAATGTCTATAAAGGGAGAAATAATTTAATGGTGGAAATGTCTGGCGGTAAATAAAGGTTTATTTCAAGCTTGACAGAAAATAGGAGTTGAGTACATCCTTCGTTTTTGAAATACGATCTACCAACTGTTAGTGGTAATCGTGGTTCAAAGAGTTGGAGCGCACGAGAATACACAAGGTTAAATAATAATATGTTATGCCAATGTTCACATACAAACGAACATGCTAGAAGCATAATGTGCACGTGTAATGCAGTGGTAGGAGCCTGTGTGCATGTACACTTAGGAAGGAGCTCACTACAGTGTCCTAAAAGCCAATGCCACGTGTCTGTAGGGCAGCACTGCCCGCTGGCTCAGGCCTACAGTACGGTCCAGCAGCTCCTTAAAATTAGACCGATGTGACTGAATGAGGTCAGAGATCACATCATTATGCACTGCAACATCGCTTTTTCGCACGTGGGCGCTCAGGGTGATGCACCCTACCCCTCCCGCAGACCGCCATCAACAGGTGTCTGTAGGGCAGCTCTGCCCGTGGGCTCAGGCCTACCTTATGGTACAGCAAGTCTTTAAAATGAGACAGAGATGTGACTGGATGAGGTCTAAGATCACATCATAACACATGGCAATATCATTCATTTCATTTCATAATCTTTATTTTGATGATTTTTCATCATAAAAGATACACAAACAGTACAATCATACAATGTTAAAAATTAGTATTACAATATTAAAAAACTACCACAGTTAAAAGATTTAAAACTGTTTCAGTCAGATACTCAAGTTGACCGCAATCTTCCTAATTTCGAAGGGCTGCATTCAGACAATAGCGCCTCCTATGCCAGACAGTGCCCAAGTATTTTGCAACAGCAAACACGATGTTTTCAGCAAGGTCAGATTTAAGCACCCTGTAAGCCACCAAGCACTCGGTGAAGCCTAAGTTTTTACACAAAGGTACTATCCATTTCTTTCTCGCACCACTGTATGCTGGGCAGAAAAAGAGGATGTGGATATCTGTCTCTCTATCAGCTCCACACCCAGGGCAACTAATCTCAGTAGGCTTACCCCACTTGCTTGTGAGGGCAAGAATCGGTAGTGACCCGTGCCTCCACTGCACATAAAGCTTCCTTATAGTGGGCGGATAGATAATATCTAGGACTGGTTCAAAACAGTAACAGTCTTTAAAGAGCAAAAAAGACTCAGTGCAGGACCCCATATTTTTATTTTGCACTAGTGTTGTTAGTTTGTGGTCATAGTAGATTTTTGCCAATCGCTTCTTGGGCAGCACTGGACAGGTGATCATAGGGTTAGACCATACAGTATGTAGCCCAATGCTCTCCAACCCCGATTTGACAAACTTGAGCCAGGGAATTTTACCTGCTTTGGGCAGGGAAAGAATCTCTTGCAAAGCCTCCCTATAACTGGCTAATTCTGGCGTTGCCCAAATCCTGCGCCAGAACATCAGTGGTCTCAAGGATAATTCTTCATCGATTGGTCTCAAGCCTGTATCCAGCCTCAGTGGCGTCAGCGGCGTGCTAGGTGGGAGTAACAAAAGCCTCCTGATCAACTTGTTCTCCACCTTCAACAGTTCATTACAGGGTAGATGTCCCCACAATTCGCTACCGTACATTGCCGCACCTTTTGCCTGGATCTTATAGATCTCTAACGATGGGCCAACAGGTCTCATCGATGACTTGTTCTTCTCAATCATCTTTGAAATCCCACCTACAAACTGGGCTAATTTAAGGTGCGCTTTTTCATGTTGGTGGCCCCAGGCTAAGGTTTCATTCAGGGTGACCCCCAAGTATTCGAAGGTACGAACCCTTTCAAGTTTGTCCGGGGCAATAGATGGAACAAAACGGGATTTGGGAGTTGGATTAAAGATCATATACTTGGTCTTTCCGGTGTTAATTTCCAACCCATGCTCACTACAAAAACCACAAACCCGTTAAGGACACGTTGAATCCCCATTGGGGATTTGGAAAGCAGCAGGGTGTCATCTGCGAACATAATCGGCGCCACCCTGCTGCCAGCGAGCCTTGGGGCATCACTGTCTGCAACCCTGTTGAGGTGGTCAATAACCCCGTTGACATAGAGGCAAAACAGGGTTGGTGCAAGCACACAACCCTGTCTTACCCCCCTGCCAACGGGGAATTCACCGGAGAGGCCCCCAATCCTACCACACCTAACCCGGGCGTAGTTGTCAGTGTGGAGACGAATTATCACCTTCAAGAGGCTTGGCGGGACCCCCATTTTGCCCAGGACCCTCCACAAGTTGCTACGCGGAACGAGATCGAAGGCAGCTCTCAGGTCCACGAATACAGTGTAGAGGCTGCCACCCTCCAACTGTACCGTTTTCCAGAAAATGAGTGCCAAACGAAAGACCTGGTCGATTGTAGAGACCCCGGTTCTAAACCCTGCTTGGAACGGGCTCAATATTTCATTATCTTGCACCCATTCTAATAAACGGTCAAGGACCAGACGGGAGAACACTTTCTGTGTTACGTCTAGGAGACTAATTGGCCTGTAGTTAACAGGGAGGAGCGGGCACCCTTTCTTAAATATTGGGACTATCTCTGCCCCCAGCCATGTGGCAGGGGGCGACATACCCTCAAGGATGGCATTGAAGAGCACCTGAAGATAAGGTGGCCAGATGTCAACCTCATGCTTGAAAAGGTCCACGGGGAGTTTATCCAACCCCGGGGCCTTTTCAGCTGACAGACCCAAAATTGCTGCGCTGACCTCTCCCAATGTAAACATACCCATAGGGACTGCATCCAGGGCGGAATCTGTACATTCTGGAACATCCATGATTTCCATTTGGTCCACATCGGCCGCTCTGTACAGAGAGGCAAAATGTTCTTCCCACACGGACGATGCAATATTAGCCTCGACCGCTTTGGAAGGTTCGGCTGACCCATGTTGGACAATTTGCCAGAATTTGCGGGTGTCCCTCCATTGTAGGGCGCTCCTCATGTCTGACCAGTTTTCAAAGTCCCATTCAATTTTGGCGTTATGAATAAGATTTTTGTATGTTGTTCGCCTAATCCTGATCTTAGTGGGACTTTCCCGTTCTTTGAGGGACTTTAAGAGATCTGCCTTCGCTCTCCTACACTCAGCGTTAAACCATGAGGCGCGCATCCTCCTTGGGTTCCTAGTTTTCGCTACGGGGTTCAGGACTTCCGCTAAGTTCATGACCAGCTCCTGGTGGATACCTGCCAGTACTCTGTGTCCATCCGGGGACGGTAACCCTGGTAGTAGTTTTTCCACTTGTTCTAGACTTGGAAGCAGTATGGTGTACAGTCTCTGGATGTCATCGGGATTCCCCGCTATTTTAGGCCATCTAATACGCCGCCTATTACTGGCTACTATTAGATCTGGTGCTAAGTTCGCAGTACACTCCTGTTCCCCAGGTACTACCCCCTGCACTTTGAACCTGAGCGCCAGCGCATTGTGGTCGCTGTCGGTTCTGGTAAGTACCTGAAAGTCCTTAACTTTCGCCCAGTCCCTGGTTTCCACCAACATGTAATCTATTCGCGACTCTTGCCCTGGTTTATTATAAGTGGGCCTTGGTGGTATGTCCCCTTTTATACGCCCATTACAGGCTCTCAGTGAATTGGCCAGAGTAAAGGAAGTAATCTGCACAGCCAATGGGGACCATGCCTTGGCTACAGGGCCTTCCGGGGGTGGGATTCCCCAAGCATCATCCTCGTCAGAAAGGTCGGCAACGGCTCAAACTGGTTATTGAAATCCCCTCCCACAAGGTAGGGCGAACAGTGGGGGGAGGAATCCAAAAACACCGCCAGCTCCTCTATTGTGCCCGAGGTCCCTGATAGCCCCACTGGTCGTGAATACACGTTAACCAGCGATAGTGATTGGCCAGGCACCCAGTCTAGTACGACACACTGAAAATCCTCAGAATTCGTTTGCAGTGCCCTGGCCCTACACCCTAAATGAGTAGCAACCCATATCAGTAACCCACCTGACGGGCATCCCTTCCCCCCCCATTTGGCTGGCAATATCACTTATTCGCACGTGCGCAGTCTGGCTGATGCATCCCACCCCTCCGGCAGCACAGGATGAAGAGGTATCTGTAGGGCAGAGCTGCCGACTGGCTCAGGCCTACAGTACGGTCCAGCAGTTCTTTAAAATGAGACAGATGAGACTGAATGAGGTCAGAGATCACTTCATTGCGCACGGCAATATCATTTGTTTGCACCTGCGCAGCCAGGCTGAAGCATCCCACCCCTCTTGCCGCACCACGCTCAATTGGAGGCCCTGTGCACCCAGTTCACTCTGCTTACCTGCTGTCATTGTTGTGTGAGCAAACACTTCGGGCAGTAGTGCTCACAATTCAGATAGAGTGTTGATTGCAGGAGAGTGTACACCTCATGGATCCCTTTCGTAGACGATGGGCAGTAGGGCTCACAATTTAGAGCCCGTGTTGATTGCCAGGATGGTGTACATCTCATGGATCCATTTCTTTTTTTTATTGCGCATTGTGATATGCGAGGTGGATGCGGCATATCATTTGAGGTAGTGTGGAAGAAGAGGGACCTGTGGCGTCGTAGTTATCCTATTTATACGTACCAAAAGTGGGCTGTGCTTGCGTACGCAAGGCCAGCGTAGGGGTGTGAATAATTATTCTGGGGACTTGGACGTTGTTCAGTTCCTGCCTGGCCAGGAAGTTTACTTATGTGGTTTTTTTTGTAGTTTTGACCCCGCAGAATGTGCAATTTAGATGTAGCATGTGTGAGGAGGGCGGAAACTATCGTTAATGATATGGCATGTGATCTAGGATGTGCAGGCAGATTATAATGTGCACACACACACACACACACACACACACACACCAGGGGCATCGTGTAACACATATTTGTTTTTTGATGGAACGTTTGAGATGCATGGCAGTAACACATGGAAGGTTAATGTACAGAGCATGAATATTGATCAAGATGATCGTTGCATGTTGTGTGTAGTATAAGATATGTGTACACAGGAAAACGCTTTTCAAAAAAGCTTTCTAAGCAGAAGAGGTGTCTCTCATCAAACGCTCTAGAGAGAATGAGTAAAATGGGTGGGGTCGTACAACTGTTACAATGGGAAATGTTATGAACCAATCAAATGCTTTTTTTTAAGATCACATGGCAGTCGGGCACCGAGCATACAAGGAGGCTGCACCCAACGTGATTTTGACAAAATATATTTATCATAATATAAGTTTATTACAGTTAGAAACATATAAATGTTTAAAATAATTTAGGTTTTTGCGTACTCTCATATACTATTTAAAGTTATTTAGATATACTTTTGAGACAAAAAATAAAATTGAATGGCACACCCGGCGCGATACTATACGTCTGTAATGTAACACAGGGCTGGCAGCGTGGGCTCGTCGAATACGCAACGCGCAGCAGGCGTGACCCCATACGTACATGACGTAACAAGTGGCTCGGTACTGCGTACCCATCGGATACCAGAGTAGTACCTGGGGTGACTTCATGCGTATATGATATTACACGGGACGCTTTGCCACAAACTCGTATCATTTATGAGTTTAACAATATGGCGGAGTGATGTAATATGTGACATCATCATCAGTGCATTGCGGGCGCACAAGTTATAGTTAGCTCAACTAATTATAACAGGCAAAATTCTCTGGTTTTATATGAGACAAATGTACAACTAACTATAACGTCCCTGAAACCTTTTTTTTTTAGTGAATATATATATATATATATTTATATGTATTATATATATATATATAAATTAATCTACCAGGCCTAGGGGGGAGTCAAAGAATCCCTTCCCATATATATATCCCACTGGCAGTTGCCAGAAGGTAGTTATAGTGAGGACCTAGGACCTAATTTCAATGGGACTTTATTTTGACTTGCCTATATCTTTAGCGTCATTTGACGAATCTTCCCAAAATCTTACCAAAAAAGTGCCCTACTCCATCTAGTTGTACATAGAAAGCTTCAGGGTGATCTGTCAAGCGGGGGCCAAGAACAATAGGGTGTCAAAAAAAGTGTGTTTTCTATGTTAATTCCCATAGGGATTTTGAACACGACTACAGCATGAACTGCTAAGTAGAATTACATCCGATTTGGCAGAAAAGTAGCGTTTAGTCCAGAAAGCACGCTTTTTGATATTTGGTGTAAATGTTATCAGTACTATGATTGGATGGCCATAACCTGTGTAGGAAGATGCACTGCCAATTTCAAACTGGGACGGTGTCCTGGGGATGAATTTCCATTCTTGGATTTGGCAAATGTTGGCATGCACCAAGGCAGTGCGAGAGAAAAGTGCCATTAATTGGCCAAAGATATCCTTCATTAAGATTTTCAATCCTACCCCAGTAAGAGTTTCTAGGCCATTACCAACACAGAGCACAATTAAGAGGTTTGAGTTTTGGCAATCCACAATGCTTTCAACCAAAAGAAGCAATTGCTGCCACACTAACCCTCTGTGGCCAATGCAACTAATGTCCATATTAGGAAACCCAAGTCCCTGTCAATGCCACTCTTTCTAGCACACTCTCCAATTCCAAATTACATAGCTGTGGCCTACAATACACACTCCGAAACTGAAAGAGGCAGTTGGTAAAATGAAAGGCAGTTAAAATGGTGGACAGGATCTGATTTAGCAAAAAGGACATATTTGTTTGGATGATTTATCTTTTTTTGTAGCTACAGATAGGTAGTGATTAAATAGGTAAAGTAATTAGATCTGTTATTGACCGTTGATACATTTAAAATAAGTTATGCTATTACCGATATGCTTACATTTTCAAGCAGTGAACCGCACCTGCTACAGTTCAATCAATCAATCAATCATTGGATTTGTAAAGCGCACTACTTACCCATGAGGGTATCAAGGCGCTGGGGGTGAGGGGGTGCTGCTACTGCTCGAAGAGACAGTTCTTGAGGAGCTTCCTGAAGGTTAGCAAGTCCTGGGTCTGCTGCAGATGGATGGGGAGAGTGTTCCAGGTCTTGGCCGCGAGGAAGCAGAAGGATCTGCCACCGGTTGTCGTTCGTTGATGCGCGGGACGGTGGCGAGGGCGAGGCTAGCGGAGCTGAGCTGGAGGGCAGGGGTGTAGAAGTTGAGTCTATTGTTCAGGTAGGCTGGTCCGGTGTTGTGAAGTGGTTTATGTGCATCAGTGAGGAGCTTGAAGGTGATTCTTTTGTTGACTGGGAGCCAGTGCAGGTCTCCTAGGTGGGGGGTGATGTGGCTGCGTCGAGGGATATTGAGGATCAGGCACGCGGAGGAGTTCTGGATGCGTTGCAGCCGTTGTAGGTGTTTGGCCGGGATTCCTGCGTAGAGTGTGTTGCCGTAGTCCAGCCTGCTGCTGACGAGGGCTTGTGTCATCGTTCTTCTGGTTTCGGTCAGGATCCACCTATAGATCCTGTGGAGCATGCGGAGGGTGTTGTAGCAGGAGGAGGAGATGGCGTTGACCTGCTTCGACATGGAGAGGGAGGAGTCGAGGATGAATCCTAGGTTGCGTGCGTGGTCCGTGGGTGTCGGTGCTGTTCCCAGTGAGGTCGGTCACCAGGAGTCAAACCAGGCAGAGGGGGTGGGGCAGAGGATGATGACTTCTGTCTTGTCTGAATTCAGTTTCAGGCGGCTGCACCTCATACACTAGGCGATGGCCTTTATTACCTCGTGGAGGTTGGTTTTGGCAGTGTGCGGGTCCTTGGTGAGGGAGAGGATGAGTTGGGTGTCGTCGGCATAGGAGATGATGTTCAGGTCGTGCTGGCGGGCCACTTGTGCGAGGGGGGCCATGTAGACATTGAACAGGGTCGGGCTGAGGGATGAGCCTTGGGGTACGCCGCAGGTAATGTCAGTGGCTTCGGATCAGAAGGGTGGGAGGCGGACTCTCTGGGTTTTGCCGGAGAGGAAGGATGTGGTCCAGTCCAGGGCCTTCTTCTGGATTCCGGCCTCTTGGAGGCGTGTTCTTAGTGTGCGGTGGCAGACCGTGTCGAAGGCGGCTGATAGGTCCAGAAGGATGAGGGCTGAAGTTTCGCCGTTGTCGAGTTGGCGCCTGATGTCGTCTGTGGCGGCGATGAGGGCTGTCTCTGCGCTGTGGTTTCTTATGAATCCGGACTGGGTCTAAGATGTTGTTGTCCTCGAGGTGGCAGGTCAGCTGTATGAACTTGAAGCTAGAATGCTGCTGTCAGAAAGTGCTGTGAACCTATGACCTACTGGTACAGCAGTGTTTTGCAAAGGAGGTTGCTATTGCAACTGAGGTAAAACAGTATGAGGAAAAGGGTACCTAACAAACTGTACTTCTAAAGTTTAAAGGAGTATTATTTATACATATCACGTCTTCTAATATAGTAATTTCCAAAATCAGGATCATCACAGAATGTAAAATATAGATAAAAAATGATAGTAGTACAATAGTAAATGCATTAAAGGACTCCCATAAGGAGTGGTGACTCTGTTGTGAGGTTACACAGGGAACCAAGCTGAGTGTCGCAATGGAGTCACAAATCCACACACAGACACTACCAGATTGGTCTTCTTTAGAGTACACTAAGAAAGGGTTAAAAATAGGTTGCCAATCAGAAATGGAATAACAAAAGGAAAAAATGAAGCGTGCGTTATGATATGCTAACTATATGAGTACCACTGGAAAAAGAGCTGGAAAGATTACCATTATTGTTTCTTTTCTATTTAGAGTAGTACTAATCGTTTTGTTTCATAAGAAATTTTAAGTATTACTGCATTAAAATTTGGAGAAAGCCAGTGAAATAGTGATATACTTAATTGGACATCCAGACACACACCCACTAACAGACTGATGCACTCACTCACATATGTACTCAAATACTCATATAATGAAGTTACCCATCGAGGGGGGTAGCCCTTTGACCATGGTTGAGCTGGTAATATAGAGGCCTTCTGTGATGTTTTACTGCTAGGTTTAGTTGGCATTTTTGCCAAAACTTAAATTACACTCCTACTATATTCAAGCCACCTGTAGAGTAGGCCAAAGGGCGGGTGGTATATGCTTAAAGATAAGACATTCACTTTGACGTTTTAGTGAGTTTGATGCACACTGACATACACATATGCTCCATTATACATACACACTCCCACCCATGCTGCAACTAATAAATATATTTACAAAATCATACAGGCACTCACACACCTAGTTAGATAGCAACAGAGGAACTTGGGTATTCAGTCATCCACTGACATACCACCGATGTATCCAGCAGTAACAGAGTCAGATGTACACACAGTTACATACCCCAACACTTAGTAACACAGCCATTAAGCTATCCATACAGTAACTTGAGTACAAGACCTATTAAGTTACTAAGAGAGCCAGTGAAATACTAATATAGTTGGACATCCAGTCATGCACCATAGAAAGACTGATACACTCACTCATATATGTACTGAAGTACTGACACAATCAAGTTAGCTATGCAGAAACATAGCACATTAAACATGTTTTGTACTACTGCAAAGCCTGTGTGTGCAGGTTTACTGTCAAGTTGACTTGTCACCTTTGAAGTAGGCGGCGGTAGGTAGGTGAAATGGAGGGTGGTATGTGCTTTTTAAGAGGTGAAACATGCGGTTTGAAGTCTTAGTGAGCTACATGCACACTTACAGACCAATATAACCAGTTATAGATCTAAACTCCCACCAAATGCTGCAACTCACAGACCTATTACAGTAGTATAGAGGCACACAAAACCCAGTCAAATAGGGAGAGACAAACTTAGACATTCGCTCACACACTGTCATACCACTTATATATCCAGCAGTAACAGAGCCATACTCACATGCCCTAATACTCACTAACATCAGCCAGTAAACTATCTTCTATATAGTTATACAAGTGCATGGAATTAGTAAGAAAGCTACTCACACACTGATATAGTAAGTTAGACATCCAGTCACACACCTGCAGAGAGACCAGTACAGTCACTCACATATGTACTCAAGTACTGACGCAGTCAATCCAGAGAAGATCTTTAAACATGTCTTAGGCTTGCCACTTTAGAGTCTGTGTTGAAGACGGGGAAGAAGACATTAACATATGCCGGTACATTATCATGCATACACAAACACACCCAAAAAAACATTATGCATACACTAAGAGACTCAGGGCTAGATGTAGGTAATCTCATTTTTCTGATTCCTAAATACCGAATTTTACCAATTTGGTATGTAGGAATCGGTAAATATGATGTAGGTAATGAATCGGTAAAATTGACCGATTCTGTAATATTTCTTATTACCGATTCGGTAATACCGATTCGGTAATAAGAAATACCTTCCCATTCACTCCTATGGGCCTGGAGGCCCATTGGAATGAATGGGAAGCCATTCACTATTACCGATTCAGTATTTACCGAATCGTTAATAGCAGGAGCATATTCAAGGGTGGCAGGGTGTCACATGGCACCTTGAAAAAAGCTAAATATTTCTTTTTTAAAGGTATTCGGTATTTACCACCAACTTGTAGTTGGTGGTAAATAACGAATCCTAAAGGCAAAAATGCACTCACTTGAGTGCTACCTACATAGGTTTTAAGGATTCGGTAATTTACTGATTCCTTAAAATAAGGAATCGATATTTTACAGATTCTTTAAAACAAGGAATCAGTAAATTACCGAATCCTTATTTCCAGACTCCTACATTAGAAAGGGCTAAATACCGGTAGGTAACAGGAAAATTACTGATTCACCGGTATTTAGCTACCTATATCTGGCCCTAGGTCACACACTTCTACACATACCATCATACCAAGATAATAATTTTTGCATACAGTGTGGCTTATACATACATGATTACATGGATACATATGGCTAGACAAGCAGGATCACAGTGATACATACAGTAGTTGAACCACACTGATTGATATGCTAACTACGGAAGAGAAACACAGATGTAAACATTAAAAAGAATAGAGGTAGAGTGGCTATACTATTGTAATATAAATGTTTACATTGTCTATTAAATGCTTTAAAAATGTGATTACATAGTATGTAAAGAAAACATAAATGTGCTCCTTCATTTTTTCTCTTTGCAGACATTTAGTTCCACTGACAATAACATAATTACATCGCCAACAAAAACTAAAAGACAAAAGAAACAGAGGAAAGGATACCATCTCCTCAGAACTGAGAAACAAAAGGGACAAAATGGACAGAATGTAGTGAAAGAGAAAAGAGCTGCTGGTTGCTGATAAGAAAACAAAAATGTTTCTTAAAATAGTATGTGGAAAAAAGCAAAGTGAGCAATAGCAAGTAAATAAAAAGCAAACTTTGAAATCTATTAAGAAAGGACAAAAATGCATTACATTAAGAGTAAAAAATCATCATATAAGAAAGGAGATAGTTTAACAAGGAGATAAAGTCAGTTTAAAGAAATTAAAGTCATAATGTTTCGTAAAAGGGTAATTCAGAATCTCATAAAAACTATGAAGCAGTATAAAAGATGAGAAGCAGTCAAACAAAAGGAACGTCTTGAGGCTGTAGTTGATGAGACCTTTGCCCTGAAGAGGACGTTATTTATTTTGATTCTGAGCAGAAAGAGAACACCGGATAAGATAGTGTTGTCTTTGATGAAAAGAAGCAAAAAGAAAAGGCTAGTGAATAGAAGTAACTGTTGCAAACTTCTCAGTGGTGAATGTAAGCATAGTTCCAGTACTGACGCTATCTTTAATGAAGAAAAGCTACTCCCAAGAGCGCACATTAGTGGATGCAGTTAAAACAACTGGGCGTTGTTATGAGGTGAAAGATGGTACTTCCATTCCAAAAGAGGAGATGGTTCCTAGGAATGTTGAGGAAGTGGTAGCAGAAGAGGTTCAGGAAAGGTGTTTACAGGCTGCTGTGTGCAAATGGAACTGTAGTAGCATTTGCAATGTTTAGCAGGAATCAAATTATTTTTTGAGAACTGTCCTAGGCAGGTTTCAAAGCAGAAGTCTTAAACTGAAATTTGTGGCTTGCCAGGATTAGATCCATGCAAAGTAAGGAAGTATCGTAATTTAAAAGGACATTCACTAGCATGACTTTCAAAGAAAGTGTGCACAAAGACCTTTCATCACTTTAGAATGTTAGCTGTCCATTATTCTAAAATGCAAAATTTAGTTAGGAGACTTTGCTATCTGAAATCCTGCCTTAAGTTTAGGAGAATGACTAGAGTTCTTTTGCATGGCACATTAGCAGAGGACATTTTTGAAGATGTTCAGTTTCGGTTCTTTTAGTCCTCAACAGGAGTGTAGCGAATATGAGGGTTTAATATGTGGAGGTGTAGAGGAATAAGACACAGGTATTAGTGATGATAACTTTACAGAAGATATTAGCAAGTTTAACACTGTTTCATCTCAGAAACCAAACTGTGTATTTGTTATCAATGCACTCCTTAAAAAAGCCAAATTCGCAGTGTAATTATATTCTCAAAAACTGAACAGGAGAACGGAGATAAGTGCCAAGAATTTGCTGTTTGTTTATTTGTTGAGGAACTGTTTCCGTTGACTACACAACAGATTATATGTAAGTACTGCTATAATAAATGAGAGGAAAACAAAATGCCAGCTAGAGCAGTACATAACAAGTTAGAATTAGTATTTATTCCACAAGAATTCAGAGATTTACATTTTTACGAAATAATGCTCATACAATGAGTACACTCATTTCTATAGTTTGTTAAAAGCCAAAGACAGGAAAGCTACCACCAACTGACATTCTTTCTGTACCTGTCTTGCTTCGTTCTTCGGGTAGCTTCTTTTATAGATGGTCAAATCTTCTTAGTTCTGCCCTGTCATTCGGTTGCACAGGCAGACATGTCTTATGTATATTGGTGTAATAGACTATTTAGAAAACATTTTTAGCTAGGTAAATGTTTAAAATACTTTTCATGTTACAGTGAAATAGACAGAAACCAATTAAGGTATCACCCTATCAAGTGTCATTAGATATACACAAGGATAGATATCAAAATATAATTTTTATTTTTTATTATTTTCATTTTTTATATATATTAACACATTATGACATTTTTACACATTTATAGATGGAAAATACATGATAGACGAAAAAGGATGATGGAGGCAGTGCGGCAGGTGTCAAACTACGCGCGTTTCGGCAAACGTGCCTTCATCAGGTAGCCGTCTATTGCACTAAAATGAATACATAATCAAACAAAAATATAATCAGAGATATTATATGACAAAAATAGTTTTTGATTAACTATAGGATGATTACATTGTATGTATTTAAATGTCTTTTCACTGTAGCTTTCTGTCAGTACTTTCATTATATTTACAAATTTCAAATCGCCACATTCCATATATACATCGTATTTCCACAAGTTGCATAATTAACCATAAATATAACCCCAAATCTATATATACATGATTTACACACATTACAGATTATATATAAACACCATTTAAAACCCTGTGTTGTGGCAACCTCATGTGCTCATATGTATCAATGATCGAATTGTATAGGTATTCATGTCATACCCTAATATTTCAGAAGTGGGTCTAAGGAGGGCCTACTTTTCATATGAAGTTTGTAATAGGCGAAACATGTCATTGGGAAATCTCTCCACAAAAAATGTCATTTTATGTGGAGGTGTTGTTAACCATTCAAAATAACATGATATAAGCCTAATAGGACACGTATATAGCTTATAGCATATAATTATATCTTACCATGTAGAAAATACAGGCTTGCATACAGCAAAAAATCCAAAGAGTTCTTAATCTCCTATGTTCAGTTGATGAAGGTAAAATTATTTTGGACATGGATGGCAAGATAGGCTGCAGAAAAATTATTTATATGTTATATGATTATGCTATAACCTACATCATAGATACTAGATTCATCAAGTTTAAATTCCTCATAGAGTATGGTGAAACTGTTGAAGTACATTTATTTCCTATTGCTATTTTATGTCACTAACACCAACGTTACGTTTCTACGATAGGCAACACATTCTTCAAGGGTCAAGCAAAACGAAAAATGACAGCCTAGTATTTGTAACACGTCATTCTATCCTGAATGAACAAATTAGACAAATCATGTATTCTAGCTGGCAACTTTTGAATATTAACAATACAAAAGAACAACACATACCTAGGCCCATGTTTGCCTATAGAAAAAATCGTAATTTGAAAGATCTGATAGTTAGATCGCGCATGCCAAATAAGAACAAGGAATTGATCCAGAGTAGCCACACAGTAGCTACACCAGTGACAGGAAACTACAAATGTGGGACATGTGTAGTCTGTCCTCTTGCCATTGAAACGAAAGAATTATTTTTCAATGGTCAAACCATTATAAGCAAAGGCATAAACAACTGTAAAACAAAGAATATTATTTATTTGTTAGTATGCCCGTGCCATTTGGGATACGTGGGTGAGACCTCTGGATCTCTGAATGCACGACTGACTGAGCACAGGTCGGCGATACGTACTAAAAAATTGTCATCGCCAATGGTTCCACATTCAGTGGTTCATTTTGGAAAGAATTACCCCCAAAGAAGGTATAGACACCAATAAACTGAGAAAAAAACGAGAAGTGTTCTATATTTTCTGGTTAGACACTGTAAAAAATGGCCTCAATTTAGAAATTCCATGGGAGCATGCAATCCTGTAGAAAAATGGCAATAGCCTCTAGGGTGCTATAATGTCACAACTCTAATGTCATTATAATGTTACAGTTTAAGTATCAGTAAAATGCATTGCAATACATGAATACTTAAAAACAATAACATCTCAATGGCATGAGATAGAACCACTGTACGATTATGATGCTTGGAATTGGAGTAACTGCATAACTTTGGAATATAATTGTACAAACAGGATGTGTAAAACTATTGGTATATGAAGTTTCTGTCATTTTTTAGGACACTTAGTCTTTATATTTTAAAAACTGTATATAGATATATGTTGTGTATATTTGGTCTGTTATAAATGGTGTATACATTTTGATTCATATTATACGTTAGTTTAGGAGTGGCAATCTCATTTTAACTTGTGTCTTTTTGTATCAACTACATAACGAACTGAACAGATTACTCGACGGAACTTTTGGGCGAATCTAGAAGTTTAACCTATCACCGCACATGTTAGACTGTTACATCACACAATATGAAAAGATAGATGTTAACCAATAGGAGGCTCCGTTACTTCATGGCAAGCTAACCAATTGAATTGGCTAACCCTCTAGTTTGAATTATGGCGCGCATATGAATAGCTTTAAAACGCCGCCGAACTGAGCGCTGAGTTTCTGTCGTCTGCATACATGGATGCAGTCCGTTAGCGTTTTCTTTCAATGAGGAGAGAGGTGAGAGATCTTCCATAGGCCGGAGCGACAGCTATAACTATAGAAAGATTAAAACATACTTTTGGAACTGAGGTACTGGGGGGTATATTACCAACAACTAGCAATAATTTTTGTCTCTAACTTGTTTAGAGACAAAAATTATCGCCGCACATCGGCGATTTTTATCGCAGATAAACCTTGCTATTAGCAAGGTTTATCGCAAATGCGATAAAAAACGGCCGCAATGCATGAATATCGCTGAAAAGTCAGCGATATTCATGCATTATCGAGCAAATGCTCTTAGCCATGTTATCCACCTCCCATTGGATAACATGGTGAAGAACTGCTCAGGGCAGGTGTTAGCTTTTGGAGATATTCGCGCTTAGCGCGAATATCTCCAAAAGTTGGTAACAGGAGATAGCGATGTTAGCGACTGTTTCCAGTCGCTAACATCTTGGCACGCCCACTTTGCATGTCATTAGTGATAAATATCACTGACATGCAAAGCGGGGCCCAAGATGGTCGCTATCTCCTATTAGCTGTCACTAACTGGTGTTAGCGACAGCTTGGTAATAGGGAGATAATTTTATCTCCGCTTTCTTGGCTTTTAAAGCCAAAAAAGCGGAGATAAACCC
The DNA here is from genome assembly GCF_964261635.1 of Lissotriton helveticus. Lineage (NCBI taxonomy): Eukaryota > Metazoa > Chordata > Amphibia > Caudata > Salamandridae > Lissotriton > Lissotriton helveticus. The sequence goes on along the minus strand of NC_136069.1, from coordinate 404,706,933 downwards.
CTTGATAATATACCCCTGGGTTTTTAAGAACCGGCACAGAACCGGTAACCCAGCGGTGCCAGGGGATCAACACCCAGAGACCTCGGGTTCTCCTGAATCAGACCTACAGAAACTTCAGAGTCTTCTAGGTGAAGTCAAAGATTAGTTTATTGGCTGCAACCAAGGTAACAGGGTCCTAGAAGTACAACACGGGTATATTCTCAGGAGACTGCACACTTTTACGAAGTCAGGCTTCTCTTCTTATACGTAATTTTCAGCCTTGGGCAAAACATTCCTTGGATTCGTGGTATTTCATTTATAGTTACTGATTACAAAAGAAAAAGCAGAGTCATGATGACATGTACATATTTCACGTCGTGCTGCCCATAACAAATCATCCGGCAAGGCCCAACATTTCATCAGATATAACTAGACCCCTAATAAAAACGGTCACCTCCCCATCATAAAGTGAGTGAAGAAAAGGAGTGGAGAAAGATGTGAGCGAGATATGGCAGGTGTGCGCGCTCAAATGGTTTTATGGCTGGTTGAGCCTAGATGCTATCTTGCTCGGCCACTGGGAGGGAACCGACCTAACGAGTTCGGCCTGGGGCAATGGTTCTAACTTGTACTGGGGTCAGGGAGAAGTCGATTAAGGAGTATGTGTCCTTGTGGAATCAAATTCAACTGGATTAAGGCCTATGTAAAGGGCAACATGCAGCTAAGGGTTTTAGAATGTAAATGATGATTTCGAGGTGAAATCGTCACTCGAATACGCCGAAAATACATGTACTTGATGTACTCGTCATTCTCGGTCTTTTGATACCAAATTCGTCCTATTTCGACGAAGTTTTTATTCTCGAGTCCAGTACTATTATATGAATCCAGATTTTTCAGAACCACAGACCCTCCTTTTGCCCTTACATAGGCAATTAATCTATCCTCATGTTAATCTGAGTCCAGATCTATATTCCTAAAGTCATTGAGATGTTGCTGCAACATCATTCTAGTGCTGAGCTCATGTCTTGACACAGGCTTCCTTACACATAATGTAGCACAGAGGCCACATATTGCAGGAGCACACTGTATGCATAGACAGAACAGGAAAAGAATGGCTAAGACCATCCCAATGACCATCAGAATTTTCCATCCCCAGGCAGATATCAGTTCCCAGAACCATCCCATTAACGACCAATCTCCTTTATCCACATGAATAGATTCGGAAATCTTATGCAGTTTGGAGATGGCCCTGTACACTGTTGGAGCATTATCTGGAATAAAAATGCAACAACTAGACTGGATCAATTTGCATACTCCACCTCGGTCCGCAAGTATTACATCCAAAGCGACCCGGTTCTGAAGGGTCATAAGTCGATCCGACTGGAGCTCAGCAGTCAGGTTACTAAGGGCACCAGCAGTTTCAGTCACGGTGGATTCAACTATCCTTGTCAACTGCCTTATGTTCCTGCTGTTAGCCATGGCTCCCCAGAACGGCAGAAAACCCATTGCAAAGTCACCAAATTCTTGACCTGCAGTGTCTTCTTTACTCAAAACACCTCTAACTACCCTTGTCCGATGGTAATCCGCCGCTGCTGTGTAGGTGGGAGGTAACAGGAATGAAACAAAACATGAGCCCGAGAAGTCAGGGGGCAACCATGCATAGGCTCTATCATGGCAGATGAAATAAGTACCCTTAGCGGCTAAAAACGCAGGGGAAGTCTGAGATCCAAAAACATACGTTTCTGTACAGACACTCTTCCCTAGCTGAGCTCTGGGATTCTTGCCAATACCTTGCAGACACAGGTGACCTTGATGGGGTACGATCCAGATAGGGGACGATCTCTTGGCTTGCTGTTTCTCACTTAATGTAGTGCCATATCCGGTCACATTCCAACCTACATATGCAAGTATCTCATCATCCGGGGTATCTTCGTAAGAAGTTACTTCCTTGATCATATCAACTATACCTTTGACTAGGGCGCTAGTCTTGAGGTTGTCTTTTACAGAACGTAGGGGTTGGATTTCTCGTGCATATATGAACATTGTCCTATATGCCCATACTGATCCATTGTGACTAAATGGCAGGACCAAATAGGGGATACCTCTATCCGTGGTGTGGGGCATGAGACCACACACCCAACAGTTAGTTGTGTTTATTACAAGTTGGTGTTGGTGTAATAACTGAACGAAGGAGTTATTAATGAACTCTAATCTCCTATTTGATTCGTGGTCAGGCAGAGGGTGGAAAGAATGAGAGGAAACAGTAGGAGGAGGTATGGGTGATGTAGTGGGCGCAAATGTCACATGAAAAGAGAATAAAACATAGCTTATCAAAAAGACCAGTACGCTGAATAGCATAAAAATACACATTATTATAAAAAATTTCTTCGTCATTGTTTTAAAAAGTCTCTGCTTAAAGTTCATTTGTTTTGCAGGCCTCTCCACATCAGGAAACTCCATCCTTTCTAAGGTGCTGCCCGCGGTGGTAGGTTGTTTCTGCTAAAGGATGCTTCCGTCAGTCTAGGGCAGCTCCCTTGGACCAACCGGAACCAGCGACCTAACGTCGTCAGCTGCACCCAAAAGTCTTTAATCAACCGCGACCCTAGCAGCGGAACCCGGATGGCGGTTCGGAAAAAACCCCAAAAATAAGCAAGTTACCTAGATGGGAGAATCTGCACTTTCAAAAATAGGATTTTGGAAAAAACACACATTTTTTATTAGTCCACAGGTTTTTCTCTCGGATCATAAAATAAATCACTTTTACTTTAGTCTGTTTTTCTTGGTCGCAAATTGTAGCGTCTTTTCCCGGGTACTGTCTGGTCCAGAAATAGTAGCTCAGGTTCCACAGAGTTCAATTGTTCTGGTGGTGGCGCAGTTTCTTGAGAAATGTTCCCACTTTCACAATCAGGATTAGCTTCTTTTACACGTTCATCAGTTGTGCGCTCTGAGTCAGTGCCTCCTTTCCGGACCCATTGGTCATGTGGCAGAGGGAAGGGTATTTTCTTACAGTGGATCCCGTGGTCCCAATTGGCCTTCCCCTCCACCCTAACAGCCGACCTTGTAGACAGGAGGACGAGGTGAGGCCCGGTCCATCTGGGCTGGTCGTTTCTTGTTCTTTGGAAGTTTCTGACAAGCACCCAGGAACCGGGGTCAATGGAGTGACCCGGTGTCTCAGAGACCGGAGGCAAGGTGTTGTGGACCTGTTGATATAAAACACGCAATTTAGCCGTCAATTCATACAAATAGTCAAGCAAAATGGGGTGTTGCAGCTCGCTAAACTTTGTGGGCCTAGGCACTCCCCATATGTTGGCTGGCCGACCAAAGATTATTTCATGGGGGCTGAGTTTCACTCGCGAATGCACAGTCATTCTGGTGGATAGGAGTGCTAAGGGTAGAGCGTCAGGCCATTTAAGACCTGTGCTCGCTTGGATTTTGGCCAATTTAAGTTTAAGCGTGCCATTGTAACATTCCACTAATCCAGCTGATTGGGGGTGATTTGCAGCGTGGAACTTCTGCCTAATGCCTAGCCCTTCACACACTCTTTTCATCACACAACCCACAAATTCACTTCCGTTGTCAGACCAGACCATTCTAGGCATTCCGAACCTGGGGAAGAACTCTTTCACAAGGGCTTTCGCTGTGGACAAGGCAGTATTGTCCCTTAGGGGATAGGCTTCTACCCATTTTGAGAAGGCACAAACAACCACGAGCACGTATTTTAAGTTGTTGCACCTCTCCATGTGTATGAAATCTAGCTGCAAAACCTCGAACGGATACGTAGGAGGTGCAAAATGACCAGCTGGAGTTGGGGTTCCCCTACCAGGATTGTGCTTCAGACATACCATGCAATTCTTGACAACATTCTCTGCACACTTGGGAATCCCTGAATTCTTCCACACTGGGGCCAACAACTCGCAAATCCCTTTCGCGCTGATATGGGCCATCCCATGAGCCATTGTAACCACTGCAGGCACATATGCATCGGGTAACAACCATCTCTGTTGCTTTGTCGATTCAATCCAACAACCATTTGCATCCATTCTCCCTGTACTTTCTCTCCACATGCTTAACTCTTTCTCCGTTGCCTCAGCTTGGATGGACTTCACACTTTCTATCGTGTCTTCACATATTCCAACATCACCAGTCCATCTTTCTGGGCTTGCAACATACATTCGGCTCATCATATTCTTTGCAGTTTCCTTAGCAGTTTCATCAGCAAATGCAATTCCACGACCAACATCATCAATCACTTTCTTGTGTGCACTACATTTCACGATCGCTACTTTCAGGGGCAACGTCAGTGATTCAAGAAGCTCATTCACCAACTGACCATGCTGAATCTTAGCTCCATGCGAAGTCAGGAACCCACGTTCTCTCCACAATCGTCCAAAACTGTGAGCCACTCCAAAAGCATACTGGCTGTCGGTATAGACAGTCACTTTCATTCCTTTAGATAACACACATGCTCTCGTCAGTGCCACGAGTTCAGCGGCTTGAGCTGAACCATGCGGTATTTGCGCAGTTTCAATGATTGTGTGCAAAGTTGTGACAGCATATGCTGTAGTCACGTTACCATTTGGGAGTTTAAAGCATGAACCATCCACCCATAATGTACCATCACATTCAGCAAGAGGAGTGTCGAACAAATCAACTCTCCCTTTCGTCTCTTCCTCTGTTCTGAGGAAACAATTGTGCTGTTCTGAAGCATCCGATTCCTCTGCAATTGGTAACAATGTGGCTATGTTCAAGGTACTGCACCTTTTTATGTGCACGTGGCTCGCTAGGTGCGTCAATTCATAACTGGACAGTCGAGCACTAGTTAAGTGCTGTGTCTTGGTCCTATTTAACAATGTCTCTACTGAATGCGGGACCATCACGATTAGTGTATTATTCATTACTAGACCTGCAGACTGTCGAATAGAAACAGCTGCTGCTGCTGTGGCCCTTAAACAACTTGGCAATGCTCTTGCTACCGGATCCAAAGTTGACGAAAAATAGGCGCATGGCCGCTGTCTATCTCCGTATAACTGAGTCAGCACAGACAATGCACAGCCCTCCTTCTCGTGGACATATAATGTGAAAGGCTTACTGTAGTTGGGGTTGCCTAACACAGGGGCCGAACATAATGCTGTGCGTAATTCGAGAAAACTTTTCTGACACTCATCAGACCAAAGAATGGGATTGGGTGTATTTTTGCACGTTAGTGCCAACAAAGGTTTGGCAAATAACGAAAAATTTGGAATCCACTGTCTACAGTACGATGTAATGCCCAAGAAAGCACGTACTTCTCTCTGCGTTCTTGGCACATTCAATTTTGCTATTGCCTGAATTCTTTCTGGGGTCAGTTTCCTTCCCTCCTTCGATAAGAGATGACCTAAGTAGGTCACTTCTTGTCGGCAATACTGAAGCTTGGAAAGTGACACCTTGTGATGCAGATCACATAGATGACGCAGTAATGTCAACGTGGCCATTTTACAGATTTTCTCAGTGTCCGCAGCGATGAGCAAATCGTCCACGTACTGTGCGAGAGTGGCACCTTTGGGCAGAACCAATGTGTCAAGCTGACTTTTCAGAGCTTGACTGTATATTGAGGGGCTTTCACAGTAGCCTTGAGGAGCGCGTTTAAAGCGGAAGCTGCGACCTCCTAAACTAAAGGAAAAAATATCCCTGCTTTCCTCAGCAATCGGGATACTGAAGAAAGCATTCTTCAGATCAATCACCGAAAACCAGGAGGCAGAGGCTGGAATCATAGTCAATAATGTTGTAATGTCGGGGACAACTGGGAATTGTGGTACCACTATCTTATTTACTTCTCTAAGATCAATCACAAATCTATACACAGGTGGCTGAGAAGGGTCAGTTCGTTTTAAAACAGGCAGAACAGGACTATTGCAAACATTGCCTCGTGTTTCTTCAATCACGTCTTTTTCAATCAACTCGTAAACAATCGCTAGCAAAGCTTTTTCGCCCTCATTGGATATTCTGTATTGGGGAATTCGTGGCATTTTGACATTCGACTTCAATGTTACAACATATGGTGGGATTTCTAAGAGACCTACATCATTCGGACCAGTAGCCCAAAGAATATCTGGGAGAAGTGCCAATTCTGCTGGAAGTGCATTTCTCGACAAATACATGGGAGAAACCACTTTCTTACCTAAAGTAAGATGTACTCCTGGGGGAGAACAGTACAAAGTCGCATACAATCTTTTTAGCAAATCTAATCCTAGCAAATTTTCACCACAACCTGTTGTCAAAATAAGGGGTGCTTCGAATTCACAAGGACCAACAGAAAGAGATAAAGGGTCAGAAATCGGATTTCTAACCGGGGCGCCAGAAAAACCTACGGAAACGTTCATTTCGCCAGACAAAGGTGCGCCAGGGAGTTTGGAGTGCATAATAGAACTCTTTGTAGCACCAGTATCCAACAGAAAAGGTTCTGACACACCCGATGTAATCACCTCAACGTAAGGTCCACTCTGATCTACTGGAACTGAAACAACTCCCTCTCCTTGTCTAAGGCTGTCCTAGCAATCATTATTCTCCCACTGCTCATTTTCTGTGTAATACTCATCAACGTAGTATTGAGCTGTCCTGTCAGATACGTTATTTTGCTGGTCAAACCTGTTCATAGAGTTTTGTGGTGGAAGGGGACGTGCGTCCTGAGGGGCATTTCCACGCCCTCTACCTCTAGGTGCTTGCTGACTACCACGACCTCTTACGCCAGAAATTCCATTTGCACGTTGTGGTAGGGCAGGACAGTTATACTTGTAATGACCCTCCTGTTTGCAATATAAACACTGGTTGGGACCTACGCGGGGTTGAGTGTAATCGAATCTTTGCAAGTTTCTCTGATATTGTTGAGGCTGCTGAACAGTGTTCTGGTAGTGATTCTGACCATTATTATTTTGATTACCACCACCACGTGGCGGATAGGCTTGCTGTAGCAAAACCTTCGTTTTGAGTTCTCTAGTTTTCTTTTCTACTTTATCTTTCTCATCTTTGTCTCTATTCTCGTAGTACTGTGCGGTAGCTAATATCTGGGCTGAAGATGAGACTGCCCAAGAACTTTCCGAATCTTTTAATTTCCTACACAAATCTGGAAGCAGATTGTGCACAAATTTATCGACAAATAATCTCTGACCACCTTCTGTGGTCATATCTTGACCGCTGTGGTCAATGAATGTTTCTTCAAATCTGGTGAAGAAATCTGAAACAGTTTCTTCTTTCTTTTGCTTGCATGCAGATAACTTATCCCAATTTACGCGTATTGCAGGCATTATCGTTTTCATGTAATCTACTATTCTACCAGGTAGTTCCGCTATCAGAGGCTCAGGCTTGGCACCACCGACTTGTCGCGCATCTGCAGCAGTAATATTAGCCCACGTGTCACCTAATTCCTGGTCATGATCTACATGACGAATTTTTCCCCATAAAGGCTGTGGAACAACGTTCCCGAATAACATATCGATATCGGCCAAATTCATTATACATGACCCAGCAGTTTGCGACAATTCTTTATAGTACCCTGCAGGATTTTTACGCGGATCTGGTAGTGTTTGTTTGAGTGCTAAAACTTCAGCTCGCTTCCATGGGACATGTACCCATACGCGGTGAAAGTGGGGCAGGACAGGTGGGACAGCTGTCGCGTCACCCTCTCTCCACTGTGGGGGAACTTCTCTCATAGGGTATTGTCGTGCCTTTTTCCTACTAGATGCACTAGATTCCGATGGTGACCCAGAACTGCTTCCCTTACTTCGATATGATAATAGCATTTCAACTGCTTTTTCCACATCGGGACCTACAATCATACCCTCTCCAAACTTAAATCGTACACGACACATCTCTCGCGGGATGCATTCTTGATCGTTGTCTTCTAAATCCTCGCCAAGAAAGACACACATCTGTTCGAACACATATCTCTGTGTCGCTGCTTCCCATTGATGGAAGACTTCCATGACAGACTGTACATCATATTTTGCAGTGTCCATGACCCATTTCCGGGCTAAACTATTCAGGGAATCTCTCTCTTGATAATCAGGCAGTTGACTTCGCAATTGTCTTCTTCCTATGTTAGGGGTCGTAGCAGGCGACCCGAAAAGAGGTGAAAGAAGATTAGTAACAGTGCTGGCCATTTTCTGCCGAATGGAAGGTGAGACTGAAGGACAAACAGATGAAAAAACGGGGTGAGATAAGGCGGGTGTAGAGATGGCAGAAAAGGTGTCAGGGAAAATAGATGTGGTACTAGGCAGAATAGTAGAGGGAGCATTAGGAGACGTAAAAAGTATAGTAGGCAAAATCGTAGAAAACACAGGTGAAACAGAAGTGGTCGGTGGGCCTGGAGGAAGCTGCACCGAAGAAGTAGGAGCCAGCTGAAGAACAGCTGGTGGGTGCTGTGGAAGAGCCGGAGGCGCAGCTTGTGCAACTAAAGGTTGCGGGGGTGCTGTGGCATTCTGCGCATAGGGGGTGGTGAAGTTAATAATTGCGACATTAATGGGTCTTTTTCACGCTCTTTTGCTGTCCCTTGCTGAAGAGACGGCAAAACTGGATAACACTTATCTATTGCCATTTTACGTTGCCTGTGCAACTGCTCATTTATCTGCTCTTCCTCATTATCTTTAAACTGCACGGCAGCTTGCATAACTGAAAGTCCCCCTTCTCTCTTATTTTTCTTAGCCAATTTAATTTCTTTTTGTTTGGCTTCTTTGCGCCATAAGCGGAAAGAGTCAAACATCGCCGGCCGGGCTTTCTTTTTGAAGAGTTTAACTTCAAGGTTGTCTAAGATTTCAGAATCAAAGCTACCATATTGGGGCCATTTTAAAACACCATCTTTCCTAGTGTATTTAATCCATACCTCGTTGTAAACGATGGGGCCTACCCCATGTTTAACGTATAGCTCGTCAGTCGGAGTTCCAACTGGAGGAACCGGACATGAGTCCTCCAATCGGGAGTCCCTATTATTACTACCAAGACAAAACCAATTCCCAAGTCTAAGACTAGGCATCCTTGCTCTCTAGTCTAGTTCCAAACTTCAAAGGATTTATCGATTACGATATTTCTCGTGAATACACGAGTCCTTCGGTTATGGTGCTTGCAAGAACCAATAAAAACCTTTTGTATCTCCAAGATGCCACAAAGTAAGTCCAACTAAGGACTGGGAGACGCTCCACTTATACTTAACTGAAAATATCGATGGCGTCACCAGAAGACTCGTCTCAGCGTTTCGCTCTACCGAAAACTTCAAGGGTCCAACATCAGGGCGATAGCCAGGGCAGCAGTCCTTGTAGCCGTCGGGAAGCGGGGAACCTCGCAGTAAAGACCTTCGGACCACGTCGACATACAGGGGTCGATGAGGTGGTGGGCCCTCCTCCGGAATTTCCACACGAAGCTCCTCACGATCTTCAGGCTGATTGGTACCACTGGAATCGCCCCAAACGCTGGGCGCCAATTGAGGTACTGGGTTTTTAAGAACCGGCACAGAACCGGTAACCCAGCGGTGCCAGGGGATCAACACCCAGAGACCTCGGGTTCTCCTGAGTCAGACCTACAGAAACTTCAGAGTCTTCTAGGTGAAGTCAAAGATTAGTTTATTGGCTGCAACCAAGGTAACAGGGTCCTAGAAGTACAACACGGGTATATTCTCAGGAGACTGCACACTTTTACGAAGTCAGACTTCTCTTCTTATATGTAATTTTCAGCCTTGGGCAAAACATTCCTTGGATTCGTGGTATTTCATTTATAGTTACTGATTACAAAAGAAAAAGCAGAGTCATGATGACATGTACATATTTCACGTCGTGCTGCCCATAACAAATCATCCGGCAAGGCCCAACATTTCATCAGATATAACTAGACCCCTAATAAAAACGGTCACCTCCCCATCATAAAGTGAGTGAAGAAAAGGAGTGGAGAAAGATGTGAGCGAGATATGGCAGGTGTGCGTGCTCAAATGGTTTTATGGCTGGTTGAGCCTAGATGCTATCTTGCTCGGCCACTGGGAGGGAACCGACCTAACGAGTTCGGCCTGGGGCAATGGTTCTAACTTGTACTGGGGTCAGGGAGAAGTCGATTAAGGAGTATGTGTCCTTGTGGAATCAAATTCAACTGGATTAAGGCCTATGTAAAGGGCAACATGCAGCTAAGGGTTTTAGAATGTAAATGACGATTTCGAGGTGAAATCGTCACTCGAATACGCCGAAAATACATGTACTTGATGTACTCGTCATTCTCGGTCTTTTGATACCAAATTCGTCCTATTTCGACGAAGTTTTTATTCTCGAGTCCAGTACTATTATATGAATCCAGATTTTTCAGAACCACAGAACGGTCATACCGTTCGTACATTAAAAATAACTAAAAAGCCCAAAATGAGGTTAGAATATTATTATTCATCTGCTCTACCCTCCTTTTTTAACAGACTATCATCCTCCCCGACCTTGCAGCTGTGTATATCTTCGCTGCATCAATCATTCCACTTCTGGGTGTTAACAGGAAAGCTATTAACCTCTTATCGGTAAGATCCGGTTTGCTGGTACATCTGTTTAATATGCGTACCTTGAGTCATGAACTTTAGTATAAATAATTCTGTGCGCTTGTAGTAGCTAATAAGTATGTCTCTTTTGCTTCGGTCCTCACCATAGGAATATGTTCACAAAGGAACCCACTGAATTGTTACCTACCTAAAACGCTATTTCTGCAACCTCAGGAAAGGGAAAAAATCTATGGCACAAATCCGTGAAAATAATTGGTACGCTTTTCTGAATACATAAGAGTAATATACTCCGATGTGGTTAAAAACAAATTCGCTACTTTATAGCAAGGGTATCCCTGTAGCAAGGACATCTAGGAGCCGCTAATTCATCTGTCTCCTTAATATGGTTCTCACATCGATTTAGTGTTTTTAAAAAAAAATTAGAAAATAGATGTAAATAATTGAAAAATGCAACCTTAGCATAACCAGTGTAACACTCCTGCTGTATAATACATGTTTTGGTGTTAGTGACATAAAATAGCAATAGGAAATAAATGTACTTCAACAGTTTCACCATACTCTATGAGGAATTTAAACTTGATGAATCTAGTACCTATGATGTAGGTTATAAGCATGGGCGGATTTCACGGATCCACGATCCGCGGATTTTGCGGATTTGCGTATTGTTGATCCGCAAAATCCGCAGATTTTTTTTTTTGCGGATTGCGCTCGTGAAAGTCAAGGATGCAAAGGCCTCTATCCAGCATCACAGCTGATTTTCGACTGTAGATTTGGGAAGAAAGTGTAGTGTAGTTCCTATTATCCCAATAGGCTCTGCGCATTGGAATAATACCTTCAATAGTATAGGCCTAGACCAGACGTTAACTAGGTCTACTACTGTCGATATTAGACTTAAAGTTTTGGGTTTGCCAGCTAGCTCAGAGTTCACTAGAAACTTTCTCGAATAGGCAAGGAGGAGTTGAACCTCCCTGGATAGACAAGAAGGGATTTAGTTTCTGACAACCATAGAACATGACAACTTTGCTCTCCCCTAATCAAGAGTGTATCTCGAGAGTCGTGTGAAAACAAAAGGCAATTTATTTTACTCAGTCAGTACGTGCATTCTTAGTCTCATCAGATTGTAGAGAAAAGGAAGAGACGGGCGTGTTCAATAAAAGATGTTATTTATTGATCAGTCTCTTTTCTCATACAAGAGAAATGGATCGATATTATTGCAATACTTATGGTTAAGTAAAGTGCATACATTAAAAGCAGAAGTATAAAATAATACTGTAAAAACATTGATATGGTTTCTAAGCCATATGAAGGTTTAAAATGAATAAGATATATTACATACACATATACATTTGACTAATCGTACTCAACTGGTGTTTCTAACTACGCCTACCCCGTGTACCTGACCTAAGTCTAATGCGTGGGCGGGAATAGAAAGTTACAGTTTAAGTTAAGTTTGTTTTGCCAAGTGACTGACTAAAGAATTCTCTGTGAGGGGTTATTCAGTTCTGTACCTGGAATCTAGGATGGATGAGGGATGGTATCTCTCGTCTCTGGTCTCGATATTCCAGGCTGCCTGCGAGGGCTACCCGGAAGCGCCGGAGCTGGATTTCTCGGCAGGAGAAAGCAGCGTCTCGTTCTCAGCGCGTCAGGAAAGGCGGGGCTGCGCCAGCGGGGTCTGCTCTGCTCTGGGCTTCGGCAAGTCTGGCTGCTCCGATCTCGTCACCACCGCGTGTGTTTGCATAGGGCAATATCGGTAATATTTATACCTTTAAGGTGCCGAGATTGACGTAAGGATGGACATAGATACGTCAATAAGGATGTCATACGACCAGGTCGTTAGCACATTCTTTTGCTGAAGTTCTCGGTGAAATCAAAACAATGGCCGCAGGGTTTTTCCCAGGTTGTCATAGGTTTGATTTGTTTTGAGAACTCCGTATGCCTTATCAGGGGCTGGAGGAATATCGCTTGTCTAATTAGATGGCAAGCGTTATGACCTAATCAGATAACACGCTCCTGTGCCGTAGTGTGGCTTTATCAGATAACGGTTCCTGCATCATGGGGGTTTTCTGCCTCATGGGATGGCTGCTAGTTAACTTGTTAGTTTGTTAACCAGAATAGGGTCAGGAATAGGGGGATCGATACAGAACCTATAGGAATACATCACACCCACTCCACACTAACTATGGACATATTTACTAATCTATGCATAGTAAAACATACTGTAGAGTACCGTGTATACCTTACCACCCCAAAATACATAAATGCATTTTGAAATTATCAAATATACGGGAAAAAAAAAAAAGCATTTACATGTATTGTATGCACTCAAGCTGTGAAATAATGCTAAAGTAATCACGCATTTGTATACATTATTGCTAAATGGTATATGAGAATTTACACATGAAATGGCTCTTAATACAGAAAAAAGTTTCGAGACCATTCCATCACAGAATAAAATAATTATGAACATACCAGCGGGCAGCTAATGTCTATAAGCTATCTAAAAGTAGAAATCTTAGTTCTCTAAGAATAGTTCTTACTTTAAGCAGAAAATAAGTGTCCCGAAAAATTCGTAAAAATATTTTGGGGCTGCTGAAAAAAAATTTGATGTCCGTGAACTGGAGGGAAAATTGTTCATGGTATTTTGCTATTCTAGTTGAAGGCCAAATTCAGGGAACGCCGTGTACGAGCTTGCTCAAAAGTCTCTATTTCTGCTCTGGTGAGAACATCATATCATTTAGACTCTCGAAAAAGTTGTCAACAGCTTCCTGGGAGAGTTCCACTAACTCGGAAATAGGTGTAACCATGCATTCGTGCGCATGATTGTCTCCATTGACATTCCGATTTGGATTGCTGACAGAAGGTCGTACCTGATCGATGCTGCTTTCATTTTGAACCTCACTACCCCTTAATTGTAGTGGTGAAACTTCCACGAATGCCGTCATCAGGATTGGTAGCCATTGAGGGCAGCACAAAGCATGAGCCTTTGTTGGACTCAACAATGTTTCTGCATCCATTGGCGCATCCGATTGTAGCGTCAGACAGGTGTCTAACACGCATTCTTCTCCGCATAGCAGGCACCTTAATACAGGTAAAACACATCGATGCCACATTGGTCGAAATGAAAGAAACCAAGTCATGTTCAGGTCTCTAAGCCGGGGTAGTCCCAGGATTTTTGATATCCGGTCCCGGTATCCAATGGCTAGGATTGTTTCTTCCCTTGTCGCAGGTGTTTTGTCTGTGACATGGTTTGCCATAACGAAATATAAGGACTAAGAAGAGGATTCCTGCAATTAGTCCTAAAATGAGGGGAAGTCCGCCAAAAATCGAATGGACGAAATCTGGAAAAATACCCAGTATGGCTTTGAATGGTGTTAATGCCATCGAAAATACTGTCTTAAATACTTTTGAGACTCCACTGGTATCAGAAATATTTAAGATTTCATTCAGGATTTCTGCGAAATGTATGGGGGAATTAGTCGATAACAATGAATGTATCTCTGCAGTCGTCCTTGCGACTAGGAGATCATACGTTTCCTTTGATGACGTGAGCCTTGTCGGCGTCTGAAGAAGCACTGTTTTCATTCTGCTTAAAGTATCTATTCGAATAGAAGTAATTTTCAAGTTGGGCCATGCCCTTGCCTCCCTGTCTGGAAAGGAGCTGGGGAACAATAAGCGTCCACAGCACTTGACCTTCGCAGTCGTAGTTACGAGATAAGGAGTCCCGGGCATAAGACTACAGCATCTGCGGTCCACAATTAGAATGTAACTCCCATTATAGAGTCTTTGAAAGAATGGTTCTATCTCTGTAGCAGGTGTGCCTAGCTGGTGACATGAAAGGTTATTTGAGTTCCCTTCACAGGCTCCATGCAAACTAATTCCGTTACACAGAAGTGTACCGCTTAGTGACATCACACAATTATCGCCACTAAGAAACACTTTCTGTCCTTTATTACTGACACATGGATGTTAATAGGGCAGGTTCCATGTTGTTTTAATGTACCCTTTTCCCAATTTTTCGTACATGCCAGCCTGTATATATTTTTGGCAGTATTGAAACCTGAAGGTTGAGATTGGAATATTAATTATCCCATGTATTATCCATTCACTGACAGGCGTTCTGACATTGTCACTGGTAATCTTTCGAGTTTCTCAATGCTCAGGATTGTATAATCAGCACCCTTCTGGGCCATACTGATTTGTTTATCAGTAAGGTTAAAGATATTGAAAAGTGACGTTGTGTTGATTAAACGCCAAGGCACATAGCCTGAACGCAGATTTTGTAACGTCCAGCCAAGCTGTACAATAGAACGCAATTGAGACTGACCGTGTTGTAACAACAGTAAGTCTTGCGATATTATGTCGATTGCTGAAGACACAATGCTGTCCAGAGAAAAAATTCTGGAGGACAGAGTCATTAACCCATTGTCCACTACAGAAAGTGATTTTTCCAAATTAATACGGTCAATTTCCCGTATTCTTTCTGCTGTCTCAATTTGAGTAACCTTCCAGGCCTCGTTGTATGCTGCATATACAGAGGCTGCTATGAAACGTTTCTGACGCTGTTTGCGCGGTCCCATAATGAAATCACGCAAGTCAGCACCATCAGTAAGTAAAGTTAGGTGTTGCTTAATTTCTGCCAGTGTAGAAGTCTGTAGCCATTGAAGGCATAATTTGCCCACACTGTAGGTGGTTATTATTCCTGGGTGTTGTCTTTGGGAATATCTAGGGTCTGGCCTGGTCATTTTGAACCCCTGTGTTTTGTTCAGGAATCTGTCTTGACAGTTATTAGTATCTGTGGGCCAGATCAACCACTGTTTCCAATCAGGATGTGTTCTGTTTTGGTTTAATACATAATTTACGTCTATCTCTTCATCTGTGGAGCTATTGCTGTTCAATGTTGGTTTTGGAATAGACGGTTTATTTAAGTCTTTGATTTTGGCTAAGCCAAGACAGGTAGTTTGTTGAACAGTGTCATTTAAAAATATAATTTGTTCTGGGATCATGCAGGCTCTAAACAAAGATTCTATACCCTGTACTTGCCATTCTTTTGTGCCCCAAACACTTTTCAATTCAACATTTTTGTCCCAATAATCAAAACCAAAAGTATTCATTTGTTCAAAGAATGAGTCTGAATATATCAATTTTGTGTTGGTTATCATGGTCTTTGTCCCTGTCTTATTTGACAATTTGAAATAAAATGTTTCAGCATTACTTATGTTAAAACCTGAAAAGTATGAATATTTGTCGTAAACGGTTCTTGAGCTTCCTTTTGGAGGGGTTGCACAATGTTCCCATTGATTATAATTTAAAACATTTCTAGGTTGTGCAGATCTATGTAGAAAATGGTTACCATAGTGGGTATAACAGTACATACTATCATAATTTGTCGAACCCTGCAAATAATCATGTTTGGTAAATTTAGCAGACATCACTAAGTCAGACATCATATTGTTTATACTTTCAAAGTCCCAATCATCAGCAAATGTGCTTGGTTTTACGAAGTCACTCAATGAGATTTTAATTTGGTGTGGATATTTCAGGATTTCAACCGGACCATAGATTTCGTAGTCAGTGTTGTCCCATGCTACCCCACCCGGTATAGGATTGGCTGTGAAGTTGACTGAAGAAAGTTCTCTTTTCTCGACGTGTGAAGATGTGTGTGGTTTGAGGATCAAGTTGATTTTCTGACTTGCTGTGTCCATTTTAGCATATTTTCCCTCAATGAAGCGTCCCAAAGTTAGTATCATGATGAGCCAAAGTATGAGGATAAATGCACCAAAACCCACCCAAAATTCAATCCATGGAGAAATCAGATATGTTTCTTTCAGTTGTTTCAAAAGTTCTTTAGCTTTATCTTTAAAGGTTTTTGTTGATGGCTGTGTTTTTGATTCAGTGAAGTCCTCGGAGGAATCATCGAAGTTTATGAAGTAGCCGGATGCAGTTCTGTCAATTGTTCCAATTGCTTTAGGATTACTGTTTATTGCATAGTCGTTTGTTACTTCATTATAGGTTGGTGTGTCTCTGCTAAATGTTTTTATTTGGGTGTTCAGAGGTCTAAGTTCCATTGCATTGTTGCATAGTCCTTGTTGTTCTTCTTTAGGCGTTTCGAATGTGATTAGCCTCTTTGTTAGGACCTCTGTACTGGTAGCAAACCTTGGTGTTCTGCTACTTATGGGGAGTCCACTTGGCCTACTATTTGTTATCGGCCACATGATTGTGGTTTTACCAGGTCGATGGATACAACTCGGTTCTCCTTTTTACCAGCAAGCGGCGGTAGTACAACTGATCTTGTCCCGTTGACAGACAAGACAGGAACTGCTTTTCTGTAAGAAGGCCCAAATTCCTTCTTTACCGCGATCTTTTCTCTGACTAGATCCCCGACTTTTGGAATCCAGACAGGTCTTGCTGGGACAGGTGGTGGTTCTTCAGTGGTTGTTGGCTGCTGTTTCAATTTTATGTTGCTCAGGTCTTTTCTTGTTTCGTTTAAGTCCTGTAAAATAGCCAAACGATCTTTGATATCAAAGCTTTTTTCCTTTACCACTGAAGTCTGACTGTCAAGGTCAGAGATTAACATCCTAGTTCCAAATAATAATTCGTACGGACTGAATCCCTTCAGAGAATTTCTTGGCAGGTTATTTAGACTACGTTGGACACTTATTAGATGTTTGACCCACCCAGCTCCCGAACCTAATATCCTTTCCGTTATAGATTGCTTTATGCCTTGGTTTTTTCTTTACACCATCCCGTATCCCTCAGGAAGGAAGTGAGAAGATTCCCGCTGTGCTATGCTCATTTGGCCATGTTTCCCCTCAGGCTGGAGGGCTCGAGTGAAAACAATGGTCAAACGTAGCATGCTCTTAGCGTATATGCCATTTAGACTCGCAAATCTTTGTATAACAGTCCAGACGTCAGCCGAGTGCTGGTGATCTACATTATAAGTGGAAACTAGCCTGTATATGTTAATCGCAAGCCTTGCTTTTTACTGTTGATTTTTTCTGGAGTGAAACGACACGGTATTACACCGTTTCTCTCACCACTGCGATTCCTGTTGCAGTTTGGGCACTTTTTTACAAACATGGTGTGATGCAGGCTCATGCCTGGCCACCAGTACCTTGATTGTAATTCTTCCAGAGAATCTTTTAGTTTGAGGTGTCTGAGACCCTCGCCCATATGTGCGTCTGCGATTAACAAGTTTCTCCTGTCCATGTTTGGAATCACTCTATCCCCCACTCCAGGGATTCGCGCAAAAGGGACGGAGTTTGCATCGATTATGTATGTATAATTGAGTGGATAGTTGATCGGTAGCGCTGAGGAGTCGCCTTTTGATGACGTTTTCACTGCCAGCACTGTTTCACCGTCAATATACTTCACTGTACGCTTTTTTCGAGCTACGGAAGCCGATTTAGATGCTACCGCTGTGGCTGTTTCAGCCAATGAATTCCCTGCAACGTGAACGCCATCACGCTGATGACTCAGTGAGTGTGTCACGTGAGTCTTTGGTAGTTCTTTTTGTAAAAGAGCTATTTGTTCCCAGAGCAGTTTCTGCTTTATTGTTGCACCTGTGTCATCTTTGTAACCGTTTTGAATCCATGTCTGCAAATCGTTGTTATATGATTTGACGCAGTAATATGAATCGGACACTATAAGTGTCGGGAATTCGCGATCCGCATTATCTAGCGCCATTTTCAATGCTATTATTTCAGTTTGTTGTTCTGAATTAGTTTCTACTGAGTGTGTTTTTGTTAATAGAGGTTTTAGTTTACCTCCGCGCCACACTTCTTTTGTAATCTCACATGTGGGGTTGTATGCTTGTTCTCCCCAAACGGAGGGTTGAGCATGTCCGTCTGTATAGATTACACAAGCGTATTGTCGTAAGGGCAGAATGTCGATTGGCAGAGGGAATGTTCTTTCATATTCTAGATTTCTTAGTTCCTCTAGGTCTGGATCAAAGTAATAGTATACTTTGTCCGTTGTAATGGAATTTACCCATTGTATCCATTCCGGATTCAATGTTGTTGTTGGTAAATTACCCGGGGTTGTTAATGCCTCAAAGGCTGATTCTGCTGTTCTGACTGTGATATGTCTACCGTCCGCTTGATCTTTTTCTCTAGCTATTGCGGTTTGAACTGCATGAATAATTTTTTCTTTAATGCTGAATTTCTGTTCAGCTTCTGTGTACAAGTGTGATTTGAATGCAATTGGTACCTTTTCTCCCTCATTAGAGGTCAGGTATGTGAATCCGCATCTTCCTGGGATGACTCGAATCACAAGATTGCGTGTGTTATCACGTGTTTCTAATTTTGTTTTAATTAACATGTCTGTTTGTAAGGATCTCAAAATTTCTGTGTGTATTTGAGTCCAATTGGTTTTTTTAAAATCTGGTTTTATTAGATCATAAAGGGGTTTGACCCTTTCTGCGTAATTTGCAATGTATGTTCTTCCGAAATTTAGGAAGCCTAGAATTGACTGTAGGTTTTTTAGTGTTCTAGGTGCTTGGAGTACGGCACATTTCTCTAGAAAATTGTCAGCCAGGCTTTTGCCTTCACTTGATAATTCATATCCTAAGAACAGGACTGTCAGATGGGCAATTCTGGATTTTTTAAAGTTGAATTTGTAACCCTCTGCTGCGAACCCAAGTATTATGGTGTTCACTCTCTTCAAGTGAGTCTCCAAGTCATCATCTGTTAAGTATATGTCGTCGACATATGATAATGCTTCGTCGTCATATGTTTGTAGTAATTCTGTTACTCTCGCTGAGAATACTCCCGGGCTGTTCTTGTACCACTGGGCTAACCGACAGAATTGTTTTTGAGTGCCATTTATTGAGAATGCAGACAAATATCTGCTCTCTGGTGCTATGTTTTGACAAAAGAATCCATTAGAGATGTCTAATGTTGTTTTGTATTTTTTGCGCACTATGTTATTCATTAGTGCAGCACTATGCGAGTTTTGCACTGCAAAAGTTTTGCAACATGA
The DNA here is from genome assembly GCF_964261635.1 of Lissotriton helveticus. Taxonomy (NCBI): domain Eukaryota; kingdom Metazoa; phylum Chordata; class Amphibia; order Caudata; family Salamandridae; genus Lissotriton; species Lissotriton helveticus. The sequence continues at coordinate 404,687,489 of NC_136069.1, read as the reverse complement.
GTTAAGGTGTCGGTAATCCAAAACTAGACGATATGAATTGTCTGGTTTGGAGACCGGAAACAAAGGGTTGTTCATTTGTGAGGTGCAAGTTTCAATCACCCCCTGGTATTCTAGCTGATCTAGGATTTCTTTTACCTGTTTCTTAGCTTCTTGCTTAATTGGGTACTGCCTCTGTGCAGTAGGTTGTGATTTTAACTGGATTTTGTGAGGAGGAGAGTCCTCATCCCATCCTACGTGATTTTTATATAAAGCAGGAGCTAGGGCTACTGCCCACTTTCTAGCAAGTGTGCATTTTTTATGAATTGGGATGTGATTTGAGAAGGCAGGCATAATTATTTCTTCGCCATGAGGGCACTCCCTGACAAACTCTGGTGGCCAGTCTTTTTCAGCTAGAAGGATGTCATAGCCCTTGGAGAGATTATCCCAAAATAGTCCCCTTATTTTTCTAGTCTTATCCCCCTCTATACGTAAAGTTATTTCATATATTTTGTGAGGTTTGCTAACTCTGGTGTCTGCAGTTTCCACTTGAAGATATTCATTCGTGTCCACTGTCTCCAGATGATTCATAAGGACTTTGCGAGCTATGCTCACTTCTGCTGCGCTGTCTAGCATTGTCTGAGCCCATTCTCCGTTTTTCAGTTGTGTCCTCAGTATTCTCGGCATTGTTGACTACCTTGATACTAGCTACCTTCTTTTTTGGAAATTGTAATTTCTTTTTTAGCTGAGCAGGTTCCTTGTCTTTGGACTTGGCGTGCTCTTCTCTTTGTTCTGATCGTCCTCTTCTTTCCGATTTCTGCGAGGAAGTCTGAAAAGATTGAGAGGGACGTGTATCAATGTCTTGATATCTATCAGGCTTCTTTATATTATCCCTATTTCTAAGGTTATATCTTTTCCCAGAGGGGTCACTTTGGGGTGACCTGTGTCTTTGGTTCGGAGATTTTTCTCTCCGCCGAGGAGACCTTCCTCTGGACTGGAACTTCTTTTCTTTAGGATTGGATTGTTTGTTTCCATCCCAGCTCTTTTTTTGTGATGTTGAATTATTATTAAAAAATATTTTTTCAGGACTTTCAATCAGTTGTGGTTTTACTGGTATTCCACCTAAACTATCTCTACCTAGTTCCTCATAGGATTTTTCTATAATTCTGGCAATTTCAGCTGGTTGGTCTGCTATATCTGTCTCCTTTAACCTCTGGCGGATCACCACGTTTGCTGCTTCTCCCTTTATGTTGGCTAATAATATAGCCGAGACCTGCTTGAAGTCTTTTAGTAATTTCATACCAAGAGTTAAAGCGGGCTCTGGACCATATTCGTCTTGAATTTGTTTTAGCACCTCTGGTATTACCGAAATGGATGGAACACCGTGCGTTTTTGTGTAGATGGAAGCAAAGACTGTACCCCAAGTGTCACAGTCCTCAATGTGTGGTGCGATTCCCATTGGAAGACAGATAGTCAGAATCCTGTGTTTTTCTAACGGGGTGGTGTCTGGAAACACAGCCTCTATTTGGGTGATTTTTTGTGCTAACCAGAATGGTATTTGTTCCCGTTTAGCTGGTACTTTACCTAGGCAGGATTGTATGTTCTGTGGTGTAATTTTATTTGTGTTCCCCTGGTGAGGGGTCAGCTGTGGAATTTTAATTGCTGGTTGAATTGTTGAAGTCCGCATCACATATTGGACTAATTGTCTATGTATCTTTATTAATTGTTTTAGTTGTACTAAAAGATCTGCTGCAGGCATTCTTTCGAACTCTGGATGTGGTGTATATCCGGCTAGGACCGGCCACGTTGCTCCTGGTCTCCCTAAGGGACCGAGCCTGGTGATGTGATTATTATGTTTTAGGGCGCCATTAAATAAGAGCAGGTGCTCTTGAAATTTAAGTGGTACTTCCACCTCCTCGAAAGGAGTGTACTCATTAGGAGGTTCCTCTGTTTTGTAATAGTGGAAGTACTTTGTTACAGCATTTGCTGCTGGAAAATGTATCCATGAATAGTATACCTCTGTCTGCCGATATTCGTGTGCCTCAATTACGAATATGACTGTACCACCTCTAGGTGTCAGTCCATTTTCTATAAGTTTTAAGGTTATAGATTTCCTTTTGATGACCGGGATGAGTATTATATCCTGGTCTGCTTCTTGCAGGGCAGTATCATCTGCTGCGAGTTCAGTTGCTAATCTAACTGCCTCTCTTTCATCATCACTGTCTACCATTTTACCGACAGGATGGTTACTTTGTTTGTTTGCAGATCAGGTTTCTTGTGGAAACAAAGATTAGATGCACAATATTTTGACTAAACCAAGTACCATACATAGGAGTTTCCTCCTGCGAGGTTTGGCGGATATTACCTTTCGCCCACTCCAGACGTCTTTGGAGTATTATGGGAAAAGGGGTCTGAGTGAGAAAGCACGACTGAGTTACTCTAAATGTCTTACGTTAATTTTATCGCCCTTCCAAACACGTTGGGCGCCATGTAGTGTAGTTCCTATTATCCCAATAGGCTCTGCGCATTGGAATAATACCTTCAATAGTATAGGCCTAGACCAGACGTTAACTAGGTCTACTACTGTCGATATTAGACTTAAAGTTTTGGGTTTGCCAGCTAGCTCAGAGTTCACTAGAAACTTTCTCGAATAGGCAAGGAGGAGTTGAACCTCCCTGGATAGACAAGAAGGGATTTAGTTTCTGACAACCATAGAACATGACAACTTTGCTCTCCCCTAATCAAGAGTGTATCTCGAGAGTCGTGTGAAAACAAAAGGCAATTTATTTTACTCAGTCAGTACGTGCATTCTTAGTCTCATCAGATTGTAGAGAAAAGGAAGAGACGGGCGTGTTCAATAAAAGATGTTATTTATTGATCAGTCTCTTTTCTCATACAAGAGAAATGGATCGATATTATTGCAATACTTATGGTTAAGTAAAGTGCATACATTAAAAGCAGAAGTATAAAATAATACTGTAAAAACATTGATATGGTTTCTAAGCCATATGAAGGTTTAAAATGAATAAGATATATTACATACACATATACATTTGACTAATCGTACTCAACTGGTGTTTCTAACTACGCCTACCCCGTGTACCTGACCTAAGTCTAATGCGTGGGCGGGAATAGAAAGTTACAGTTTAAGTTAAGTTTGTTTTGCCAAGTGACTGACTAAAGAATTCTCTGTGAGGGGTTATTCAGTTCTGTACCTGGAATCTAGGATGGATGAGGGATGGTATCTCTCGTCTCTGGTCTCGATATTCCAGGCTGCCTGCGAGGGCTACCCGGAAGCGCCGGAGCTGGATTTCTCGGCGGGAGAAAGCAGCGTCTCGTTCTCAGCGCGTCAGGAAAGGCGGGGCTGCGCCAGCGGGGTCTGCTCTGCTCTGGGCTTCGACAAGTCTGGCTGCTCCGATCTCGTCACCACCGCGTGTGTTTGCATAGGGCAATATCGGTAATATTTATACCTTTAAGGCGCCGAGATTGACGTAAGGATGGACATAGATACGTCAATAAGGATGTCATACGACCAGGTCGTTAGCACATTCTTTTGCTGAAGTTCTCGGTGAAATCAAAACAATGGCCGCAGGGTTTTTCCCAGGTTGTCATAGGTTTGATTTGTTTTGAGAACTCCGTATGCCTTATCAGGGGCTGGAGGAATATCGCTTGTCTAATTAGATGGCAAGCGTTATGACCTAATCAGATAACACGCTCCTGTGCCGTAGTGTGGCTTTATCAGATAACGGTTCCTGCATCATGGGGGTTTTCTGCCTCATGGGATGGCTGCTAGTTAACTTGTTAGTTTGTTAACCAGAATAGGGTCAGGAATAGGGGGATCGATACAGAACCTATAGGAATACATCACAAAAGCACACCTGCCCAGCCTCGACAATGCTCACGATTGTTTTTGGGGTGATTTATGCATCACTGAATTTGAGCTTCAACTGTCCATCATAGTGGGTAAATGGCGGGAAGACGGTTCACACCGCAAGTGTGTGGGCGGGGCCAAACAGACGGGCCTTACATGCGAGCACACATGCCTCTGGTGTGTATAAAAGGTCAGAGACCGATCAGAGCAGCAGATGAAGAGAAAGAAGCTCCTGGTCACAGGAACAGCCAGGGGATTGCGCTCGTGAAAGTCAAGGATGCAAAGGCCTCTATCCAGCATCACAGCTGATTTTCGACGGTAGATTTGGGAAGAAAGCACACCTGCCCAGCCTCGACAATGCTCACGATTGTTTTTGGGCTGATTTATGCATCACTGAATTTGAGCTTCAACTGTCCATCATAGTGGGTAAATGGCGGGAAGACGGTTCACACCGCAAGTGTGTGGGTGGGGCCAAACAGACGGGCCTTACATGCGAGCACACATGCCTCTGGTGTGTATAAAAGGTCAGAGACCGATCAGAGCAGCAGATGAAGAGAAAGAAGCTCCTGGTCACAGGAACAGCCAGGGGATTGCGCTCGTGAAAGTCAAGGATGCAAAGGCCTCTATCCAGCATCACAGCTGATTTTCGACGGTAGATTTGGGAAGAAAGCACACCTGCCTTGCCTCGATAATGCTCACGATTGTTTTTGGGCTGATGAATGCGTCACTGAATTTGAGCTTCAACTAGGGCACATGCTTTATTGATATCTGTAAGTGCTTCCTGTTGAGGTTTAGTTTTTGTGACAGGACCATCGTGCCAGAATGAACCCTGCCCTTCATATACCTTGAGTGAGCTGTCCATCATCCTGTAACTATTTTAGGATGGCGCCGGCAAGCTGCCAGCACCATCCTGAAATAGTTACTAAGTTAGCTTCAACAGGAAGCACTAATAGATAAAATAAAGCAGGTGCTCGAGCAACAGCTTTATTTTATCTATTTGTGCTTCCTGTTGAAGCTAACTTAGTAACTATTTTAGGATGGCGCTGGCAGTTTGCCGGCACCATCCTAAAATAGTTACAACAACTTCAAGCTTGAAGGCTTGAACTTTTGTCCCCCGGATCCCCCGCTCGCGGATTTGCGGATTTTTGGTAAATTCGCGGAAGTTCGCGGATCGCGAATTTACCGAAAATCCGCAAAATCCGCGAGCGGAACGGATTTTCCGCCCATGCTTAGTAGGTTATAGCATAATCATATAACATATAAATAATTTTTCTGCAGCCTATTTTGCCATCCATGTCCAAAATAAATTTACCTTCATCGACTGAACAAAGGAGATTAAGAACTCTTTGGATTTTTTGCTGTATGCAAGCCTGTATTTTCTACATGGTAAGACATAATTATATGCTATAAGCTATATACGTGTCCTATTAGGCTTATATCATGTTATTTTGAATGGTTAACAACACCTCCACATAAAACGAAATTTTTTGTGGAGAGATTTCCCATTAACATGTTTCGCCTATTACAAACTTCATATGAAAAATAGGCCCTCCTTAGACCCACTTCTGAAATAATAGGGTATGACATGAATACCTATACAATTCGATCATTGATACATATGAGCACATGAGGTTGCCACAACACAGGGTTTTAAATGGTGTTTATATATAATCTGTAATGTGTGTAAATCATGTATATATAGATTTGGGGTTATATTTATGGTTAATTATGCAACTTGTGGAAATACGATGTATATATGGAATGTGGCGATTTGAAATTTGTAAATATAATGAAAGTACTGACAGAAAGCTACAGTGAAAAGACATTTAAATACATACAATGTAATCATCCTATAGTTAATCAAAAACTATTTTTGTCATATAATATCTCTGATTATATTTTTGTTTGATTATGTATTAATTTTAGTGCAATAGACGGCTACCTGATGAAGGCACGTTTGCCAAAACGCGCGTAGTTTGACACCTGCCGCACTGCCTCCATCACCCTTTTTCGTCTATCATGTATTTTCCATCTATAAATGTGTAAAAATGTCATAATGTGTTAATATATATAAAAAATGAAAATAATAAAAAATAAAAATTATATTTTGATATCTATCTTTGTGTATATCTAATGACACTTGATAGGGTGATACCTTAATTGGTTTCTGTCTATTTCACTTTAACATGAAAAGTATTTTAAACATTTACCAAGCTAAAAATGTTTTCTAAATAGTCTAATGTTCCCTATTTTTAGCTAGCTGTTAGATAGGGGTCCCCTGATTTCTTAACTATATTGGTGTAATAGAGCCACTCAAATATTCTATTGAATACCCATGTGCCCTATATTATGAGCAAAAATAAATACAAACACCTCTCTGTACACAAATTTACGAAGTATGCTGTTTGAAACACAGGTATTCAAGTATTTCTATGTTTATTTTTATGTAGCATGTCTTTAGGTAAAAGCAAAGACACCTGCATACATACCTTTACAAACTTGGTCAGACTTACATCAGTGATATGGTTAGGAATGCTGCTTTACATTTGGTTGGGCTAACATTTTGAGCAGGCGATGAATGGCGAACCTTCAAGAGAAAAGTGAGGCTTAATACATCTTGGGAGAAGGATAAGTGATTAGACTACTTTGTGTGAGTCTGTGGTAAGGTACAATCGAAGTTGCCTCTTTCTGCACCTCTGCTGCTTCTTTCCATACTTCTCTTGCTTTTTTCTCAACCTTTCTTCCTCTTTCAGTAATTCTGTTGCCTCTTTCTGTATTTTTCTTGCTTTTTTTCTGCTCCTTTCTTCCTCTTTCTATACCTCTCTTCCCTCTTTCTGCATTTCTCTTGCTTCTTTCTGTGCCTTTCTTCCTCTTCCTGCACATGTTCTACATGTGTAGGCATAGTTAGAAATTATCATTTGAATAACCTTAGAAATTCACAGAAAAAAAACACAGGCTTCAGGGATGTTATTGTTAGGGATTAGCATTTTAAAAAACTTTAGAAATTCATTGAAATAACCACAGGTTTCAGGGACGTTATAGTTAGGAATTAGTATTTATAAAACCTTAGAAATTCAGTGAGAAAAACACAGGTTTCAGGGACGTTATAGTTAGGCTGACATTTCACTCATACAAAATCAGAGGAATTCATAACTCGAGCCCCTGCAATGTACTGCTGATGACATCACATATTACACCACTCATGACATGGTCGATGACATCGCTGAGGACTTCACTGATGACATCTCAAATGACATAACTGCTTATATCATCCACTCAATATCTGATATATTTTTATTTATTATTTGTTTATTAATTAAGCTTATTAAAAGGGGTTTCCCGGCACTGAACAGGTAAGGTACTAAGTGTCCTAACGTTGCAGACAGGGATAGCGTTATTGATTGAAAAGCCAGGTCTTGACGGCTCTGCGAAACTGGATATAGCTGGTTTCTAAGCGAATATTCAGGGGAGAGAATTTCAAAGAGTTGGTCCAATGTACGTGAGGGATCTGCCACCCATTCTAGAGAGTCTAATTCTAGGGACAGTGAAATTGCCTTTGTGTGATGGCGAGAGGGAAAGTAGGGGCAGCCAAGGGATTGTAGGTATAGTGGAGCTGATCCATCTTTGATTTTGAACATGTAGCTCAGGGTTTTGAATTTAATGCGACTCTCTACCCTGAGCCAATGTAAGTCTCGAAGATGTCCCGAGATATGAGCTGTTTTAGGAATTTTACATAGCGGCCTAACGGTGGCATTTTGAACCAGTTGCAGACGTCTTTTCACTGCCTTGTTTGCCCCGAGATAGAGGACATTTCCGTAGTCCAGTCGAGAGGTTATAAGGGCATGGACCACAGTGTGTTGGTTGTCGTATGGCAGCATCCAGATGATTTTCCTCAGCCACCGCAAGATTGTAAAGCAGGTGGCCGAGACCTTGCTAACCTGGTAGTGCATGGTCAAAGCATTATCAATGGTGAAACCTTGATTTCGTACATGGTCTGATGGAATAGGAAGGGGACCCATCTCAGTGGGCCAATGCTTAGCATTCCATAGATCTTGTTTTTGACCCAGGATCAAGACTTCAGTCTTACAGCCGTTCAGTTTAATTAGATTGTTATTCATCCAAGTGGCAATTTTCCCTAAGCCTAACTGCAAGAGGGATGTGGAATCAGGGCCCGGGTTTGAAAGGGAAAAAGTAATCTGGGAGTCGTCAGCATATATATGTATTGAGTGAGACCTGCTTGTTCTGCAATAAGTGCCAGTGGTTTAACATATAAGTTGAAGAGGAGGGGGCTGAGCACAGAGCCCTGCGGAACACCATAGGGAGATGAATGAACTTTGGAAGTTGCTGTGTTGGAGAAAATTTGAAACGTGCAGTGAGATAAAAAAGAGGAAAGCCAATTCAGTGCAGAGCCACCAATACCCATTGAGGTTAGGGTCTGTATGAGAATGGTGTGAGAGATGGTATAGAATGCTGGGCTGAGGTCACGTAATATAAGCGCAAAAGTTTCTCCTCTATCAAGGTGAAGCCACAGGCTCTCCGTGACTCCCAACAGTGTTGTTTCAGTAGAGAAACCAGGACGAAAACCAGATTGCGAGGGATGGAGGATGTGATTCGTTTCAGTGAACTGAACGAGATGGGAATTAATGTGCCTCTCAAGAATTTTAGAGAAGGCAGGCAGCAGCGAAATAGGGCGGAAGTTGGAAAAAACGCTAGGGTCAGCTATAGGCTTTTTTAAAAGCGGTGTCACCATGGCGTGTTTCCAACTAGCCGGGACAGTTGACTCTTGCAGGGAAAGGTTAAGGGTTTTGCAAATCATGGATAAGTGAGAGCAATCCAGTTGTTTTAATGTTGGGATGGGAAGTGGGTCTTTGGGTGAGCCAGATTTCAATTTGCCCAAGATCTTCCTTAAGTCATCCAGATTTAAAAGTGGCCACAAATTCAAGTATTCATGGGTACACGACAGGTATGGTGTAACAGGGCAAATATAGGTGCTCGGGGTGGATATCTGAGAGTTCTGAGGTGTATTAGAGTGAAGATTGACTACGTTCAGGTAAATAGTTTCGATTTTTTGTGTGAAGAATAAGGCAAGTTCTTCACACTGGTTGTTATTCAGGGTGGGTGGTTTAACTGTAGTTTTAGAACCCGCTAGTTCTTTAACCAATTCAAAAAGAGTTTTGGATTGGTTAGAAGATTCAGAGATGGTTTTGAGACATAGCTAGCTCTAGCCATATTGCATAATTTGTGATATTGTTTTAGTTCTTTCTTGTAAGCGTCCCTGGATTCTTGGGGGTAGTCTTTCCTCCAGCTCCTTTCTAGGCGCTTACATTTGGATTTTACAGATTTTAGTGGTTCATCGAACCAGGGGGCTGGGTTTCTGTGAACCTTCCGTTTTTTCTGTGACAAGCGGAGACAGGAGTTAATAGCATCCGTGAGTCAAACATCCACCTTTTCTGATAACATTTCCATATCACCCTGAGTGGAACAAGCATTAGAGCATGCTGAGGGGGGATAGAAATCTAGGGCTAGATTAAAAGTATTAATATCTATTTTTTTCAGTCTCTTTTACAAACACTCAGGGGCCGACTGGGAGTAAAAGTAACAATGGGGTGGGTGAAACTGAATTTGGATAAAAAATGATCCGACCAGTGCAAAGGAAGTGCTGGAGAACAATAAATATCAGGAAGGTTGGAAAAAATTGGGTCAAGAAGATGGCCGGCCTACTATAACCTTTCATATATCAACTCTAAAATACATTCTACTATCCTTGAAACAATAGACACACCAATACCAGTGAGTACATACCCACTCCCTGATTCATAGGTCTACATCCAAGCAGTCACTCATTTATACAGCCACTTATATTTTCACTCATATACCCTTACAAACACTCACATACCGCCACCCACCCATAGAGTTACTCACACACCCAGTCAGTCACCCAAAGAATCAATCACACTGCCATTTGTTCACCTATACAGTTATATACACACCACCTCACTTATTCAAACAGATAGTAGCACATAATTACTCTCTTATACACTCACTGACACAAACACACACTCATCCATACAGCTATTCTCACAATCACTAACTCTCACATATAGTCACTTATATACTCCAACACTCACATATACTGCCTTTTAAATATGCAGCTACTCACACATATACCAGTGAGACATCAATTCACTCACCAACACAGCCATACATACACTTATTCACCCATACAGCCCCTCACAGATGCACTCATGAACCCAAACACCCAGTGAATCACCCATTCACACATCCATGCAGGGAGTCACACAAAACACAGACACTCAGGCAGCCATACAGGTACTTACACAACCAATCATTAACCCATATAGACACTCATGTAGCTCCTCCCCAACGCTTGTGTTATAGTTATGTTATAGTTAGTTGGAAATTTCACTCGTACAAAACCATTGAAATTCCCCCGTTATAGTAAGTTCTACTAACTATAACTCGCGTGCCTGCAATCCACTGCTGATGATGTCACATATTACATCATTCATGACATGGTCAGTAACATCACTAATGACATCACTGATGACATCATCCATGTGCCAATCTGATACATCTTATCATACACTAGTATACCCTTTCAATACTCATTATAAAATATGGAGTACCATATTTAAAACCATTGACACACGAATACAAGTTTCTAAAAACCCACTCAGTGATTCCTACATCTACACACACATCTAAACACTTACCTATAGATTCACTCATACATGCTAACAAATATCAATAGAACACTATTAAATGTACTTATACACCTACTTCAACATTACACACCAGCACACATCCTATTTACTCATGCAGTCATTCTACTCACTTATGCAAACAGTTGAACATACTTATATTTACTAAGCTACACACTTACACAAACACCACTTTATTTATTGATATAGATAGTAACTCATACTTAGTATGTTAAAAAATCACTTTTACAAGTATACAGTTATCCATACGTCACTTATATAATCACTGAGTCTTATGTATAGTTATTTATATACAACAACTGTCACATACATTGCTTTTTATATGATCGGGCGTGTGTTTTGGTTTAATTATATCCACACAGTTTTTTCAGGCGTTCACATTAGCACTATCGAAATGTGTTAAATTGAAGCCAGAACCCTTCCATTGGTGCAGGTGAAAGACTGAACGTAGGTCCAAACCTGTAAGCTTGTGGGGATGGGTGTACTATACACAAGAGAGTGAGTTTAGCACTGAAAATTAGATTACCCACAGAAAACATTTCAGCGCTTTATATATTTGTGGTCATTACCGTTTTAGGGTCCAGTGATATCGTCATGGAGGTCCTGTGAAACAAAGAGGCGGAAGGAATTTGTCACCCTAAAAATTGTTTGTAATCTGATTACTTGGCATTTTTTTCCCCTCTTCGTCCTGATATGGTAATAACCCACCTTCAACATTGAACAGAAACGGCAGAAGTGCAATGTGAATAACTCTGTCAAAATAAGTTATTGATGCATTGTATCATTTATATAGTCCTCTCTACTCTGTGTGGCGCTGAAGCATTTACCCCCAGACAACAAGTGGCTACTACCCCTCGTAAAGTGTGGAGCTGGAAAGGTGTTATTTTTAATTGGGCCTAAAAGGAAAGTTTTTGTATGTCGTGCGTGAAATCCTCCAAAGTGCGGTTATTGTACATTAATACATTATGCACAAGCACTTGCTATTTATTGTTGTTCTGATTGCTGTAAAGCAATACTGGCCCTGGAAGGATGAAGCACAAGTCTACCTTTCTAGATGTACAACTTGTGGCCATAATTATAGAGCTATTCTTTGGGGTATCGAACATTCTATTACAAAGTGACAAATGTTAGTTGACTCCAGCTACAAGTTTGTTAATTTACGAGTTTTAGATGGATGATAGGGCAGGATTCGCACTTGTGATGTTCAGGCTACACACAGATTTCAGCAGTGGGTACATGACATGTTGCGCTAGCTTGCTGGCTTCCCAAGTGCTAATGACGCCTACAGCAGGCATTTTGACCAGCAAATCTATCTCATCCGTGGGAGGCAGGCTTTGTCTTTCTTGCCAGTTAGCAGACAGTCATTACCTTCACTGTGCAGTTCTCATATCTTAAAATGTGAACACAGAGGCATTTTGCTTTTCCAAGCAGTTGAAGTGATAACTCAGACAAGAGGTATTGAATGCCGCCTCCTTCCTTTTAGGTGTTTTGTTTTTTAAATAAACAAACAACTTCAGCAAATGGAATCCATCAGTACTCGATGAGGTGGTCTTGCAGCAAGACCCTGGCCCAGGATCTGTTCTTTTCTCCTGTCAGTTCTCACAGTAGGGGAGGTGGGTCTACAAAAATGGACAGGCCTCTAATTATTCTCAAAACCAATTCTGAAACGCCTATTTCAATTAGCTTTATACTGGGTGCCTTGTGGTTTTGACAGGACTTTCTCTACTGCAGTTGTAGCCCTTGAGTGTTTGTGAGCTGCCCATGTGGCTCTTCAGGTTCTCAGCACCGCTGCTCCTCTCTGGTGAGGCCCCTTGCAGACGACTGCACCCAGATGAGGCACAGGGGTGTATTGCTCGTCCCTCCCCACTGCAGGCCTCATTATAATTAATGAAAGCTGCAAGCGCGTTTGAGACTTGAAATGATTTAATTATCTCCACCCTGAAGGGTAATTTGAGGACGAAAGCCACTTTCTCGTTGCTTTGCATAATACCATTTTACCCGAAGCCCCTCCTTTTAAAATAAGCTTGTGCTGATTTTGGTTACTTGCTCCAAAATGCTTTTGTGAGCCCCTAAGTCGTTTTGGGAACTGATAATAATGTCCTCGCCACTTTCTAATTCCGTTAACTCCTCTGCTATATCTAGGGCATTCAAAATAGTTTTTTGTAAAGCGCTAAAAAAAGCTTGTGCTGCCAAGTCCAAGAACGTCTTCACCATCTTCTTGAAGCCCGCAAAGTTACTCCTAAAATTGACAGGTTGCAAAGGAGTGGGTGGACCTATGGTTCAGTGAGGAGGAGGATAGGGTAGGCTGATGTTATGCATGTTAGAAGCAGTTCACCTGGTAAGCCTTGTGTAAAATCTATAATGTTTTCATCCTCACCCTCGATTCTGCTGGTAGTCAATGGAGTGGTTTAAGGATGGGTGTAACATGGTGTTTTTTCCACACCCGAGATAGAAACGCACAGTCACTGGATGAGCTCATCAGTGATGTCATCATTGATGTCATCAGTGATGTCATCAGTGATGTCACTGACCATGTCATGAATGATGTAATATGTGATGTCATCATCAGTGTATTGTGGGGACGCGAGTTATAGTTAGCTGAACTACTGAACTAACTAAAACGGCTGAATTTCTCTAGTTTTGTAAGAGTGAAATGTCCATCTAACAATAATGTGCCTGAAACCTATGTTTTTTTCAGTGAATTAAATTTTTTTTTTAAATGCTGATTTCTAAGAACAATGTCCCTGAAACCTATGGTTCTTTCAGTGAATACATATATGGACTCGATTATACCAGTCCTGACACAAGTCTGCAACTCCATCCTGCTCTCAGGGATATACCCCCTTAATCTAAAAACCACACTGCTCAAACCACTGCTAAAGAAACCAGGAGCCGATAAGCTAGAACTAAAAAACTATCGACCCATTGCCAGTCTCCCGTTCATGGCCAAAGTGGTGGAAAAGGCCATGAACATACAATTATCTGAGTATATAGAAACCCATAAGATGTTAGACGACACTCAGTATGGTTTTAAAAAAATACCATGGGACTGAAACCGCCCTTATTAAAGCATCCGATGATGTAAGAATAATAAGAGACCAAGGCGGTACAGCGGTGTTGGTACTGCTGGACCTCTCAGCAGCTTTCGACACGGTCGACCACAGCACTCTGGTCGACCGTGTCGGGAAGATGGGCATCTCCTCCACGGCTAGAGCTCTCCTCGCTTCCTTTCTCTCTGAGAGAATGCCGGCCGTCACTCTTGGCCCTTACCAATCTGTTAAGCTGTCGCAACCGTGCGGTGTACCTCAAGGCTCATCCCTGAGTCCGACACTTTTTAATATCTATGTGTCGGACCTGGCCAATGTCATCAAGGCACATGGGATGAGCCTAACCTCCTACGCGGACGACACTCAATTGGTTATGGCAATAAGAGGTGATGGAGAAGAGGTAGCTAAACGATTCCAGAGAGGCTTGACGGAAATAGGCGAGTGGATGGCAGCAAACTGCCTAAAACTTAACTCGGAAAAAACTGAGGTAATGATTTTTGGACAACTCTCACCAGAATGGCCCGCCTCGTGGTGGCCCCAAACATTTGGTGCCCCCCCAAACCGGTGACTAAAGTAAGAAACTTAGGAATACTTTTCGATGACCATTTAAACTTCATGGACCATGCTAGCAAAGTGGCCTCCACAGCCCATCACAAACTACGCATGATTTGAAAAATAAGTCCTTATCTCCCTACAACTGCCATTAAAACTCTGGTGAGCTCATTAGTCCTGACATCCCTAGACTACTGTAATGGGCTTTTCATCAACTCTCAAGTTAGAGTTATAAAAAAACTGCAGACCATACAAAATGTGGCAGCTCGTCTTATTCTGGGAATCCCTAAGTTTGCTCCTCTCTCTGACGCAATAACAAAACTACACTGGCTGACGATTCAGAACAGAGCCAGATTTAAATCACAGTGCATTGTTTATAAAGCACTAAACAAACAGGGCCTGCAGTTCCTTATAGACCATCTACGTCCTTACCAACCTATACGCCTGTTGCGTTCCACCAACAGCAACCAACTAACGGTACCTCGCACCAGAACAGTGATGTGGGGAGACCGACGGTTCGTGGTAGCAGCTGCCAAACTCTGGAATACTCTACCCCAGGACATTAGAGCATGTTCCACACTGCTCCAATTCCGCAAAAAACTGAAAACCTGGCTGTTCAATAAATAAGTTCTCGGTATAGAACAGAGGTCTGAGCAAGGCAGCTTAATTAACATCAAGCTGGCAAATTAATCAGCGCCAAGACACCCCAGGGTATATGTTGCGCTTTACAAATGCCAATAAATAAATAAATAAATAAATATATATATATATATATGTATATATATATATATTCACACTGTTTCCCCACAAGGGGAGATGGAGCTGCACACGACAACCTGGTTTGTCAATTTCTTTTATTTTCCATTTGCTTTCTTTAGCGCAGCATTGTCACAAGACGCGTTTCGTTCTTCATAGAACTTCCTCAATTGTAAAACACCGCTTTCCCGGGAACACCAGCTTGTTATCACAGGTACCTCGTGATTTCCTTGGTTTTGAAGCCTCCAATGGTGACATTTGGCAGGTCACTTCCTGTTTTAAGTTTTATGGTACTTGTAGTGCAAGCGGCTCCCCGGATTTTTTAATTAATATTTTTCCACCCTCCAGTGGGCACGGTGTTGCTTCAATGCCGACAATGTTATTTTTTCTTTTCGGACTTCTTGTCCGACAACAGGTTTCCCCAAATCCGCTCGTTTGTAAGCCTGTTTGAGTCCAATACCGGGTTTCAGTACCCGGGAGCGCCACAACCTCGCAAGCCGTTTTACCGGATCCACAAGGAAGGTTCGATTGGAGGGTGTATGGCGCCCTAGATGGCAGCGCAGTCTCCTTTGGCGGAACCAAGCCAATAATTTATTCACACTGTTTCCCCACAAGGGGAGATGGAGCTGCACACGACAACCCGGTTTGTCAATTTCTTTTATTTTCCATTTGCTTTCTTTAGCGCAGCATTGTCACAAGACGCGTTTCGTTCTTCATAGAACTTCCTCAATTGTAAAACCCCGCTTTCCCGGGAACACCAGCTTGTTATCACAGGTACCTCGTGATTTCCTTGGTTTTGAAGCCTCCAATGGTGACATTTGGCAGGTCACTTCCTGTTTTAAGTTTTATGGTACTTGTAGTGCAAGCGGCTCCCCGGATTTTTTAATTAATATTTTTCCACCCTCCAGTGGGCACGGTGTTGCTTCAATGCCGACAATGTTATTTTTTCTTTTCGGACTTCTTGTCTGACAACAGGTTTCCCCAAATCCGCTCGTTTGTAAGCCTGTTTGAGTCCAATACCGGGTTTCAGTACCCGGGAGCGCCACAACCTCGCAAGCCGTTTTACCGGATCCACAAGGAAGGTTCGATTGGAGGGTGTATGGCGCCCTAGATGGCAGCGCAGTCTCCTTTGGCGGAACCAAGCCAATAATTTATTCACACTGTTTCCCCACAAGGGGAGATGGAGCTGCACACGACAACCCGGTTTGTCAATTTCTTTTATTTTCCATTTGCTTTCTTTAGCGCAGCATTGTCACAAGACGCGTTTCGTTCTTCATAGAACTTCCTCAATTGTAAAACACCGCTTTCCCGGGAACACCAGCTTGTTATCACAGGTACCTCGTGATTTCCTTGGTTTTGAAGCCTCCAATGGTGACATTTGGCAGGTCACTTCCTGTTTTAAGTTTTATGGTACTTGTAGTGCAAGCGGCTCCCCGGATTTTTTAATTAATATTTTTCCACCCTCCAGTGGGCACGGTGTTGCTTCAATGCCGACAATGTTATTTTTTCTTTTCGGACTTCTTGTCCGACAACAGGTTTCCCCAAATCCGCTCGTTTGTAAGCCTGTTTGAGTCCAATACCGGGTTTCAGTACCCGGGAGCGCCACAACCTCGCAAGCCGTTTTACCGGATCCACAAGGAAGGTTCGATTGGAGGGTGTATGGCGCCCTAGATGGCAGCGCAGTCTCCTTTGGCGGAACCAAGCCAATAATTTATTCACACTGTTTCCCCACAAGGGGAGATGGAGCTGCACACGACAACCCGGTTTGTCAATTTCTTTTATTTTCCATTTGCTTTCTTTAGCGCAGCATTGTCACAAGACGCGTTTCGTTCTTCATAGAACTTCCTCAATTGTAAAACACTGCTTTCCCGGGAACACCAGCTTGTTATCACAGGTACCTCGTGATTTCCTTGGTTTTGAAGCCTCCAATGGTGACATTTGGCAGGTCACTTCCTGTTTTAAGTTTTATGGTACTTGTAGTGCAAGCGGCTCCCCGGATTTTTTAATTAATATTTTTCCACCCTCCAGTGGGCACGGTGTTGCTTCAATGCCGACAATGTTATTTTTTCTTTTCGGACTTCTTGTCCGACAACAGGTTTCCCCAAATCCGCTCGTTTGTAAGCCTGTTTGAGTCCAATACCGGGTTTCAGTACCCGGGAGCGCCACAACCTCGCAAGCCGTTTTACCGGATCCACAAGGAAGGTTCGATTGGAGGGTGTATGGCGCCCTAGATGGCAGCGCAGTCTCCTTTGGCGGAACCAAGCCAATAATTTATTCACACTGTTTCCCCACAAGGGGAGATGGAGCTGCACACGACAACCCGGTTTGTCAATTTCTTTTATTTTCCATTTGCTTTCTTTAGCGCAGCATTGTCACAAGACGCGTTTCGTTCTTCATAGAACTTCCTCAATTGTAAAACACCGCTTTCCCGGGAACACCAGCTTGTTATCACAGGTACCTCGTGATTTCCTTGGTTTTGAAGCCTCCAATGGTGACATTTGGCAGGTCACTTCCTGTTTTAAGTTTTATGGTACTTGTAGTGCAAGCGGCTCCCCGGATTTTTTAATTAATATTTTTCCACCCTCCAGTGGGCACGGTGTTGCTTCAATGCCGACAATGTTATTTTTTCTTTTCGGACTTCTTGTCCGACAACAGGTTTCCCCAAATCCGCTCGTTTGTAAGCCTGTTTGAGTCCAATACCGGGTTTCAGTACCCGGGAGCGCCACAACCTTGCAAGCCGTTTTACCGGATCCACAAGGAAGGTTCGATTGGAGGGTGTATGGCGCCCTAGATGGCAGCGCAGTCTCCTTTGGCGGAACCAAGCCAATAATTTATTCACACTGTTTCCCCACAAGGGGAGATGGAGCTGCACACGACAACCCGGTTTGTCAATTTCTTTTATTTTCCATTTGCTTTCTTTAGCGCAGCATTGTCACAAGACGCGTTTCGTTCTTCATAGAACTTCCTCAATTGTAAAACACCGCTTTCTCGGGTCGCCAGTAGGTAGTTATAGTTAGGACCTAGGTACCATATGAAATCGGCAACATTCTATTGAGAATAACTTTGGCGCCGGTTGAGGAATTTACATGTAATTTTCGAAAATGTTGGCCAGCTCCGCTCCGCTCCTTCCCTGAAAGTTTCAGGGGGATTCGTGAAGTGGAGGCTGAGAAAAAAGGGGGGTCCCAAAACGTGTTTTCCCCATGTTAATTTCCATAGGACGTTCTGACAAGTCTACAGCCCGAACCGCTGAACGGAATTATGCGAAACTTTGCCAAATTGTAGGGACTGGTAAGCAGATGTGCCTTTGCTATATTTGGTGAAAATTGCTCAAGTGTTTTTTTTTAAAATTAACTTCAAAAACACATACATATCTATAGGCGCGCTCCGAGTGCTCACCGGTACGCGTGAGCGGAAAGCTGATTGGCTGTCGAATGTCTGTCAACATTCTAAACAGTCCGGAGAGTCCGCCATCTTGTATCTCGGTAGAATCGAGACACAAGAGGTGTAAAAATAAAGGGGAAATGATTAAAAGGGGGCAGGGTAGACACCCCCTGATCCCCTAGGTTTTCTGAGGGGGCCCTAGAAGGACCCTGAAGGGGAAACAGTTTTTTTTTTCAATTTTCGCGGGGTAAGCGCGGTTTGCGTTCCCATTTAAGCTCACCGGTACGCGCACCCAGAGCGTACCACAGGGAAAAACATTAAAAGAAAATAGTGTAAAATAAGAATTTGGAGTGCTTAGAGGTAGGGTAGCTCTAAAAAGAGCTGTTGTGTTATGTGAGTGATTTAAGTACCTACAAGTAGGTACCGATGCAGAGTCTAAAATTCACTTCAATACAATCACTTCGCTACTACTTCATAAATTAGAAATAAAAATGAATATCTCAACTAATTTTGAATTTGTAAATATTAATTTATTGTTCAGAATTTTCATAATTTAATAGAACTTGTAGCATGTCTTCATCTGGAATTTCCTCTTCAATCATATGATCAGGAATGTCCTCATTAAAAGTGTGCCATGATGATTCTATTTTATCCAAACATTCGATTAATTCTTCGTCAAGAGATTCATTCCAAAAATTATCCGTGTCATCTTGAATTTCAATAAATATCGTTGAAATTTCAAATGAAATTTTCTTGGTCTCCTCATTTGAATCATTTTAATTTCAAATTTCTTGCTGTAAATTGCAGAAAAAAGTAATCACCTTCAATTATCATTTTTAGTAATACATAACATAACAGTAGCTTAATTAAGTATTTAGTTCTTTAAAATTAATTGGGCAGTGTATAGTATCAGACAGGAACTAGAAATATAAAGCACTGCATGTGATGAAGCCAATCTTAAACAATAATTATACCAGAAGGACTGTAAATAACTAATAGAAAACATTTTCCAAATTATCTTAAAGTGTACAACATAGTTCCCCTTACAAATTAACAACTCACCTTTTTGAAAGTGGAAGAGTTAGTACTGTGTTATTCTAAGTCTAGCAATTGAGCACCCAAATTTTCTCTCAAAAGTACCTCAGACTGGGGTATCACAAAATGGCTGTGTTTTCCTCTCATTTAAGATATATACATAACCAATCAAACTTCATCACACAAAAATTCCAAACTAAAGTAATATTTTGATTGGTTCTAAATTTCAATACTTTCAAATGTGTTTTCCCTATGCAATTTTCCATAGGACATTTAGACACGGCTACAGCCTGAACGGATGAATGGATTTACACCAAAGTTGGCAAAATGATAGGTACTGGTATGTAGTAGGGCCTTTTCTATATTTCTTTGAAATTGCTCCTGTGGTTTTTATGAAAGGCAACTTCAAAAAAACATATATATCAAGAGGCGCGCTACGAGCGCTCACAGGTACACGTAACGGGAAGCGCACCGGGCGCGCTACGGGAGTGCGCGAGCGGAAAGCTGATTGGCTGTATGATGTCTGTCAACATTCTTAACAGTCCGGACAGTCCACCATCTTGTGTCTCTGGAAAATCGAGACACCTGAGGTGAAAAACAAAAGGGGGAAATGATTAAAAGGGGGCATGGTAGACAACCCCTGACCCCCTAGTTTTTTTGAGGGAGGCTTAGAAGGACCCTGAAGGGCCCCAAAACGATTTTTTTTTAATTTTCGCGGGGTAAGCGCTGGGTGCGTTCTCCGGTGCGTTCTCCGGTACATGCAACCTGAGCGCACCACGGGGAAAAACAGTGTAAAAAAATAGAGTAAAAAATATATTGTAGAGTGTTTAGAGGCAAGTAGGTACCAATGCAGAGTGTCAAATTCAAGCGGAAGACTCTATTCCCCTCATCTGTAAAATGAACACCATCTCTCCTATAGATGCCTTGCATGTTGTAACGCAAGTTGTTGTGGTAAATGGAACCCATACCATAGTCTCTGAGGAAAGCAGAAACAGATTTATTTACATGTTTCCTTGCTTTCTCAATCTGTGGAAAAAATTGGTTGGACCAGTTCCATTTTTGCCTTTGGCATATATTAGAAAATACCAAGGCAGTTTTTGGAAGAAGTGACATCAATTGCCCAAAGATGTCCTTTAAAAGCATTTCCAGACCTACCCCAGTCAAAGTGCCCAAGTCATTTCCACCACAGTGTACAATTATGAGGTCAGGCTGTGGTAAATGCATAAAGGATTTTACCAATGGTATCAATTGGTGACTTCTTAATCCTCTCTGTCCAAGCCACACAATGTCCACATTTGGTAAATCAAGTTTGTAAATCCCTCTGTTGCTTGCAATTTTTTCACTCCAGAAGACATAGCTATGACCCACAAACCAGACTTTTGCCATCTTGAAGGTAGTTGTGCTTCTAGTCAGATGAGTTGTGGAAATGAAATGGCGGTTTGAAAGTAGGAATTATGAAAAAATAGTGGTTGAGATTCAGTGCAGTTGAAAAACAAGAAATGATTGGTGCTTTCTTAGAATTCACCACTGAAAATTAGGGTGCGTGCTTTTTTTTTTTAAAGAAGTCATTTCAATGGTTGAGAAAAAGTCATTTAAAGAAACATTGCACTTGATTAGCGAGTACATTGAGAGGTCAAACACCCTTGCTGTATTGTTTTGCAATATAGTATGATGAACTTGTGAACTGTGTGCTGGGTTAGGAGGGAGTTACCATGGTTACAGGGTGAATGAGCACTGGGGGGATGGATGAATGTTATGTGAGTTTCATAGTCTTGAAATGTACAACCAATTAAAATGTGCAGTTTGGTTTTGAATTTGTGTGGGAACAATTTTGATTGGTTATGTACAAAAATATGGGTCTGAAATGAGTAAGAATCTGTGCCATTATTCTCAGGCTCCAGTGAAAGAAGCATTATTCAGACATTCTGCATAAGAAAATCTGTTGAGTGTGACTGACACTGTTCTACATTTTTTAAAGCATTTTTAAAGGAGAGTAATGATTCTTTCAATAAAGATAGAGTGCTGTATGCACTATGGGGAAGATTAAGAAGCATTTTGTGCTTTATTCTTGTTTTTTGTGTCATTTTTTTTGTAATGTTGTTTAAAAATAAAATGGTGCATATTGGCAATGTTTTTTGGAAAAGAGTTAGGTTTCTGCTTTGTTTCTGTAGTGATCATTTACATGAGCTGTGCTTTGTGTCAAAAACGATTTAGTATGGAAAATATTTTCTGGAAATAAGTCTGCTTTTTAAATTTTGGTGAAGTATTACACTGCCTTTCTGTTTGAAATAAGCGAAAACATTTTCCCATTTTTCAATAATGTCACCTGTGCCTTGTAACAGTTTGCCTCAATCAGCTTAAAGAGTATTCTTTGCTTGTGTCTCACTTTACTCTGTGCCTGTGTGTTATCTGATATATGATTCATTTAATGAAGATACACTGCTGTATGCAGTATAGGGAAGATTAAGAAGCATATTGTGCTTCTTTATTCTTGCATTGTGTGTTATGGTTTTTTGTAATGCTGTTTAAAAATTGTATACTGCATATTGGAAATGTAATATGGAAATGAGTTAGGTTTCTGCTTTGCTTTGTAGTGGTCATTTAAAAGGGCTGTGCTGTGTGTGAAAAAGAATTTACTATAGAAAATGTTTTCTGGTAAAACGGTATGTGTAGTTGATTTGTGAATCAAGCTTCACTCACAGTGTGATCTTAGGCACATGATCAGAATGTTACATATAATGTACCATGTCTGTCTCTGCCAACAGTATGTGTGTCTCTGCCTAAGATCACACTTATGGGTGAATCAAGCTTCACTCACAGTGTGATCTTAGGCACATGATCAGAATGTTAGATATAATGTACCATGTCTGTCTCTACCAACAGTATGTGTGTCTCTGCCTAAGATCACACTGATGGGTAAATCAAGCTTCACTCACAGTGTGATTTTAGGCACATTATCAGAATGTTAGATATAATGTACCATGTCTGTCTCTGCAAACAGTATGTGTGTCTCTGCCTAAGATCACACTGATGGGTGAATCAAGCTTCACTCACAGTGTGATCTTAGGCACATTATCAGAAATGTAGTATGCGACAGGATTCAATTGATTTGTTTCGCACTTTCTTACGGACATATACTAAGAAAAGTGTGAAACAAAAAATGAAAATTTTACAAGAGTTAGATCCTTGTAGAGTGAGAGAAATAACAGGTTTGCCAGGGCATTCACTGGCTTGTCTTTCAAAAAAAGTATGTCAGAGTGTTTTTCATCATGTCTGTCTCTGCAAGCAGTATGTGTGTCTCTGCTCATATTATGTCTCTACAGACCAAAAACAGGCCACCTTTATATAAGCAACACATTAATTTTTCATTACATGTAACATCCTGCTCATGTGCCTAAGATCACACTGTGGAGTGGTGTGGCTCACTGGTTAGAGGCGGCAGACCCGGAAGCAGAGAACGGCCTGGGACCAGGGTTCAATTCCCGACGCGATAGGGTCGTGGACCAGGGTCAGCGGACTCGATAATTCTCGCCTCGGTGCCTACTCTAACCAGGGATCACACTCGGCAACTCTGGGCATTAGCTTGCCTCATCTCTACAACGGCCCCCCACATTCGCCAGGGATGCCTGGTTTCACCTTGGAGATACCCAGTAGGGACCATCTCACAGGGATAGCCAGGACGGGTACCCCAGCGGTCTACAGCGCCACGACACCTCAGGGCAGCAGTGCGCTTTACAAGACACATACATTTACACTGTGAGTGAAGCTTAATTCACCCATCAGTGTGATCTTAGGCACATGACCAGAATGTTACATGTAATCTACCATGTCTGTCTCTGCAAGCAGTATGTGTGTCTCTGCTTATAATATTTCACTGTATCTACAGGCCAAAAAAAGGCCACCTATATATAAGCAAGACAGAACATTAATTAGTAAATCGTTTTTGACACAAAGCAAAGCATATGTAATGTAAATCAGCCTTTTGTTGTATACTAGTGTTTATATTGTTTACTTATTGTAATTGCTATGTAATATGTTTGTAGTGGTCTATAATATGTTTTTTTTGGTTTACCACAGATTATAATCATCTATACAAACAAAGAAAAAAATGCCTTCGTAAGAAAGACGTGCAAACTTTATAAAAGAAAATTAAGGTATAAGGAAAAACAAAATCAAGAACCAACCAAAATAAAATCTTCAGAGAAAAAAAAATGCTCCTGGTAAGCAAACAAAAAGTTTTCTCAGGAACTTATGGAAATGTCAAGAAAAAAAAGGTTTTATCAAATTTTTAAAAAAATATAAAGAGGTATAAAAAAAAGACCGCTTTTTACAAGAAAAAAAATATAATTAAGATTGTGGATGAAGATTTTAAAGTGGAAAATAAATTGTTTAGTTTAGTAATGAATAGAATTTGTACACTCGATAAGGTAATCAATGTGTTCAAATCAAAATGTAAGTGGAGGAGAGTAATTAATCGGACTAATTTCTGTGATGTTTTTTCTGGAGAATGGAAGCATAGTTCAAGTTGTGAGCCATTTTTTAATGAAGAAAGTTACTTTCAGGATAATGATTTGGTGCATGCAGTTGACACCAGTGGTTGAGCATATGAGGTGAAGGACGGTTGTCCGGTTGAAAAAGAAGAGATTGTGCCTAGAAATACAGAAGAGGTGTTAGCTGATGAAGTTTTAGGGAGATGTCCTAAGGCTCCAGTCTATACATGGAATTGTAGTAGTATTTGTAGTGTGCGACAGGATTCAATTAATTTGTTTCGCACTTTCTTACGGACATATACTAAGAAAAGTGTGAAACAAAAAATTAAAATTTTACAAGAGTTAGATCCTTGTAGAGTGAGAGAAATAACAGGTTTGCAAGGGCATTCACTGGCTTGTCTTTCAAAAAAAGTATGTCAGAGTGTTTTTCACCATTTTAGGATGTTAGCAGTGCATCATAATAAAGTGAGGAAATTAGTGAGAAGGTTGTATTATGCAAAAAGTCCAGTACTTAAACTAAAACAGTTAAACAGTGCTCTTTTGCATGGAACTGAATTAGATGTCAAAAATATTTGTGATGAAATTGAGTTTTGTTACTTTGGTGAAAAAGAGGTCAGTGCAGAAATTGATACAGTAATAGAAGGTAATGTAGAAGAGAATGTAGAGATTTTAAGTACAGAAAAATTTGAAAATGAAATTACAAAGTTTAAGGTCAATTCAAGTGAAAGGCCTAATTTTTCTTGTGTGTGTTGTTGACGAACTTATTATAAGCATCAGACTAGATTAGTTGATTTATATGTAAAAAGTGAAAAGATAAATATTAATGAGTGGAAGGATTTTGCAACTTATTTGTTGGTTGAAAATTGTTTTGATTTGGGCTCTGATCAACGTATTTGCAAATATTGCTATAATAAATTAATTGAAAACAGAATGCCTGCTAGAGCTGTTCATAATAATCTGGAGTTGGTAGACATTCCTTCTGAATTGATGGATTTAAATACCTATGAGTCTATTCTGATTCAATGTGTGCATCCTTTTCAGGCTATTGTTCGCATGGAGCCTAAGACAGGGAAATTGCCTCCTTCAGATTTACAGAGAGGATTAAAGGGAAGAGTTGTTTATTTGCCTCTAGATTTTAAGAAAAATATTGATACAATTGGTGTCGAAAAAGTAGAAGAGGAACCTCTGGTTATTCTAGTTAATGGTGCTCCGACAAAAAGTAAGAAAATCTGGCAAGAATTAGTGGATGTTAGGAAAGTCAAAAAGGCAACATTGTATTTGGTAAAAAATAATCAGTACTATAAAAATGTGTATGTGGGAGAAGAGGAAACAACTGTACAAGACGACACTGATGTCTCTGCTGGCAAATAGAAAAAGTTGATGTCCCTAGAAGTGAAGAAATTTATGAACATTATAGTGTTCATCCATTGCATTCCAAAGAAGTAATGGGGAATGCTATTGACTTGTTTCAGATGAAAAAAGCCAAAGGAAGTCCCATTAGTGTATGGGAAGAAAGTTTAGAAGCTCGTTGTTTTTCACAGTTATTTCCAACAGGTGAAGGTGGACGATATGACGACCAACCTGTTCAAATTCCTGCATCTGAATACCGGACTTCAAGATTATATGCAGAAGATCCAAGGTTTCGTCAATGCATTCCATATTTGTTCCATCTACTGTTTAAGAGTGACTTGTCTGGACTTTCCTATGCAGTAAACCAAAAATACTGAAAAGTGGAACACATCTACAAAATGTTTCGGCAAAGGATTTTATGGATAAAGTGAAACTGCAAGACAGTGTTTTGGAATCTCAGCTAATTAATCTCATGGCATGTCAGCGTGGTACTAACGAGTATTGGTACCGTTGTCATGGGGAATTGAAATGTATGCTAAGAAACTTAGGAACTCCTACATGGTTCCTCAGTCTTAGTAGCTGGGCTGAGTATGCTTGGGAAGACTTACTTGAATTTCTACGAGAGGCAAATAAAAACATTGAAAATATTGAATACAAGACACCTGGAGAACTGTGCTCTTTGGATCCAGTTAATGTATGCAGGTATTTCAATCATAGGTTTGAAGCTATGATGTCTTTTATTACAAACAAAAAAAATCCTCCGCTTGGAGAGGTGTTGGATTTCTTTTGGAGAAAGGAGTATCAAGCAAGAGGTGTTCCTCATATGCTGCTATGGATTAAAGATGCACCAAAATTTGGAACAGATTCAGATGAGAAAGTGATGAGTTTCATTGAGCAGTATTCTACATGTGCTGTTCCAAAAAGTACAGAAGAAAACAATTTAAGACATCAAGTTTTACGCTTCCAAACCCATCGTTGTGGTAAATACTGTCGTCGAAAATACAAATCCAAGGACAAGTTCTACACGAAATGTCGTTTTGCATTTCCACTTCCAGTAACATCGAAAGGAAGAGTCAACAATTTTATGTCTTCTCTGCAACATACTGTGACAAGAAAATCACCCACAAATACATACAACCTAAGAAGAAATGAGGAATCCAAATTCATAAATGACTACAACCCAGTCATTTTGTCCATGTGGAATGCTAACATGGATATTCAATATGTGGCTGACAACTCTATTGCTGTGGCTCCATATGTGACGTCTTACATCACAAAATCAGAAAACACGGAACTGAAGGAAATGTGGGAGGAAATTTCACATGAAAAGAGTCTAAGCAAGAAATTATACAGTTACACTCTGAAGATGTTGTCGCATCGAGAAATTGGAGCATATGAATGTTCTGATCGGTTGTCATCAGCAAGTCTATATGCCAAATCTAGAACCATCATTTGGGTGAGTCTAGGTCTTGCTGCAACACGAAACCGAGTTTTGAAATCTGTACAAGAAATAGAGTATTTGGCGGAGAAAGAACCAGACAGTACAGATATTTTGAAGACAAACATGTTGGATACATACTATCCAAATAGAAGTACTCACCTTGAGAATGTTTGTCTCTATGAAGTTCTGCAAACCTATATTTTTAAAGAGAACGTCACAGAAGATATCAATAAAGGTGTATATGCTGTAATTGGTTGTGAAGGCTGTCTAGTGAAACAAAGAAAAGGCCATTTGATTAATCATCGAAAATTGAGTTGTGATTTTCCAGACAAAAGAGAATTTTATTACTTAACTCTTTTGCAACTCCTAAAGCCTTGGCGTACAGAATAGGAACTACTTGGAGATTTTCTTACTTATGAAGATTCGTTCAATGCAACTAAGGATACGATAGAATGTCCTGTTTTTTCAAAATATCTGCAAATGTTGAACGAGGAAATACAGCAAGAAGCTACAATTGCAGCAGAGATTGCTAGAGACAGTTCTCAAGATAGTCAGAGTTCTGCTTAATTGAGTCAGGATCCACTAGGAGGACCAATTATACAAAATGAAGCTGCTACTGCCATGGATGAAGTTGAAAGAGCCATGGAACAAGCTCAGGAGGATGGAGTTGACTTAGAAGATTTGGAAAAAGAACTAAACGTTGAGCAGAGACAAATATATGACGAAGTCACATAACATATTGAGCATGGTTTATCTCATGAGAAAAAAGAGTGCTCATGTACATCATTTGTACCTGTGCGACTATATGTGAGTGGAGAAGCAGGAACTGGGAAAAGTTTCCTGATTAAAGCGATTGCAACATATTTGCAGAAAACAACGGAGTCATCGCTCTCTTGTGTTGTTACTGCTCCAACTGGGTTGGCAGCACACAACATTAAAGGGATTACTTTACATCGCTTATTGATGCTGCCAGTGGAGCATGGTAACAAATTACAATACCACAAGATATCTGGAGAAGCTTGTTGTGAAGTTTCAAGCGTCCTAAAGAAAACGAAACTTCTTATCATTGAAGAAGTAAGCATGGTATCAAATGTAATGCTTGCTTTTGTGCATTTAAGAATGCAAGAAATTCTTAAAACAGACTATGATGTGTTATTTGGAGGCAAACACATCATTGTTTTTGGAGATCTACTGCAACTAACTCCAGTGAAAGGACAGCCAGTGTTTAAAATGCTTACGCATGATGATACCAGGAAGTGCTTAGGAAGCATTGGAAATGTTAACATATGGTTACATTTTAAGTATGCAGAACTGCTTCAAAATATGCGACAGGCAAAGGATGAAGATTATAAAAATATTCTACAAGATGTAAGAATTGGAAAACTAACTGAGCATGGCAAAGAAGCTTTACATGGACGATTAATTTAAAAAAAAAAATCCAAATGAAAATATTCTCCCAGAGAATATTTTTAAGACAATTCCTGAAAACAAATCTGTCATATGCTTGATGCCAACTCTGCAAGAATGTTCAATCTTCAATAAAAACATTTTAAAGTTGGAAAATCAAGATATTGTGAAACTGGAAGCTATTGATAAAATTGAACACGAAGGAGCAACTATTATTTTGTCAGAAAAGTTGAAATCAAAATTGGATTCTTTAGAGAAGACAATATCTAAAACTGCTGGTACGGAATAGACTCTGTATGCATCTTTAAATTGTCGTATAATTTTACGACGTAATTTACATGTGGAAAGAGGTTTAGTAAATGGAGCAATGGGTCATGTTGTGGATTTTGTGAATTACCGAAATAGAAATGGAATTGAATTTATAAAAATTACATTTGATGGTATTGAAGAAGTACAACAAATCAGTCATTTTTCTGCCCGATTTTTGCTTGTGAAAGATTTATATGTCCGTAGAAAACAGTTTCCTGTTTCTTTGGCATATGCAGTGACTATTCATAAATCTCAAGGTTTAAGTGTTGATAGTGCTTTGGTGAATATTGGAAATTCTGTGTTCAAGGAGGGTATGGCATATGTTGCTTTATCTCGAATCAGAACTTTATCAGGATTGTACTTGATTGATTTTGATGAGACAAAGATTAATGCAGATCTAAATTGTGTAAAAGAATATAATAGGTTAAGAAGAGAGTATGCTCCAAATTTACCTCAATATCCTCTATTTGAAAAGTGTGTGGGAGGCCGAAAAAGAAGGAATGAGAAAAATTGTAGTGAAGTTGTAGCAAAAAGAAAAAAGCTAGATGAACCAGTAATTGTAAGCAGAAACAAATGGATTCAGATAAAGATGTTGTTGGATTTCAGTTTGAAAATAGTACTGGTGTCAACTGATATGCTAATGTAGCGGTTAATGTTGTTTTTTTTCTACATACTGTACAAGAACAGATTGCTGAAAATCGTGATCAAACATTTTGTTGTTTATTAAATTCTGTGTTAGAGAAATGTAGCAGTGATAGAAGAAAAATACAAAGTGTTTCTGAAATTCGAAATGTTTTAGACATATGTTCTGGTCTAAATCAATTTTCACAGAATATTCAGCAAGATTGTCAGGAATTTCTAATGTATATGCTTGTTGATATGCAAGATGAAGGTGTAGATGTAGAAAATCTTTTTGGACGTTCTTATAAATGGCAGCATGACTGCGACAATTGCTCCTTTTCAAGTAGTACTACAATAGACACTGAAAGATTTATATATTTGACTTTACCAGACTGCAAATCAGTGTCATTTAATAATCTAGTTAGACAAGCAAATCAAAGCATGGTCTGCAGTCAATGTAAATCAGCAATGCTATCACCTTTATTTTTTCAAAGATATGGACAGTATGTTATTTTAATGTTCCAACGATGTAGACCTGATGGAACTAAATTGACAACATTAATTAAAAATGTTGTGGCTTCTCAATTATCAATTTCAGGAAGAACCTTTACAACTGCAGCAATTATTTACCATTATGGTCCTTCAACAACATCAGGACATTACACAGCTTATTTAAAATGTCAACAAGGTTGGAAACACAGTAATGATACTGAATTGACTTTCAAACAATGTTTGCCTTCTGACTTACTAAATTCTTACCTAGGCGTCGATTCTGATCCGTGAAAAAGCGCTCCGAATAGCGTTTGGGAGCGTTTTTCCCCGTACGAATCGTACCCGTTGGCGTCCACGTACGAATCTGCAAGTACGATCACAATCTAAAGCGTCACTCCGTACGGCTCGAAAAAAACGCCGTCCGAATCGAAAGTCCATACGATTTGCAGTTGGCTGACGTTACACGCAACGTTCGGACATAAAAAGACCGCGTCTCCCGAACCAGGAAGTACGATCCGTGTAGAACACACTCCGTACGGCTCTTATTCTACGAGAGCTCTAAACTACCGTAAAACCACACTCCTGCACGAACCGCACGCCGGTACGCGACAAGCAGGACATGACCGCCATCGTCCGTCTCATCCCTATCCTGTACGGCCACCACCTCGTACTTAGAAACCGACGACGGCGCAGAAGGTGAGTACAACGAACTTCAACATACCTGTACGTGTTGCCACACGTGCAAATCTCCATTGCACGACTGTAATGTCTGGGTACGTTTCGCCACACACTCCCGCACAACACCAGTGGAATTCGGAGACGTACCGCACCTACGTCATCGACCTCGGGGTACGGTACGTCACCGCACAACACCAGTGCAATACGTGCCGCATGTACGTCATCGATCACGGGGTACGGTACGTCACCGCACAACACCAGTGCAATACGGAGACGTACCCCACCTACGTCATCGACCTCGGGGTACGGTATGTCACCGCACAACACCAGTGCAATACGTGCCGCATGTACGTCATCGACCACGGGGTACGGTAAGTCACCGCACAACACCAGTGCAATACGTGCCGCATGTACGTCATCGACCACGGGGTACGGTACGTCACCGCACAACACCAGTGCAATACGGAGACGTACCGCACCTACGTCATCGACCTCGGGGTACGGTACGTCACCGCACAACACCAGTGCAATACGTGCCACATGTACGTCATCGACGTACGTCACCGCACTTCACCAGTGTAATAGACGTGTGGGACATACGTCTGCTAAGTAATTGTATGTGTAAGTATCAGAGTGTGTGTCTGAGACCCCCCTGCCCACCAGTGCCCAGCATCAGAGTGTGTGTATGGCTAACACCCCCCCACTGCCCACCAGTGCCCAGCATCAGAGTGGGTGGCTGAGACCCCCCCACTGCCCACCAGTGCCAAGCATCAGAGTGTGTGTATGGCTAACACCCCCCCACTGCCCACCAGTGCCCAGCATCAGAGTATGTGTATGGCTAACCCCCCCCCCCCCACTGCCCACCAGTGCCCTGCATCAGAGTGTGTGTATGGCTAACACCCCCCCACTGCCCACCAGTGCCCAGCATCAGAGTGGGTGGCTGAGACCCCCCCCACTGCCGACCAGTGCCCAGCATCAGAGTGTGTGTATGGCTAACACCCCCCCACTGCCCACCAGTGCCCAGCATCAGAGTGTGTGTATGGCTAACACCCCCCCACTGCCCACCAGTGCCCTGCATCAGAGTGTGTGTATGGCTAACACCCCCCACTGCCCACCAGTGCCCAGCATCAGAGTGGGTGGCTGAGACCCCCCCACTGCCCACCAGTGCCCAGCATCAGAGTGTGTGTATGGCTAACACCCCCCCACTGCCCACCAGTGCCCAGCATCAGAGTGGGTGGCTGAGACCCCCCCCACTGCCCACCAGTGCCCAGCATCAGAGTGTGTGTATGGCTAACACCCCCCACTGCCCACCAGTGCCCAGCATCAGAGTGTGTGTATGGCTAACCCCCCCCACTGCCCACCAGTGCCCTGCATCAGAGTGTGTGTATGGCTAACACCCCCCCACTGCCCACCAGTGCCCAGCATCAGAGTGGGTGGCTGAGACCCCCCCACTGCCCACCAGTGCCCAGCATCAGAGTGGGTTGCTGAGACCCCCCCACTGCCCACCAGTGCCCAGCATCAGAGTGTGTGTATGGCTACCACCCCCCCACTGCCCACCAGTGCCCAGCATCAGAGTGTGTGTATGGCTAACCCCCCCCCACTGCCCACCAGTGCCCTGCATCAGAGTGTGTGTATGGCTAACACCCCCCCACTGCCCACCAGTGCCCAACATCAGAGTGGGTGGCTGAGACCCCCCCACTGCCCACCAGTGCCCAGCATCAGAGTGTGTGTACGGCTAACCCCCCCCTGCCCACCAGTGCCCAGCATCAGAGTGGGTGGCTGAGACCCCCCCACTGCCCACCAGTGGCCAACCTTTACATCACAAACCTACCATTGATAACCACATTACCATCAGGAGAGTGACACATGTCATCATACTTATATTCTAACATCACATCAGCTCCCAGGCACACAGCAGTCACAGACATTCTCACACAAACAAAAGTTCTGAAAAGGAAACAAATAGCTTTATTCAGCTGGTGCTAAAATAGCAAAGCAAATAAGAGTCCTCGCTCATTAAAGGCCAATGGCCAGTCCAAAAAAGTCTCTGCAACAGTTTGTGCCTCCATGGGTGTCATCACACCTAAACCTGCCTGCACATGGCGTTTAATCCACTGTGGTGATTATGGGGGCACCATCTGTGGAATCCTCCGGCACCGCATGGACAGGAGAGGGAAGGACAGGTGGAGTGGGTGCAGGTGTAGTGGATTCATCCACACTGGCTGGGTCATCGCCGAAAGTAGCTTCAAAGACCTGGCTGCACACCTCAGCCAGTGCGGAAAAACTACCACCTGAACCCGGGGACACATTGGGGGTGGAGGTACAGGGCTGTGAGTCAGTTCTACTGGGTGTGTGGATGCGTGTGTGAAGTGTCTCCCCTCTCCCTGTGGGTGTGCCTACTTCCCCTTGAGAATGGGTGCGTGGAGCTTTGAGCTTCTTATGCTGTGTGTGTGCGCTTGGTGTGTCTGACCTGTGGCGTGTGCGTGTATGATGTGTAGGTATGTGAGAGGCAGAGGTGGATGGGTCTGAAGGATGGGGGGGACAGATGCTGCTGGGTGTACACAGCTGCCGTCAGTGTTGACTCCATGGCAGCCACACTCCGACGTAGATCAGACATGGCTGATGACATGCTCTCCATGAACGACACCACCTGTGTAAGCAGTTGTGTATGTCCATGGAGGACAGTCAGCATGGATGTCTGACCTACTGCAATCTGCCGGAGTAGGTCCACAGTCTCAGCACTGAGGGCAGCAGGGGACACAGGGGCAGGGGCTGCAGTGCCGGGAACAAAGGAGACACGGGGGCTAGCACGGACCCTAGGAACACTAACGACTGGGAGGGTGGAGATGGTACTGGAGTAGGGGAGGGCACCCGAAGAAGATGTTACCATTGCTGCATATTCCACCCCCTCCTGAGAGTCTAACTCGGAGTCGTCGGCATGGTAAGATGTGTCAGTCACATGTCGTCCGGCCTGCAGACTCTCCTCATCCTCCGTGCCACTGCCTCCCTCTGACACCTCAAAGCAGGTGGCACTGTCGCTGGGTCCCCCGGCCTGGTCCACGCCTGTGTCTCCTCCAGATTCAGATGATGATGCTGTGGGCAAGGAGAACAACAATAACATATCAGTCACTTGTACACATCAGACATATCAGCTACAATACATTATGGCTCATTTCTAAACATGGCATGCATCATGAGGCACATTACACAGAACTCTGCACAATGCAAAGTCTACTTGTGGCCAATTGGGAGAGACACAACGCTCAATGTACAGTAGGATACAAGCAAAATGTAACCTAAAAACTAGTATGAGATACACAATGATGATCCACTGCCTGGCAACAGGATAGCTGATTATGCATCCCTGCTCATTTTCCCACCCTGCCACCCAAACCCAGAGCAGGACATGTTGGAATTGCTTAGACCTTGTGCCACATGGGAAAAGTGCTGCCTGTACTGAAATGTTATGCCATCCTGGGACCGGAACCAAGTGTAACATCACCTCACACTGGCATCACAGCTGTTGACACCCAAAGCCTCATTGTGTGGCTGACCATCATTATTAGTTAGAAACAACATTATACATATTTGGCGCATATGCACACACGCACTGCCCAGTGTGAGTATGCATAATGCCAAAATATTGCACATGTACATTGTGCACCTGTATCCAACACATTACAATTTGAAAGAGTACCATGGTCCAAGGCCACTGAGGCAGACTCGTGCAGAAAACACATGTTTAGACTCAAGATCAGTGCAAAAATATGAAGAATGGCAGACACTGTGAACATGTGGTGCTACATGTAATGTACCAACAGGTGTCACAGACCCACCTCAAACATGATGATGTGCAAAGGAAGATGCATACTGAGACATTGCACCATAGGAGTACATGTGAAAAATACACATCAGCCAAAGCGCAGGGCAAATGTGGAGTAGGGCAAGGCATGCAAAGAAGCAGCTGCAGAACCTGGGACATTCTAATGCCAAAGCATGGAGTGCCTGTCTGACCACACCACTCAAACTATGGGAGTGTGAACATGCCATGAAGCACTGCAGGGAGCATGTGACACACATGACAACAAACAGACATGTACCTACCCCCTACTTGCTGCTGTCCCTCCTGCAACTGCCTATGGAGGTCTGGGAACACCACTTCCAGGACCCGGAGCATGTTGGGGGTGAGGAGGCGGGTGCCGCCATGCCGGCGTGGAGCTTCCAGATGCAGCTGGACTCAGGCGATGCGGCGGGTCCAGCACCGGATGTCCTGCCACCTCTTCTTGATGTTCCTGAGCCTCCTGCGAGGCCCCCCCTCACTCCTGACAGCCCTGGCGATGTCCAGCCAGATTTCACCCTTCTCATAGGCAGATACCTGTCACAAATGTAAAGTTAAAGAGCATCAGTACACCTGGTCCATGTTCAAAAGACACACATATGTGCACAAAAGACTTGATGACAACAGGGCATCATAGGCTCCACACATTAGCATCATTGTCCAGGAGTATGTGGCCTGTGAGCAAACACTGCTGCATTACATGCCATTGAAAGACTACAGATGACATGACGTGGGCTAAACACTCTTAGAGCATAGCAATCACAGAGCAATGTATGCTACATCTGGGTGCACTGCAGCCTGTGACACGCTGTCACACACCCCACTACAAGAAATAACCCTCTTTACACAAGACTGTACACCCTGGCATTCACTCCCAACAACATTGCATCTATACACCATACATACACAGTGGGCATTATGTCACACACACAACAGGTGCACACTTCAAGGTATTGCACCAATCACTCACCTGATCCTCTGGTCTCCCATACAGCTTGCTGTAGTTGGGCAGGAGGGCATCCAGCAGGGCCTTCTTCTCAGCATCAGTGAATGCAGGTGCCCTCTCCATGCTCAGCTAATCAGGGTCCAGAGGATTCAGAGACAGCAGCTGTGGTTACCACACCAATGTTGTGCAGGCAAGTGCCCTCCCACAGCCACATGCTGCCTTATATCTGTGCTGCAGAGGGTCTGTGAGTCCAAGGAGTAGTGTGTGATAGGCCACCATAGTTAGCATCCTATGTTCCATCCAATCACATCACACATAAGCCCATTACGCACATATGCATGGTTTGAAAATTGAGCCTGAGCTGAACAACAACTTTTGCAACATTGTATACTTTAGCCAAACTGATTTTTCTAGAACACCTGTAGGAGCCTCAAAAAACTCTGTATCCATGACAACCTGGTTGCATTTTGATCAGTACACTGTTCCCCTAGTTGTTCACTATTATTTATCTAAAATGCCCACACAAGTATGGTGACATAGCGTTGCTAATGCAACCCATTCAATGGTGTAACGAGGCGTACACACGCACGTACCTTGGGGTACGCTTAGCTCGCGCATGGCCGAAAAGCAATAGGGAAACGAGGCGTACAAACGCACGTACCTTCGGGTACGCTTAGCTCGCGCATGGCCGGAAAGCAATAGGGAAACGAGGCGTACACACGCACGTACCTTGGGGTACGCTTTGCTCGCGCATGGCTGAAAAGCAATAGGGAAACGAGGCGTACACACGCACGTACCTTGGGGTATGCTTTGCTCGCGCATGGCCGAAAAGCAATAGGGAAACGAGGCGTACACACGCACGTACCTTGTGGTACGCTTTGCTCGCGCATGGCCGAAAAGCAATAGGGAAACGAGGCGTACACACGCACGTACCTTGGGGTACGCTTTGCTCGCGCATGGCCGAAAAGCAATAGGGAAACGAGGCGTACACACGCACGTACCTTGGGGTACGCTTTGCTCGCGCATGGCTGAAAAGCAATAGGGAAACGAGGCGTACACACGCACGTACCTTGGGGTACGCTTTGCTCGCGCATGGCCGAAAAGCAATAGGGAAACGAGGCGTACACACGCACGTACCTTGGGGTACAGTGCGTCAGACATGGTCAAGTGAAGGGTTGTGTAGCCTGAGTCCCTGTCCACCTTCATGTCACCATTGGGAGAATCACACCAGGAAATCACATAGCAGGGATGTAGTCTACACTCATGTCGACGATGTGGTGCATACATCAGCATGGCATACATACATCAGGATGCCCATGGTGTGGCAGACATTGAAGAAGCACAGGGATTGTGACCTTGTGCCTCAGTTGATGTGTGAAGAGCTTGCGAGACATGTCATCAATCATATTGCACATGTGCATCACATGCAGTCAACACTTTGCACCGGAGTAACGTCAGCAACATGTTGCAAGGAACATCAACACTGGAATGGCTTACCATTCAGTACAGGGAACTGGCACATGATGACAGCAACATGCCCACTGTCACTGAGGTGTAATAGCCGCACAGCATGACCCTGTGTGACCACGTCATGTGTGTGCCATGAGCGACATTGTGCATGCCGTTTGCATATGAAATGAACAGGTCAGTATTCTATAACTCACCTTAGAATATCCCCACATGTCATCCTGGATATGTCAATTTCCGTTCTGTAGTACAATTGTGTGTCGGTAGGCATGTCCTGTGGCTCTTCATGGGTTGTTGGCGCCATGTGGGCCGTGATGACGTTGTCACAGTACTCATACGTCACCTTTGCGTGCACACGTCAGGTCCGCTTTTTTAACAACACCAGCGGTGGTCCCGTATAAGTGTAACCTTACACACTTTTGTTGCCACTTTCATAGTACAATCACTTCAGACCTTTTACCTTGGATTCTCTGACTCTGGCCGGTGCTTATAGGGATGTCATTTTCAAAGCCTGTGAGGAATACAAACTAGTCATGTTGGTGACTGACCCTCACCGTCTGTGTCTCCACTCTTATCACGTCAATCACAACAACAGGAGCAGCTCCCACTGCCGGGACCAGACATATGAATCCAGGTGTGATTGGTCCCACAAGCCACTCTGACTCCAGCAGTTGGCACTGCACCACAATCGCTCATGGGCTGGACGTAGGACGAGTGCATGGGCGTTGTAGTTGAGACATCACTGCCCCTTAATTTGACATCAGTGCTCCCAGGCAAAGTTGTCCCGTTAACTAAATAAGTCAGATATATCTGATAGCAAATCCAAATCACCACAATGCACGTGCAATGCTGCATGGGATTCGGGTGACACCAACCACGCGGCTCTGTCAGAATTGCAGCCGTTGTAGCCAGCACCACGACCTCCGATCCCTGCCCTGCATGTGACGCAGGATGAGTTAGTGCACTTCCTCATGTCCATGATGTCCCTCACCCCACCAACGGCCTACGCGTCGGCTTCTGGCACAGCGGACCCGTCTGGGGGCACTAGCGTGTCTGTTGAATAGCCCCTGACGCCATCACTCACTTACTACAGGACGCAGGCGGAGCATATGTCCCAAACCGCCAGGACAGACAGGATCTGAATGTTCATCCTGGTCCCCGCTGGTTGAACTCGCAACCTCACTGGCAACTATCACCCAGGTGTCAGCCGTGGCGCCGTTCTCGGGTGGTGATGTCCCCGATACCACACACTGTACGGCTCCTGCGTGGGAAATGTGCAGCAGAACACCCCTAATAATGCTGCATGGGGAGTTTAACTGCAATGAGCCGGGCAATGCTCATTACAATGGTTGTCAATGAGAATTGGGAGGGTAATGAGGAACCACTGGCACGTGAGTGTCAGTCCCAAGACAACAGGACAGGTGGAGTGGGGGATGCAAGTGGTCTGGACACCTAGCCAGACACTGGTGATGTCTGTACTCCTAACGTGTCTTAGGATGAGCGGGCAACGTACAGTGTTGTGTTAACGTGGGAGGCCGGAGCCTTGGCCCTTCATCTCCCCGTTGCTGCCATGAGGACCAACTCCTCACTGAGGTCCTTAAACTTCACTCCGGCTCAGCTGATCCTCTGCAGGCATATCTTGAGGAATGTACTGTATCTATATTGGGTATCCTGTACAGCCACGCATCATGTTTGGCTGTAGATAGGCACCTTGTCAGACCCCCACATCCCCGCCCTGGACTGACCATGTTCCCTTTCCTCCCACCCCACCCCAGAGAGCATGGGCATCCAGGCCTCCCAATCACAGTCCACATTCCCGTTAGCTCTGCTGTAGAGGGTATCCAAGAGGTATGGGCACTACGGAAAGATGTCATCATCCTCCCTGAGTCTGGGACTGAGGTCTTCCAACATTACATGCATCTTAGTCCGCTACCCACACTCTCGGTGGGACATGGTTGTGTAACTGCTGGCAGAGTGTGCGTTGTAGGTACGGGCAACACTTGGGCACGCCCTTGTAGGATGCCAATCTGCGGCACTGTCATTTTTCCGGTATGGCCTGGATACCCCCGACTCACTGTGCAGAGCGATGGCATCCAGGGATGCAAATAGGTCATAAGCCTGGTATGTATTGAAAGTCGGGAATATGCTTCTAACTACTGTTGCTTACTGATATTTTGTTACAATAGGGAAGTAATCCGTCCTTACTGTTCAGTACATCTGCTGTAGGAGCATCTATGTAGTGTCCTTGCCGTGATGACAGGGTTACTAATGTACGCACACCATGCCACGTGTGTTAATGACCTGTTCATATGTGTGATGGCATCACAGACCATTTGTGAGAATAACACATTTATGCTGTATGATGATGGATACGTAATTGTTAGGGAAGCTACACACCGCAACATGACTAAGGCAGAAGTGTGCAAATGATGGCACATGTGTGTGTGTGTTTATTGCTGTCAGATGTCAGGTTGTGCAGACAACCTACTACAGACATTTACATGACCTTTGTCACTGACATGATACATTGTCATGCTCACTAAGACCTTTCCATCAGATTGTTTGTATGCATGTCATATCCATTCCACACACCACAGGTCTTTAATTATTCACGGAGGAGTGGCTGGGAGCTGGCACACGTTACTTCAGTGTGTATGCCACGCCACACTCCAAATTGTCTAGATTATTTTAAGCAGTCTTGCATGTGCCAGGTACATTGTTACAGTCTCAGTCAGACAGTTGAAGACATTTCCAATAAATTGTGTATTGCAGGGCACCCCCTCTGGAAAGGCCGTTGCCTGACTTGGAAGCCATGAGGGAGCGCAATTGTATTCGTCGCTATTGCTTCAACAGGCAGTTGATCAACGAGCTGACGAACAGGCTTGAGGCTCACCTACAACCACGCCACAGGTATCCAACTGCACTGACACCCAAGGTAAAGGTGATGGCAGCCCTCCATTTCTTTGCCACAGGTACGTTCCAATTTACAATAGCTGATGTGGGAGGGATGTCTCAGACAATGATAAGCCGGGTGTTGACTGATGTTTTGGCTGCCATGTTGCTACACCTAGATGAATTCATTAGATTTCCGACTCCTGAAGAGTTGACAGATGTCAAGGGGGAATTCTATGCCCTGGGCCGCATGCCACATGTAATTGGTGCAATTGATGGTACACATGTTACTCTGGTGCCACCACAGGCTCAGGAGCAAGCGTATCGCAACAGGAAACACTACCACTCGATAAATACCCTGGTGGTGTGTCTTGCCAACATGATTATCTCACATGTTTGTGCACGTTTTCCAGGATCGTGCCACGATGCTTTCATCATGAGGCGTAGCAGGGTACCACAGATGATGCTGGAGCTGCACAACCACCGGGGATGTCTAGTTGGTGAGTATACACTGTCAGCTCTGTATGTCAGTATGTCACAACTTCATGATCTGCATCATATTAATCACTTTTGTACTTGATGTCTATTTGCAGGAGACGCTGGATATCCTAACATGCCGTGGTTAATGACTCCACTACGCAACCCCAGGACAGCTGCAGACCAGCGGTACAACAATGCCCACGGCAAGACCAGGCGGGTGATTGAGCGAACCTTTGGACTCCTGAAGAGCCGGTTCAGGTGCCTGGACAAGACAGGCGGAGCCCTCCAATACAGCCCACGCAAGGTGTGTGACATCTTCACCGTGTGCTGCATGCTACACAACATGGCAGTGGAGAAGGCCGTGCCACTCTACCTTGATCCTGATGAGCTGGAACATCCGCCCATTGAGGATGAAGGCCTTGCCCAGGATGCCAGTGACGAGGAGGATGAAGATGATATCCGGAGTCACCTCATCCGCAACTTTTTTGCATAATGGTGAGTCATCGCAGCTTTTCAACAACAGATGGACTCTAGAGTAGCATGGGTAGCATGCTGTGTATGCAACAGACTGTATGCAACGTCACTTGGATGTGTGTTGTGCAGTGTCACACATGTGCAGTTCTAATGCAACACACATATGTGCTATGTGTGCACTTGGAATGTACAGGTGTTCTACAACATCTGGCTATTCAACAGGACATTGTGATAATCACATTATACAGAACTTGACCCCTTGTGTGCCACTCTCATCCACAGCTCGCCCTGCCTGTTGTCCGTTGGGGTCATTGTGGTCATCCTGCTATTGCTCATTATGATTGCAACGTCAGCCAAATCAACGGAGCATGCATGGACATGTGTAGAAGTCAATTTGGGTAAGGACGCATATGAGGCTGTTTAGCGTTGGTATGTTTAGAAACGTGTGGTACATGTTCATGTGCATGTAGTGAGACCATGCATACATGCAACTACTTTATGTTACTTATTACATGTATGCCCACTCCCATGACAGGATATTCACCCCATCTGACTGTCATCTGTTGTAGTTAGAGACTCTGGTGAATGCATCAATGTGTGTAGACATTGGCACTGCAACATTGCAAATACCTTGGGTTTACATTGTGTCAGAGGTCACAACCACGGACTCTGTGGGGGATTGCAGCCTCACTGTGTACATTAGATTGTGACTGGATCCTCACCTCCAGCTTGTGGCCCAGTCCAGTTTGATTACCATGAAACTATGTGGTGTGGGTGTGGCCCAGTGTATGTTCCACATGTTAAGACAACTGTCCTGTGAATCAGTTAACATGGATGCATTGCCCCTTGTCGCTGTATATCATGTCACTGTCATGTCGTTACCTCAGTGCAGGTTGAGAATACTGCTACGCCAGCCTTCACAGTGAGTAGCAGTGCTGTTTAGACTCACATGATGCCAAGTATGTTTTGCATGTAAAGTCTAATTGTTGTGATGATGCATATGTGATAAATTGTGTTGCACCAGTGGAGTGCAGTCATTCACATGAATCTCTGGTCCCGTGCTGCATTCCTGTGTAATGGTAAGGTCTCATTATGTGGTTCGGATCAACATCACTAGCACTTTATAGTTCTTCTACTGGCATGTGATGTATTGCATGTAGTGCTAACTTGACAGATCAAAAGACTGGCTACAGAGTGCCTCCATTGCATGTTGGTGATTAGCTTCCTCTACATATGTGATAGTTACAGCTATTGTGGCTGAAGTAAAGTTTGCCTACATGGCCCTTATGGGTAACCAATATCAGACAGACATTACAGTTAGGGTAAGTAGCATTTCCATATGTTTCCATTTGTATGTCAGGTCCACCTCATCTGAGCCAGTGAAAGAGTTTTTCACAACATAGATCTAATTGCATGGTAGCTCAGTTGTGAGCCATACACATGACTCTGATGGATGACAGACTGTCCTTGGTTTTATGTGTCCGTGTCATAGCATCAGATCTCATGTGATGGCATGATTAATCATCTAAACTTGTCTCCAGTTAGTACACTTCACAGGTGTGAGTGGTACAGTGTATCAAATGAGGTATTTGAAATGTCAGTGACATGAGAATGTAATCCTAATGGTTATATGCCTGTGTTTCAGGTCTCCCTCCCAGCAGTTCCCATCCTCTCCTTCCCTCGCCTGATCACCCTTTTGTGTCTGTCGTTTGTACTCAGACCAAGGGGCTATTTGGAGGTGGAACCCTTTGAGCATCACACCACTCTGAAGAAGAAAGGTATGGCCAGTCCTTGACAGGCTAGTAGGTAATAGTACTGCTGCATTACAGGTGACATCAGTAATATTGTAATTTGGACTTCTTGCCAATGCACATGTATGTTTCATGATGCTCCATGGGCTCACAATGTAAATAATGATGTTGTGCATGACGTCTGACTTCTACGGAATATTGTGCCGCCTTGATGTCAACGCACATGTCCTTCTAATGTGCATCTATACTATTTGTCATTAACTTAGCTTATGCTTGTTTAGTGTTTACCTGTAAAGTGAGCACACGCATGGGGTTGGGGAAGGCTAGTATACTATGTTGTGTGTGAGGTAGATGGCTTTGTAGCTGCTGTTTAGCTTTGGAAACACTAGATGTAGTCTACACCTGATGATGCTGTGTGTCCTGTGCCCCACTTGTCCGTAATGTCCCTGATCCAGTGACCTTGGTGATTACTGTGCCATTTATTTTTCAGTGACCCTGAGTGAGGCAGACACTCCAGCCTTCACATACACATGTCACTTTGTGGCTTGCCAATGGCGTTGTGGTATGTGCTTGTTTTGCATGTTGTCAAACCCCTCCTGCCGTCATGTCTTCAGTCATTGCTGCTGCTGCATACACAGCCACCATGCAGCGCACACCATTCAGGAACACTGACACCTACAGGATGACCCTCCTTACATCCATTTATGGAGCATGCTCCTGCCACCCTACACACAGACAAAACCAGACAATCAGCATCCTGGTATCACGATGCTTCCGAATCAGCCATTGCTGCTGCTATGCCTGTGTGTGCGACACATACTGGCACGACTATGCAGATTCACATGACATTGGGTCTACGTACCACCAGGTCATGTGCCGTGTCCAGCACAGCCCCCCCTTCCATGGCACAATATTGTACAGGGTTACCTTGTTAACACCACTATAGCACTAAAGTGCTTGCTTACAGTCACGTGGCTGTACACAACCTGCTCACACCACTGCAACATGGCAGTCACAGTCAGTCAAGTTGCCACATGGAACACACACCATGAGCATGTCTCTTGGGTGTGGTGTGATTTCCCCGTTCTGGTGTAGGTATTTGTCAGACGTGTGTAGTTGTTCTGTATGCGTAGCTACCATTACAGTAGTATAGTACTTGTAGCTACATAGGGGTAGGTCACCTATTCAGGTGTGCTTGTGTGGAGTGCTACAGCCCATTGCCCACAGTCTGTCCTGCCAGCCTTGTCCTGTGCGCCACACATCACATCCACAGTACTGCATCATGCTGATGATAGCTCACATACCTGAGGACACAGTTGTAGGTACTCCCTACGTGGACCACTACTTTTGTGCCACTGATATGTACACCTCAAAGACACTCTCCTGGGTCAGCCTGTGATGGAATTTTTGGGATCCATACCCCCCTCCAGCATTTACTGTCCCACGCAGGTGTGTATTTCCATCCAGGTATGTAGTTGATAGGATTTTCTGACCAATGTGTGTCCTCACTCAAAATCTGATCGAAGTGTGAGGCTGACTGCTGTTTGTTTTATACCCTTGCATTTTATACATTTGCACACACATATCAGTTTATGCTGTTTAAAAGATAACTCACCTAAAGCGTATGAGGTGTAGAATATTTATTGGGTGATATTGTGTAGGAAACGTGAATAGATGCTGTACAGGAAGGGGTGGAATCCAAAGTTCACTGCTGGAGATGAGATGCCTTACAGTTTGAGTCACCAGAGTCCAGGCCACAGTGATTGGCAACATTGGGCAGACTGTGACCAGCAAGTCCATGTGGGAGAGTCTCATAGGGGATGCTGTTGCACCCAGGGGCAATATGCCAGGTCCAGTGCCCTGGGAGATGTCCATGGCCCACTGCCCCTCAACGTCTTCGCCGTGGACGACCCACCTTCCTTGGGGGACCCTCATGTGCAGGCATGGACGGTGCATGGGACGCTACGTCAGAGGGTACCTCCTCCTCCTCCTCCTCCTCCTCCCTCCCTGTGGCTGGTGTTGCACTTTGCCGTGATGTTGCTGGCCTTGTGACACAGGGAGGGGGCCGCATGTTGGCAGCAATCTGACGTAGCATATGGCAAATGTCCCGATGCACCATCAAGAGCTGAGCCTGGTGTGCCTCCACCCGTCCATAATGCTGGTCTTGCCTGGCTATTTGCTCTGCCTGCTGTTGTCTGACCTGGTTGAGGGCCTCCGCAAGCTGGCTTACCTCCCTGGTGTCCCGCCGGTATGCCTCCAGGATGTTAGCGAGTTCAGGCATACCGGGTGCTGCAGCTGACTGTCCAGATTCTCGCCTCCGCCTACCGCCACTCCCACCACCCTGACCCACATGAGCACGGCCTGCGCTAGTGGGCACATCCGCTCGACGGGCCCCCCGATTGCTGGCGGGGTGGAGGTCGTCACCATCCTCAGGGGCGCCCGACAAAGGGTGTCCCTCATTTTCAGACTGGCTCTCTTGTGGATCATGGGCAGGGCTCTGACCTGTCTGCTGGGATGTGGTGGGAATGGGTCCGGTGGTTGGCTGAGATGTAGCTGGTTCAGTTGCTGCAAGGGTTTGGGATCCAGAGGAGCCAGGTTGGTTGGGGTCATCCACAGTGCGTTGAGGGACGGCGCTGTTGGTGGGGTCTGGGTCCTGCTGAGCCTGGGACTGGGATCCTTCTCCCCCCTGGTTGGGGGGGGACCGCCGCACGTTCCCCTGTGTGTGGGAGAGACAGACACTGTTAAGGCACTATCAAGTGACATCTTGTTAACTTATCCATTATCAGCATCACTGTTCCACAAGCTTGACATTGTTGGCATTGTTAAGTTGTGTATGTAGTGGTACAAAATTTACATGTACTCTGGGCTATTTACATTCTTCATTTGTCTCATTTGTCTTGACAATGACTGACACAGCCATTGCTGTGTCTTGTGTTGGCGGCACCACACGTGTTAAGCATTGCTCATTTT
Source organism: Lissotriton helveticus (assembly GCF_964261635.1). Classification (NCBI taxonomy): domain Eukaryota; kingdom Metazoa; phylum Chordata; class Amphibia; order Caudata; family Salamandridae; genus Lissotriton; species Lissotriton helveticus. The sequence continues at coordinate 404,642,522 of NC_136069.1, read as the reverse complement.
CACGCAACATCCAGGATACGGTGTAAATCCTTATGTCTGCGTCATGCATGCACAGAGTTCATATGCAGCGTGTTGATGTAAGAGACAGAGCATCATTAATTTGCATGTCCTCTACTACTTTGGATGTCTTTTGCTGTCCCATGCTGGGCAAACAATGCCAACACACCTGGACCTGTAGACACACAGTTATAGATCATGGCTTTTGAACTTGGCACTTCTCAAACACGCATCACCTTGTCGATACCCATGTCCATGTCAGTACTTACGTGCATACACAAAGTTCATGAGATGGGACACGTGCATTGTTTGAGAGGCACAATGGACTAGAGCATCTGCTATGTGCATGTATGAGTTGTATGCATATTCATATGAGTGAGTGTTTTGTTGTGGTACATGACAATTGGGACAGTGTTGCACTCCATTGCCTGTCCCCTGGGGCTGACTTTCTGTATGGGGGTGTATGACAAGGCATGCTATTACTTAGCTTGGGAATTGGAAGCGTCAATCGTTCATGATTTGGCTGTCCCCTGATGTATCATGCTGGCATGATCGTGTTTTTGTGTTGGTGCCCAGGATGTGTGACCTTGTCCTGGTGTTTGTGTTAGCAGTGATCACAGGAGGGACTTGTGCTGCCTACAACTGTGCCCATTGTGTACTACAGAGCATTCCGAGAAGTGTGTCCAACACAGTACAGTGTGGACTGCAAATGGTGGGTGTGTTGCAGGCACATAGCAGATGACTGGTGGTACTTGTGAGACATCCCTTTACATTCAGATCTATGGTGTTTGTTAGGCCTGTGCAGTGCTTAGGAGCAACTGTGTGTGTGCCCAGGGACCTGCGGTGAGGTGACCGAGTGAGGAACACTGAGGGATGGCAACAGAGGGAGAGGGCGACAGAGGGAGAGGGCCACAGAGGGAGAGGGCCACAGAGGGAGAGGGCCACAGAGGGAGAGGGCCACAGAGGGAGAGGGCCACAGAGGGAGAGGGCCACAGAGGGAGAGCGCCACAGAGGGAGAGGGCCACAGAGGGAGAGGGCGACCGAGGGAGAGGGCCACAGAGGGAGAGGGCCACAGAGGGAGAGGGCCACAGAGGGAGAGGGCCACAGAGGGAGAGGGCCACAGAGGGAGAGCGCCACAGAGGGAGAGGGCCACAGAGGGAGAGGGCGACCGAGGGAGAGGGCCACAGAGGGAGAGGGCCACAGAGGGAGAGGGCCACAGAGGGAGAGGGCCACAGAGGGAGAGGGCGACAGGGATGGAGACAGGTTGTTTTTGCTTGTTTGCTTGCTACACTGCCTTACTGTGTCACAAAATATTGCATCTCGGGAAGGTGTGTCCACAACATGAAATTGATTAGGAGCTGTGGTCTACTATATTGTGTGATATTTCCCTATCCCTGTACATTGGGCATGGTGCCTGGGTGAGGCCCTGGGACATATGGGATGAGTGCAGCCTCCTGCCCTCCACCTTCCACCCTTTGTGGGTTCCACTTGAAACAAACCACTTTTAGATGTGTCCTGCTAGGAATCATGGCCACCCACTCCATGCTGCTGGGCACTGTTGTAAGTCCACCCATGTGACATGTATTTTTTGTACACTCACCAGACTCAACGGCTCCTTGTATTCCATGTACTCCCACCGGTGGCAGCAGGGCCATGACTCTCTCCTCCCAGGGATGGTATACAGGAGGTCTGCGGGGACCGCCGCCTCCTGTGTGGTGTGCAGAGGCGTAGTCCTGGTCCATTTTCTTCTTGACCATCCTCCGCAGCTCATACCACCTGGACTGGCATTCCACCCTGGTGCGCCGGATGGGTGCAACAGCATTGACCCGGTCTACAATCCTCTCCCACAGGCGTGTTTTTTCTGCCAGGCTGGTCTGTCTGACCAATGCGCCAAACAGCTGTGGCTCGACTCTGATGACTTCATCTGTGAGTATCTCATTCTCCGGGTTAGTGAACTTTGGATTCTTGGCTGTGGTCATGGTGTGGGGTGTATGTGATTGAGGGTGTGATGGTGTGTATGGATGAGGGTGTGTGGTTGTAATTGTGAAGGGGGTGGTGTGGGTGAAGATGTGATGGTGTATGTGTGAAGGTATGTGGCTGCAATTGTTGGTGTGCTCTCAGTTTCCTGGCAAGAATGGGTATGTTGCTAAGGATGATGGGTTGTATGTGTGGACCCTTTTATTGGCCAAAATGTGGGTGTGGCTTATTTTGAATTGGGGGGGCGTTATATGGGGTGGGTGTTGGTGTTGACCTCTGTTTGGCTGTGACCAGGACAGTGATTCTCAATGGAGTGTACACAGGAGACATGTTCAGTGTTGTTGTGGGACCTGTTTGGTAAGTCCTTGTGCTGCTTTGGGTGTTGGTGTTATTTGTGCGTGTCGTACTTGTGCGTGCGGTTGACTGGTACGGCCGTTGGCGGGTGGGGGTGTTCGCGTAGGGGGGTGTACGTGTCGTACTTGTGTGTGCGGTTGACTTGTACGGGCAGTTAGCGGGTGGGGGGGCTTCGCGTAGGGGGGTGTACGTGTCGTACTTGTGCGTGTGGTTGACTTGTACGGGCCGTTGGCGGTTGGGGCTGTTCGCGTGGGCTGGGTGGGGGGTGTACGTGTCGTACTTGTGCATGCCGTTGACTTGTACGGGCCGTTGGCGGGTGTGGGGCTTCGCGTAGGGGGGTGTATGTGTCGTACTTGTGCGTGGGGTTGACTGGTAAGGCCGTTGGCGGGTGGTGGTGTTCGCGTAGGGGGGTGTATGTGTCGTACTTGTGCGTGCGGTTGACTTGTACGGGCCGTTGGCAGGTGGGGCTGTTCGCGTGGGCTGGTTTGGGGGGTGTGCGTGTCGTACTTGTGCGTGCGGTTGACTTGTACGGGCCGTTGACGGGTGGGGCTGTTCGCGTGGGCTGGTTGGGGGGTGTACGTGTCGTACTTGTGCGTGTGGTTGACTTGTACGGGCAGTTGGCGGGTGGGGCTGTTCGCGTGGGCTGGTTGGGGGGTGTACGTTTCGTACTTGTGCGTGCGGTTGACTTGTACGGGCCGTTGGCGGGTGGGGCTGTTCGCGTGGGCTGGTTGGGGGGTGTGCGTGTCGTACTTGTGCGTGCGGTTGACTGGTACGGCCGTTGGCGGGTGGGGGTGTTCGCGTAGGGGGGTGTACGTGTCGTACTTGTGCGTGCCGTTGACTTGTACGGGCCGTTGGCGGTTGGGGCTGTTCGCGTGGGCTGGTTGGGGGGTGTACGTGTCGTACTTGTGCATGCCGTTGACTTGTACGGGCCGTTGGCGGGTGGGGGGCTTCGCGTAGGGGGGTGTACGTGTCGTACTTGTGCGTGCGGTTGACTGGTAGGGCCGTTGGCGGGTGGGGGTGTTCGTGTAGGGGGGTGTACGTGTTGTACTTGTGCGTGCGGTTGACTTGTACGGGCCGTTGGCGGGTGGGGCTGTTCGCATGGGCTGGTTGGGGGGTGTGCGTGTCGTACTTGTGCGTGCGGTTGACTGGTACGGCCGTTGGCGGGTGGGGGTGTTCGCGTAGGGGGGTGTACGTGTCGTACTTGTACGTGCCGTTGACTTGTACGGGCCGTTGGCGGTTGGGGCTGTTCGCGTGGGCTGGTTGGGGGGGTGTATGTGTCGTACTTGTGCATGCCGTTGACTTGTATGGGCCGTTGGCGGGTGTGGGGCTTCGCGTAGGGGGGTGTACGTGTCGTACTTGTGCGTGCGGTTGACTGTTACGGCCGTTGGCGGGTGGGGGTGTTCGCGTAGGGGGGTGTACGTGTCGTACTTGTGCGTGCGGTTGACTTGTACGGGCCGTTGGCAGGTGGGGCTGTTCGCGTGGGCTGGTTTGGGGGGTGTGCGTGTCGTACTTGTGCGTGCGGTTGACTTGTACGGGCCGTTGGCGGGTGGGGCTGTTCGCGTGGGCTGGTTGGGGGGTGTACGTGTCGTACTTGTGCGTGCGGTTGACTTGTACGAGCCGTTGGCGGGTGGGTCTGTTCGCGTGGGCTGGTTGGGGGGTGTACGTGTCGTACTTGTGCGTGCGGTTGACATGTACGGGCCGTTGGCGGGTGGGGCTGTTCGCGTGGGCTGGTTGGGGGGTGTGCGTGTCGTACTTGTGCGTGCGGTTGACTGGTACAGCCGTTGGCGGGTGGGGGTGTTCGCGTAGGGGGGTGTATGTGTCGTATTTGTGCGTGCCTTTGACTTGTACGGGCCATTGGCGGTTGGGGCTGTTCGAGTGGGCTGGTTGGGGGGTGTACGTGTCATACTTGTGCATGCCGTTGACTTGTACGGGCCGTTGGCGGGTGGGGGGCTTCGCGTAGGGGGGTGTTCGTGTCGTACTTGTGCGTGCGGTTGACTGGTACGGCCGTTGGCGGGTGGGGGTGTTCGTGTAAGGGGGTGTACGTGTCGTACTTGTGCGTGCGGTTGACTTGTACGGGCCGTTGGTGGGTGGGGCTGTTCGCATGGGCTGGTTGGGGGGTGTGCGTGTCGTACTTGTGCGTGCGGTTGACTGGTACAGCCGTTGGCGGGTGGGGGTGTTCGCGTAGGGGGGTGTACGTGTCATTCTTGTGCGTGCCGTTGACTTGTACGGGCCGTTGGCGGTTGGGGCTGTTCGCGTGGGCTGGTTGGTGGTGTGCGTGTCGTACTTGTACGTGCGGTTGACTTGTACGGGCCGTTGGCGGGTGGGGCTGTTCGCGTGGGCTGGTTGGGGGTGTACGTGTCGTACTTGTGCGTGCGGTTGACTTTTACGGGCCGTTGGCGGGTGGGGCTGTTCGCGTGGGCTGGTTGGGGGGTGTGCGTGTCGTACTTGTGCGTGCGGTTGACTGGTACGGCCGTTGGCGGGTGGGGGTGTTCGCGTAGGGGGGTGTACATGTCGTACTTGTGCATGCCGTTGACTTGTACGGGCCGTTAGCAGGTGGGGGGTTTCGCGTAGGGGGGTGTACGTGTCATACTTGTGCGTGCGGTTGACTGGTACGGGCCGTTGGCGGTTGGGGCTGTTCGCGTGGGCTGGTTTGGGGGGTGTGCATGTCGTACTTGTGCGTGCGGTTGACTTATACGGGCCGTTGGCGGGTGGGGCTGTTCGCGTGGGCTGGTTGGGGGGTGTGCGTGTCGTACTTGTGCGTGCGGTTGACTGGTACGGCCGTTGGCGGGTGGGGGTGTTCGCGTAGGGGGTGTACGTGTCGTACTTGTGCATGCCGTTGACTTGTACGGGCCGTTGGTGGTTGGGGCTGTTCGCGTGGGCTGGTTGGGGGGGTGTGCGTGTCGTACTTGTGCGTGCGGTTGACTTGTACGGGCCGTTGGCGGGTGGGGGTGTTCGCGTAGGGGGGTGTACGTGTCGTACTTGTGCGTGCGGTTGACTTGTACGAGCCGTTGGCGGTTGGGGCTGTTCGCGTGGGCTGGTTGGGGGGGTGTGCGTGTCGTACTTGTGCGTGCGGTTGACTTGTACGGGCCGTTAGCGGGTAGGGGGCTTCGCGTAGGGGGTGTGCGTGTCGTACTTGTGCTTGTGCGAGGGGTACACGTGTGGTATGGTTTGACGCTGCTTGATGCGACCCGATATTTGCCGTACGAATCATTGTTTATGTCCGAATACTTTGTCCCGTCCGAATAGCTGTCAGGCTTCTCGTACCGGATCGTACTTGTGTGTTAGTACGGGTAGTTTACGAATCGTACGGTAGGATTCTCGATGCATGTTCGTACGGATCATCGACTGTGATTCGGACGGTTAGATGATATTCGTACGGAAATAGACGGGAACGGATCGGAATTCGCAGGTCGGACGTAAAGTTCCCATTCGTACGGATTCGGATACGAATGCGATTCGTACGGCGGATTATTTTACGGGATCGGAATCGGCCCCCTAGTGTTCTTACAACAGAAATTTTAGGGAAGGTAATTGGCCTATGAAGATTGCAGCAGTTAATATAACTTAGTTTGCTGTTCAAAATTACTTTCTGAATGAGAGTGATGAAGATAATAAAAAACATGTAGTTCTCATAGAGATAGTATATGTATATCATATAGTGTGTGCTGTGAGTATTATACAAAATATTTATAAAAAGTAAGCTAGAGGTGGAAATAAAACTCTTGTTTCATATTGTAAAAGATGTTGGAGCTTTTCTTTCAGAAAGTCGGGTAAATGAGAAATTAAGAATACTCTGGACTAATTTCCAAAGAAAAGGACTTTCCATATACTATTTGGCCTCGTGGAAATGTGGATGGATCAAAAGTGAGTTTAGATATGTTTTTTCAAAATTTTACATTATTTAAGAAAAGATTTTATGGGTTTTTTAAACACAATCATTTTGATTGTGTTTTTTTTTTGCCCGCTGTTATATGATGAGTACTATTGAAGTCACTGCTTTAAGTGAAATTCAATATATTCTGAGAACAGCAAAAATAAACCATGTAACATGTTGTTGAAATTATTTTGTATTTTGTATTATTAAATATATATTATTTTCCCATTCTCTTATGCTCACTTACTTATTTCCACCCTCTATCACTCCTCTTAACTCACCCTCACTGGCCTTTTTTCACTCTCCCTCACCTCCCTTCCCTTATTCCACCTTCCTCACTTATTCTCATTAACCACTCCTTCATGGCCCTTTCCCTCTCTTCCATCCACTACTTTCCAGCTGTCAGTCACTCTACTTCACTCCCTTTCACCTTGTTTCCTTTCTTTGTTCCCTCAATAATTCCCCTTCTCTCACTCACCTTATTACACTTCACTCACTCCTTCTCTCACTTCCTCTGTCCTCTCACATCCTCACTCCCTTTCCCTCACTCCCTGTCTCTTAGCTTCAGTCTCTTGATACTCACTCTATCACTCCTCTTCTGTCATGCTTACTCCCTATAACTCACCCACACTCCCTCACTTACCTTTCTTTGCTCTCTCACTCAGTTCCTTTCTGCCACTCTTTCCTACACTACCTCTATGTTCTCACTCCTTCAATTCCTTTGTCTCAATCTCACTTGCTTTTATCCTCTCTCTATCTTCCCTTTTTCCTCAACCTCACTGCCCTTCACTCACCCTCCCTCACCCTTGTTCCCTTACTCTGGTTCCCTCAGTTATCCTCATTCATCATCCTTAACTCCCCTTCCTCTTTCTCTCCTCACTCACTCACCTTTTCCCAGTCCCTTTGCTTTACTTCTCTTCTCTTCCCTTTCTTTCCTTCCTTTGCTCTCTCAGTCATTCTCCTTTCCTTACTCACCTTACTGCCCTTTACTCACTCTTTCTCTCACTCCCTCTGTTCTCTCATATTCTCACTGGTCTTCCCTCACTCCCTCTCTGTTACCTTCACTCCCATTGTCTCCTCACTGTCTTACGACCCTACATTCACCCTCATCACCTTCCATGCCTCATTGTCATTAATCCACCATTATTCACTCCTGCTTCTCTGTCACTCACTCCCCTTTCTTCCTTTAGTTTTCCTAATGCACATTCCTTTAGTATCTTACTGACCTTCACTTCATTTCTCTCTACTGCCCCTTTTCTCTGTCACTGAATGTATTCATGTCATTATCCTTTTAGTAAATTGCTCTCCCTCTATTTCTTTTTAACTCTCTCTGACCTTCACCATTCCTTTGTTTTCCTTTCTGAGTGCTTCACTCCTACTTCATCTCTTACTAACCTTTTATGACTTTTAATCTCCTACTTTGTCTCTTGTATTGTGAAATATATATTATAAATATTATAACTTACTTTTTTTTCTCTTTCACAGATATTAAATTTACTGAAAATATGTAATTAAGTTTACATTACTTATAAGGTAAGTTTGATGTACAAAATTTACTTTCTCAACACTCTTTTCCTTAACCTCACTACTCTTCTCTCGTGCTCCCACACCTCTGTTCCCTTATTGCGCTTGCCTCACTTATTCTGAATGCCCACGTTTACACCCCTTTTTCTCACTCCCACACTCACCTTCTTTCAGACTTTCTCTTTACTTTCCTTCCTCTCTCTTCCCTTCTGTCGCTTCTTCACTCTTTTTCCTTCCCTTACTCTCCTTACTCCACTTCATTATCTCCTTTTCTAACTCCCTCTGACCTCTTACTTCTACACTCCCCTTCCCTCATTCTCTCACTGCTAGCCTCATTCTCTCCATCCCTTTAGTCTCTCACTCCTCTTCTATCACACTCACTCCCTATAACACAGCCATACTCCTACACTCATCTTCTTTCAAACCTTCTCCTTTATTCTCCTTCCTGTCTCTTCCCTTCTTTTGCTCCTTCACTCTTTTCCCTTCCCTTACTCTGCTTACTCCACTTCATTAACTCCTTCTCTTACTCCCTCTGTCCTCTTACTTCTACACTCCCCTTCCCTCATTCTCTCTCTGTTAGCCTCATTCTCTCCATCCCCTTAATCTCTCACTCCTCTTTTATCACGCTCACTCCGTTTAACTCAGCCATACTCCAACACTCACCTTTTTTCTAACCTTCTCCTTTACTTTCCTTCCTCTCTCTTCCCCTACTTCATTCCTTTACTCTTTTCATTTACCCTACTCTCCTTAGTCCACTTCACTAACTCCTTCTTTAACTACCTCTGTCCTCTTACGTCTACACTCCTTTTCCCACATTCTCTCTCTGTTAGCCTCATTCTCTCCATTCCCTTAGTCTCTCACTCCTCTTCTATCACACTCACTCCTTATAACTCAGCCATACTCCCACACTCACCTTCTTTCAAACCTTCTCCTTTACTTTTCTACTACTCTCTTCCCTTCTTCCACTCCTTAACTCTTTTCTCTTCCCGTACTCTGCTTACTCCACTTCACTAACTCCTTCTCTTACTCTGTCTGTCCTCTTAGTTCTACACTCTCATTCCCTCATTCTCTCTCTGTTAACTTTATTGTTTCCATCCCCTTAGTCTCTCACACCTCTTCCGTCACGCTCATTCCCTACAACTCAGCCACACTCCCACACTCACCTTCTTTCAGACTTTCTCCTTTAGTTTCCTTCCTCTCTCTTCACTTACTTCATTACTTTACTCTTTTCCCTTCACTTACTCTCCTTACTCCACTTCACCAACTCCTTCCCTCTCTCCTCTTACTTCTACACTCCCCTTCCCTCATTCTCTCTCTGTTAGCCTCATTCTCTCCGTCCCCTTAGTCTCTCACACCTCTTCTGTCACGCTCACTCCCTATAACTGAGCTACACTCCCACATTCACCTTCTTACAGACCTTCTCCTTTACATTCCTTCCTCTCGCTTCCCTTGTTTCGCTCTTTCACTCTTTTCCCTTTCCTTACTCTCCTTACTCCACTTTACTAACTCCTTCTCTTACTCCCTCTGTCCTCTTAGTTCTACACTCCTCTTCCCTCATTCTCTCTCTGTTAGCCTTATTCTCTCCATTCCCTTAGTCTCTCCCACCTCTTCTGTCACACTCACTCCCTATAACTCAGGTACAATCCAACACTCACCTTCTTTCAAACCTTCTCCTTTACTTTCCTTCCTGTCTCTTCCCTTCTTTCACTCCTTCACACTTTTCCCTTCCCTTACTCTCTTTACTCCACTTCACTAACTCCTTCTCGAACTCCCTCTGTCCTGTTAGTTCTACACTTTCCTTCCATCATTCTCTCTCTGGTAGCCTCATTCTCTCCGTCCCTTTAGTATCTCACTCCTCTTCTATCACGCTCACTCTCTATAACACAGCCATACTCCCACACTCATCTTCTTTCAAACCTTCTCCTTTATTTTCCTTCCTGTCTCTTCCCTTCTTTTGCTGCTTCATTCTTTTCCCTTCCCTTACTCTGCTTACTCCACTTCATTAACTCCTTCTCTTACTCCCTCTGTCCTCTTACTTCTACACTCCCCTTCCCTCATTCTCTCTCTGTTAGCCTCATTCTCTCCATCCCCTTAATCTCTCACTCCTCTTCTATCACGCTCACTCCGTTTAACTCAGCCATACTCCAACACTCACCTTTTTTCTAACCTTCTCCTTTACTTTCCTTCCTCTCTCTTCCCCTACTTCATTCCTTTACTCTTTTCATTTACCCTACTCTCCTTAGTCCACTTCACTAACTCCTTCTTTAACTACCTCTGTCCTCTTACGTCTACACTCCTTTTCCCACATTCTCTCTCTGTTAGCCTCATTCTCTCCATTCCCTTAGTCTCTCACTCCTCTTCTATCACACTCACTCCTTATAACTCAGCCATACTCCCACACTCACCTTCTTTCAAACCTTCTCCTTTACTTTTCTACTACTCTCTTCCCTTCTTCCACTCCTTAACTCTTTTCTCTTCCCCTACTCTGCTTACTCCACTTCACTAACTCCTTCTCTTACTCTGTCTGTCCTCTTAGTTCTACACTCTCATTCCCTCATTCTCTCTCTGTTAACTTTATTGTTTCCATCCCCTTAGTCTCTCACACCTCTTCCGTCACGCTCATTCCCTACAACTCAGCCACACTCCCACACTCACCTTCTTTCAGACTTTCTCCTTTAGTTTCCTTCCTCTCTCTTCACTTACTTCATTACTTTACTCTTTTCCCTTCACTTACTCTCCTTACTCCACTTCACCAACTCCTTCCCTCTCTCCTCTTACTTCTACACTCCCCTTCCCTCATTCTCTCTCTGTTAGCCTCATTCTCTCCGTCCCCTTAGTCTCTCACACCTCTTCTGTCACGCTCACTCCCTATAACTGAGCTACACTCCCACATTCACCTTCTTACAGACCTTCTCCTTTACATTCCTTCCTCTCGCTTCCCTTGTTTCGCTCTTTCACTCTTTTCCCTTTCCTTACTCTCCTTACTCCACTTTACTAACTCCTTCTCTTACTCCCTCTGTCCTCTTAGTTCTACACTCCTCTTCCCTCATTCTCTCTCTGTTAGCCTTATTCTCTCCATTCCCTTAGTCTCTCCCACCTCTTCTGTCACACTCACTCCCTATAACTCAGGTACAATCCAACACTCACCTTCTTTCAAACCTTCTCCTTTACTTTCCTTCCTGTCTCTTCCCTTCTTTCACTCCTTCACACTTTTCCCTTCCCTTACTCTCTTTACTCCACTTCACTAACTCCTTCTCGAACTCCCTCTGTCCTGTTAGTTCTACACTTTCCTTCCATCATTCTCTCTCTGGTAGCCTCATTCTCTCCGTCCCTTTAGTATCTCACTCCTCTTCTATCACGCTCACTCTCTATAACACAGCCATACTCCCACACTCATCTTCTTTCAAACCTTCTCCTTTATTTTCCTTCCTGTCTCTTCCCTTCTTTTGCTCCTTAATTCTTTTCCCTTCCCTTACTCTGCTTACTCCACTTCATTAACTCCTTCTCTTACTCCCTCTGTCCTCTTACTTCTACACTCCCCTTCCCTCATTCTCTCTCTGTTAGCCTCATTCTCTCCATCCCCTTAATCTCTCACTCCTCTTCTATCACGCTCACTCCGTTTAACTCAGCCATACTCCCACACTCACCTTTTTTCTAACCTTCTCTTTTACTTTCCTTCCTCTCTCTTCCCTTACTTCATTCCTTTACTCTTTTCATTTACCCTAGTCTCCTTAGTCCACTTCACTAACTCCTTCTTTAACTACCTCTGTCCTCTTACTTCTACACTCCTCTTCTCTCATTCTCTCTCTGTTTGCCTCATTCTCTCCATTCCCTTAGTCTCTCACTCCTCTTCTATCACGCTCACTCCTTATAACTCAGCCATACTCCCACACTCACCTTCTTTCAAACCTTCTCCTTTACTTTTCTACTACTCTCTTCCCTTCTTTCACTCCTTAACTCTTTTCTCTTCCCCTACTCTGCTTACTCCACTTCACTAACTCCTTCTCTTAATCCGTCTGTCCTCTTAGTTCTACACTCTCCTTCCCTCATTCTCTCTCTATTAACCGTATTGACTCCGTCTCCTTAGTCTGTCACTCCTCTTCTGTCACACTCACTCCCTACAATTCAGCCACACTCCCGCACTCACCTTCTTTCAGACTTTCTCCTTTAGTTTCCTTCCTCTCTCTTCACTTACTTCATTCCTTTACTCTTTTCCCTTCACTTACTCTCCTTACTCCACTTCACTAACTCCTTCCCTCTCTCCTCTTACTTCTACACTCCCCTTCCCTCATTCTCTCTCTGTTAGGCTCATTCTCTCCGTCCCCTTAGTCTCTCACACCTCTTCTGTCACGCTCACTCCCTATAACTCAGCTACACTCCCACACTCTCCTTCTTTCAAACTTTCTCCTTTACTTCCTTTTCTGTCTCTTCCCTTCTTTTGCTCCTTCACTCTTTTCCCTTCCCTTACTCTTCTTACTCTACTTCATTAACTCCTTCTCTTACTCCCTCTGTCCTCTTACTTCTACACTCCCCTTCCCTCATTCTCTCTCTGTTAGCCTCATTCTCTCCGTCCCCTTAGTCTCTCACACCTCTTCTGCTACACTCACTCCCTAGAACTCAGCCATACTCCCACACTCACCTTCTTTCAGACCTTAACCTTTACTTTCCTTCCTGTCTCTTTCCTTTTTTTGCTCCTTCACTCTTTTCTCTTCCCTTACTCTCCTTAGTCCACTTCGCGAACTCCTTCTTTAACTACCTCTGTCCTCTTACTTCTACACTCCTTTTCCCTCATTCTCTCTGTTAGCCTCATTCTCTCCGACCCCTTAGTCTGTCACTCCTCTTCTATCACGCTCACTCCCTATAACTCAGCCACTCCCCCTCACTTATGTTTCTTTCCTCCCTCACTCAGTCCTCTACGTTCACTTTTTCTTTCACTTTCTCTGTCTCTTCACTCCCTTACCCCCCATGTCTCACACTCACTTGCCTTTATCCAGTCTGTATCTCAACTCTTTCCTCAACATCACTGCTCTTTTCTTACCCTTCCACACCCCCGTTCCTTTACTACATTTTCTTCACTTATCCTCATTCCCCTTGTTCACTCCCCTTCTCCTCACTCACCTCCCACACTCACCTTCTTTCAGTCCCCCTACTTCACTTCCCTTCCCCTCTCGTCCCTTTCTTTGCTTTCTCACTCATTTTCCTTTCCTCTATCACTGCACTCCACTTCAGTTACTCCTTTTGAATTTGTTAAGAATACAGCTCTTTTTTGAGAATGGAGGTAGTTCTAAAAAGAACTGTTTATTTTCTTCTTTTTTACGTCTTTTTCTCAACAAAAACAAAAACAGCGAATGCAAAACTGCTCACCAGGAGCAAAAAAAAGGGGAAAAATTAGGGTTGGGGAGGGCAGCGGTGTTCTTCCCTCTTGCGTGCAATGAGCTTGATGCTCTGCTCACCATAGCAAAGCAATTCATCGCATTGCTTGCATTTTATAGTAATGTCACTAAAAACAGGTTGAATGTTCGGGATCATCTCTAATTCCGCTGCACGTCCTCTCCCTGATGTTGTGGCTCCTCCTGTAGATGTAGAGGCACCATCCCTTTGGGGATTACGTGCCAGGTCTCGGACACTCTCCCGGGCATATTTTTGAGGATGCCTGCGTTGAACGTGGCGAATCATTGTTGAATTTCCAAAACTGTACTTCCTTCTGGGGTCTCCTCGGGAAAGCACAGTTTTGCAGATTTTGCATTCAACTTTGGGAGCATTCACCTTCTTTAATCCTTCAGGTATCGAAAAAAACTTCCAAATAAAATGTTCCTTGACCTTGGGCTGAGGAGGCTCTTCATCACTGAAACCATCTGACTACTCACTGCTGCTGGGTGCTCTGGCAGCCATTCTTTACACAAAATGGTAGGACAGAAAAAAACAGGTCTTGCTGTCTCCAAAGTGAAAGAAGAAGTGAAGGAAAAGGGTGGGGTTTTCATTAGTTGTAAAAAAAAACTGTTAACAACCAATGAAAAGAGTTATTTTAATGGCACATGACTTGACGTGCTTATGCTGCGCGCACCGGAGCGCTTCCGGAGGCGCTTACGCAACACGAACGTTGGCGCTTCCGGGGGCGCTTACGCGGCGCGAACGTAGGTGCTTTGACGTTTTGTTAGCTTTACGGAAATGCAAAATCATTTTCATTCTGAAAATCAAAAATACTACTTTTATAAGTATGGTACTGAATGTCTTGCATTATTATTTAGTTTTCATACATATTTTTTCTTACGAACGCAGAAATAGCGCTCTCGCTGCGCTCTCGGGAAAGCTTACAGCTGCGCGCACCCTGAGCGCTCCAAGTCAAAATGCTACGGGTAAGCTTACCGGTGCGCGCACCCTGAGCGCCCCAGGACAAAATGTAAAAAAAAAACAACATGAAAAATACATTGAAAAAATTATTTAAAAAAAATATTTTATTAATTAATAGTTATAAAAACCAGCTAATAAAAAAAAACTGTTTAAAAATCGTAGGTTACAAACTCGATATATAAAGGAATACGTTTTTAAAAACCTTTGAAATTTACTGAAAAAACCATAGGTTTCACAATCGGTATAGTTAGGAAATAGCATTTAAAAAACCTTTGAAATTCACTAATAAAAACATAGGTTTCACAATCGTTATAGTTAGGAATTAGCATTTAAAAAACCTTTGAAATTCACTAAAAAAACATAGGTTTCACAATCGTTATAGTTAGGAAATAGCATTTAAAAAACCTTTGAAATTCACTGAAAAAACCATAGGTTTCACACCAGTTATAGTTAGCTGAACATTTTACTCATACAAAACCATTGAAATTCCCACGTTATAGTTAGTTGGACTCACTATAACTCGCACGCTCGCAATCCACTGCTGATGATGTCACATATTACATCATTCATGACATGGTCAGTGAAATCACTGATGACATCACTGATGACATCTCAAATGACATCACTGATGACATCACTGATGACATCATCCATGTGATAATACGATGCACCTCCTCACACTCTAATCTAACCTTTGATACACCCAGTGTTAAATACAAACTAACATTCCAGAAATTATTGACACACCAATACCCGTAAGTACATACGCACTCACTGATTCCTAGGTCTACACACACATCCACTCATTCACCCATACAATCACTCATATATACAGAAACTCATCACTACAACACTATCATATGCACTCATAAACCTATGCAGACACTCACACACTGCCACTCATCCATGGACTTACTCACACACCTAGTCAGTCATTCAAAGAATCAATCACACCCCCATTTCCTCATCTATACAGTTATACAGACAACAACTCAATTATACAAACATATACTAACACATACTTACTTTCTTATACAACCACTGATATAAGTACACATTGATCCATACAGCCACTCACACAATCAGTGGCTCTCATGTATAGTCATTTATATATGCCAACTCTCACATGCACTGTGTTTTACATATGTACTTACTTGGGCATGTAGCACTGAGATATCCATTCACTCACCAATACAGCCATGCACACAGTCAACCGCCCATACAGCTGTTTCCACATGCACTCTTGAACCCATACACCTGGTGAATCAACTGCTCACACATCTATGCAGAGAGTCACACACCTCCCAGCCATCCACACACAGTGTCGTCAGTGTCATCAGTGATGTCATTTGAGATGTCATCAGTGTTGTCACTGACCATGTCATGAATGATGTAATATGTGACATCATCAGCAGTGGATTGCGGGTGCGCGAAATATAGTTAGTCCAACTAACTATATAGGAGCAATTTCAATGGTTTTGTATGAGTGAAATGTCCAGCTAACTATATCACCCCTAAAACTTATAGTTTATTGAGTGAATTTCAAAGGTTTTTTAAATGCTAATTCCTAACTATATAAGGCCTGAAACCTATGTTTTTTTCATTGAATTTCAAAGGTTTTTTATATGCTAATTCCTAACTATATAAGGACTTGTTTTTCTGCTTTCTTGTGCCTCAGTCTACTGAGGCCCAAGATGGATGCCAACACTTCCTGGTTAGAAGTGTTGACAGCCAATGAGCATGCAGCTTTCTCGGGAAGGCATGCAGATTGGCTGTCACTGTCTGACAACACTAGCACAAGATGAATGCCAACACTTCCTGGTTAGAAGTGTTGACAGCCAATGAACATGCAGCTTTCTCGGGAAGGCATGCTGATTGGCTGCCACTGTCTGTCAACACTCCAAACCAGGAAGTGTTGGCAGCCATCTTGTGCCTCGGTAGAACCAAGGAACAAGAAAGCAGTGAAACAAAGGTGTGAAACTCACAAAGGGGCCAGGGTAGAAGCACCCTGACCCCCTAGGCCTGCTCAGGGGGTCCCACAAGGTCCCTCCAGGTCCGAAAAATATATATATATATGTTTTAAATCGCGGGGTACGCGGGACCCCTGAGCAGGCCTAGGGGGTCAGGGTGCTTCTACCCTGCGCCCTTTTTGAGTTCTACACATTTGTTTTTCTGCTTTCCTGTACCTCACTCTACCGAGGCACAAGATGGCTGCCCACAATTTCTGTTTTGGAGTGTTGACAGACAGTGGCAGCCAATCAGCATGCAGCTCGTGCATGTAGGGGTACGTGCACGTACGCGTACCGTACGCGTATGTACGTATACCGTACGCATACGGGTAAGCTTATGGGTAAGTGTACGGTGAGCTCATATAGATATATATGTGTTTTTGAAGTTACTTTTCATAAAAACCACTGGATCAATTTTCACCAAATATAGCAAAGGCACTTCTGCGTACCAGTCCCTACAATTTTGCCAAGTTTGGTGTAATTCCGTTCAGCGGTTCGGGCTGTAGCCTTGTCAGAACGTCCTATGGAAATTAACATGGGGAAAACACGTTTTGGGACCCCCCTTTTTTCTCAGCCCCCACTTCACGAATCCCCCCAAAACTTTCAGGGAAGGAGCGCAGCTGTGCTGACCAAAATTTTGGAAAATTACACGCAAATTCCTCAACCGGCGCCAAAGTTATTCCCAATAGAATGTTGCGGGTTTCCTATGGTAGCTAGGTCCTAACTATAGATACCTACTGGCTATCGCCAGTGAGAAAGGGTGCATGCCCGAAACGTGATAGACTAACGATGGAGTTTGCCAAATAAAGAAGATTAATTTCTCAATTCCTGAGTGCGGCGTCCTGATTTTGCAAAAAAGATTTCCTGGACCAGTGGTTGGTCCCCTGCACGCACGCACCCGCTGCAGAGCGCTCCGGAGTGAACCGCCATTGCTCTACCAACAATATATATATATATATATATATATATAAAATTCTTAAACGTTTTAGAAACTCTTAGTCACTGGATGATATTATCAGTGATGTTACTGACCATGTTATGAGTGATGTAATATGTGATATCATCAACAGTGCATTGCAGGAGTTATAACTATAACGGCTGAATTTCTCTGGTTTTGTACAAGTAAAATGTCAGCCTAACTATAACATCCCTGAAACCTGTAGTTTTTTCACAGAATGTTCAAGGTTTTTTTAAACGCTAATTCCTAACTATAACGTCCCTGAAACCGGTGTTTTTATCAGTAAATATATATATATATATAATTCATTGAAAAAACCATAGGTTATAGACCATATATAGTTAGGAATTTGCATTTACAAAACCTTGAAAATTCACTGAAAAAACCATAGGTTAGAGACCATATATAGTTAGCTGGACATTTTATTGACATAAAACCAATGAAATTCCATATATAGTTAGTTGCACTAACTATATATCGCGCACCCGCAATCCACTGCTGATGATGTCACATATTACATCATTCATGACATGGTCAGTGACATCACTGATGACATCACTGATGACATCTCAAATGACATCACTGATGACATCACTGATGACATCTCAAATGACATCACTGATGACATCATCTAGTGTCTGTGTGTTTTTGTAAAGTTTAAATATGTTTTACATATTGAAGAATGAGTGGATGTATGGAAGACTGAGTGTGTGTGTGGCTGGCTGGGAGGTGTGTGACTCTGTGCATATCAATGTGTACTTGTATCAGTGATTGTATAAGAGAGTAAGTATGTGTTAGTATATGTGTGAAAAGTATGGTGTTCTGTGTTTAACTGTATAGATGAGGAAATCGAAGTGTGATTGATTCTTCACAGGACTGACTAGGTGTATGAGTGCATATGATAGTGTTGTAATAATGAGTGACTGTATGTATGAGTGATTGTATGGGTGAACGAGTGAATGTGTGTGTAGACGTAGGAATCAGTGAGTGCGTATGTAGTAACTGGTATTGGTGTGTCATGATGTCATCAGTGATGTCATTTGAGATGTCATCAGTGATGTCATTTGAGATGTCATCAGTGATGTCATCAGTGATGTCACTGAAGTATGGTGTTCTGTGTTTAACTGTATAGATGAGGAAATGGAAGTGTGATTGATTCTTTACAGGACTGACTAGGTGTGTGAGTAACTCCATGGATGAGTGGCAGTGTGTGAGTGTCTGCATAGGTGTATGAGTGCATATGATAGTGTTGTAATAATGAGTGACTGTATGTATGAGTGATTGTATGGGTGAATGAGTGAATGTGTGTGTAGACGTAGGAATCAGTGAGTGCGTATGTAGTAACTGGTATTGGTGTGTCATGATGTCATCAGTGATGTCATTTGAGATGTCATTTTAGATGTCATCAGTGATGTCATCAGTGATGTCACTGACCATGTCATGAATGATGTAATATGTGACATCATCAGCAGTGGATTGCGGGTGCGCGATATATAGTTAGTGCAACTAACTATATATGGAATTTCATTGGTTTTATGTCAATAAAATGTCCAGCTAACTATATATGGTCTCTAACCTATGGTTTTCTCAGTGAATTTTCAAGGTTTTGTAAATGCAAATTCCTAACTATATATGGTCTATAACCTATGGTTTTTTCAGTGAATTTCATAGGTTTTTTAAAAGCTAATATCTATAGCTGTAAAATATATTCTTTATTACGTGACGTATAACGTAGCCACGTGAGACGCCTCATGACGCGTCGCATAACCGTGACGTATCGGCTCTGCAGCGCAAACAAAACCCGTAACGTAAGCGTGCCGGAGCACGCTTACAGATATATATATTTTTTTTAACCTTAATTAGACAAAATCCACACGTGCACATATCTTGAGGCCTTGCAAAGGCACATCAAACAAACAGTCCCTACAATTTTGCCAAGTTTGCTGGAAATCTATTCCCGTAATTTTTTTTTTACTGTTTCTCTTGGTTTTCCCCTTGTTATGCTTACCGGGACGCTACCCGGTACGCGAACCGGACGCTCCAAAAACACAAGATGGCGGACTCCCGTTACGCTGCCGATTAGCTGCCCGGTTCGCGTACCGGGAAGCGCCTCTACCGCGAAAAATCGCGGGGGACTTTAATATCCCCCTCATCAATCCTAGGGGGTCAGGAGGGGTTTACCTTGCCCCCTTTCCTTCATTTCCCCTTCTTTTTTCACCACATCTTGTCTCTCGAACCTACGCTGCCGGTTAGCTGCCCGGTGAGCTGCCCGGTGAGCTGCCCGGTTCGCGTACCGGGACGCGCCTCTACGGCGTAAAATCGCAAAAAATGTTTTTTTTATTTTTTGCCCCGCGGGGCACTTTAATATCCCCCTCATCAATCCTAGGGGGTCAGGAGTGGTCTACCTTGCCCCCTTTCCTTCATTTCCCCCTTCGTTTTTCACCACATCTTGTCTCTCGATCGTACCGAGAGACAAGATGGCGGCCGCTCCGGACTGTTTAGAATGTTGACAGACACCGGAGAGCCAATCAGCTTCGCTTCGCGAAGTTCCGTTACGCGTCAGGTACGCGAACCGGGGCGCTAACCGGAGCGCTGTCATAGATATATATATTTTTTTTAACGTTAATTTCTCAAAATCCACTGGAGCACATATATTGAGACATAGCAAAGGCACGTCGGGCAAACCATATCTACAATTTTGCCAAGTTTCATGTAAATCTATTCAGCCGTTCGAGCTAAAAGTGAGTCCAACCGCCCTATGGAAAAATGAATGGGAAAAACGCGTTTTGGGACCCCCCTTTTTTCTCGGCCCCCCCTTGACGAAACCCCCCCAAATTTTCAGGGGCTGCTCAGAATCAAAATGTGCCATTTTCCTGAAAATGTCAGCCAATTCCGTCCACAAACGCCAAAGTTATTAGACATAGAATTTTCAGAAATCCCATAGAGAAAAAATCCTAACTATATATACCCACTGGCTATCGCCAGTAGGTAATATACATATATAAACATATATAATCTGCATATCTATATAAATATAAATGCATGCATACATATACATATATGCACACATATGCATGTTATTTACTTGAAAGTTTTAAAAACGCTAATAAAAGCAAAGCTAAAAAGCCACCTCATTACAAACAGAATGGCTTTAACTTAAACGAGGGCGAGATCTATTGCATTTTCAATGCTTGTTTACTTTGGTTCTATCAAGAAGGCATTCAGATGTGTCACACATTTGCCATAAATTCTGAATGTTAGCACTCTAGTTGCTCATTAGATCACTGTAGTAAAGCTAGTGCTCACCAGGGAAGTCTGCTGCTAATCATGGTTTGCAGCCATTTTCCCGCATTTTTTATCCCGCAGACTTTCAGTCCGCATACCATTATCCCGCAAGGTCATTGACCTCGCATACCATTATCCCGCATTTTTTCAAAAACGCATGTGCATTTATCGCGCATGCCTTTACAAAGAATTACGTTTTAAAGGCATGTATGGTAAATGTATTTGCGTTGTGAAAACCACGATGACGAGAGAGGTAAGTGGGTTTGTGTTCATTTTTTCGTGGGTTAGTGATTGTGTAGTGTAGTGTAGTGTTGTGTAGTGTAGTGTTGTGTTAGTGTAGTGTAGAGTTGTGGTGGTTGTTTAGTGTAGGGTCATGCTGGGGGTAATGTTTTAGGGTTTAGGGTTGTGTTGTAGTGTTTGCGTAGTGTAGGGTCATGCTGGGGGTAGTGTTTTAGGGTTTAGGGTAGTGTTGTAGTGTTTGCGTAGTGTAGGGTCATGCTGGGGGTAGTGTTTTAGGGTTTAGGGTTGTGTTGTAGTGTTTGCGTAGTGTAGGGTCATGCTGGGGCTAGTGTTTTAGGGTTTAGGGCAGTGTTGTAGTGTTTGCGTAGTGTAGGGTCATGCTGGGCGTAGTGTTTTAGGGTTTAGGATAGTGTTGTAGTGTTTGCGTAGTGTAGGGTCATGCTGGGGGTAGTGTTTTAGGGTTTTGGGTAGTGTTGTAGTGTTTGCGTAGTGTAGGGTCATGCTGGGGTGTAGTATTTTAGGGTTTAGGGTAGTGTTGTAGTGTTTGCGTAGTGTAGGGTCATGCTGGGGGTAGTGTTTTAGGGTTTTGGGTAGTGTTGTAGTGTTTGCGTAGTGTAGGGTCATGCTGGGGGTAGTGTTTTAGGGTTTAGGGTAGTGTTGTAGTGTTTGCGTAGTCTAGGGTCATGCTGGGGTGTAGTGTTTTAGGGTTTTGGGTAGTGTTGTAGTGTTTGCGTAGTGTAGGGTCATGCTGGGGTGTAGTGTTTTAGGGTTTTGGGTAGTGTTGTAGTGTTTGCGTAGTGTAGGGTCATGCTGGGGGTAGTGTTTTAGGGTTTTGGGTAGTGTTGTAGTGTTTGCGTAGTGTAGGGTCATGCTGGGGGTAGTGTTTTAGGGTTTTGGGTAGTGTTGTAGTGTTTGCGTAGTGTAGGGTCATGCTGGGGGGTAGTGTTTTAGGGTTTTGGGTAGTGTTGTAGTGTTTGCGTAGTGTAGGGTCATGCTGGGGGTAGTGTTTTAGGGTTTAGGGTAGTGTTGTAGTGTTTGCGTAGTGTAGGGTCATGCTGGGGGTAGTGTTTTAGGGTTTAGGGTAGTGTTGTAGTGTTTGCGTAGTGTAGGGTCATGCTGGGGGTAGTGTTTTAGGGTTTAGGGTAGTGTTGTAGTGTTTGCGTAGTGTAGGGTCATGCTGGGGGTAGTGTTTTAGGGTTTAAGGTAGTGTTGTAGTGTTTGCGTAGTGTAGGGTCATGCTGGGGGTAGTGTTTTAGGGTTTAGGGTAGTGTTGTAGTGTTTGCGTAGTGTAGGGTCATGCTGGGGTGTAGTGTTTTAGGGTTTTGAGTAGTGTTGTAGTGTTTGCGTAGTGTAGGGTGATGCTGGGGGTAATGTTTTAGGGTTTAGGGTAGTGTTGTAGTGTTTGCGTAATGTAGGGTCATGCTGGGGTGTAGTGTTTTAGGGTTTTGGGTAGTGTTGTAGTGTTTGCGTAGTGTAGGGTCATGCTGGGGGTAGTGTTTTAGGGTTTAGGGTAGTGTTGTAGTGTTTGCGTAGTGTAGGGTCATGCTGGGGGTAGTGTTTTAGGGTTTAGGGGTGTGTTGTAGTGTTTGCGTAGTGTAGGGTCATGCTGGGGCTAGTGTTTTAGGGTTTAGGGTAGTGTTGTAGTGTTTGCGTAGTGTAGGGTCATGCTGGGCGTAGTGTTTTAGGGTTTAGGATAGTGTTGTAGTGTTTGCGTAGTGTAGGGTCATGCTGGGGGTAATGTTTTAGGGTTTTGGGTAGTGTTGAAGTGTTTGCGTAGTGTAGGGTCATGCTGGGGTGTAGTATTTTAGGGTTTAGGGTAGTGTTGTAGTGTTTGCGTAGTGTAGGGTCATGCTGGGGGTAGTGTTTTAGTGTTTTGGGTAGTGTTGTAGTGTTTGCGTAGTGTAGGGTCATGCTGGGGGTAGTGTTTTAGGGTTTTGGGTAGTGTTGTAGTGTTTGCGTAGTGTAGGGTCATGCTGGGGTGTAGTGTTTTAGGGTTTTGGGTAGTGTTGTAGTGTTTGCGTAGTGTAGGGTCATGCTGGGGGTAGTGTTTTAGGGTTTAGGGTTGTGTTGTAGTGTTTGTGTAGTGTAGGGTCATGCTGGGGGTAGTGTTTTAGGGTTTAGGGTAGTGTTGTAGTGTGTGCGTAGTGTAGGGTCATGCTGGGGTGTAGTGTTTTAGGGTTTTGGGTAGTGTTGTAGTGTTTGCGTAGTGTAGGGTCATGCTGGGGGTAGTGTTTTAGGGTTTAGGGTAGTATTGTAGTGTTTGTGTAGTGTAGGGTCATGCTGGGGGTAGTGTTTTAGGGTTTAGGGTAGTGTTGTACTGTTTGTGTAGTGTAGGGTCATGCTGGGGGTAGTGTTTTAGGGTTTAGGGTAGTTTAGTTGTTTAGTGTATGCTAAAGGCATATTCGTTCTAAAAGTTGTCGTTATTTTAATTTGCGGCCTAATAGTACATGCGGGATTTTTTTTGCGGACTGATGGTATGCGGGATTTCGTCATATATTCGCTAATCATACTTTCTATGGCAAAATGAACCCCCTCATTTTGTTCTTTTTTAAATTAAATGTTTTAAGAGTTACCACTTTATTCCAATCAAGATGGCTTCAGGTGTGCCATACCTTTGTAATAAGTAGGACTGTTAGCACTCTAGTTGTTCTTTAGAACACTCTGGGACATTCTGTCATTGGGCTATAGTTGGGCTACATCTGGCTGATATTTGGGCTACATTTGTTTTTTTTGTCTCTGGTGGCCATCTTTGGGCTACATTGGGCTACATTGGGCTACATTGGGCTACATTGGGCTACATTTGGGCTCCAACATATATATAGCCCAATGTAGCCCAATATATATTTTTCAAAGTTAATTTTCGTAAAAACCACTGGAGCCTATATCTTGAGACATAGCAAAGACACATCGGGCTACCAGTCCCTACAATTTTGCCAAGTTTGGTGTAAATCCATTCAGCCGTTCAGGCTAAAAGTGAGGCCAACCGCCCTATGGAAAATTGCATGGGAAAAACACGTTTTGGGACCCCCCTTTTTTCTCGGCCCCCCCTTGACGACCCCCCCCCCCAAATTTTCAGGGGCTGCTCAGAAACAAAATGTTCCATTTTCCTGAAAATTTCAGCCAATTCTGTCCTCAAACGCCAAAGTTATTCGACATAGAATTTTCAAAAATCCCATAGGAAAAAAATCCTAACTATATATACCTACTGGCTATCGCCAGTAGGTAATATATATATATATATATATATATATATATATATATATATATATATATATATATATATATATATATATATATATATATATATATATACTCCACAATCCTGAGGCACGAAGAAACGCGCAGAAATCAGGTACAGACCACCAAAGTTCACAGTGCAAAGTAGGTGCTTTATTCCAAAATGGGTAGCAGCTTGACGCGTTTCGTCCGGGAAACGCGGACTTGATCACATGACATGCCCAGAGAGACCAGGGTTTAAATACTACTAACAATCCCATTATGCCCCACCTCCTTCATGCCATAAACATAGAAGAAATACTCTGTTTTTTCATTACAGAATGTTGAAATCTGGTAAAATAATCAAGGTAATTCGTAATCAATACAAGAGACAAAGTAATAATTGAATACAGTCTCAAGTGTAATCCTCATGATCTAGCTCCTAAAATCAATCTACAGAGTGTAAAATAATAATTACGCCACAATTTACGAATCTAAAAAAGGGCAATGTAACTAGATCAAGAAAAATAAAAAACAACAATAAATATAGCGCAAGTGCCCAAATGAATATACCTAACTAATGTTATACCAGAAACGTAATTCCCTATTGAGGCTAGTTCTGGGGACACATAAGGAAATGATCACAGTAAATAGGAATGGTTACAATAAAAAGTGCAAAATAGTGCAATAGTTATAATCATGATAATATGAAGAGAGCTTAAATACCTAAGCATTATAAGGTATAAGTAGCAGACACCCTTAATTAGAATAAAGTGCAATGTGCTTGTGAAGTGCAAAACGTGGCAAACCGGAAAATTCATTATATAAATCATATAGTTAGCAGCATATAATCAGATAAAGTGCAAATGACAATGTATAAATACATAAAATCATTGACCTAAAAAATGCAGTGCAATAATACAGAGTATAAATACTTAAATACAATAACAGGAAGATAATCACACAGATATAGAGTAGAATAGAAAAACCCTAATATACAGGGTTTACTCCATAGTTTGGGAATTAGATTCA
This sequence comes from Lissotriton helveticus, assembly GCF_964261635.1. Taxonomy (NCBI): domain Eukaryota; kingdom Metazoa; phylum Chordata; class Amphibia; order Caudata; family Salamandridae; genus Lissotriton; species Lissotriton helveticus. The sequence goes on along the minus strand of NC_136069.1, from coordinate 404,617,705 downwards.
ATTACTCACAAATCAGTTTATAGCCCAACCAGTTCCAAAATGTCATACTCAGCACGTATAGAGACTGGTAAAACCATAAAAACAGTAAACCAATATAGAATACACGCTTTAAGAACAGGGCAATAAAGGATACACCTAGGACCCAATAGACTAAAATAGTTATGAGTTCAGATATATGCACTAACAAAAGGGAGTTACATCGAGGACTAAAAGAAGGGGACAAGCCTGTCACCTAAAAACTACATAATACTTAAAACCCCTTAGAATAAAATACATCCTAAAAGTGTTAAAAAGATTTATAAAAGTAGTTTATAAAAAATTGTGTAAGTTGTCCCCCATGTTAAGACCATTAGGGATCTTAGTATTAAGAAGTAAAATGTAGTGGCTCTCTAATTGTCTTAATTTCCTTTCTCTATCTCCACCTCTTTTGGAGAAAGGAACTGCGTCAATTACATAGTATTTCAAATCATTGAGATTGCTGTTATAAACTAACTTGAAGTGACGCGCCACAGGATAATTGAAGTCAGAATTAACTATCGCCCGAAGGTGCTGTGAAACACGATTGAACACCTGGAGCTTAGTGCTCCCAATGTACTGCAGATTGCAAGTACTTTGTAAGACATATACAGCATGATCTGTCTTACAGGTAAACAAACTGTTGATCTTGCAAGCGGTTCGTGAGAAGGCCTCATAATATTCCGTGGTGTTAACTCCAAACTTGCAAGTTCTACAAGAGCTGCATTTAAAAAATCCTGATCTGTTAGAGAGCCAATTGGAAGATTGGATGACTTCAGGACTGGTCTTAACAAGGGCATCCCACATAGAGGGAGCCCAACGAAAAGTGATAGCAGGATGGTCGTATATCAAAGGGGCTAAAGTGATGTCCGTCTTAAGAATGGGCCAGTTGGATTTCAAGATTTGTTTGATTTTTCGCTCTTGACAACTGAAAGTCATGATGAGTCTGATTTTAGTTTTCTCTGTCGTGATGGAGTTACTCTCCTCGGGTATGACAGTGTCAATAGTAGTCAGCACAGGATAATTCATCTGTTTGGCGACTACTTTGTTCAAAGAATCGATAAAATCAGTTTTATTATAGCCCCTAGCTAAGAACCTTTGGAAGGATTCCTCCAAACCTTGAGATCTACCTCGTTATTGCATATTCTTTGTATTCTTAAAAATTCCCCATACGGAATGCTTTTTATCAGGTGGCGAGGGTGACTACTGTGGGCATGTAAAATGGAATTCCCTGCCGTGACCTTCCTATGCATTTTAGTCTTAATTTCATTATCAACAATATAAATCTCAACATCAAGGAAGTCAACTTTAACATTATCAATGGTTGCTGTAAATTCAAGATTCAGTTCATTAATGTTAATCCCACTAACAAAATCTTCTGCAGACGCTCTTGATCCCTGCCATATTACGAAGACATTGTCTATAAAGCGCCACATATGAGCAATGCCTGTCTCAGAGTTCTCAACAACAGTACGGGGGTGACCAAGAACATGCTTCTCCCACCAGCCCACGTGTAAACTCGCGTAGCTGGGGGAGAAGCATGCCCCCATAGCCACACCCAGCAACTGTTGGAAAACGAGAGAACAAATATCCATAACAATGAAATAATACTCTGGCTCCCAACATATTTCTTTCCATTTGTTCAGGAAATGACTGGTGTCCCTGATATAGGTTGGAAGAGCCTCCATGTAGTTGTGAAGGAAAAAGTCCACATATTCCGAGATGGGTTCTAACAATCCATTTTGAGCAGAAATGATGGGTCGCCCCGGTATTGGTGAAATACCTTTGTGGATTTTAGGCAATAAATACAATGTAGGGGTGATGGGATAATCTTTCTTCAAGATTTCAAATTCCTTTTTGCTTATTAGCCCATCCCTTTTCCACTGGGCCAAATGTTTGTGGACTAAATCCTTCACTTTATTTAGTTCATTAAAAGAGGCCTTTCTATAACACAATGGTTCATTCAATTGTCTCTCAGCTTCCTTGATGTAGACATCACGGGGCCATAGAACAACATTGTCAGCTTTATTTACTACAATATTTCCTTGGTTGTTGATTTTACGAATAAGAGCAGAATACTGTTTGTCTTTATAGCTCCTTTGCTTCTAGCTTTTTGCAATGGTAAGATTCAAACTTTTGAGATCCTCAATCATTCGGTCGCTAAAAATGGCGATAGTGTCCCTGGACATCATAGGAACGAAAGTGGATCGAGGGCAAATATATATATATATACATATAAATATTGATATATATATATATATATATATATATATTTCTTCACCAAGTAGAAATAAATGTCTGCACTCGTCCAATTGCTTATGTATGGGTTTTATTCAAGAGACTCAAGGAGCCCAATCCACCTTCGCGTTTCGACCGCGGGTCTTGATCACAGTGTTTGCCACTGGTCCATTTTCTCTTTTCATCTTTTATACTATCACTACCCATCAGCTCATAATGAAGCATCTTGGGAGATGTAGTTTGTCAAAACATTACGACATCAAAAGAAACGTTTTTGTGTATATACATTGCAGTTAAATTCATGTTTTCATTTAGGACATTTAATTAGTCATTTTCAATATCTTATTCTTTCTCAAAGATGTTAAACGGAGATAGGACAACCATACAAGGGGTTTATATGAAAGTCGGTTCTACGTATGGAAAAATTCCATCGAACCTAAATATTGGTTATGCTGACATTTGGTGCATTATTTATCAAATAGTTGAATATATAATGTCACTATTAAGATGATTCATTTACAGGCTTAGTGCCATAATTTACTCCTCATCGATAGTCCCATACTCCATTACATATTGTGCTGGGCTCAGTGCCCTTCAAGAGAAATAGAAAGAAAATAGATATATTTTTAAAGTCCACAAAATATGGAATCAAGATCTCTCACATCTGATTTAGTCCCCAATAGTCAATACAAAGTTATTAGAGATGAACATACATCTCATCATCCATGTTCAATCCTCTCGGTGCCTTGGTTTGAAACCGTATGATTAGACGTGACTCTAATCTCCTCAATTGCATTTTTCGATTTCCCCCTCTTTCATTGGGCAGTATTGTGGCTATACCACTATAGCGTATGTCTTTCCATGTTTTGCCCGTGTGCATTGACATATGCTTAGCAATGGCGTATGACATATCCCCATTTTGGATCGCGCGAATATGCTCCAGAATTCTTTTATGTAATGGACAGGTCGTCATTCCAATATAGTTCTTACCACATGCACATGTGAGGATGTAAACTACATATGGGGTCTTGCAAGTTATTGTATCTTCTATATTGAAAGTTTTTCCATGTGGATCCTTTAAAGATTTAAGGGATACACCTACTGTAAATGCCTTACACTGTAAACATTTGGTGAAGACTTTTTGTTGAGAGGTCAACCAGTCATTCTTTTTTTTTATCTTAAAGTGGCTGTTCACTAGTTTATCTTGCAATGAAGGAGGTTTTCTAAAGGTTACCAAGGGATGTTCGCTCACTTGGTCACCGATGTCTGGATCTTTTCTAATGATGTTCCAGTATTTGTTAAGGATCCTTCTTACGTTCTGACTTTCCTTGCTGTACGTCATGATCATTCTGATCGGTTCGGGTTTAGATGGTAATTTCACTAGTTTTTTGTCAATCAGAGTTTGTGTTCTGCTGAGTTTTCTTGCTTTTAGTTCTCCTTTTTTGACATCTGTATAATTATATCCTCGTCTGAGGAATCTTTTAGTAGTCTCCCTGTATTTTTGATTCATTTCCTCTGGATCCGAGCAATTTCTTTTCATGCGTATGAATTCACCGTAAGGTATACTCTTTTTTAAGATTGTAGGGTGAAAGCTTTCTCCTTGTAAAATACTGTTGGTTGCAGTACTTTTTCTATGAACAGTAGTTTCCAATTGTCCATTTTCTATGTATACCTTTGTGTCTAAGAATACAACCTCTTTTTCATTGATCACTGATGTAAATTTCAGTCCCAGATCGTTGGTGTTCAATTTAGTTAGATATTCGGAGAATTCAAATTCTGTGCCGTTCCATATCAAGAATAGGTCGTCGATAAAACGGAGCCAAATTACTATTTTTGACGTGTAGTGGTCATTTTCTTCATTCCAGGCTATTGTTCTCTCCCAGTAACCCATTGCTAGGACGAACGAATTGGTGGTAAAATATATATATATTTGCGAAACAGAGTGACATTAGTCACTCAGCAGTGATTGTTAGGACTGCAAGATATAAGGACTCCTTACATTTTTGATTGATAATAACTTTAACATGTTTTTGTGGTGAAAAGTTAAAGGGGCTCAAAGACAAAAGGGAAGGTCACAAACATGATTTTTTTCACCAGTGCTTTTTTCATAGACTTTTTAAACAGCCATAAATGGCTGAATAGATTTTCATAAAATTTGCCAGAAATATAAATTATGATGTGAAAAGCGTTCTTTTTGTTCTTTGATGTAAATTGTTTCAGTAGTTTTTAAGTAATAATACATCTTAGTAATTGATTGGGCTGCAGTATACCGATGTAATGTTGTGATATATCACTGACAAAACAGTGATGACAAAAACTAATGTTACTTATTAATGAAAGCCCATACAAAATAAAAAGTCAGCTATATTGTTTGGATCACACTTTGTCAGTGTTCTAGGTTTGAATGTGAAATATAGCTTATTACTGATTTTGAGATCAGTAGGCGCTTTAGTAAAGTCTGTATAGGTAGGGAAAATAATTGTTATTGTTTTGTATAGTTTTAAAAAACGCTACTCTATGCCATTCAGATGCTCGACGGAACCTATTGAAATCTAAATACAATTATGGAAAGCAAAAGACACTGAACAATCTGCCACTGCACTATACTCTATGACACAACATGATACTCCACTCTATGAAACGCTATTCAACTCTAAAACACTAATTTCCACTCCATGAAATGCTACTCTGACACTGAACAGTACTGCACTCTATGAGATGCCACTCCACTCTATGCCACTCCATTCTACAGCACTCTGCTCCAATCTATGCCCCTCCATTCTACGCTACTGTATGCCACTCTACTTCACTCTACGACTCCCCACTCTACTCCACTCTACAATATGACACTCTCCAACACTGTACTTCATTATATTCATCCCTCTCTACGCCACTCTACTCCACACTACTACACTGCATGCCACTCCACTCCATGACATTCCACTCTTTGCCACTCCAGGCTGCGCACATTCCAATCTACACCACTCCACACCTCACCACTCCAGTTTACGCCACAACAATCTTTGCCACAACAATCTTTGCCACAACCCTCAATGCCACAATACTCTACGACATGACGCTTTTCGACACTCTACTCTATGCCACTTCAGCGTACTTCATTACACGGTATGCGACTCCACTCTATGATATGCCACTCCACTCTACAACCTGTCACTGCACTGTGCGACACTCCACTCTACGATACTCCATGCCACTCAACTCTGCGACACGCCACGCCACTGTCCGCCACGCCACTCCACTCTGCAAAATGCACTTTATGAAATGTCACTCCAGTTTATAGTGCTTCACTTTACACCCATCCACTCTACGCCACTCCACTTTATGCCACTTTACTGTATGCCCCGCTACTCTATACCACTCCGCACTTCGCCACAACACTCTATGCCATAGCAATCCATATCACAGCACTCTATGACATGACACTGTATGACACTTCACTCTACTGCACTCTATGAAACACCACTCTACTCTATGACACACCAATCTACTGTACAACACTTCACTCCACTCTGCCACACTCCTTGCCAGTCCACTCTATGAAGTTCAACTCCACAATACTCCACTCCAGACTATGACACGCTACTCCACTCTATGACATGGCACACCACTTTACGGCACTCCACTTGACGCACCTCCACTCTGAGACACTCTATGATGTGCCACTCTTTAACTTGCCACTCTTCTCTACGCAATGACAAGCCACTCAACTGTACACTGCTCCACTCTACTCTACAGCATGCCACTGCACTCCATGCAACTACACTCTATGCCAATCTGCTCTGTGTCTCTAGACTCTACACCATGACACTCCATGCTACAACACTGTATGTCACAAAGCTCTACGCCACAACAGTCTACATTACAACACTCTAAGGCAGGACATTCTACTCTATAAAGAGTATAACTCATTCTGCTACCATGCACAACGTTCTCATAAATTATGGCATTACAGTTGTTATGAGAGTTGCTATGAATGCTATGATTTAACATAGGGTTGACAGTGGGAGTGTCTACCCGTTCTACTTGAGAACAGACAGCCTGTACCAGGTCAGGTACATAGGAAACCGGGAATAGAAGCATTTAATACTTGTTTTATATTTTTAAACTGCGTCGTGTGGTTGATTTTAATAACCATTCGCTTGACCTGTACATATATTGTATATTGGTGCGCATGCTTTGTAGTGCATTTGGGGGTGATTTAACAACTTACCTGCACTCTGCTGTCAGTGCTCGATGCTGTAGCCTGCCCGCCCCGGTCCGACTCGGCAATTATTGCCGTAGAGCGGAGGGCGGACAGGCAAGAGCCTGACAAACTTCCTCACTTCCGCTAGTGGATCAGGTAGCGGTCTAGCCTCCCACAAGGAGGGGCTATTTAGCCCTCTCGTCGCCCTGAGCGCGCAGCGGTCGCGCGCAGGGGAGCGCCTGAGGACGCGCCTGAGACAAGCCAGAGAGAAGCCCTTCTGTGCCCGTCCGTGCCAGGACGGGTCTAGGGGCAGGACACCATGGCTGTCCCGCCTACCATCATGAGAATACCTGATGCGGGCCGCATAATATATTCATCACAGGTACTACGTGATTTATGTCCTAGCATGTCCGACACATGTGCTGTCACTACCCTTTTAAATTTAGAAGGCCCTTTTACCTGCCCTAACTGTTTTACATATTTTAGTTCCGAGTTGGTGGTCAAGAGCCCCTTGCGAATGCCATCGGCAAGGCCTTGTTCAACACCCAATACCGGCCAAATAAAGACTGTCAAGGGTCCCGCCCCTATGGGAAGTAAACATTTGTTATGTAATGTGCGTTCACTATCAAAGCACGCTTCACAGGTGTGGGACCTGATATCCACAGAGAAGCCTGATCTCTGTTTTTTAACGGAGACTTGGCTCAAGCCTCATTCTGTCCCAGCCATTGCTTTAGGCATTCCAATGGGCTATAAGATCTCTAGACTGGACCGCCTACATAAAATGGGGGGAGGAATAGCTATTGTATATAGGGAGGAGCTAATGGTTACCATACTGGAGGAAATTAGTTCTCCTCTGATGGAATTAATGATTTTTAAACTTAGCTCCACTTCAGGGGAGAATAGAAGGGGTGCGGTTCTATACAGACCCCCAGGCCCGAGTCTGGATTTTTCAATCGCACTTATGGAGGCTTTGGCCCCATTTATTTTAAATAATCAGAATTTCCTATTGGTGGGGGATTTCAACCTCCACAGTGAACTGGAGACATGTATGGAGGCCAGAACACTTCTCACTGATATGGAACACCTAGGCCTGAGAAAAATGAATCAGGGACCCACACATGAGGCAGGCCATACGTTGGATTTAGTGTTCTCCAACTCATTTTTAAATATGTGCTCATCCCCCACTCAAACAGAATGGACTGATCATTTCATTTTAAAATTCTACACTAATCCCATGTGTAAACCAAGCGTACCGACCGCTTTGGCGACCAAAAGAAGACCATGGCACAAATTGACACAGGACACCTTTCGAGAAGCCTATCAAGCCCCCATAATTAACGAGCAGGAGGGAATAATGCTAACTGAGCTCAATCGCTTTTCTAATGCTGTCAATGAAGCAATTGATAGTATCATACCATTTAAAACGTATAAACCCCGCCAAGCAGCCAGACAAGAAGTCTGGTACTCCGAAGACCTGAGACACATGAAACAAAAAACCAGGAAGCTTGAAAAAGTGTGGAGACACTCTCGGAAGCCGGAGGACAAACAATGCTACCTAACATCTCTTAGATCCTATCACAAGGCAATTAGGATGGCTCGGAAAAGTCATATTGCGACGCAACTTGCAGAGGCTGGGAAGGACTCTAAAATCCTTTTTCAAATCCTGCAAACTTTTACCAAACCTGTAGCATGCGAGACGGCGGAGATTGCTTCCCAAGAACTATGCGATGGGATCTCATCCTTCTTCACGAAGAAGATTGATACGATCTATGCTAAGATAATGGCCACGAAATCAATGGAAGTGGCTGATCTTAACAACCCCTCTCACAACAGTATACAGCAAAACACACAGGCCAATCGTTTAAAAAACTTTCCCCTTATTTCTTTGGAAGAAGTCATTTCCCTTATAAAAATAATTAAGAGCGGTAGTCCGCAGGACACTGTTCCCGCCCGTATCATGCCTATGCTGGCCGATACTCTTGGCCCAGACATCCAGAAATTAATCAATCTGTCATTAAGCACGGGAGAAGTTCCGAGAGATTGGAAACGGGCATTGGTAAGACCGCTAAGGAAAAATACCACCATTCCTTGGACGGATCTTGCCAACCTGCGACCCATCTCTCTCCTTCCCTTTATGGGCAAGATGATGGAGAAGTTTGTTAATGGACATCTGTCCAGATTTGTTGAGGAGACACATGGACTGGATCCCTCCCAGTCGGGTTTCAGGCCTAGACACAGCACCGAGACCACCTTGCTGTCAGTCGCAGACAATCTACGTATGTACCAGGATGGGGGTTATTCCGTCATCCTGGTTCTGCTAGATTTGTCTGCGGCGTTCGACACCGTGTCACATGACATCATGACCACCAGACTTGTTAACATCGGTCTGGAAGGTGTAGCTCTGGCATGGGTGAGGAGTTTCCTGACAGATCGCACCCAGACTGTCACCCTGGGTGCTTATCGGTCAGAGGAGGTGGGGATCTCAAAGGGGGTGCCACAGGGGTCCTGCTTAAGCCCGACCCTGTTCAATATCCACGTGGCACCCCTGGCAAACATCATGAGATCCCATGGGTTCATCCCAATGTCATACGCGGATGACACCCAACTCCTCTTCCCGTTTAAACATCTTACGGATACGGTCAGGAACTCCTTCTCCTTGGGGATGAAGGCAGTGGCTCACTGGATGGCATCAAACTTCCTGCAATGCAATGTGGCAAAAACGGAGGTGATGCTATTCGGTGAGGCAAAGCTCCTATGGTCCCCAGACTGGTGGCCGCAAGACCTTGGCCCAGTCCCGGAGCCAAAGCAGGTGGTAAAAAATCTCGGTGTGCGTCTGGACCAGGAGCTCTCTCTAAAACAAAACAGCAGTCAAGTGGTGGGCTCATGCTTCCACGTTATTGCTATGCTGAGGAAGGTCTTCCCCTTGCTCCCTGACTCAACTAGGAGAACGTTAGTGCAGGCCCTTATATTGAGTCGACTGGACTACTGCAATGGGATGCTCCTATCAGTAAACGAGGGAGTTATTGCGAGATTGCAGGTAGTCCAGAACACGGCGGCCCGTCTTGTTCTAAATCAGCCCCCCCGTACACCATCGAAGCCTCTTCTGAACACCCTACATTGGCTTCCCGTCAAACAAAGGGTGAAATACAAGATAGGGTGCACCATACATAGAAGTCTCCAGAACAAAGGCCCAGAGTATCTGAACAATAGATTCTCTCTCTATAAACCTGTTCGATCCTTGAGATCCAGTGAACAAGGCCTTTTACAAGTTCCAAGAGCCAGAAAAACCAGACAAGGTGGAAGAGCTCTGTCCATCGCTGGACCAAGATTGTGGAACAGCCTCCCTCTCTCCTTGAGACTCTGTCAGGAATATCTCCCTTTTAGGAAACAGTTAAAAACCTTCTTATTTCCTAACTAATGACATCTGCTTACCAACTGTTACATGCTGAAAGGTTCTCAAAGGCGCGGAGATACTCCTTCGGGAGATGATCCTAGCGCGATACAAACCCGCAAATAAATAAATAAATAAATAGTATGAGTGATGTTATATGAAGACATATAAGCTGTGCATGGAGAAGGTGTAAGTTATAGTTCATGTGTTCTGGTTAGGAAGTACACAACACCGGTTATGAAGGTGCGCAAGTTATATTAAGTTTTGCGTGGGGAGAAAATTATAACAAAGTTATAACTATAACTTTTGAATTTCTAATAATTGTGTAGTTTAAGTTGGTTTAGTATACAAATTATTAATAACGTTTTCCTAATTATAACTCATACTCAACATCTGTTTTTTTATAATATTATAAACTGAAAAGTCATTGAAATTCACCAGCTATAGTTTAGTGAACCTGTCTCACGTCATGCGCTGCTTATGACCCCACATACATGACACATGAAAAGACATTTTTGATGGCATCACTGATGACACCTCCCATGACATATTTGATGATTTTGAATATGTTCCATGGGGTTTGTGAACTTTAGTAATTCAACAAACTACACCTGTGCCCAATTTCTTGTATTACCAATCAAGTTATAATGGACATAACCATTGACTACAAATGTGACACATAGCATATCTGTTAAATCATCAACACTTGGTGGATGTTACAATATTTTTACTGGTATTCACTCACCTAACAAACAATATGCCTCCAAAACCTTCACATGAACTGCAATTTTAAGTCAAGAATTGACAGGTATGCATTTGCCACTGAGAAGACACTTTCTGCAGGGCACTATTGACAACCCTCTGTAGTTTGGTAAAATACACTTCAAACATTCCTGCGATAAGTACAATGGCAAACAACCTTAGAGTCATGCCTACAACACCAGTGTGAGTTAAACTACCTCTAAATGGGTCACCCCTACATTCTACATTATTCAACAATCTGTAATGCTGCAAAATCTTCTTTGAAGTTCTGGAAATAAACATCCTCACCTTTTAAATGTCCTCCAAATGTAGGCTTTATCTATAACACTATACCAAAACAATTTAACATAAGTAAATGCCCAGACATCCACTGGTGGATAATTCATTGTGAACAAATGTTTGGCTTTTCTCACAGAGTTTTTCACAGACTTTGGCTTTAAGCCACGACCTACTTTGAAAATACCTCTGCAATCTATATCAGGTGTGCTCAGTCTTTACCTTGTTTAACACGGAGCACTTCTCCCCTCCTAATGAACCACATCCATTATATCATTTCCACCCAGTGCCTTTACATATATAAAAAAATACTGCAAACACAGATCAATACTACGCATTCATCTACTAATGTGTATAAGTAGGCAGGCTGAAATATTGATGGTGATAACCTTCTAACAGTCCACACCCTTAGCGGGCCCTTAAACCTATCACTACAATACCCTTTCACATATACTATAAACAATTCAATGAGCTGTTGTTATCAAACAGCAGGCCTACTGGGTTTACCAGTGGGTTGTCACAATAATAAAAGCAGAAATATGACATAATTAGCCAATGAAAAACTATTACATCTGTTGTGGATCATATCATCTTCTAATGACATTTATTAGGGCATGCAATCAGTCACTGTTAACCTTGTGACTGGATAATAAAGCACTTCAGTGACTTTCATCAAACCATGCAATTCTTCATTATAAAATTGTAATTATCATTAAAGTGTTTCAATTCTAATAAAACATGTCCATGAGACTTTTTTCTATATCAAGCTACAAAAGAAACCTTAGGACCCACCTATGAAAGTCTCTGCATTCCAGGCCCTTCATGCAAATTCACCAGCTTCAAGAGTTTTTAAAACTTGAATAAAGTCTCCATGGGCCATCAATTTGTCTGCCTGAGAGACCTGCAGTGACCATTAAGAATTTCAATTTCTGGCTCCAGTGAAGATTGCCTTACTGCTGACAGCCCCCAAAATGATTCTGCCCATGTTGGTTGTGTTCCTACCCTCTCTTGGGCACCTGTAGCAAAATATGTAAATTTTTCTGACGCCCCTGAGGTTCATACTAAGGCGTGAGGGCTTAAGTTAAGAGGCATTCCTCCATGCCATGTGCCTATCCTTATGCGTTTCTGTTTTTTTTTTTTTTAAATAAAGCAGCCTTTGCACTTCAAATTTTCATATGGACTTGGGTGTCTCTGCTAATCCCTTGATGTTCCAGGTCCCTGCCTGTTCTGGGCAACTACTGTCCTGGCTGGGAACAAAACTTTCCTGTTCTCTTTAGTATGGGCATGGTGATAGCTGCAGTGGGCTACCTGGCCCGGGCAAACAGAGGTACAATTTATTTTTATTTATGTATTTATTTATTTATTTAATATATTTATAGAGCGCAAAGTAGCAGAAACCTTGCCCCAGGGGAGACAGGGTATCCCAGGGGACAATACAATAGGGGAAGGGGTTCATGTGCATTCCCTCCCAGAGGCATCATTGAGTCCCTGAGGAGATGGGGTCCCATGGGGCTCATTTTAATTATGAAAAGAGATGCATGCAAGCCCCCTTAAGAAATGTCTCCGTGCTTCATCTCCAGGGTGATGGGGACTCCTTGAGACATTTCTTTGTCATAGGGAACAGGTCGCAATAAATACCTGGTGCTGCTGGTCCTCCCAGGGGATTGAGCTTCATTATGAATTTTCTTGGCCCCCAGTGGCCATTTCAGACACTTTTATTATCCTCTTGTTCCTGGTGGTCTGCTTCAGTCCTACGGCAGGGGCACAGCCCTATTCCTGTGTGTGCCACCTCACTGATTATCAATGGAAAGTGGACTTGTTCCCCTTACCATTAGTACCTCTCCAATGCTGATTGGTGCATGGTGGCAGAGTTATGCCAGTGGAAGCAGCTGCCTAATGGGTGGTAGTCTCAGTGACAAAAGAATGATTTTGGCACAGGAGGAAATCTCTTCCCTCAAGCTCTGAAATCATTTTTTATAGAAAAATTCCTTCTTGTGCTAACAACAAAATTATTTGCTTGTGGAATGCAGATGACGAGATATTGACGTCTTTCACAATCCAGAGGTAATATGGGATACGTAAAAATTATATCACCACATTAGAGACATCAACAGAATAATGTCTGTTTAGGTATGAAATAAGAACTTCATGGTTGGCTGGGGCAGATTTGGGGATGTCTCTGATGTGCTCCCATATATGCTATAATATTCCGACATATACCCCCGCGATATGTCGTGACATGGTAGTATCTTCAGAAATTTAGATTTGTTTTTTTTATTTTCAGATCCACGTGAGGGACACCAGTGCACACTTTAGCTTTGTTTCACTCCACTTCTGGGGAAGGCAGGACCGTGCAGTGCAGTATGGTTTTTCTTTTAGTGAATGGTGGGTAACAGGGTGTTTTCTTTATACTCTTCATATTTTCGACAATCTGTCTACTATGCTAATGAAGAAGAAGGCCTGGGACAAATGCCACCGACATCATATACATAAAAGATAAACATTTGTGACTAACAATGAACTGCCCTGTGGGGTCCTATCATGTAGGAGACTCAAAGAAAACACTAACACACTGTCTTGTAAATGCCTGTCTTACTCCGCAAGATCCTTCCCGATAGTTCAGTGCATTAAATAATAAAAATGACATAAGCCTTGGATGAACGAGTGCCATTGAATATGGGTGATTGAGTAGCCCTCCATGCCCACCATTATGGCGCAGGCCTAGCGAACTTTTCAGCCTTAGACTAAGCTCTATGAATGTGTACATTACTCATGTAATGACTTCCAATCTGTTGGACAATTTTCCAAACTTGCCTTTCTTTTCAGATCCATATTGGGCTTTGTGAGTGACACAAGCTGTTCCTCCCAACAACTACCTTTCCCAGAAAACTTGACTTTGAGGCATAACCCAACACTAATTTTCAGCTTCCTGTTAAATGTTCACAACTAGGCATCAGTTCCAGATCCAAGGCAGGTATTGTCGAAGAGCATATTATTGTAATACCAATTACTGTATTCCCTAGAATCCTCTGCTCGCTGATATATCTTCACCATTGTAGGCTAAAGATGGATGGGGGAATCAACACACTTCTGTCAGGTAAGTGCTTGCTCGATCACACCTGATGTGTGTGATCATTACTTAGCTTTTGTTGCAAATCTCTATTTGCTTCAATTCAGTGTTGGTCAATAATGCAGTATTCCTGTTTGGCGGAGCCCGTTTCATGATGTTCCTGATTCCTGATCCTAGAGCTATAGACCATTCCTGTTTCCTTAATCAGCATTGTTTAGCAGTATATCCTTATTTCATAAACTTGTACTATTTTGAAGCTTATCTTTGTTTCCTTATCCTGCACTGTTTAGCAGTGTAGCTTTGTTTCTAGAACTAGCACTATTCAGCTATGCTCTTTTGTTTCACAATTTCAGAGCAATCTTCCTTTACCTTTAGCAGTTACCCATTCCCCAGTTAGTGCTTTCCATTCCCTGCTTCCTTAGTTACCAGTTTGTGGCCTTCCTCTCCTTGCTGATTTAGTGCTAAGTTTCCCAATACATATATCTGCTTGCTTTCTGCTAAGTTGTACCTATTGGAAGAAAGGCGATTAGTTTTTGGCTTGGGTGACTACCCATCTCAAGGACTAATAATATTTCTTGTTGGCGTGAACTAGCAAAGTCACTAAATTAACCTGAGCTCAACTTCCTGGTAGCAGTGGCACAAAGCAGAGAAGCTTAATTTAGGGCAATACATAAAGTATTTTGGCAGTACCAAAACAGTAATAAAATCACAAGGCCAAGCAATAAAATCCCAAAACAAATGAAAAACATTAATTAACATTTAAAAATTAAAATGATACCAAAACAACAAAAATTCAATAAGAGTAGCTGGAGATATGATTTTCTAAGCTGAAAAGTAAAACTGGTGCCAAGAGCACTACGCACCAAAGATGGACTCTAGGTTGGAAGTACCAAGGGCCATATGTATGAACACTTTTTCTCATAGACACAGAATGGGTTAAACCCTTTAATACATCTGGCCCCAAGTGTATTGGTCCCGAAAAAGTCTACGTTTTCAAAAATGTTTCTTAGTCCCATTTCAGAACGGTTACTTTCTTGAAGAAAAACGATTTAATTTCTTCTGGGTCTAACACAGAATTGGACTTTGTCACATTTGAAAAGAAGAATCATCCCCTTGTAGGATGCCATTTAAACTGTGTAGCTGCTGCTTTTGAACCGAAGACTATATAGCTGAAGCTTGTTGGTCCACCTGGTCCTCTGGTGCTTTGTAGATTTCTTGCTGTAAATTGTCTAATTCCTATAGCAGAATGGGACCATGTCACTTTTTTGGCATTGCAGAGGTCTTTGTTTGGGACTAAGTTGCAATCCAATCTGATGCTGTGGAACTGCCGGTTGTATACTTTTACGGGTGGGTTCTACTGAAGCGCTGGAGGAAAAGTTTTCAATTGTTTCTAAACTTTCTGTTGGTGCCCAAGAAAAATATGAGTACACTTCTAAAGTCCCAAGGACCTCATGGGAAGGCATCTAGAAACCATCAGGGTGTCAGGCAGAGGGCAACAGCAAAGTCCAGTTCAGGTGCCCCTTGTCTGCTGGGCTTTTCAAGGTGAAGATCTCTTGCAGCTTGTTTTTTCACATAGGCATTCAGCTAATGGACCCTAGGAGTCCACTTTTTTGTCCTGTGTACAGGAGAATGCAGATCCAATCCATCAGGGCTCCTCTTAGGTCGCAGAAAGCAGGTCCAGAATGTGTCCTTCGAGTGCCATATTTATGGTTGGCATTTGCTAGCGGCTGGAGCGACTCCTGGTCACTCCCTAACCAATGGGGTAAGAGTTCCCAGTCCCAGGCCTACCTACTTTTTCGGTAGGTCCTGTTTCCCTTACTGCACCCTGGCCCCCAAAATTCAGTATACCAGGGCAATTCCAAGATATCAAAATACTTCAGCGACACTAAACCTGGGCTCTGATAGCTGGGTGTGTATACTATGGAAATTACTACTTTTTTCCCACACATAATGCTAAAGCCCAGTTCAAAGCAGGCTCTGAACCCCGTACAAAAATATAACATAGATGGCTGGCAAGTCAAAGAGGATCATTCAGCAACCCGCAGGGGATGCAAAAGAATTGTGTTCCGGTCCTGATCACCCATTTCAAAGGCGCAGATGTTTTACATGTGCCTCCAACAGGTCTCTCAGGTAGTGTTTGACACAGTTGTGTCAACAGAGGGGGGCAGCAACGCCCACTCTGAGTGCCCAAGTGAGCTCAAAGAACTCATCTCTGCCCATTCAGGTCACCCTGCCATTCAAAGGGGTTATTGTGTATCTCGTGGACGTAATTTCCCACCTCATGAAAGGCTAACTATGGGCTGTGCAACTGCTGGACAGCTCATGCAAATTAGCTCCCGCAGCTTCAAACAGGGTTGATGTAACTTTCTAAAAGGTACTTATTAAAAAAACTGATTACACCATTCAATTGGCTTTCTGTTTTACCTTGTATACTAAGGATTTAAAGCAAGGTAAATGCCAATTAGGAATAGGACAATTTAACCATGATTATAGGGGAAGCCCTGTTTAGCAGGGCAAAGTGCATGGAGTCCTCAAGCCAGCAAAGCAGAACTGGCAAATATTGGAGGGACATTACACAAAAGATGACATTACACTCACTTTTATTTTCTCTTCTTTGCTTTGAAGGACAACTCCTTTCTATCTCCTTGTCTGTCATGGCATCACAGGGATTAGCAAAGAGCTAAAAAGAACCCCAGCAAAAAATGGTCAAAAATAAAAAAGGGATGCCTCCCTCCTAGTCATTCTGCAGTGCCCACCCCAGAATGTACCCAATAGTATTCCTCCCTTCGGGGGGCAGATTGGAGGAGGGTTTACCCCCAAGTCTGCCCTCCAGGGGCAAAAAGCCCACAAGACACCAGAGAAAATTAATTTAAAAACAAAAGAAAGAATGCAGTGGCCGGCCCAAGCATTGGGTGATGTCTCTACCTCAAAATAGCTCCAGCAGTCTTTCTGTTCCCTCAGGGACAGAAAGCCCTCTTGACACCAGTGAAAAACTATAAATAAAAGAATGAGTGGGACAAAACCCAGGCATCAGGCTGAGCCACCACCTATCCAGAATAAGTCTAAGCGTTTCTGTCCCCCATGGGCAGAATGTGGGTTTATGCCTATCTGCCACCGTGCGGGGGCAGACAGCTCATTAGATACCAGCGAAAAATGGTCCAAAAATGGTCCAAAATAAGAAATGGTGGGGTGAACATGCCTCTGCCCCAGAATGATAATAGTATTCTTTCTGCCTCTCCTGGTGAAAGATTGGGTTAGGTTTACCCTCAACCTATTATTACACAGGGGGCAGACAGCCAATTAGATACCAAGGAACATTAGTAAAAAAAAAAGGGGTGGAGATGACCAGATCAGGCATTGGGATATGCTCTCAACCCAGCACAGCCCCACTGGTCTCTCTACCCCCATGAGGAGGAAAGAAAGCCTACTATACACCATGGCAAATTGGTAAAATAAAATGTAGGCATGAGGTGGATCTCCACCAATGTATTTAGTCATGCTTCCACTGCAGAACAGGCCCTGTAGTCATTTTGCCCCCTGCACTCCCTGCCCAATCGCCCCCCAGGGGGTCAGAAAGTCCATTAGACAGCAAGGTAGAATCGACAAAAGATGTGATGGGGTGGCCAGCCAATCATCGGGCCGAGCCCTCAACCCTTGAACAGCACAGTATTTCTGCCCTACTGAGAGTCTTATTCCTAACTGTCCCCTGGGGCAGAAACCCCAAAAGACACAAGGGATTTGTTTTTAGAAAACATTATTGGGGTAGGGCAACCTGTTGTGACAGCATGCATGATCCTCACTCATACAACACCACAGTCTGTGTGACCCACTGGGGCCTATAGCATATCGATCCCCTATGCAAGCAAGAGGAAATTTAGATTCTTTGGGTGTAGTTTCGAAAGACGGTCCGGCACAGAGGGGGTACATTCCAAATTCTTCTCACTTGCCATGGTGAATAGCTGTTCTGTTTGGGCTCTCTATCAGCCAGCCTCCTGGGAGCACTATGAACCATGGGCATTTCTGAAACCTAGTTACCAAGACGAATCCAGGGTGGCGCGACTTGCCTGGATACCACAATGGATTCTTACCCAGAATAGTCTGCAAACTCCACACTCTGGCTACAACCATGCATTTCCCTCACATTTCTGTAGAATATCCGTCATGTGTGAACAGGACGTAAGTGTGTCCTGGAAACGTTTACGGAAATAGTTATGAAAGCTCATACTGACCCAAACATCAAAAAAGAGCGTGAAGGGAGTCTGAGATGGAGAAAGCTCCAATAGCTAAGGGCTCAAATAAATGCCATCATAATGTTTTACTATAAAGTATGCAGTTCTACTTCATGGTCTAAATATTTATATTGTGCATTTATTAGTCTTCTAGCCTGTGTATACGGCTTAATACAGCCCTTCTGACATAAACTAATAAAACAAAAGAAATAATTCAGCTAGTGAATTCATTATTATATGAGGAGCAGACGCATCTGAGAAAATTGATTATTTTCAGAGATTCCAATATGAATCTAAAACCATTAACTGTTAACTAAATATTCCACAGACTTTGATTCCTTAGATTTAAAATGCAAAATAAACAATTTCTCTAAAGGCGAACAAAGTAATGTATGAACGTCCCAAGAGAAATACAGCTGAGCACAATATTGATTAGTATGCAACCCTTCGGATATATAAAACATTATATAACAGAGGGAGCACTTCGTAGAAGCCTATCTTTAGCAAAAATGACATGCCACTTGCAACATGCGGCCAAGATTATACCAACTGTCTGTTGCCTTTCGGCAAGTAAAGGAACAGTTGATTTTCATTGCATAAATACCCATTGGCATCAAGTTAGTGAAGGAATTGCCAGTTCATTGGCGTGCAACTAAACTGCTTTAATTAAGGACCTTGAATAAATCATATTGTTTTCCAAGGATAGTTCACATTAAGAACTGGTGAAGCTTTTCCTTCTCTACTGTGTAACTGAATGTGTAAAAAACGTATTATCTGCCTTACGTTGGTCAAGTCCCAGGTTAGCCTTAGCTGTGCTCATTGGAAATAAACACTTGACCCTACATTAATTGAGAAGGAATTTATAGGTTATGTGAGAGTCTATATAAAGGATTATAGCTGAAGTAACTTACTTGTCAGGGCCTCTATACGTGAACGCAATTTATATACACAAAGGCCAGCATTTATATTTGTTTACTTTTTTACACATTAATATATAGCACTCACGACCTAAGGATACCCTTGCTCTGTATAGAAAACTATGGGGCATATTATCAAGGAATGGCTTTAAAATTATCGCCAATTTAGCAGCAGGAAACTGCCGGTAAAACGGCGATTAATGGGCTTGATACTATGCCGAAGAGAATTCCAATAGAAGCCCATGTTAACACCAGAACATGGGCTTCTATTGGAATTCTCTACGGCATATTATCAAGCCCATTATCGCCGTTTTAGCTAAATCGGCGATAATTTTAAAGCCATTGCTTGATAATATGCCCCTGAATGATGTTAGACTTCCCGTTAAATAGAACGCTGAGCTCATATATGTCACCAGATTAACGTCACAATACGAGTCAAAAAAGTGGCAAGTGGTATTAAGGGTAAGGACAGGGCATGTGCTTCTGGGTGAGGGGCTATTGTAATATTGTATTCTATTGTATTGTAATATGAACTGAATCAAGATCCTTGAATGGATTATAAATTGTCGAATTGAATAAAATTGAACTTGATGAAGAAACCGGTGAGTTTCATGCTACATTGTGCGCACATTTTGGTGGGCAGGTGATCCTCCCCACACCACGTTCTGAAATAGTATAGTGAAACATGCAAGTACATTTTAAGTGGTGGATAGGTTAGTCAGTTATTTGGATTTGGAATGATAGCAGAAGGATAGAGGAGGACAAAGGTTTGTATTTATATAGTGCTTGTTGACACACTCTATTCAGGAAGCCTACAAAGGATTAGTGGTGAATTAACATGGTGAAATATGAAGTAATTTCAGTGGTGGATATTATTAGTCAGTTACTTGGAGTGAGAAGGATAGCGGAGGGATAAAAGGGGAAGAAAGATTTGCATTCATATAGCACTTGTTACCCCGATGGGTGTTGAAGCGCTTTTCTTGCAAGTAGCACGCCACTCCGGAACCCATAAAGGATTACGGTTGAAAATTAGTATAGCAAAAAATATGAAGTAATTTGAGTTGTTGAAATGTTATTCAGTTATTTGGGTAGGATATTTGTATAGTTTAATATTGAATTTGAGAAGTGAACATGTTAGTCTGTTAATTTTGATCGAAAAGGATAGTGGAGGGATAAAAGAGTGACTGAATTTTTTTATTTTTTTATTTAGGTCTCAGCAGTAGGAGGAGGCTTTTGGATGAGTAAAAAGGAGTTTTGGAGGGGAGGACTCAGAGGGAAGAATTTAGAAAGGTTTGTTTTAGGGGATCGGTATAGTAAAAGAGATGTAAGATGATGCAGATGATGCAAGGAGTGGTAGAGTAGGAGAGAGTCCAGAAAGGGTTATTTTGGCAATCATAGTAGTGGTATGGGGTTTGGGATAAATGCGAATGGGAATAATGAGAGAGCGGATGTAGAGAATATATTGATAGATGTATAGGATGACAGATAGGGTAGTGCATTGGGAGGAGTAGTCGCAGAAGTATGAGATGAGTCAGAAGGTTGGGCTAGAAGATATATTGAGGGAAGTATAGGCTGAGAAATAGGGTAGTGCATTGGAAATGCTAAATTAGAAGAGAGTGATAAATATATATATCCATAATTACATTGAAAGTATATAGATACATTAAGTAGGTAAGTATACTTAGATTAAAGATATTGATAGAGGCACTGGATGAGAAATAGGGTAGTGAATTGGATATCCTTTTTCAGGTGAAAAGTACCAGACACAAGGAGATCTAAGTACATGGAAGGTACATAGATGCACATTGGAAGTATGTACATGTAGACCAAAGATGATTTTTATTTATTTATTATTATTATTTTTCTCATAAACATAATTATTTTACATGTTTATACAAAGTAATACACAAAGATAGGTACATATCTACAGTGAAAACAAATGCTTGTATACAGAAGGATATGCTGTAAATTTCTGTTTGCGTATGGTGCTTATGTGGTGAAGAGCCAAATATTGAGTAGTTTTTTGAAGATAAGGTGGTTGTCGGTGGACCTTATGTTGCGGGGTAAAGAGTTCCATAGTTTGGCTGCTTGTACAGAGAAGGATGTGCCACCTATGGTTTTTTTCTTGTATGGTGGGATTTTGAGGCGAGATGCTCCTTTAGAGCGGAGGTTCCTTTGTTGAATGTGTTTGGTGATTTTATTCCTGATGAAGAGTGGTCCCATTCCATGTATTGCTTTGTGGGTGATACAAAGCAGCTTGAATGTGGATCTTCTGGCAACCGGTAACCAATGCAGGGCTTTCAAGGCAGGGGAGATGTGGTCTCGCGGTTTGAGATGCAAGAGTAGTCTGGCAGCCGAGTTCTGAATCCGTTGTAGTCTTTTCATGATCGTTAAAGGTGATCCGTGGTAGCGGCTTTTAGCATAATCGAGTTTGGACAGAACAAGGGAGATGGTAGCTTGGACCTTGTGTGGAAATCCCAAATGAGGGAAAATTCCTTGCAGCGTTTTTATAGTAGCAAAGCTTGATCTTGCTAGTTTAACCACTTGGGCATTCATCGACAGCTTGGAGTCCATGGTCATTCCGAGGTTTCTTACTTCCTTCAATACTTTAGGCAGTGATCCCAGTTCATCAGGCTATGCTGCAAGCGGGTTGTAATGTTTCCAATCGCAACACGTGAGTATTTAAGTTTTTGATTGGAGCCCTATCTTTGAAAGTTACTTTCTTGATAAGGCAAAACATAGTTTAATGAGAAACTAACCAAATACTTAGGAAATTTGTCTCGATGACAGTGTGGGAAAGCGTCTATCAAAGCTACGTGCATGTATCCAACAATTACCTAATAATTTTAGTAATTTTAAGCAATGTGTTCTGGTTTCAGAGTTCAGAAGGAGGTTGGTAGAGATCCCTTAATGGATTCCCCTAATGCAGGATTCTAATGTTTGCATGTCTTTGATGGGGGGATCTTCATGTAAATATGGGTGTCACCAGCTCATAGCTACACCAAAAAATACCATCAGGTTTCATATAGGCACTATGTAAAGGCTGAATAATACAGAGCTAGAATCAAACCCTGTGAACACCACAAGGCAAAGCTGCCTTAGGAGATGTCTTCCTATCATGGCCAACTTTTTTTCATTGGCTTTAAGACACAAAACATGGTCAGGCCTTCTCTCTGAAGCCCATGTACGTCTCGAAGAACTACAGTGTTCTCCAGTGGTCAGTAGTGTTGAAAGCTACTAAAAGATCTATCAGGAGAGGAAAACAGGCACACAGTATGCACTGAATATCCTTCATCAGCAAGCTTTTCTTATTTTAACTCCCAGCATGTATGTCTCTAAAGAGTAAGCCAGTTGCTTCCATTTCTTAAGGATCCTGAAGAAGGTTATCGTTTTGTCCCTTACAATACAGATTGTATGGTTATCTAACCTGTAGTATGTTCCCAGTTGGACTCCCAGTTGGATTACTGCAATTTTCTCTGCCTTGGCCATTCTCAATACTTGACCCACAGGCTTTATCTGGTGCAGAACACAGTTGCTTGCCTTCATCTTGGTCTTCTATTATATCCATGCCAAAAGCTTACCAATGTGGTGATACTTCAGAGGTAGATGGTGCACTCAACACATATGTAGACAGCATCTTGCAGGGTTTGTGGCAGAATGGCCTTGCAGATGTTACTCACAGTGATCTGAAGGAGGGGCTGGGGGATAGGTTCTACAATCTGTCATAGGCATTGGGTGAGAATGGTGCTGGTGAGACAGGCGAGTTCTGCACCAGATGAAAGATGTCAAATATGGGCGTATACCTTGCACATTAGTGGATGTCATGAATCAGGAGAGATATGCATGTGTGTATAAGCCTGATGAATTGCATTAACCAAGATGGTGGCTGGTGCCGATGTGCCCACCTGAGGTTCTTAATCCCAAATTAAGTTGAGTTGTTTCTTGTGCTCTCAGTTTCTTTTTGAATCATATAAAAAGGCAGTTACCAGTGAAGAGTGTGTTGCAAAGCATTTGTTCCCTTTTCATTGCATTTGTTACCCACTTGCTACTTTGTTTTTAACCTTTTTTTTGCTCCTCGTAGACTGAATCCCCTTTGATATTCTCCCAGATATATTTACTTGGCTGGCTACACTTCACTGATGTCAGAGAGAGTTTGATGTATTGCTTGTAATGTGAATGTGTAAGGCACATTAGCACCCACAAGGGGTTTCTGGTGTTGAGTAGGTTTGTGTGTCTAGCCCTGCCAGTAGGAGGTTGGATAACTGAAAAGCAGGTCTTCAGTTTCTTGCAGAATTCAAAAAGAGAGGAGGAGGCTCTTATGTGAAGGGAGAGGTCATTATATGCTTTAGGAGTGATGTAAGAGTGATGTAAGAGTCCTGCTCTGGTCCTGTGTATGCATGGGATATGTGTGATTAAGAGTCCAGTAGAGTGAAGATGTTTGGATGGTTGATGAAATAAGATGTGACTGATCAGGTAGGTGGAGCCTGAGCTGTGTAGTATGTTAAATTTGTGTCTGATGAGTTTGAATTTAGCTTGTTTGTGTATTGGGAGCCAGTGTAGTTCCCTGACAAGTTGTGTGATGTGAGTTCTGTCTAGGAGGTTTAGGATATGTCTGGCAACGGAGTTCTGGATTGCTGGTGGTCTTCTAGTGAGTTGCTTGGTTATCCTGGCATGGAGGGTGTTCCCGTAGTCCAACCTGCTGGTGACTAGGGCATACGTGACAGGATTGTTAGTGTTGGTTGAGTGCCATTTGAAGATCTTCCTCTGCATCTTCAGGGTGTAGGAGCAGGATGCAGCGAAAGCGTTGACTTGTGTAGTTATGCTCAGTTTGATGTTGATGATGATTCCAAGGTTCCTGACATGGGTTCTGGGTGTGAGTCTAAAGTTCAGCCGGCCACCAGTTGGAGTCCTTTGGTGAGACATTCTTGACAATGATCATTACATTTGCCTTGTTAGTGTTGAGCTTAAGACAGCTGGCTTTCATCATATTACCAACTTTGGTCATGCAGGTGGTTAATTTGTTTCTTGTGTTGGGGTCTTGTTGTGGTAGATAGTATAAGTTGCATGTCATCTGCATAGTAGAGGATGTAGAGGTTGTATGCACAAATTAAGTTGGCCAGTGGATCATATATGTGTTGAAGAGGCTGGGGCAGATAAATGAGCCATGAGGCACTCTGCAAATGTGTTTGTGTGTCAGACGGACAGCTTGAGTTTTACCTGTTAAGATCGAGCACATGCAGCATGGATGGCAGTGTTCTTCAGGTGCCTGATGAGGATGGGGAGTGAGGCCATGCCAAATACTACAGAGAGATCCAGGATAATGAGGGCTTTGGTGTCTCCCCAGTGAAGTATCACGCAGATGTTGTCTGTGGTGGCAGTGACTACTGTTTCTGCACTGCAGTTGGGCTTGAATCCAGAATGCATGGCATTGAGGAGCTAGTGGTTATGAAAGTACTGAAGCAGACGAATATTCTATATAGTCTTCATCTTCAATCAAGTGCTACAAGATTGCCAATGAGTTTTTTGGGGGTTTTGTGACTTTTTTCTCCTTCCTGGGGCTCCCTTAATGAGACACATGCCACTTTCATGTCACTGTAAAGTGCAGGGTAGCACCATATTACTAGGAGGAGTCCCCTTTTCCTTAGGCAAAAAAAGGAAATTGATAGACCTTCACAGCATCCAGTCCTCAACAACTCCCTCAAAAGGCTCCTATTTTCACATAATTTATAGGGAAAATCACTGGCTTCCCATAGCCAAGTTATCTTTATTTAAATGCTTACACATATGTCATTCGGTGCTTCATAAACAAGAGCCAGCATTGATCTACATTAGGCATCACAATGAGAAACAAGGTTACAAACAGTTTTACTGAACTTCTATTTCCATATTTGTCTGACAGAGAGCACTAGCCTTGCAGTCTGGATCCAACTGAAGTTATGAATAATGCTACACTTCTCTAAATACACAGCCAACAATACACAAGATGAACTATGTTAATAATTCACAATAATAATCATGGTAATAATAATAATAATAATAATAATAATAATAATAATAATAATAATAATAATAATAATAATAATAAAAATAATAATAATAATAATGATAATAATAATGGTTAGCAGCGGACCGGGAGAAAGGGGCATGTGATAAGTGAGAAAATATATACACTGGTATTTTCCCTCTGACTAATCACTCTTCTGGGCACTGAGTTCTCATGGGTCATAGCTGATATCTAAAGATTGAGATATCAATTTGCTGCAGCATCTAATATTTGCTATTACAAATAATATACCTTCAGAATATTTTTATGTTTCAGACAGTTTTTACTCTTGAAAACGCAAGCAATTGAAACAAAAAATAATATCTTTAGGGCCAGATTTATCAAAGGATTGCACTGCACTTGTGTCATGCAAGGTGACACAATCCTAAAGTCAGACTTACCAAGCCACGCAAGGCCACCTGGTGTGGCCCTGCTTGGCTTGGTAAATCTTGAGAAAGGCAAGGCTGCACAAGTCGCTGCCTTGCATTACTCTGCTCGGGGAAGGCGTTAAATGGGTGGAGCAAGGGTGTTACCATGCATCCATCCTTGCTTTTTGGTGCATTCTCAGATTTACCAAGATTGGTATGGTAAACTTGGGGTAGCATCAAAATTGTAAGCCTTCCCGATAGAGATGCAACAGGAAGAAATATCTTTATTTATCCGCCTTGTGCCTTCTTTCTAAATGTTGCATTCTGATGAACACTTAGAAAGAAGAACATGCTGCTAAGGATTGTTTTTGTGCAGGAAGGTGTTCCTTACTGCACAATAACAATCATGCCTGCAACGCAGGCACCCTTGCAATATAGTGCAAAGATGACTGCATTGGTGTTCGAAAGCAGACAGTGCTCCAGTGCAAGGAAAGAGCAGGAATTCACCAAATCTTGATAGATATAGTGCATTCCTGCCCTCTTCATTTGATGCAGCACATCAGAGCAAGTTGTCTTGATGCATTGCGCTGCGTCAAATAATGATAAATCTGGCCCTGAGTTTGTAAAGGGTTAGAATCGTCTCACTCCTTTCACTGATAAGGTAACTGCCTTCTATTTCATAAGAATATACTTTTTGGTTTGAATATATATTCAAGGTTGTTTTCTTAAACTGTAACCTAAAACACCTTTGTCACAATAAGTCCAAAATATTCACTACCTTGACCTCATATCAACACCTTCATAGAATATACACATAATGAGAAAAGTGTCAAAAGTGATGTGGATCTTTCCCATTCTTCATATACATAAGCAAATTAAAATATACATTTATACTTCTTTAAGGATGCATCTGAAATAGTAGTTCCACATTATGACTGGATTCACTAGAATTCAGTCTCTTTGTTTCCAGAAAATAGGTCCTGGCAGCACCTACAATGTATCTGGTTGCCTAGCAAGGATCTTCTGGACCACTAGGAAATTCTGCTTGATAATTTCAAAATGTCCACCCCATCTGCAAACACCATGAGAGTTTTGTGGCTTCATGGGAAATGAGTTTCCTAGACATACCCAGGCACCTCACAAAGCTCTCCCTTTAAATATATGAGAACTCTTTCATTGTGCTGCCAGCAGTTCATGCACCCCACTAGCTGTGTTGTAGGTATGTCTCCAAAGCCTCTAAATAAATCAGAATATCATTGAAATAAACTATACAGACTACATCCAAGTATCCTCTAAATGCTTCATCTATCAAGGACTGAAAAGGCTTGACCTAATAACCAAACAAACCAAACTTTGTGAAAAGCACAGTTTTCCACTCATCACCGTATTGGTCTCTGATTAGGATCATTAGTTTCTCTGAGGTCTCACTTAGTGAAAATGTGTGCGTGTCTAATCTAAAGATCTGCAGATATCAAAGGTATACTTTTTAAACTATATGTCTAATGGTTATTCTATAGTCTAAACATGATCTTTCCCTTCTTTTGAGCAAAAAATAATAGATTGAAATCAGGTGACTGTGGTGGTCTACTAAACACACTGTTAAAATTTTCGTCTAAATACCATCTAAGGTGTTATGTTTCTGACTCGGTGAGCACATGTACTTGACTACAGGGTTTGAAGCACCAGGTTTTAAAACAATCCTACAATCAGAGCTGCAATATGGAGGCAATTTACTTGTTTTTTTCTTGTTAAATACATAACTGAAACTTTCTTAACAGGTGATAACATAGTGAAACAACTACTAACATACGTAACTGCTATTCTGCTAAAGCCATAGAAGGTTGACACCTACATAAGTCACAGGATCTCAAGCAATTTTTCTGACAATAATCAGAATTCATTTGTAGAGTTCTAGCTGCACATTCCATGCTGAGGCTATGTAGGGTCAACTCCAGCATACCTAAAATTCATTCCTTATGGCTCTTAAATCTGAAACTTCTGAAACTATTTTTCTTACAATCAATGAATAAATCAATCAATAAATCAATCAATCACAGGGTTTAAAGCGCGCTACTCACCCATGAGGGTCATCAGTTCAGCCGAAGAGCCAGGTCTTGAGGCTCTTCCTGAAGGTGTGCAGAGTAGGGAAGCATCTGATGTTGACTGGGAGCTTGTGCCAGGCTTTGGCTGTGAAGTAGGAGAAGGCTCTTACCGGTCCAACAAAGCCATTCTTATAGGTATAATCATCCGGGCCACCGATGACTGTATGGTATTCACTAACTATTTGGGAACTGGCTTATATTCTTCACTTCACTTCACTTCAATTGCCATGGCAGCTCCTTTCATTATTGAGGTCTAGGTTTCTGAAGGCTGTTGTGTTTCTGTGTGTGCTGTTACTGATGCTAGATTTTTAGATATTCTAGGTTGACTTCAACAATCCTTAGCAAAATAACGTGACCTTCCACAATACAGGTTGATCTTCTGTGTATGCCTTCATGTCATTAGTTCTGTTTCAAATTTAGTAATTCATTATTGTTAGAAATTGGATTTTTAGCAGGCTAGGGCATGTGCCAATGCCAGGCAGAAACCACCCCTCTAGTCAGGATAAGGGAGTTACACTCCTAAAATAACCCCTGCAGGTAGCTTGGCATGAGCAGTCAGGCCTATCTTAGAGGCAGAGTTGGAGTAAGCCAGGAGACTTTTTATTTTCCAGCAGTTTTGTTTCATCCGCATGAGCAGGAATTTGAACCCATAATAGGACGATTTTCCTAACGAAAAAATCTCACCATAGCTCCATTGGCGGTGTGTGGCAGAGGTCTTTTGAACGGAACGAGCAAAGGTTTATTCAACCTCGTGTCTATTTCACCCCCACCTAACAGTACAACTTAAGGAAGGAAATTAAGGGAGGACACACATCCTACATCACTATTGTTGGGTTGATGTGGTCTGGAGGAGAAAAATAATCACACCCGAGGAACAAACAGTTCTCCCATCTCTCATAACGGATTGTCTGGGGAGACACTGATTTGTGACATTAAGCCTGAAGAAGGTGGCAAATCATATTGGGCAACCGAAACACGTCGCTTTGCTTTATGTTCATTGAGCACCCAAGCATCCCCAGGGGTCACTAAGAAAGAGGTTAACAAACAAATGTGCTGACCTTGTTTCAATACAGTTGTACGACTTGGTTTGCCAATTTGCTAAGATCAAGTTGTATGTCTCCAGTAAATGTCAAAGCCCTCTGAGACTGTGGGTTTTAAATAATTTGAACTTTGATCATTGAATGTACATTGATGATGTGTTTTTTTAATAAATTTGTTTTTATACATTTTTTATATATTGTGTATCCTAAGAGAACTGTATACAGCAAAATAAAAATCCTTTTTTATTATCTTTTTGATTTCGTATGATTGGTGATGATTGAAACAGTGTTTTGTTTTTTAAATTTTTTTTTTATAAAGTCCTCATACGCCAAAAAGGAAATTTTTCAGAGTTCGTTGTTCCAACCACCCCTGTAATTGTAACAGGGGGATCCCTTCTTAGACTCTGAAGATCCTTTTGAATGCTCTTTTTGCAGATACCCGCGGTACTACAAAATGTATAATCAACTCACTTCTTCCAATTTTCCAGACCCTTAAACTGATCTGAGGGTGATTCATTCTACAAAAAGGCATAATCATTGGACAAAGTCGTTCAAAGCCTATCCAACCAGTTAATACATGGAATCCAAAAATGCTTCTTTTTCTTCCAAGCTACCTTATCCAATTTAAGTGTGTGCCTGATTGCTCTGATCCAATC
Organism: Lissotriton helveticus; assembly: GCF_964261635.1. Taxonomy (NCBI): domain Eukaryota; kingdom Metazoa; phylum Chordata; class Amphibia; order Caudata; family Salamandridae; genus Lissotriton; species Lissotriton helveticus. Next base: position 404,588,394 of record NC_136069.1, on the reverse strand, counting down.
TAAATATAGTGGTGCAGTAGCACTCACCCGCAGTTTGCATATTTCTCTTCGAGCCAAAATGATTAGATAAAGAGATAACTTATTAATATCTTGAGGAAATTCCTCATAATTAGAAACAATTCCAAAGAAAACTAATGATACACTAACCTGTATATCAAAATTGAAGAGCGCTTTCATACCTTCTTCTATTTCAGACCAAAAAGTACAGGGCACGTCAAAAACATATGGAGGTCATCTGCCTTTTCCTGGTTACACTTTGGACAGCAAGGAATAGGCCCCTTAGAAAATTTAGCCAACTTAGCCGGAGACCAATACACTCGATGGAGAGAAAACAAGTGATTTCGCTTTAAATTGGCAGGTGATACTGTAACATGTAATAAATCAAAAGATACTTGCCATAGATTTTGCAAGTAGGCATCGGAACTTGATCCCTCCAAAGTTGTACTGGGAGACCGAACTCTCCATCTTCTCCTTCCAAAATTGTCCAATAAAAAACAGAAGTTGTTATTTTCCTTGTTTTCTTCAATAGGAGTTCCTCCGGGGTTGAAGTAGCTCCAATGTCCACTGTCATAGCCTGGGCCCAACTTCTGATTTGTAGATATTTGAATTTAGATAAATTATTATGCGTGAGATTTGAGATCTCCTCCCAGATCAAAAGAACCCCTTCCGGCATTAGTTGGCCCCAAGAATTGATATTTGCTGTCCGAAGTGGGATGGCTAATGAGTCTTGGGTCCATTCAGGGGACCCTGGTGAGTCCCAAATTGGAGCCATCGCGGAATAATATGAGATGTTTAGCACCCTTCTTACTCTGGCCCACACATACGCCATGTCTCTAAGAACCTTTAAGCGCACTTTCTTAAAAAAACGCGAATCTCCAAATTTAAACAAAAATCCCTGTGTGCCCCCCTGGATCTCATATAAAATAGTTTGAAACATAAAATCTGTTTCAATCCCTGATGGGGAATCAAATAGCCTTATTCCCACCTTAATTAGTAGAGTCCAGGCATATATTCTTATATCTGGAGCGCATAGCCCTCCTTTAGCTTTCCTTCTTCGAAGCTTCTTCCATGCAATACTGATGCCTTTTGAAGCCCAAATAAATGAGTTCCATTTAGCTTGGATCTTACTTAATCTGGATTCTTTAAAAGCGAGTGGAATGTTTTGAAAGATGAGAATTAATTTAGGTAGCAGCATCATTTTAACAATGTTCACTCTTCCAATTAAGGTCAAAGGAAGAAGTGACCAACTTTTTAAAGATTCTGTAATTTCCCTCTCGATTTTAACTAGATTTTTGTCGGCTAATTGCTGAATATCCTGCGTAATTTGGACTGCCAAATATCTAATTTCATCTTTTAAAATTGGAATTGGAGATAGAGATGTTATGTTCCAACACATGCATTCTGATTTAGACTGATTAATTTGATACCCAAAGAGTTGACCGAACTGCTCTGCTATGCTATAGATAAGAGGAACTGCCTTTGTGGGGTCTGATGTATATAACATCAAATCATCCGCATATAAGGAGACTTTTTTCTCCCAATTATTATATTTAAATGGTATGATATTCTGGTCTTGTCTAATATTTTCAGCAAATGATTCGATGTAGAGATCGAAGAGCAGGGGTGAAAGCGGACACCCCTGTCTTGTGCCTCTTTTGATTTTTATCGATGAAGATAAACTACCATTTATTAATAATCTGGCTGATGGAGCCTGGTAGAATGTAGCTATTAAACCACAGAAGTTCCTACCCAAATTAGATCTTTCTTGTACTTTAGCAAGAAATTCCCAATTTACGCGGTCAAAAGCCTTAGTGGCATCTAATGTAATAACCACCAGTGGAGTTTTGTGAAGAGAAGCAACATCGATTGCACCAACTAAGGCTTGTGTAAGGTCTTGTATAGAACGTCCTCTAACAAATCCCTTTTGATCAAGATGTAAATGACTACCAGCTACCCCATTCAGTCTCTCTGCCAATATTTTTGCCATAAGCTTGTAGTCTGAATTGAGCAGAGAGATTAGTCGATATGAATCACACTGTGATAACGGCTTCAATGGTTTAGGGATGAGAACAACTATAGCTTCGTTCCAAGAAGCAGGGATTTTACCACCTCCCTCAAATATAAATGTAAAAAGCTTCTGAAGAACTGGTGTAATTACTGGTGCTAAACTTTTGTAGATCTTAGAAGGTAGTCCATCCGGACCCGGAGCCTTGCTTCTTTTAGCTGAGTTTATTGCCATAGCTATTTCAGTCAAACTAATCCCTCTATTTAGATTCTCAGATGTCTGATCATCTAAACTACGAACCTGATATTAATTAAGCCATATCTGAATTGATTCTTGGTGCGGAACTAAATCCTCTTTATATACATGGCGGCTAACAGTCGTGGCTAGTCGGGAGGCTCCTGAGGCTTGGATGTCCGGGCGGCTTTTTCGTAATGCTATTCCTCCTAAAAGCTAAGTTTGATCGTTTCTTCAGCCTTGAGGGCATTGTTTTGGCACCAGGCTGAGCTCTTTTTAGCGGATATGGACCCACAAACACTTTTGTAGAGACTTGGCAGACGCGGCTAGGGGCCGCGGTAACGGAAGCATACAGGAAGGCGGGGCTGGGTGGCCTGGAGTGTTTGCCGGCTGACTGAGCCCCTGAGCCGGAGCCTGCATGGTTAGAGACGCGCTGCAGTACGGAGCGGATTTCTTTTTCAACGAGGGAAAAAAGAAGCAGTATTTAGGGTTTTCTTCATTCTGTGTGCTTGCAGATTGAATCAGTCTGGAGGAGAAATCTGGTTTAGGTGCGGCGGAAGCCGTTTTCACTCGCATAACAAGCATTCCTGCTACAAACTGTAAGGTAAGACTGCAACCTACTCCGGGAGGGGGGCTAATTCGATGGGTTAAGGCGGCCTCCGAACTCTGGAAAGGGAGAATGGCTGGATATAGACTCCCTCATATTGGGGGCGAATTTGGGGTTGCGCAAATAGAACTACATAGCCCACAATGCACTGGGCCACGGAAATCTTTTTCTAACGGGGAAAACAACAGCTATATGGTTGATGGAGAGAGAGTGTCACCAGTATTTCTATCGCGTATGTCAGGAAGAGAGACTCCAGGAAGCCAGGCTTCCGGGTACACGCTTAGAAGCAGAGGAGGGAAGCAGATTGCTGTAAACGGGTCCACTGCTATTCCACCATCGGCAGTGATTAAATCCAAGGCAAAGGCTTTAAAAAAGGCTGAGAAAAAGGCTACATCTAAAACACAAAAGCCGGTTATAAAAGTTAAACCACCACCACCGTCGTTGAAGGCTTACTTTAAACCTGTGCCTGCGGTATTGGAACTAAAATACTCTGGCTGGAATTCAACATCAGCGCCTTGAAGGGGCGTCCAAACGTCTAATAATTATCAGCCTTTGGAGAGCCTAGAATCAGATCTAGCTTTAGAACAGACAGTGGATTTAAGGCATAGCAAAATGCAAGTTTCCGAAACTAAGGATAAAGAGCCGGAAGGACTGGATTGTATTCCACCAAGTAATAGTGAGGAGGATTTATTATTTACCCCATCAGATACACTGACCACGGATCAGCCCGTGGTATTAATGTTACAAGCTCTTAGCCATGAGGTTAAAAGTGGGTTCATAGCTTTGCAGAGAAACCAGCAAGAGATAAAATTGTACTGCGAGAAGCTGGAAGAGAAGTTCGATTTACTTGCTGCCAGAACTACTGCATTAGAGTCCACGGTAACAGACCTCAAAGTGCTTGCGGTTCAGCACTCGAGAAAACTTGATGATTTTAGACAGCGTGAGCAGGGTTATCAAGAAAAAATGGAATCTTTTGAGAATGCCCAAAGGAGGATTAATTTGCGCCTCCTGAAAGTCCCGGAAGGGGTCGAAGGGGAAAATATCAAAGAGTTCGGGGGAAAATATCAAAGAGTTCGTGGCTAAACTAATAAAACAAATGACCCAGATTGAGCTTTCAGAAGAAGAAATAATGAGAGACATTCAACGAGTTCGTAGACACCCATTCAGACTGAATCCAAACAAAAGTAGACCTAGGAAGATCTTAGTCCACTTTTTGACTTTTACTCTAAAATAGGAGATTCTTAATAGAGCTCTAAAAAGTAGTTCATTATCGCTGGATGGGTTTACATTTCAGATTAGATCGGATGTATCTTCAATAACAGCATCCAGGCAGTGGGAGCTTGGCAAATTACTTGTTCCTTTTAATCAACTTGGCACCACTGCTCAACTCAAGTTCCCCGCATCTTTAAAAGTGATGTACAAAAATAAAATGAGAGTCTTTAAGAGGCTGGATGAGGCTGAAGAGTATCCTCAACTACTCACTGACGATAATAAAAAGGGAACAAGGCATATAATATCTCACTTCACAGATTTGTTATGAGATTCTTAGTTATATCAACATTCAATCATCCAGACATCTGGGGATGGAGCCTCAATGGCCTGAGGTAGGCCAAGAGAAAGGAGGGGGGTTCTCCAGGGGAGCACGGGAGGGTTTGTGCAGGGGGGGGGAGGTCTGGGCACTGGGTGGGGAGCATGTGGGAAAAAAACCAAAACAATTGTCCAAATCGCCAAATAAGATACTTAGTCGTTCAAACTTAGTAAATACAAAATGTCGCAGGACAGAATAGCTTTGTCGGCTAATATCAAGATTACGACATGGAATGTAAATGATTTAAGGGTCAAAAACAGGAGAGAGAAGATATTCCAGTATCTAAAAGATGCACCTGAACACATTTTTATTTTACAAGAGACACATTCCATGGAACAAGAGTTAAGAGATATGTGTGCAAAAAAAAATGGATCCAACATGTGATAACCACTTCGCAGCAAACCTCAAACAAAGGGGTAGCTATATTGATTACATCGAATCTTGAGATGTTGTTGTTAGACTCAAGAGCTGATAAAAAAGGGAGATGGGTCATAGCAAAAGTAAAATATAATTCACATAAATACACATTAGTAGGATATTATGGTCCGAATTTAGATGATACGCTCCCTCTTAAAGAACTCTTGGTCGAGCTTTTGGATTTCGAAAACCCTGTGATTTTTGCAGGGGACTTTAATTTAGTACTTGATCCGCAACTGGATAAATCATATAAACTTAAGCTTTCCCATAACCCCAAAACTATATCATTATTATTAAACGCAATCAACCAGATCGGTTGGATTGATATATAGAGGAAGAAATCAGGGACAAAAAAAGAATTCACTTTTCACAATAAGAAATTGCGACATAAATCTAGATTAGATTTCTTCTTAATTGCACAACAGCTATGTGAACAGGTGGGGGAGGTAAAACATTTAGGAGCGCATATCTCAGACCATTCTGCTGTCTCTATAGTTTTTAGGTTGTCTGGTTCACAGTGCGTCAAAAGATGGACTATAGATAGGAGCATTCTTTTGAAAGAAGAGGTAACAGAGAAGCTGCTTGTTGAATCAGATGAGTTTTTCAAAGTTAATTTAGGTACAGCTACACTACCTGTTGTTTGGGATACATATAAAGCTTTTTTGAGAGGGCGATTACTGGCAGCTCAATTCGCGAAACATAAAGCATACAGGGCGCAGATTTCGCATATTGAGTCAAAAATTAAGATTCTAGAACGGGATTTATTAGACCCTATTGCAGCAGCAGGAGCTAATATTAATGAAGATTTAATAGCTTGTAAATTCCAACTGGAGGAGGTATTAGATGAAAGACTGAGGAAAAGATGGCAGGCTAGTTCTCTGGCCCATTTTGAATACGGCGAAGCTAGTGGTAAGCTCTTAGCCTGGAAGACAAAAAAAGAACAGAAGAGGAATACTATTAAAGGGGTTCAGTTGACCAATACTGATGTAATTTCAGAGAACAGGACTGATTGATATTGAACAGGCCTTTTTCCAACACTTTGAAGATGATTGAAACAGTGCTGTATGACTACTGAGAAGTACCTGTATGTTTTGAACAAAAGGTGCCCAAAGGGATCTTGTTGTTGACAGAAGTGTCCTATTTTGGTGATCTGTCCCTTTGGTGATTTGGATCCCTCTCTCTCTACTTTTTACTTTGACATTACCCAATTCTACATAAAAATCTCTTCATCTGATGATATCAAACCTCTCAATCTCACATTGACAAAAACACAGCACTGGCTGACCTGAAATCACCTCAAACGTAATGCCCTAAAAATTGAATTCTTACTGATCTCGCCACCCTCCATCATCTCTACTATCAAATATTAGATCCGTCCTTTCACCACCTTTAACTGCCCCCACACGTCATCAACTCAAACAAAGACAAACCCCTCTCGATGCAAAAACACATCAGTGCCACTACCAGAGCTGCTAATTGTCAGTTACATCTTCTTAGGAAACTTAAAACTATCCTCCCTCCAGCAGACCTCAAAACAGCGGTTCAAGCTATTGTACATCAGAAACTAGATTAAAGCAACTCTACCATTGCAGGCTTTCCAAAAACATCATTGCACCACTGAAGGCCACACTAAATGCAGAAGCTAGGCTCATCACAGGCTAAAAAAAGCGGTCACATCAACCCAGACTTTTAATCACTGAAATGACTACCACAAGAAGCTAGAATTCAACTAAGAATCGCATGTATGACCCATAAAATGCTAAACTACAATACCCCTTCCTACATGGCCCAGACACTGGTCCTTTTTGGTGTAAATAGATCTGACAGAAGTACCTGCTCCCTACTACTCAAGCTACAAATATTTAAGAAAAGAAAACTTACAATCAATGCTTCTCTCAGAAATGCCCCCAGAATGTGGAATGCTCTCCCAAGATCAGAAGGGTGAAAGAAATAAAAAATGTAAGACCTTTACCAATTTCATAGTAAGTAAGGCCTGATTATGAGTACAGCACTCCATAGGGCCACTGTACTCATGGTGGTGGTGCAGTGGCAGTCAGGGACCGCCACACCTGCGGTCTAACTGCTGATTTATGAATTAGGTGATGTCATGTGTCAGATCATATGCAGTGTATGGCAGGGGCGCAAGTTATAGTTAGCTCTCTAACTAAAATGGCTGAATTTCACTGGTTTTGTACTAATGAAACCTGAGCCTAATTATAACGTTAGTGTAACCTTTGTTTTTTTCCAGTCAATTTCTAAGATTTGTTTCATTCCATTTCCTAACTATAACGTCCCTGTAACCTTTGTTTTTTCATTGAATTTATAAGGAAGTCCTTGGGGACCAACTACCCATCCTGTTACCTCCAGTAAGTCCCACACAGCTGGATTGCTAAGAGGTTACCAGAGGCCATGTCCCCTTCTCCACCACTTTGCAAATGCAGATTGCAAACCTGTGCACTACTGTTTGGGGGAAGAAGTCTACTTCAGTCCTGAGGCCCTCAGGAGTAAGTGAAATGCAGGGCACCCAATCATATTCATTGGGTACTGCACTGGGAGCCTGATGGTCCCAATGGACCCTGTTGGCTTCCCACATCCTGTGGGAGCCAGTATTGTGTTTGGACAGAGGTAGCTGCTAAACCGGCAGCTCCCTCTGTCCAAAAGCAATTTTGCTCCACTTCTAGTAAGCAAGAGCATTTTTTCTGCTCTCACTTACTAGAGGCGGAGCAGAGTTTGCAATGACTTGGCAGGAGCGGTGATCCCTCCAAGCTAATTCAAAGTGCAATGTGCCTGGGGTGGGCACCCCGGGACATTACTGGAGCTGGCCCTGAGGGGTGGTGTTCCCCACGGCCATGTAAGGCTCCAAGATGCCCCCTCCAATGTTTACTTTGTCACCAGGGAGGTGGCGGTCTCAGGAACCGGGGGCCGCAATTGATGCACTGCATTATTTGCAAATGTGCCATGGGAAGGAGGCGATCCCCGTGGCTGTGGGGGGGCCACATGCATTTCTTAAAATTATTTGCCCCGGGGAGGTGGTAGTAACCGGGGCTGGGGGGGTCCATGTGTCCCTGCATTGCAATAAATTAAAACCCAGGGAGGTGGCTGTTCCTGCAAAGCATTAAATTAAAGCCCCCCGGGAGGTGGCTGTGGGGTGGTCTGTGCTGCCCTATGTAAGCCCCTGGGCAGTAGCGATCCCCAAGGTTTTTCAAAAGCCTAGATGGGGGGGTCCCATGAGCCCCCCTCCTTGATTATAATGAGCCCCCCGGATTTGGCCCATCCTGGGGCTTTATCCAAAAAAAGCGTGGAGCCCACAATTTTTAAAATTTTTATTTTGCCTCTTGTCCACCTCCAATTCACAGCAAAATTAATTAAAAAAAACTTTTCAGCCCCAGCGGCATCCTTGTGGGACCCCCCACCATTTCTTTGGGGGGTCAGGGTCATCCTACATTGCCGTTTTTTAATCATTTTTTACTTTTTTTGTGGGACTCAGCTTCAAGCCGAATCCCAAGATGGCTGTCAACACTTTCTGGTTGAAGTGTTAGCAGTCAATCAAATTTTAGTAGGATCTGCGAGTCCACTGCAATGACTCGTATTAACAGACACCAATATTTTTTAAACTTTATTATTTGTGAAATTTACACTAAATCACAAAAAGCATGCACCTGAACCAACATCTAGCTTTCTACTAGACTTACATTTTTGCAGCGCAACCACACCTACTATTTTGCTGCAAGGAAGTAGCACTACCCGCGACAGAAGTAAGCACTGCACTATAACTATACATTATAAGTAAACATTTCTATCGAGAAGTAGCCTATTCAGAACCTTATTTAAATGAAGACCGCAACAGCACACTTTCTTTTTGCAACCCCCTCCTCCATATTATAATATTTGCTCCAAAGATGTAGCTCTCCCCGTCAGAAAAGTAAAGCCACATTATAAGTAAATACTGCTCCTGTGAAGTATGCCACCCACTGACTTAATAAAAAGAAGACTGCAACACAGTCTGTTATTTTCCCCAATGTAATTTGTAGTCCCCACGCAAATTATATAAATGGCCCTTAAAATATATAAAAAACAATTGTTACCTTCACTGTCCCTGTCCACCACCTTGTGACCACAGTACAGAGTTAATAGTGTTCCTACCCTCCACTCAACTACTTTTTTTACCCTATACTCCTTTGAAGTGCGTCACAAAATGGCTGACAACAGTGAACCGTTCCCACCCAATAAGGAGCAAACTTGTACTTGTAACACTTTAGTCAATAAAATTTCCATGGTGTTCCGCAGAAGGGGAGGGAATGGCTGCCAACACTTCTACTTTTAATGCTTCACATCCAATGAACATTAAGCTTGGGAAGGTCCTGCTTGGAACACGTTACCCAACCAGATGTCCCTGATACTCCGTGGAGGGGGAGGCAAACTTTTAATGGTTTACAGCCAATGAACATTAAGCTTGGGAAGGTCCTCGTTGGAACATGTCAGCCAATCAGATGTCCCTGCTACTCCGCGGAGGTGAAGGTAATGGCTGGCACCACTTCTACTTTCAATGGTTCGCAGCCAATGAACATTAAGCTTGTTGTTGGAACACCTCAGCCAATTAAACGTTAATTTTGTTTCACGCACAGGGAGAGAACACGCCCTCTTACATAATATTAAATATCTTCTAACAAAGTGACACTATCTGTGATAAAAGTGAACACTGCATTATAAATAAACAGTACTCCACATTATATTAAAGGAAGGCCGCAATACGGCGCATTATTGTTGTCCCAATATGATTTCCACAGCCTACTGAACATTGGCGCAATACCGCACATCGTTCTTTTGCGGAAGTAATTTCCACAGCATACGCAACATTCGCACTACCTGTGGGTGCACCCTACACACTGCTTGTCGCAATGCGGCGCATTGTTTTCTCGACTGGCTTTCCAGAGCCTACGCAACCTTGCCACAATACCGCAATCCGTTGATCTGCGGATATGATTTCCACGGCCAATGCAACATTCAAACTCTCTGCCTCTGCACCATACAGCCTGCTTAAACTAAGTCCACAGTGTTCCTAATATCCCCTCCTATACAATTGTTCTCTTTTTTCCCCTACTCCTGTCAAATGAGTCACAAAATGGCTGCCAATACTTCCCAGTTTAACCGTTCACAGCCAATGAGCTGCAAGCTTGTGCTTGTAACGCCTCAGCCAATCAGATGTCAGTATTCTCAAATATCAATATCTGTAAAATGTGATATTTCTCAAAAACTACTCAACGGATTTGCCACATTTAAACAAAAGTGTGCTTTTCAGACCAAGACCTTTCTCCCTCCCAAATTTGATGTAATTCCGTTCAGCAGTTTGACCTGTAGCCTTATCTAAAGTTTCCTATGCAAATTGCATGGAGAAAACCCGTTTTGGGAATCCCCTTTTTTCTCAGCCCCCCTTGAAGAATCGCCCCCAAACTTTCAAGATAGGAGCTGATGTAAAAAAGAGAAACTTTTGGGATTGAGCGACACTCTCTGCCAATGTCAAATAACTGATTTTACTGAATGAGTAAACAAATAAACAATTTAATACAGAATAGTGAGAGAAGGCCATTAAATGAGACCTTTTATTTTTTTCTGCATCAACTCATCTTGTGCAGCGTACAGACCCTGTAACACGGTTGGCATACTCCAAACTATGTTTACAAGGGCTGTCCTAGGGTTGGCACACAGCAGGCTAGATTCTTAATGTTTAAGTTATATGTACACTCAAAGTCATATGTTTTAAGCTGTCTGCCCCATATATGGAGCACTATGTACAATGTTCTTTCTACAGCTTACATCCTCCGATTGCTTTCTACAGCTTACATCCATAGATCGCTTGCTATCTTAGAAAGCCATCTCCCACTATATTCCTAAAACCCTGCATTGAAAACTGAACTTGACTTTCTTCCCCTTAATTCCTTTCAGCTTGCAGCCTCTACTTTCTTTCTTCCAGAGTGATCCTCGTCTTACTCTCCATCCTGTGCATGCTTTCTATTTCAGAGCATAGCCTCCTTTCAGTCTCAGCCTGTCTGCCTTAATCTCTTTATTGTAACTCTGCAATCAGCTGATACCTCATTTCATAGATCATAACCACATCTTAAAACCCTATCCTCGCACCTTTATTAGGCGAGGGGGCCAGGCCTTTTTTTTAAAAAAATATTTTTATTACATAGGGGAGGGGGCCATAAGGTCCCCCTTACTGGACCAATTTTGGCCTCGGGGACTTCATCCCCAGAGCCGGCCTACATGTAATATGGGAGGGATTCAGCATGGTCCCCCCTCCCTAGGCTGATGTTGGCCCGGGGACCCCATCTCCCAGGAATTGGCCTTTTCGCAGTTTTAATAATAGCCCCACTCCCTGGGATGATTTCGGCCCCGGGGACCTCCTTCCCTGGGACCCAGTCCCTTCATTCTGAGTGCCCTTGTCCCACCCAGGGTGCCCAGTTATCTCCGCCTCCCTCACTGCTTTCACAAAGCTCGCAGTGTGTCAAAGCAATTGTCCTCTGTTTCCCTGCATGCATATCTGCAGGCAGGCAAACAGACAACACCTCAGCTCTCAGCAAGAGGGAACGTTTTACAGTTTTTGCTTGCTGACAGCAGAGTGTTTGCTCTGACTTGGCGGGAGCAGTCAAATCTCCTGCCAAGTCAGAGCAAACTGCTATGTCCTGGGGGAGGGCACTCTGGGACATAGTAGGAGCCGGGCCTGGGGGTGGCGGTCCCCAGGGCCATTATTGGCTCTATGAGGGGGGCCTCCGCGGTCCTCTACTTTCTCCTATTTGTCCTGGGAATGTGGTGGTCTTCATCACTAGGGAGGGTCCACGCTGCACCCATATCATAATTATAAAAACATCCCAGGGAGGTGGTGGTCCGTGGGGCCCCCGCCTCCAAATTCAATAAAAAACCCCAGGGAGGTGGGGATCCCCAGGACTGGAGGGGCAGCATGGGACCCCTGCATTAATCTGCTATTTCCCTCCAGGGAGGTGGCAATCCCCAGGGCTCAGGGGAGGCCATACTGGCTCCTGCATTATTACTTCATTTTGCCTTGGGGTGGTGGTGGTTACCATGGTTACACTTTTGCAAGGTGACTTGCTGCGAAAGCCCGGAGACGCAGACCAAGTAGGTGGATTACGGAGCAGGATCCTTGAGGCAAGTGTGACTACAGGGATACCCCCACATGATACCATGAGAAGACATATCGCCTCCATCGTGGGATGGAGTGACCGTTACCCAACAGAATGACAAGACAAGGTATCTGTTTTCCGTTGTGTATCAGGAACAGCTATCTGCATCCTAGAATTATAAATACGAAAATAGGTAATTCCTATGATACTGTAACCGTAACGGGGAAACAGCGGCCCTCATCCTCCTGGACCTCTCAGCGGCGTTCGACACTGTCTGCCACCGCACCCTAGTGAAGCGCCTCAGCAACATCGGAATCCGAGAGAAAGCACTGGAGTGGATCATCTCGTTCCTCGCCGGAAGAACCCAGAGAGTCCGCCTCCCTCCGTTCAGATCCGAGGCCACCGAAGTCATCTGTGGCATACCACAAGGATCTTCACTCAGTCCAACCCTCTACAACGTCTACATGAGCCCCCTCGCAGCCATCGCACGCCAACACAACCTCAACATCATCTCCTACGCCGACGACACCCAGCTGACCCTCTCCCTCACCAACGACCCCACCACCGCCAGAGCCAACCTACATGAAGGGATGAAAGACGTCGCCGACTGGATGAGGAACAGCCGCCTTAAACTGAACACAGACAAGACGGAAGTCCTCATCCTGGGATCATCACCCTCCACCTGGGACGACTCCTGGTGGCCCCCGGCCCTGGGCACCGCTCCCAAAGCAACGGACCAGGCACGCAACCTGGGCTTCATCCTGGACTCCTCCCTGTCGATGACCAGACAAGTCAACGCTGTCTCATCCTCATGCTTCAACACCCTGCGCATGCTCCGCAAGATCTTCAGATGGATCCCCACTGAAACCAGGAAGACCGTCACCCAGGCACTCGTCACCAGCCGACTGGACTACGGGAACACCCTCTACGCCGGAACCACAGCCAAACTTCAAAAAAGACTCCAACGCATCCAGAACGCCTCCGCACAACTCATCCTGGACATCCCTCGACACAGCCACATCACCGGACACCTGAGAGACCTGCACTGGCTCCCCGTCAGCAAGAGAATCACGTTCAGACTCCTCACCCACGCACACAAGGCTCTCCATGACCTGGGCCCCAAGTACCTCAACGACCGCATGACCTTCTACACGCCCACCCGCCAGCTACGATCGACCAGCCACGCCCTCGCCACCGTACCACCCATCCGCAGAGCCACCGCCGGAGGAAGATCCTTCTCCTACCTGGCAGCCTAGACTTGGAACTCCCTCCCCAGCCACCTTCGGCGAACCCAAGACCATCTCTCCTTCAGGAAGCAGCTCAAGACCTGGCTGTTCGAGCAGTAACATACCCCTCTCCCCCAGCGCCTTGAGACCCTCCCAGGTGAGTAGCGCGCTTTACAAATGCCGTGTTTGATTGAACCAGGGAGGACTACACTTTTTTGCCCTGAAGAAAGTCCAGGACCCATTACTGACTGAAACATGTGGGCATTAGGGTCATAGGACCATTCATCTCCTGACGAGCAATATTGATTTTTAAATATTTTTATTTCCCCTACTGTTCCATAATAAAGGGATACCTGAACCTGCAGAAGGAGTTTTAATCTATATACCCCCTGGCCACATTCTTGTAAGAGCTCCCTGAAATGCGATCGAGCCCACCCTGACCTTTAGGAGTCAGGGCGAACCCGATGATGAAGCTGACACTACTAGAGTGTGTGAGGGTTACATGAGCAAAAGGAATTACTTCCTTCCCCATGATTAAGTGGTGATACCAGACTGGCCTCTCTCCTTCCCTATCCTAAGCATTTATTGAAGGTAGGAAACTTATAGTGATAGTTAGACTTTCTGTGCTGCCCCACGCCAAAATTTCCATAAATAAGCCCCTATCTTTGTCTCGTTTTTTTCTCTTTCTATGTGTGCTGCTTTGAGCAGAACACATAGAAAGAGGAAAACGCCTCTCCTCTTAGGATTCTGCGCAGGAAGGTGCCCCATAAAAACAATCCTGCATTCAACTGAGGCTCCCTTGCACCATGGTACAAGGGAGCCTTTGTTAGTGCTAAGCTGCCGAAACTGCACCAGCACAGGGAGAAAGGACAGGAATTTACTATATTGCTTCAAAATGGTGCGTTCACTTTCACTTTGGGGTAGGCCAGGGTAGCAAGGTGTCTTCCTGCACTGCTCTAAACTAAAATCCCACAAATAACCCCCATGGTGTGCACATATACACACCTTCGTAGGAAAGCATGGAAAACGCAGAATCGTCGTGGTATGTGCAAATAAATACATTCTCAATCTAATCTAATCATAATAAGCATTTAAAAACTGTCACACAGCCCTACCATTTTTGCCCTAACGGACACATGACCCTTGATTCAGCGCTCTCTGACCTAATGTCTTCTGGAGGTGTCAGAACAAACTAATATAAAGCATCGTGAACTAATGTGAGTGAATACAATAGAGCCTGCAAGCAGAAGATCCTTGGAGAAATGTTACATTAACAGGTCATATTAAAATATTATCAGAGGTAATAGTATAATATCAGTGTACTAATGTGAATTCGAGTGTAGATTATATGTTCATCACACTATTAATGATGTGCATTCTTGACTAATGCACAAAGGTTCCTCACCGTCGTGCCAGTGACAACAGTTTATCTGATTGGTGTTCTTCATGCTTAGACTCTTTTAACAATGCAGCGAAATAAGAAACATGGCCGCGCGAGAAGAGTCCAGGGTCAGGCCAATAACTCCCGTCCAGTCATAAATCACTTTTCAATACAGCCGCGTGAACAATAACTATAAAATGTGTACTTACTGCCCAGTAATCGTCACGATGAAAGATATAAATGTATTTCATTGTAATACCATTTCAAATGGTACAGTTGAACAGAGTTTAATACCAGTCACAAACGAATAACTCTGAAATAAAAGAATGTGAAAATATTGGGCAAGTTAGTCACAACTTGGACACCAAGAGGCTAATTAATGTTTCAATTAAATCTGTCAAGCTGGAAATCTCAAACTAAAGTATGTAATTTCTTAGAAATCTATGCACAACCCTGACAATCTGCTTGACTAAGGTATATACATTAATCGGTATCAAGGATTATCAATGTTTAAATACCCTTTATCAAGCCTTTGTTTTGGAATTAGTCCTTGCTATCGTCAGGACTTTATAATGGCGTTTACAAAAGTGTTTTTTAACAGTGGCTCATTTTGTATGTTGTTAAATTCATTGGCCAATTCTCAAAAGCATTTTTTATTCTGCACTTTTGGTAGTTCTGCTTTTGCTAGGGGTAGATGCTGCCAAAATCAATCTTATGTTAATTTCTGAATTTGAGCATTTCCCCGTGGTATCATTGACTGGTACTGATCCTTCCCAAAAAAGCTTTCCAAACCTGGGCAGAGCCAATAGGTTTATTTGTGCCTGAGGTGAAAGGCATCCTGATGACCATTTCTTAAAAGCATCGCCCATAACCATGGCATGTCTATGCGTCAATTACAAAGCTGCTTATGTGTTGAATCAAATTTCGATGCCAATTTTCTGCCTTTTCTTGGCCAGCATATTTGTTTTTACGGAAATCGATGCTCTTACAGTTTATTTTGCAGTATCCTGGCAGTAGCTTTAGGCATGTGGTCCATGATATAGTCACGTTTTGTTTGTTTAAGGAGTATCAATTTAATATAATTTGATGATAGTCGTCAATTTATATTGTACACGTTGTTTTTAATATTAGTTTTTATTTAGCCTACTCCATTTCCATTGCGTCTGAGGTCAAATCCCTGACCGCCTCTAATGTAGTGAACAAGTGAGAAAAAACATGAGCCTTACTGACTTTCTCCATGGAGGTTGGCACATTTTTACTATTTCTTGCCATCCAAGAAAGTAGAACAACAGTGTATATTGCCAGACAAATGATATATAGATTTGTCTAAAACACATGTTCTAACACCGGGTTTGTGATATATTCAGGCAATTTTATGGTGTACCGTGCAAGGGTGTCCAAACTGGGAGTGCTGACAATTCACCAAAGAATAGAAACTCCAAATTTGTAACAAAGCTAAATGCATATCCATAAAGGCATCCTTTGTGTGATTTGGTGTAAATTCGTTCAGCAACTTTTAAGAAATTAGGTTTCAAAGTTTATACATATCTAGAGACACAAGAGTACAGCTGGATCGGCAGTTCAAAAGGTAAGATCTGATTGGCTGTCTTACATTAACAAAGATGTATGGCAGTCATTTTAGGACTCAGGGACTCAGTCCCCATGTCCTGGAAAAAGAATAATATTAATATATATGGGGGCCAAGGTAGGGACACCCTAGCTCCGTAGGTCTTCTTGCGGGGCCCCATACACTGATTTTTTATTTAGCAGTAATGCTGTAAAAAGTAAATTAAATCTTCCCCGAGGTGATACAGAGCCCAGGCAGTCAACGCCCTGTATTTTTTTTATATGGGAAGGGGGGCATTTGTCGGCCCCTCTCCTTGAGCAAGTTACTCGCTCTGGGAACCCCATCTCTTTGGGCCTGAGAATGTTTTCACAATTTTTATATATATTCGGGAGAGTGCCTGTGTGGTACCCCTTTCCAAGCCAATTATTGGCCCTGGGGTCCCCATCCACCAGGGCCGAAGTAGCTAACATTGTTCATTCCCAGAGTGGGAACAGAAAGGCTCCTGCAGGCAGGAGCAGAAATTAACTTCCTGCCACAAGAGGTAAGGCTGGGAACACTGAATGTGCTCCCACAGGAGAAGTTAAGGCTGCTCTCACAGCAAGAGCAAATTGAAATGAAAATAAAATTTACAAAGTGCAACAAATTACCCAGGGGTATTTAGGCGCTGAGCAGATACTAGGCTAGGAAGATCCAGAAAAAACAAAGGGGCATATTATCAAGGACGGGCGATACATTATCGCCGCTTTTATCGGCAGGAAACTGCCGATAAAGCGGCGATAATGGGCTTGATAATATGCTCTATGAATTCCTATCGAAGCCCATGTTAGATGTCTTCACGTCTAACATGGGCTTCGATAGGAATTCATAGAGCATATTATCAAGCCCATTATCGCCGCTTTATCGGCAGTTTCCTGCCGATAAAAGCGGCGATAATGTATCGCCCGTCCTTGATAATATGCCCCAAAGTTATTTACTGAAGAACGTGGTTTTCAGAAGTTTCCTGAAATCCAACAGATCTGTTTTAAGTTTAACTTCTATAGGAAGATTGTTCGATAGACTTGAAGTGCAGACAATGATGCCTCTCCATCCCAGCGTTTTTAACATCTTGGGACCATGAGATTGTCGCTTGTGGATGAGAGTAAGGAGCGTGTCGGCGTATAGCGTTGAAAACACTGTATCAAGTAGTCAGGGCGACAGCGTGTTGAGCCCTGAAGGCAATGCAAAGTGCCTTAAACTGAACGTGTTTATCCACAGGCAGCAAGTGTAGTTGGATCAATGCTTGGGAAGCTGATTTATGTTTCGGAATGCCCAAAAATTCAGTGTTGAAGGCTCCTGCCAGCATCCATCAAAGGTGCTTGCTGGGGAGCCAGAGGGGCCTCTGGGCATTGGGCCTTCCCCGGTGGCCTTCAATGGGTAGAACAGTTATGGGTGCGATGGGTGGGAAAGAGGCGCCCCAACATAAAAAACTAAGGTCACTCCCACTGGCACCCAGTATTGGTGTCAGCTCTGCAGGGCAATTGGTCCTCCACCCATGGGCCCCAACATGGCATATACTTGCTTGGTGTCCAGGACAGAACCTGTACATATTATCCAAACAAATGCACATTGGACACATTCAGAAAGGAGAACCTCGGCTGTGTGTTAGGGGAATCCACAGTCTAATTAACAATATGATTTAATTTCATCCTAATTTTACAGAACAACATTTTTTAAAACAATTGCACAGGAAAAACGTAGTTTCTGTCAAGAATGTATGAACCAATACATATACAGTACAATGTGAGTGAATGTAAGTGAGTATAGTGCAGACGATGCAGTGCTCACATTGTGATTGCATTTACAACATATAATAAATAAGACACTGTACAATGCCCAATGGTTGTATAAATTAGTCAATGTAGCTGACGTAAGGGTAGTTCAAGCACAGTCCCTTACTCTTCTTCATTGCCAATGGCAAGCAAATGGGGGGCAGGGCAGTTTGACGACGTTTCAACACCAAATTATTTAAAGGGTCTCCTCAGGACATAGACATCCGACTACCACACCTGCACATGTAAGAAAGTAGGTACCGCTACAGCTCCTAACAAGAATAACTAAGCAGATAATAATGAGTTGGAAAAGCTGACAATGAAGGCTGTGAGGACAGAGTTATATGGCAAATTACTCACAGAATATTTAAAAGCAGATTTGATCCCACTGGGCTCGCAAGTCAGAAGCTTACCCATAATCTTTACCCACAACAAGAAATTCAAAAAGAATTTTAGTTACAATGGAAACAATTTTTTCTTGCTTCTGAATTTAGCTGACAATTGACAATTGTAGGAATTAAATGTGCTAAAATGTCAGATAACTGATCTAGAGGAAGCCCAGAACTTCCTGGTCCCAGCACAAGAGACCCACCCCTAGTGCAGTCTGGTACCCCAGGACATTTTTCAGTTTAGTCTAACAGAAAAGAGTGAGACCTGGGGGTTGTGGCAGGGGTCACAGAGGTGTTTGGCAAAGCAACAACTACCAACCAGGGGAGAGACAGACAAACAACCAATAATGCAGTTGGTAAACACCCCTAACACTCTTAAATTTTCCATTCTGAACATATCCAAACATGTCCTCACTCAAAAAGAGTGTCTTGTGGTTTGTGGTTTCAGACAGATAACATTTCTTCACATTAAGGGGAGAATTGTATAGGTTCCTCAAAACTAATAAATTAAAACAAATGTTCAAGGACAAGCCAGACATGCGTAGAGTGAATCAGGACTTTGCCTATCCTCCCAATTTGAACTCCTACTCATATAGCGGGTGCAGAAATGTTAGCACTCCAGAACATTGTGCTGAAACAAGTTAAGGAATTGGAGGATCAAAAAGATTCAATCCCTTCAATATGTCAAGAAGTGAAAAGGATGCATTAAATCGTCTGGCACTCAACACACAAATAACAATCAAATCTGCAGAAAAGGGGGGGTACAATCGTAACTCAGGTAACATCGGATTATGACAATGAGATCTACAGACAATTGGGAGGTAGTAGTCACTTTTAGAGACTGAGCATAGACCCCCTGAAGAACATTCAGGTGGAGTTTAAACAAATTATGTCTAAAGCGCTTGATGAAGGTACAATCAAAGATAAAGCATACGCCTTCCTAAACAAACTCCACCTAAGGACATCAGTTATATATACTCTACCTAAATTGAACAAAAATGTGTCCAAATCCCCGGGCCATCCTCTTGTATCTGGATGTCGATCTGTACTGGGACCAGTCTGCAGATTCATTAACCAGTATATTAAGGAGGGGGTCCCGAAAATGCATTCTTATATTTGAACTGCAGGCAATATATCAACAATGTAGAAGGATTGGTCTTTGAAGAGGATAGAAATATATTGGAGACCTTGGATGTGGAATCTCTCTATACAAATATCCCTCAAGATGAGGCTATTGGTATAATTAAGAGGAGTGTGTCTAAAGTAAGCACGGATAATTCAGTATGTGAGCTTATTACACACTTAGCAGGGGTCGCCCTCAGAAGGAATTACTTTATGTTATAAAAAGAGTACTATATTAGAAGCGCTTTGAATTCGGAGCTTGTTTTGTGCCGAATGTAGCCACTCTAATAGTGGTGGAATATGAAAACAGAGTGATACATAACACTTCCAATCCCTTCCTTTCTAACATTTGTAACTGAAAGTGCTACATCGAAGACTTTTTCTTTGTTTGGCCTGGTAATGAAGATGGCTTGAAAGCCTTAGTGCTACAGAGATTTATTATTTGGATCTATTAATGAGACACAGTAATGGCACGCTTTACAGAACAATTATATAAGAAACACACCTCATGCCTTGAGGCACAATTTGCCTTATAAGCAACTTGTGCGACTATGCAGAAGTGGCCTACGTAAAGAGGACTATTTCAGGAAAGCAGAATCCCTCAAACTTAAACTTTTAGAAAAGGGATACCCCTTGAAAATCATCTTGACAGTGACTAGGAGAGCATGGTCCTGCCCCAGGGAGAGTTAATTAAATCCTATACAAAGGGATGAATATAATGACAGAGTTTTGATGACCAGTACATTCTCACCTCTAAACAATGATGTAAAGAGTATCATTAGACACCATCAGCCCCTGTTGTTGCATCACACCTGTGAGGAGCCCCCCTTATTTGCCTTCAAAAGAAACAAGAACATAATCGAGTTTGTTGTAAAGGCTCATACGGAAACCACAAGTAAAAGTGAAATTAGATCCTTATGAGGTCTTCCTGATGTTTTGAGACAGTACAAATGTGGAGGATGCAATATCTGCAAATTTACTTCTGACACCAAAATGACTGTGGAAAATAACAGAACATTAAACTTACGTTCATTTTCACACTGTAACACACAGCATGTTGTATAAATTATCAGGTGTCCTTGCATGAAAATTCATGTGGGACAGAATATCCAAATTGGTGAAACAGCAAATTTCTCAAAATATAAGTTACTTAAGATTTAAAACTTAAGGAGCTCCTACAGTACAACATTATACAGAGCATGGACACACAAAAAATGAGTTCTACTGGCAGGTAATGAAAGTGATTTCCCTGGAGAGCAGAGGAGGGAACATTTACACCCTGCTTGACATGAGAGAGTGCAAGTGGATAGACCTTGTGGAAAGCACAAGCAGCAGCTTGAATGACATCAATGGTATGTGGAAGCTGTTGATTGCACCACTTTGAAGAAACATGTTTGAGGACTGACAAAGGTATACATAGTGGTAATAAGAGACGGGTGTTACCATGAGACATGGTTGATTGCCGCTGAGGGACGAGATTGCAATTGGAATTGACCCCCTTCATAGCGGCTGCTCGGCCTACCTTAACGCAACGGCCGCGCCACATTGGCGATCTGATCCCTAGAGCCTGTGGTAGCCCGGTGGCCGCTCACCTGGGACTTCAGCGGGGACAACGTGTCACCAGCTTTTGTGGCCTGCCTGCGGAGCTGCGGCTGGGAGACCAAAGACCATGAGGGGTGCTCCATCGGCCGAGGACCAGCCTACCTCCAGGCTGGGGCAAAGCTACATTGGCGTGTCAACTCCTTCCCCCGGCATGACCGTCCCATGGCACCTGGGGGCGGCGTGCCTTCACGGCGAAGGACGTCTCACCGCTTGAGCCAGGCCCGGTGGGACTGGCGCTGTGCCTACGGAGACCCGGCGGTTGGCAGCGAAGACCTCGGGAGCTCCATTGCCGAGTACGGAGGTGAGGAGGTCGAGTTGGGGTGACCGGCGCCCAGACCGCACATGCAGCATCAGTGAGAGCAGTGCCTGCCTGGGGGCAGCGTGTCTGTTGTGGGAGTAGCGAGAAGCCCCAGAGACCCGACCTCCTGCGTGGACCCCCCTGCTTGATTCCTGGAGGTGCGGCAGCTCTCACAGGCTAGCTGGAGCCGGCCGTCCTTGCCTGATCAGTTCCGACATCCACTATGGGTGGCGGCCAATGGACACAAGTGAGGTGAAGTGGGCCTTGACACACGACCTGAGCCACGCGGGACCTGCGCTACGGCGGCCCCCACCTGGAGGGGCTGAGAGTAGTGGTCACAGTGACTTCCCACCACAGCTTGGACTCTTTGGTGTGTGCTGCCCTGGGCCTAAGGTGGGTCTCATCCCGTGAGCGTATAGCGGGGGGCCTTCGCTGCCTGGAGTACGCCGTTCTGGGAGGACGGTGCATGCTTGCAATTCTGGCCACTGCCCCCCTTGGTACCCGCCTGCCATAGACATTTTACTGGCCCTCGGAGTGCTACGCAATGTGGGGGTGGGTCTGCGCTGCTCGCTCCTTGTTCCACAGAACTGGGATAAGACCTCTACCCATGCCAGGAGGGATAAAGCCCAGAGAGACTCTAAGCCTGACCTTACAGTGAAGGACCTCTTCTCTCGCACCGAACTGGGCCCCTCCAAGATGGGTCATTTGTCTCAGGAGACTGAGCCCACACTCACATCTAGAGACGCTTGAGAGGAACTGGTGATGTGTACCTTTCTTGAGTCCCTGTTTACGATGCTCCGGGAGGACCTGCAGACCGTGAAATGCGATCTCACCTCTGAAATCAAGGACATTCGCAGGGACGTTGATGACATTGGAGAACGAGTTGCAGCACAGGAGGATAAAGGGGACGATAGGGACACAGAACTCTGAGCAGCAAGTAGACATCCAAACACATCTTGAAGATCTGGAAAATTGTTCCCGGAGGCACAACATAAGGATCCGAGGAGTTGCTACGAATGCAGAGGTGGGAGACATCTTCTCCTATGTGAGGGGGCTGTTCAACCATGTGCTGGGAAATGCGCTTGACTCCGATATCAAGATTGACAGAGCCCATCGGGTTGGACCCCTAGAGCTGTCAGGCGGCACCCGCAGACATCCTGGCCTGCATCCAGGACCATCGCACAAAAGAGGAGATCCTCCACAAGGCCAAGACCATGCACTCAATCGTCTACCAGGACCAACGTCCTGTCCTCTACCAGGACCTTGCAGTGATTACATATCAGAAATGCAGGCTTTTTCAGCCCATCATGTCTCATCTCCGGCCAACAGGACAATTCTTATCCCTGCGGGCACCTGTTCTGACTGATTTTTCGCATGTACGGGAAACAGTACCAGCTTCGCTCCCTGATGGAGGCCAGCAGACTTCTTGGTGTTGATATCCCGGATGAGGAAGGGAAAGGTCGCAGCTCGAGCCCCGCTGTGGAGGTTTTGCCATCGGGTTGGCAGAGACAACCGACGCCGAAGATGCCCCAAACGGCCAGACCCCACAGTCAGATGGCCGCCCTGGTGTCCCTCCCTGAGGAACTAGCAAAAACCCACTCCTCATGACTTTAGAAGGGCCTATCTGTTTTTTACTCTTTTGAGGAGGGAGGTGGGGAGGGTGTAATATTGGCCACCCCATGGACCCCTTGTTGGACCTTTTCTGCTCATCCTGGGATGACGGACTTCTAAGTTCCAGATGTTGGTTGCTTGCAGTTGGACATCGTATCTTCTAAGGACATCATGGTTCTTGTTCTTGTTGGAGTTTCTTTTTACTTTTGTTCTTCTGGGGGCCCTCGTCCACTGCTTTTTACTACCGGCTGTTCAGAAATGCTCTTGGTCACTCACTCTCTAGATGGCACCCTCCACACTTCGTATCCTTACCCTGAACGTGCGCGAGCTTAACAACCCTGTCAAGTGGAGGGCAGTCCTTTCCTACCTAGAAAACTCGAAAGCAGACATTTGCCTCCAACAGGAGGTGCGTCTACTAGCTCGGGACTGTCACCACCTTAAATCCGGCTTGTTCTCCACTCAGATCTTCTCTTGTAGCGTTACCAAAACGGCAGGGATAGCTATATTTGTTTCCCGCTCCTTTCAGGCACAGGCTCTTTGGAGAGAGGCCGTGATTCGAAGGAGACTTCTCACATATCAGTTCGCCATCGGGGGTTGACGTTCACAGTAGGGTCCATCTATGCCCCTAATGAGGGACAAGAAAGGTTCTTGCACGACGCATTGACTGAAGCTACAGTGACAATAGAGCGTAGGATCCTGTTGGGGGGGACTTGAATTTGGTGATGGACAACTCGAGGGACAGATCTCATGGTGGGCGCAAAATCCGTTCAGCTCGCGGATTTTGCGGATTTTCGGCATGAAATTGCCGAAAAATTTGTGAATCCGCTCGCGCAGTTGGGCAGTTGAGCACAAACCGGTTGCTTCTTCTTGGATAAATATGAAGGGCAGGGTTCATTCTGGCACGATGCTCCTGTCACAAAAATGAAACCTCAGCAGGAAGCACTTACAGATATAAATAAAGCAGGTGCCCGAGTTGAAGCTCAAATTCACTAACGCATTCGTCAGCCCAAAAACAATTGTGATCTCTGTTGAGGCTGGGCAGGTGTGCTTTCTCCCCATATCTACTGTCGAAAATTAGCTGTGATGCTGGATAGAGGCCTTTGCATCCTTCACTTTCACAAGCGCAATCCCCGTGCAGTTCCTGTGACCAGGAGCTTCTTTCTCCTCGTCTGCTACTCTGATCGGTCTCTGACCTTTTATACACACAAGAGGCATGTGTACTGGCATAAAAGCCCGCCCATTTGGCCCCGCCCACACAAGAGCTGTGTGCACCGTCTTCCCGCCATTTACCCACTATGATGGACAGCTCACTCCAGGGACCCCTGCGCCCTTCGGCGCGATTGCATAGTAACACCCACATGTTCACTAGAGACAACTCTTCTGGCACTTTACACAGCTGAAGAGTAGGAAAAGCACTATACACTTACCCAACGAGGCAGCACTTATTGATTAGCCAGTAGAAAGTACTCCAGTTGAGTAGAGGTATCGCACAAAACAATGGCGTATTCTTGGATAAAGGGCAGGGTTAATTCTGGCACGATGCTCCTGTCACAAAAATTAAACCTCAACAGGAAGCACTTACAGATAGGTGCCCGAGTTGAAGCTCAAATTCAGTAACGCATTCATCAGCCCAAAACAATCATGATCTTTGTCGAGGCTGGGCAGGTGTGCTTTCTCCCCATATCTACCGTCGAAAATTAGCTGTGATGCTGGATAGAGGCCTTTGCATCCTTCACTTTCACAAGCGCAATCCCTGTGCAGTCCCTGTGACCAGGAGCTTCTTTCTCCTCGTCTGCTGCTCTGATCGGTCTCTGACCATTTATACACACAACAGGCATGTGAACTTGCATAGAATCCCGTCCGTGTGGCCCCGCCCATACACTAGCTGTGTGCACCGTCTTCCCACCATTTACCGACTATGATGGACAGCTCACTCAGGGATCCCTGCACCCTTCAGCGCTATGGCATAGTAACACACACATGGTCACTGAAGACAACTCTTCTGGCACTTTACGCAGCTGTAGTGTAGGAAAATCACTATACATATACCCAACGAGGTAGCACTTACTCATTAGCCAGTAGAAGTAGAGAAAGTACTTCTACTGGCTAATCAGTAAGTGCTATTTGTGCAAAACTGCAACTCCTCGAGGTCGCAAATTGTTTTGCAATTTCGCGCAAATTTGCGGACCGCAAATCCGCAAAATTCACCCATACTTAGACAGATCCGTGCAGGGCTCAGGCCAGATGGGCCTGGACAGATTAAGGGAGTTGACGATCATGGGTCTATAACATCTTACCCACCCACACAGCCGCGAGTACTCATTCTATTCGAGTGTCCATAAGACCTATGCATGCATCTACTATCTCCTTGGCACAGAGGCGTTCTGGTCCCTGATGGAGGATTCAGAGATTTTGACTGTCTCTCTTTCCGATCACCCCCAGTTGTATACCTTTACAATCCCCCCAATGCAGAGCCCTTCCCACCACTGGCGCTTGCGCGACACCGTCCTCACCGTGCTGACGTGGTCAAGCAAGTGCAGATTGTGATAGATGACTTCTTGACGCATAACGACAATCACAACACACCCTTTTCCACACAATGGGCAGCGCTCAAGGCAGTAGTGATGGGGAAGTTCATTGCCATTACGACGGTGGATAAAATCGAGCGTAGGCGCCAGAGGGAAGATCTTACGCAGCACACCAGGGAGCAGGAACAGATGCACCAGCGCACCGGGCGACCAGGATCTGAAGACAATTGCACCCAGCGAGGGCCCAGTTGGCGGCGATTGATAACGATAGGACAGAGTATGCTGCTCTCCGCTTATGCAAGGCTTTTTATAGGGGGTGATCGGTGCAGTTGCTTACTTGCCCACAAGCTGCGCAAGCTCAGGCCCGACACGGGATTCAGGAACAGAGCAACAGCGAGGGGGACGAGTGGTGACGGCCGACGCTGACATTGCAAACATCTTCTGTGACTTTTATGCTCAGCTGTATGCAGCGCAGGCATTGGACGGCTCACTCAGCGATGCGTACATAGCGACAGAGTAACTTCCCTCCCTCACACAGGCACAAACTGACCACCTGGTGAGAGAAATACGCATAGAGGAGGTAATAGCGGTGAGAAATCACCTCAAGCTGGCTAAATTCCCCGGGCATGACGGCTATAAGCTGCCTTTTATTAAACCTTCTGCCCAACGATAGCACCCTTTTTAACGCGCCTTTTTAATTCCTTCGCGCTAACTGCGGCAATCCTGGAAGACATGTTGGAGGCGGCCATTGTGGTTATTCCGAAGGCTTGGAAGGACAAGACTAGATGTGGAGCCTACCACCCTACATATCCCTCCTCAACATCGATCTTAAATTCTTCACCGGGAACTTAGCCTCACGACTGGTGCCCTTTATGTTCCCAAGCTGCCAGAGATAGCCGCTATCAACTACCCTAAACTGCAGGGGTAGATCCGAGCGTAGTTGCGGCGGTGGAAGTATTTTCCGATCTCCTGGTTGGGGAGAGTGGCTGCCATAAACATGACAATCCTCTCTCAAATACTTTACATTTTCCAGACCTTGCCTTTGCAGCCACCCAAGGGCTGGATCAAGCAGGTCTAATCGGAGCTGTCGCAGTTCATCTGGTGGGGCCACCGGCCCCGCATGAAGGGAGTCATCACGATGATGCCTCCCGAGGAGGGCGGTCTGGGCATCCGGGACCTTCGGCTCTATTTTCAGGCAACGCAACTTCGACATTTGGTCAAATGGAGCAGGTACGAATCTGAGAATCATGGGCTATTCCAAGACTAAGCGGTGGCAGCCATGACATTGCAGAAGATCCCCTTTTTGTCCAAAGCCCACAGGCCCGCCAATCGTTATGCCTCCCACAGCCCGAAGACGATTTTGGAGGCCTGGGACCAGACTAGTGAGAAGCACAATTTCACTGCCTTCCCATCTCCTCTCACCCCGCTCTTTGATAATCCCTAATTTCAACTGGGGATGGGTGTGACCTCTTTCGCGAGCTGGAGCACTACGGGCTGTCGGTCCCTGGGGCATTTGTTCGATCTCAACGGGATTCTTACCTTACCCCAGATCCGCTCACTCTATGCGATTCCGGAATCTGAAACATTCCACTACCTTCCGCTCTGGCATTGGGTTCTCTAGCCCCTGGTGAAACCGGGCACACAGCACCTCCTCTCACCCTATGAAAAATGGTTACTTATGTGCTCATCGGATAAAATGCTCATCTCAGACCTGTTCAGGATGCTGCTAGCCAGACACATACATATCTATAACGCAGGGTGCTCGAGTTGGAGCTGGACCTAGGATGAGCCCTCAGCCACAATGAATGGGAGGGAATATATTATAGAGCCAGTCACTCCGCACGCAATATGAGACTGACAGAGACCCTGAGTAAGGTGACCACCTACTGGTATTACACACCTGACTGCCTACACTTGATGGATCCCCAACTGAGTGCCGACTGCTGGCAGGGCTGAGGGAAGCGGAGCACACTGGTGCACCTACTGTGGGACTGTGAACAATTGCACACCTATTGGGAGCAGGGTATTGATGAAGTAGACAAACACTTCGACACTCAGATACCACGTTTTCCCAGCTATGTTCTTCTGGGCCTACCGAATCCTCTCAAATACTGGTTCAGATCACTGAGGGGCCGCAAGTTGGCGGTCGCCCTGCGTTCGGCCACGCAGAATATACTGATCCACTGGAGGACTACTCATACCCCTACATTCAAGGGCTGGTTGCAGCATTTGTGGCAGGTTTTGGGGATGGAAAAAAACACTCTTTTACTAGCTGGGAAGAGTTCCACTTTTGTAGATCTCTGGCAACCATTTCTCACCCCATTGGGCTCTGAGTTTAGGGAGCTCAACTGCCTGAGGTACCTTCGCGTGCTGCGTCTGTCGGGCCCCCCTGGACGGGAGCCCCAAGATACCTCGCTAACGGAGGCGAAGTAAGCCTGTTTTGTACAAGTCTCTTGGTTGGTGGACGAGGGTCGGTGGGGGGGTGGAATGGGAGGGTAGAAAAGAATTCCTTTATTGGCCACTTGACCAGGTGAGTCTGTTGGCTCCCTCATATACTTGCATTTCATTGTTGGTTCATCTGACCAACATTGGAGAACATATTTGTATCACACTGTTGGCCTTTGTTTACGAAATGCTAATAAAAAGATTTAAACCTAAACTGTTACATTGTTACTAAACATTTCACCTAACTATAGCGTTATTTAACCTTTGTTTTTTTCCATTGAATTTCTAGGATTTTTTTTTACATAAATTAAGATTTTGTTACCGTATGTAAAGCTAACCCTACACTGTGCAGCCCCCTCCCTTTTAATTAGTGTTACAGCCTCAGGGAATTGGATCCCTTGAGGCTTTTAAGTCTCAGAGAGGGTGGCTGTGTGCCCTGTACCCTTTATTTATTTACTTGCCCCGGGATGGGGTCTCTAGGACTTCTCCATGGTTTAAAAAAAAAAGCGCACTTTTTTATTTTACCTTGAATATGCAGATTCTCAATTAATTCATGGATCCTCTGCAAATTTGCAGCAGAATTAAAATAATAATGTTGCTGTGTGTGTGGCCCTGTCGGACTCACTCACCAGGCCTTGGGAGTCAGGGTATCCCTGTCCTACCCCCATGTCTTTTTTTTGTTTTGTTTTTAGTGCTCAGACTGAATTCCTTGTCCTAAAATGGCTGCCACCACTTCCTGGTTGATGTGCACTCAGTGGATTGGGCTGTAGCTGTGTCTAAACTTCTTATGGAAAAATGAATGGGGAAATGCGATTTGGGACCCTGCCCTTTTTCTGGGCCCAAGCTTGCCAGATCTCTCGAAAACTTTCCATGCGCAAACTAGCGAAAAATACATCTATCAGTACAATACTCATTCAGGCTCAGAAACACCACAACAATCTGAATCTGCTCACTTCAAATGCCTGTGATTCCAGCAGACTGTTTAAGCATAGGATTACGATCCATGCCGAGATTGGGAGTGAAAAGATTTTAACCATTTTTACAGCACCATTTTTAAGCATAGGATTTGCTAGTGCCATCCACACCGAGCTGAAAAATGACAACAGCCTTTTATCATTCGAGGCAGAGCATTACAACTTTGGATTTGTAAATTACCATCTAAGTCAACCTAGAGTGTAAAAAAGTAACCTCTGACATGCGTTTCATTTGAATAATAGCTAATCAGAGAGGTTTAGCCTTGTCTAAACACAATGGAGCACCCAGTATATGTCAAAACAGTACCCTTTCAGGCTTTCAGTTGCACATAAATTATGCAAAAAAGGAAGCAGGGAACTCTGGGTAGTTCCCAAGTTTAGGTGGAGAGCAGCTCCTTTATATAGAGCATGTTACACCACTGACACTCTGGATCTGCTCACCTCAAATGTTTGTTTTTCTAGCAGCATTTTTAAGTAAAGGATTGGCACAGTGCCATCCATGCTGAACTAGAAATTGACAAAGCTTTTTTGTTTTTTGCAATTTTTGCAGTAAAGTCTTTAAGCATAGAATTAGCTAGTGCCATCCATGCCGAGCTGAAAAGTGTCCAGTGGTTCTCCACTGTCCATGGTGGTTCTCTTTCAGCTTCCAGTTCAGCACACACAGTAGAGCCCTTCATCACACGTATTGAGTCAGTGACAGGAAAGGGCCTGTTTGCCCTCTGTGCTCTGATTCACACGTTTGGTGAGATTCTGTGCCTATCCCGAACTTTGGGACTGAAATATAGCACTTTGCTAGGGAAGTGTGTGATGTATTTTTAGGTCTCACAACTCCATAAGGGTTTGGATCCAGAGACCAAAACCCACACAAACTGTGGGTGTTTGATGTGCTAAGTAAGGTCCACTCTGCAAAGCTTTAGATCCTTTTTAATAATGGAGGAAATGAGATGGCAAGCATCTACTGTCCATTTCAAAGACTAGTGCCTAATGAGTTATATGTTCTTTGTGATTCCAATTCACATACAAGTCAACAAAATGTAGGAATTTCCTCCTATATGAATTAGGCCTATGTTTGGAGCAAGTTTACGATTTTGGGGAATTAAAGAAGACTTCTGAAAGTATTTCTGTGAACTGTGACAATCACATATAGCACAGAGTAGCAACATGTATATTTCACATACAGAGCTGTAACAGCTATACTTTTCAATATATGGATGTGAGATGCAAATGACTATTGCATTTGTTGACTTACTTTTTTCTCTTTGGCCATGGGGAATAATATATTTTTATCATGGAGAAAAACCATTTCCTGATACTCCATTCAATTTTAAGATTGCACCATACCTACTTCTATTCTGGAAACACATGTATTCATGGCCCTGACAGATGCCAACTAACATGCTTTTCCAGGGTCATAAATCTGCAAATCATTCTTAAATACCCACAAATATTCAAAAGTTTGTGGGTGTGCACCAACCTTTCCTGGTAGTGCCACACAAGAATCACGTTGTCCCTGATTTTGTACAATCAGGAATGAAAATGTGCCCAATATGTTTAGTTTCCTCAAGTATATTGTGATGAACTGTAGCACCAACATAGCTGTTGTTAGAACTTGCAACTTTTATCATGATTTCCCTTGTCTTTTCGCATCTGTTCTCTTGTTTTTGACTGTGTCCTGCATTTTCTTTTTGCTGGTTTTAGGACTGTGGCCACTTTACCACTACTGGCCAGTGCTAAAGTGCAAGTTATCCCTGTGTAAATTGTACTGGTGATTTATTTATCCATGATTGTCATATATGATTGACTAGTAAGTCCCTAGTAAAGTGCACCAGGTGTGCCCATGGCCTGTAAATCAAATGCTACTTGTAGGTCTGCAACACTGATTGTGGCTAACATTTTGACCTGGCAAGTGCACCCACTTGCCAGGTCCAGACCTTCCCTTTTACTACATGTAAGTCACCCCTAGGGAAGTGCCAAGGCAGCCCCATGGGCAGGGTGCAATGTATTTAAAAGTTAGCACATGTACTGATGTGTTTCACATGTCCTAACAGTGAAATACGGCTAATTTTGTTTTCCACTATTGCAAGGACTATCTCTCCCATAGGATAACATGGGGATTACCTTAAAACATCTTTCAAGTATACTTTCTCATTGGGCGCAGAGGGAGATTTGGAGTTTGGGGTCTCTGAACTCACAATTTAAAATACACCTTTTAGTGAAGTTGGTTTTTAAACTGCATGCTAGAAAATTTCACTTTTAAAAAGTAGCCATTTTCTTGCTTAACCATTCTGTGCCTCTGCCTGTCAGTAGAATCCATGTCTGGGTTGGGGTGAGAGTTGGGCTCTTAGAATTCACTCTAGACAGTCGCAAAAAGGGAGCTGAGGCGTGCCTTGCATATCCTGATGGGTCATCACTAGGCCGATGGGCCTTCCTGAGCTAGAGTGGTGGGAGGACTTGTCTCTGACACCTGAATAGGTCTGTGCCTGTTCTATCACTAAGCTGTCCTCAGCCCCCTGTAGTGTGTCTGGGGTCAGGTCAGGTATAGACAGGGTCTTGTGCACTACAACGACTTTCCTTTGAAGTTTGCCTACTACAAAGGCAGAAAGGGGTATACGAATTGGACCTCTGACACTCTCAAGTTGGAACACTTCTGGACTAGATGAAATTTTCCTAGGAAGAAAACCTGGATGGTGTAGGAGGGACTACCACTCTGCCTGCTGCTTTGTTGTACTGGCCTGCTGCTTGCTGTTTCTGTCCTGGGAGTGAAAGGACTGGACTTTGCTTTCTACATCCTGCTTCCAAGGTTCTCCAAGGTCTTGTACGTGCTTGCTTCCTGGCTTGGCAGTTTGGGCTGGACTGTTCCCATAAGGAACAGGGCCAAGATTGATTTGCATATGGCTGGGTCTTAACTGGGTTGTCGAATTGAGCTAAAGAACGATAATGGATTCAACCCAGATCTGTGACTGGGGGTGAGTGTCTGAAAAGTTTCATTGCTCTTCCCATCATCTCCTTGTGTTTTCATAGTTGATAAGTGACTGTAAGGCAGCATTTTTGTGTTAGTATGAGATGTAAAGAAACAACTTCTCTTTTTTGCACACTCTTATTAAATCTGTATTACTAAAACATCAATAAAACACTGAATAGCAATATCTAATCTCTTAATTCAAGTCTCTTCATTTATTGCAATTATCAACAGTCAAAAATAAGATACATTAGGCTTGGAACAGAAGGAAGTTAGACTCGAAAAATATTTATGAGATATTCAAACTGTATAGCATATTATTGTCATATATATGAAAAATCCCTAAAACAAGTTATGAGGGACACTCAAACATAACTAGAAAGACCACTTATCATACGAAGTCCATAACTCTATACTTCCTTACTCTTGGCACATTGTTGGGACTCATTTGTTCCCTGCATGGAAGTACAGAGGGGCACTCCTGCCCTGAGTGACTCCAGCTGTAGTTTATCTGGCAGCCTGTCGTGTTGGCCCAGAGCACATAATAATCCTGGTTGTGTACCGAAGACAAGGTTTTGTAACTGACCATGAAATCTGAAGAGGTGCAGCAAGCACACTCTCTAGTCATCATGGGACTACTGTTTATGGCCTGGGACATATACATGAAGCAGTGGTTGCAGCATACTACTTTTTGATTGATAATACTAAATAGACCGTTTTACTTGTTGGGTTATGAATCTGGTGATATAGGCCCCTCTCAAGTAATGTTTTGCTTAAATGTAATTCCAAGTTCCTTCGCTGACTTGCTCCTCTGTGTTTCATATTTGTTCTCTAGGTGAAGTCACTGATAG
This sequence comes from Lissotriton helveticus, assembly GCF_964261635.1. Taxonomy (NCBI): domain Eukaryota; kingdom Metazoa; phylum Chordata; class Amphibia; order Caudata; family Salamandridae; genus Lissotriton; species Lissotriton helveticus. The sequence continues at coordinate 404,555,643 of NC_136069.1, read as the reverse complement.
AATAACTCCATGGTCACTGTGAGTGTATATTTGCAAAGATCAATTAGATAAAACCAAGCACAAGGCGGAGGCTGTGGCACAAGGCGGAGGCTGTGGCACAACCTATCAGACATCCAGAGTATATTGCTCACTTTCCAGAGTACAAGCATGTGGTCTCAGACACACATTTGGGGAAGATTGGGGCATGGCTGCTTTAGAAATGCTTCGGTAACCTTTGCAAGGACCTGCTGATCATCCCTTCATGATCAGTATCATTTGGTTCATGGTGGATGTGGGTGGAAAAGGAAGTACTGTCTGTTGCTGTGCAGAGGGAATCCCCAAGATAGAGCATGCACCTTTGACTGTCCCCAGAGTGCAACTCCAGAATGCTAGTGGCAGACTCATGCAGATTCTTCACACTTCATTGTGCTTGTGTTTTGAGTGTTCCAGTTTGGAGGTAGTGTTGCCACTACCTGCTGTTACAACAATCACCTTTGTCAAAGACTGTGTCGACTCTGCAAAAGGTAAAGGTACTTTGAAAGGAAACAACTTCAAACTGGTTCCAGAACACCAACAGTCGGATTAACACACACTCTGGAAAATGACTGCAAGGGTGTAATATAAACATCACACTTGGTTGCAGTTCCATTTTCTTTGTTACCAAAGCAGAGAGTGTGTCACTGAGTACACGAAGCATTACTGAGATCTAGGGCTGGTGTCCGTGACAGCCAGTCATCCATAGATGAGAAGACAGCACCTGGAGTTTGCAACATCATGCTGAAAGAGCTGTGGGCCTACTGATTCCTGGGAACAAGTGCCAGGTCTGCTTAGAGAAGGAAAAGAGTTCCTGACTCTGCAGGGGTAAAATTGTCTGGGGAGAAAAGGAAAAGCAGCTATGCCTGGAGCATATAAACCTCCAGAATAGAAGACTGAATCAGTAGATTGTAACCGGTGTCATTAAGAGTCTAGGAGGGAGTCTCCCTGCACTCCCTTGAAGGTTTCTCACTAAGCCTTGTACACCTGTATGGATTTCAGAGAAGAAAGACTGGTGATGGTGTTGGTGTTGTCTGGACTGGGGCAGTTTGAATATGGGTAAAGTGGTAAGCAGCGGCATGCTCACAATGAGATATAATTTCCAGCAGGCTTCAAATTCTCTCATATTCTGGAAAGTTGGTAGCCTTCTTGTTTTTATGGGGTATAGCTTCCCTCATGCTTCAACGTGTCCTTTGCAAGCCATCTGTGATGTAATGTTGCTGCAGCCAAGACTTGGATTTTCCTTGGCAAGATCTCCTAAAGAATTCATAAGGATTTGTATGGATAGACATTGGCAATACAGAGAAACAATCTGAAAAGTTGTGTTATTGAAAGTGAGGTTTGAACTATTTTCACAAAATGTATCTGAACTCTTCTGAAATTGGCATTGCTACATTTAACTAACTGTTACCCAGTGATCAAACAAGAAGGATTCTTAGATTGTACCATATTGCATATCTACAAATGAATGTCATGCACAAGCTATTAGAGTTCTAGTATGCACATAATAATTGCTAAGATTAGATAAAAATATGATGTTAAAATGATTGGTTTTCTTGAATTTATACAGATGTAAAGAAGACATTTTCACTCATCTTCCACTAAATAGCATGTAGCAACAAGGCTACACCACTATCCTCCTTCCTATGGTAAACCCCTACAACACAGGCTCTTGATGCTTGTGGCTCACCCAGAATAGACACATCACTTTCAGAATTGGCAGGTTAATTTGCTCTTGCAACAAGCAGACTTGCTTATAGGCACCTACGGTCAGAATAACAGATTCTTCCAGCAAGGCCTCACCTTGAATAACAAATATTGCAGTGCCATCCTTTGCCCAACCATCTAGAAATTGGAAGAGCTACAGGAAGACTAAAAAGCAGCCACTTGAATTTGTAAAGGAGCCTTGTCTATTCTCTCCCTACTTCACTGTCTAGGTCTCCAACATCCACCTTCAGGAATGTCATTAATACACTTCCACTCTCTAGCCTGGCCTTGTGCACAAGAAAGAGATGAGGCTGTTTTCCTAGAGGCATCCAAAATGGATCCAATAGGCCTCTATTATTCTTGTACACAAAGTGAAGTACGCAGTTCCCCAATGGAGACGGGGGAAGGGGGAAGCATGAACTAAGGTGATGGGTGAAGGCACTTTGAAAAGGGGGGATTCCATTTTCGGAACTAAAACCCTCACACACCCAGCAAGCCAGGTGTCATGCTTCATCATATGGGTTTGCTCCTCGTCGGGTCGGCGGTGCAATACCTGACGGGCACCCATAAAGGGGCTCTTTGGCGGAGATCTTTTGTTCCTGCCGTTTAGTGCCGTGGGTTTGAGAGCCCTAGGTGAAGGTGTAGATGTGGGTGGGTGGTGTGATAAAAAAGGATAGATAGTCCACTGGAAACTTTTATTGACGTGGTAATCTTCCTTATTAGAAAAAATGATAGAGGGGCTGCTCGCTGGTATCAATATCCAGGGGAACAATGCTCTACTCTATTTTGCTGGTCAACATGTTTCATGCTGTGTGTTCAAAGATACAGTGCAATTCGTCAGGACCAAGGGAGTTACTATCTACACATGTGGTTTGGGAATGATTCTACCTACCACTGTATTCAAGGGTGGACCAATAGTGCCGCATTTTCTAGTGAAACCTAAAGTGGGATGACAAAAAAGGAGAGAAGCACATAGTAGTGAGTGCTGTCATGCAAACTAGTCAATCAGACATAGGTTCATCAGGTCATAGTAGTATATAACCAGAGTCAAAGGGGATTGGGAGATTAAAAACAAGGGTTCGATTGATTCAGATGGGAATGTTTAAAAAAAATAAACGAGAGACTGGTTCTATACAATGAGCAACATAAGTATTACTGGTGGCTAGACAGGAAGAAGGGGAGGAGCTTCTTACCCTACTGGAGAAAGCTATTTGCTTCAACGGTCTTCTCTGTCACAAGCACCTCTGAAGTAGGTGTCCTAAATAGGAGACGGCAAGAGAAAATAGAAATAAAACTGAAGTAAAACAAAGCTATGCACTTGAGCTGGAGGCACGTAGCCTGGGTGGCAACAGGCTGGTATGGCTGGAGCAAGAAAACGGGCTACAGAGGCTGTCTCCTCTAGGGTTCAAGGGGCTCTGTTAACCCCATCCAAGTGCTCTCCTCATTACGTTATTGCCAATAGTAGTTGCGTGAGCCAAGGTGGTGGTGGGAGGGAGGGTCAGGTACAGGCTATTTGGCGGGTAAACATTATTTCTCCAATGGCCACAGCCCTCCCACAAACACACACCCTCAGCGGGGAAAGTCAGTGCCCCGACTAACGCGTACCAAAAGCTGTACAGAGGGGCAGAAGTGGGGTGTAGCGTGGCTGTCTCTATTATTCTTGCTCACTGATACACACAATACTGTGCCAGGATACTCTCCTGGGTGATAATGCGCTTTATAAATGCAGATAACATATACCATGCATATAAACCCACACGCAAAATACACCTTGGATATTTGAATCTTGGTTAGTGCATATAAGTAGAGATTTACATGTATAGGCCAGTAGGACCCGAGTAAGTGACACAGATAAAAAAGTATGGTTGCACCTTAAGATCCACAAAACAAGGTATGCTCACACTACCACTTTATGTACTAAACCCATGAGAGGGACAGAAGCTCACTGTTGTTGCAAGGAGGACATGCTATGTGCAAATCTCTAGGTCACATGACAGACCTAAGACCTCACTTATGTCAAGGAACAAGGTTAGCGCTCTGTGCACACACTAGATTAGTTTGAGGTGATGTCCAAAATCAAAAACCAGGATACCAGATACTCATAGCCAGGCACTAAGGACAGGTAAACATGACTATACACTATGCGGGAGATCAAGGGCCTAATTTAGATCTTGGTGGAACTTGTCCCGCTAACGGTTTTTTGGTGGTCTTCCCACCCGCTGTCTTGAAGGTCTGCACAATCAATCTAAATGTTGGCTGGTCACTAGAGAGAAGACCACCACAGTCCCGCTGCCTCTGCCAGAATCTTACTCTAACGTCAATGGCGTCAGAGACAGAAGCGGCTGTCGGCAGGAGTCCCACCGTCCAAATTATGATGTGCCTTTCCATCGAGGCAACTGTGTTGGTGAAACCTCCAAACTCAAGTTGGCAGAATGGAAGAAAAAGAGGTGAAACCCCACCTTTTTTGGGGGTCCCACCACAGATTGTCTGGGCCCAATCTGTGCTGCTGCTACTTGACCAATATACTCAGGCACCCGGTTGTCTCCGAGATCTGAGGTAGACGTTTTGGTGGATGCGGGTGTACATTCACTGGTGTGTGTATGTTGTTGGTGTGTACTGCTATATATAAAGATATGGGAAGTGCACATTATCTGCATATACATATTGAGAGATTCACAACATCTATGTATGTAATAAGTCATACTTACCTGTCTCCGCACAACCAAGGAATCACCCCATCAGGACTCCACCGCAGGACACCACAAGCACAACGGCAACTTCTAAATCGGCTCTGCGCTATCCTGCTGGACAGACGGCGGTGGAGTACTGTTAGCCAGCAGAGAAGCCCACTGCATCTATCTTCTGTCTATAGCTGCAACATGTAAATACTGTTGGCGGATCGCTGTCAGAGGGAGACGTTGTTGGTGTGCAATGCTATACGTAAAAATATGGGCAGTGCACATTACCTACATATACAAATTGAGAGATTCACAACATCTATGTATGTAATAAGTCATACTTACCTGTCTCCACACAACCATGGAATCACCCCATCAGGACCCCACCGCAGGACACCACAAGCACAACGGCAACTTCTAAATCGGCTCTGTGCTATCCTGCTGGACAGACGGCGGTGGAGTACTGTTAGCCAGCAGAGACGCCCACTGCATCTGTTTTCTGTCTATAGCTGCAACATGTAAATACTGCTGGCGGACCGCTGTCAGAGGGAGATGTCCTTTACATCGCATGCGATACATCACATGTCATTACAGCATGGTTGTTACAACGACCGAGTTGTTACATTGCATACCCATACAACGCAAGTGATTTTGATGACTGGATGTAGGTGGCACAAGGCGTTGGATTTAAAAATCCAACACCTTCCCTACTGTTGCACAGATTGGAGTTTGAGTAGTAAATTATACTATTCGAACATCCAGCGCCCCCACAGCAAGTTGTTGTAACATTGCATATTCCCGTCAGCTCAACTGAGTACTTGGGACTGCTGCCAAGGCGGGACGGTGGTAATACCACCAATATCTCAATCAGGCCCTAAGTATCCATTTAATTTAGAAACGGCTGTAAATCATGCCACTCTACAATATTTATACAGTGCAATACTTTTTTCATCTATAGTGCGGGACTATGCAATATTTCCACTGTACAGTTTAACCAAAAAGCTGCATTAGATATCGGTGTCTGGTAAGGAAGATAAAAAAATTGCACTGTTTCTTTCCTTTCACTTTCCAAGCAATTAAGAAGGTTTTGTGTAATTTTTTATATAATAGCTTTCTAGTGTTTGGGTTTGTTTTGGGTGCAGTGATGTATATGCACTCTATAGCTGAGACATTTATATCTCGGAATTCGCTGCATGGTAGTCCCTAACAACCACAGCCCAGTGTGCCCCAAGCAGAAGCTCTAAAATGTAACCTTATTGCTTAGCAGTAGTAATTCTATTTTCGCCCATTTTATCTATTCTTTTTTTCTATCCCTTTCTTTTCTATGTTCCTTTCTTTCTCAAATGTTGTTCACTTTTTCTTTCTGATCCATCCACCTTATACTAACGGTGCTGAGAGTTTCTGGAATAGGTTATGTGCAGCCTGCCTCCAAAAATGCACATACAGATTTTGAACCATTTCCTGAAAGGTTGCAGCATTTCATATGCCTAATCAAGATTGCACATGTTTCAAGCTAGATGTATGATTCTAGTTCTTTCAGGGTGTGTTTTGCACCATGTAGAAATCCTCATCCTGGGGACTCAGGATCAGTTAGTTTATATTATCTTTCTGCCATGTATCCATGTACTCACTCACTCAGTAACTAACCATGCATTTGGTAACTCATTACCACTCATACATGTGCTCAATCATCAATCCACGTTTTTACCCATTTTCTGTTCACTTATTCATTCACACAACCACCCAAACTTGCCATTCAATAAAGGAGCACTTTCACTTAAAAATAGCCACTTGGCTTTGTCAATACTTGCGTATTCATTTTGTTCACTGAGTTGTTGATGCCTATGGCAATTATTCTTACTCATGTTATTTGTAGAAGAGTAGCTCATAATTCATAATAAACAATTTTGGTGTAAAATGACAATACGTGTGTGTGTGTGTGTGTTTGGACTGATTTCAAAGAGTGTGGGGGTTCAGCATTGGGGTTCAGTATTTTCACCTGCAGATGAGAGATTCTCTCTAAGGTTTGTGTGATTCCTTTCTCCACAGGGTAAAAATTGCAATTCCCACTCCAGTGAGTGCAACAGTAGGGAAAGCGTTGGATAGAGGGAGGGTAAAAATTACTATTCCCACTCCAGTGAGTGCAACAGTAGGAAAAGCATTGGATAGCGTAGGGGTAAAAATGACTATTCACACTCCAGTGGGTGCAACAGTAGGGAAAGCGTTGGATAGCGAAGGGGTAAAAATTACTATTCCCACTCCAGTGAGTGCAACAGTAGGGAAAGCGTTGGATAGCGTAGGGATACAAATGACTATTCCCACTCCAGAGAGTGCAACAGTAGGGAAAGTGTTGGATAGTGTAGGGGTAAAAGTTACTTATCCCACTCCAGTGAGTGCAACAGTAGGGAAAGTAATGATTTAATATTCAAATAAAAATAAATTATCAATACCAATAAAAAAAGTAATTAAAAATAATTACCAATTACAAAATATTTAATAATTAATTATTTATAACTACCAATAAATGATATTTAATAAAAAGTAATTTCCTATTAATAATTAATTAACAACCAATTAATTTTCAATATCAAAAATGTATAAGTAATTAAAAAAATTACCAATTAATAGTTAATTAACTATAAAATATTTATCAATAAAACAAATTTCAATAATTACTTAATTACAATTAAATTACTTCTCACCCCATTCCCCAATAAACCCACAACCCGTTACGAATAAAAACTAATGCAACTAATATAATTATCAATGAATCCATTCATAACAAATAATTAACAATTAATAAAAAATAATTACCAATTAATAAACATTAATTACTAATTAATAATTAATTAACAATAAATTAATTATCAATACCAATAAATAAAAATAAATAATTACTTAATAACAATTAAATTACTTCCCACCCTATTCCCCTATAAACCCACAACCCGCTACAGAACTAAAACGCAAAATTAAATTAAAAATAATGAATAACTCCTTAAAATTAATATTTAATTTAATATATTTGAATTACTCCCCACACTATTCCCCTATAAACCCACAACCCACTATGGAATTAAATTACGCAAAAATTAAATAACATAAAATTCATTACTTTAAAAAAATGCAAACATACATTACAAAAATAACACATAAGCTAACACATAAAACACTATAAAAAATCGATATTTTTAACAACTATACTATGACTATCAATATTACTAACTTCGATATTATTAATATCGATATTTCTTATCTGAATTTCGATATTCTGCACCACTATATTTTGGCAATTCGATATTCTGTCCATTCTATATAAAAAACTCTATATTCTGTCCATTCGATATTTTTTTCGATATTGTAACTGTTCACCCCATACTTTAATACGTATCTTTTTTCTAACTACTTAATCCTATTTATTTTGGAAACTAAAATGCTGGAATGTAGGAATTTCCTCAGGCAGCCATTTTTGGAGGATTAAGGATCTAGCTATTAAAGTCACAATGTAGAGATTACTTTCAAAACCTTGACCTAATGCACTCTCCTCATGGTAGCCTCTAGAGGCAAAATAATAGACCACAAACAAATTGACAGGAAGCAGTGGAAAAGCCCACATGTCGAGCTTTTAATATGTGCATTCATGAAAACGCAGGTTGGCAGAAATGTGTGTAGACTACTTGTGTCATTTCTATGAGTACACTTTCTGTTGCTATGTCTCTTGTTCCTCAGCATTGTTTATATTCCCCACACTTGTGGTACAGCTGACTTTTAATTCAAACCCTTGAGATGCCACTGCCACGCAACACTGTAAGACTAAGAAATACAAAATAGGGCACAAACATAGGGGCAATGGTACGAGATTGGCTGAACAGAAACAAACAGAAGTGGTGTGTGAAGAGAACATGGTGCTTAGGAACACTAAAGTCAGCCCTATTTGGTTTTGCCAATGTATTTGAACAGTTTCGTGTTATTTCCCTCACACCCACAAATACCCACCACCGAAGGGCATGGCTATCATTATTGAGGACGATGAAAGTGCACCAGGGCCCATGGGTTCAAGGACCCACTAAATTATTCTATTGACAATTACCAGGGGAACCTTTCAGAACCATTTTCTTTCAACGTGCTCTCTAAGCCAGGACAGCAGCGCTATGATATTCAAATTTCCATTCCATACGTTTCGATTAGCAATCACATGGTACACTCATAATTACTTTAATAGCAAAAACACGGATAAAACAAAGATGGATGGATGTGGCTTATTTCCTTTTAATAAGGCGTTGAGCACTTCCCTCTCCGACTCCTTTCCCCAAACACTTTATTAAACATTGACACTGTTATCATGTATCAGAAAGAGAAAGTCTGACTCTTGAGGAATGGCCTGCCCCCAAGAAAATAAGAGGCACAAACCCATTGATGCGGCGGCGACTTAAGGCAAAACTGTGCATTACTATAACACATTGATGAGCTCTCGAGGGCAGTTCTATTTTTAAAGTGTTCACCTATAGTCAAAGCATACGAACGCTTCTCCCGAGGGTACGGCGGCATTATTATTTAGCATTTTGTAGCCTGACAGATTGCATAGAAAAACTCATTAGCCACGCAACGGAGCTTTCATCTGCACATCAGCGCCCTAGAAACAAAAAAATATGAAGAGGAAAAATGTTTCTGGGCCCAATTATTTCATTGGGACTAACAGCAGCAGCTTGAATTGAAATGCAGAAAATCCCTGGGATATTGCCATGTAGATGAGCACCCAGGACAAAGCTGTGAACTAATGTGCGAGAGAAAACAACAGATTTATACTGCAGGCATCGGCAACAGGAGCAAAGGGCCTCCAACTGGCACTGAGGGACGATTCTGGAGGTTGAAAGTGGTTGAATATTACAAAGTACACAGCATTAACCACTGAACTTGGTTTAAGTCCAATGATTGACACATAGCACACACTTACCCCAGTGTATGTTTAAGTTTTTAAGAAATACGCCTTACACTGGTCATTACAGTCTACAAATGTCATATGTAAATTAATTCAGGATTATTTGTGAATGCCAGCACAAGACTACATTTAAAAGTCACAAGCGCACAGGTCTGTAAATAAGAGATACCGCATCCTCTTCCGAATTGAAAATGAATTTGAAGCCCATGTCAAGAAAATGAAGTCTGCGTTATCTCTGTAAGCGTTTCATTGATGTCTGTAAACTCAGCTGCTAAGCTTATCTGCCTGTTTACTGTTCGATAGTAAGAGTGTGCAAGGTTTCTCTATGCCCCATCACTTATCAGTCGTTTCTCCTTCAAAAACAGGGTTCTTTATGATTGAAGCTGCATATATCCAGCGAATAGTTCATTTTAAACTGATGGCTAAGGGTCGAAAAGTGAACCTCGTGTCCCAGTCTTATTGAAGGCTGCTATGTACCATCCGGTAAGGACCTGATGTACTAAGGAGAGTACACAAACCAGGGTGTGTAAACTACACACCAACTGCTTCCCTTACGGCCTTTTATTTTACGATGACTAATGTACTACCCACTTGTGTCACAAATTACTTACCCCTTGAGAGTCACAAAATCTCCTGCCTCATGAATATTAATGAGATAGGACTGTATTGTGACCCTCTATTAATAACTAGGAAAAATAGAGGGCCACAAAATGTCCTGCTCCTAGATATTAATGAGAGAATGAGAAAAGTGGTCCGTGACCGCTTGATGCACGCCCACACGCCTCGAGGGAGTCGTCCTGTCGAGTTCATTGAACTCCATAGGACTACTAACTCGTGGCGTGCGGCGCCTGGCTTTCCTTTAAGGTAATTGCATACCTGATTCAATCGGATGCTCTATAGCCATGGAATAACTTACTTACGGTTTTCAATACTGGTGAGGACTTCAAAAGGTTGGTCCTCGCAAGCTGAGTTCACCTCACTCTAGGGGAAAATACCGACCTGGCCATTAAGTATTCATCCTTCATTGGCAACCTGGGATGCCTGTGTGGCACTAGGACCAGGTTGCTCCCATTTGTCCTGAGGAAGACTCGCAGCAGAGGTTTAAGTCACCCTCTACACACCAGTCGAGTCGAAAAGTCGATGCTCCCCACACACCCAGGGCCTGTACCGCATTTCATCCCTAACATCTGATGTTGCATTTATACATCTACAAGAAACTGCAAAATATGTTGTAAATAATTTTCTTAGGACAGGCCAATTTGCACTGGTCTACTTACCAGTTGCTTGTCAAAATATTGGAAAATTTGTGAATTCTAAAACTAGTGACTTCCACTTCTCCCTATTCTTCACGAGCACACCCCTCCTTCACTCCCTTCTTGAGCAACCTTTCCATCGTCCAAATGTCAAATAATTTTGATTAGATTTAAGTATATGAAATAAATATACTGAACTAAAACTGTTTTAGCGCTTCTTTTGCTTTACATTTCCTGTATGTTTTGAATTATCCAACTTCCACTATCAGGATATGTAGTTGTATTGATTACGAATAGTTGACTGATATAGCGACACACATATGATAAATCGCAATTTGATTTTCTTTAAAGGCAGTCACTGACCACTTTTCTCATTCTCGCATTGTACCCAGGTCTTGTGGCGAATATTGGGTTACCCCATTATTTTATAATGGGCGGGCACAGATATTAATGAGGCAGGTATATTCCTGATGCACTACTCTTCCAACATATAAAAACATAACTATGCGGACACGCATCTTTACTCAATAATCTTTGAATAGGCACGTGTTACAACTAAGGGCCTCATTACGATGTCGGGCGGAAACATTCTGCCAGACACCGTCTCGGATTCGGTACCGACCGACTCAGGGTCGGCTGTCCCGCCGACTGATTACGATGCAACCAAACACTGTTCGGTCGAAGTCCTATTGTTTCCTATGAGAGCCTGTGTTCCAACCGACAACCGGCCTTAACACGGGTCCTTATGGGGAAATCGGGTGTGTTCAGAAAACCCTGCACCCTGTCGCAGGCACCCCATTGTGACTACCACACAGTGCTGGGTTTTACAGGGGGGTCCCTTATAAACCCCCTCAGCCCAGAACCGGAGGCCGCAGGATAAAGGGGGCCCTCCCAGGTGTCCCCAAAGTCACTTTCCAAAAGCCTTTTCATATCGGTCAGGCTGACTCGGAGAGCCTGTTGGAAATCGACATCGTAATCGGTCGGTCGGAAACTGTGTCCATAGAAGTGCACAATGCGGTTCCAACCAACACGGATACTCCAAGAGCCAGTCGGAACCGATTTAGAATGACTGCGTAGGTAACTTTCCAACAGCGAATATCGTAATCAGTACAGCGGATTGTAAACCGACCAAGTCGGAAGGATTCCGACGCGGTCTAGGAAATTCCAACTGTAGGGGGGAGGCTTTCCGCCCGACATTGAAATGAGGCCTTATGTGCTTTGCTACTGTGGGACTAAGCACACTTAGTCCTATTCTGATTTGGTCTGCAATCTAAAATATATTAGGACTATTGATGTACACTTTAGGATAATGATGTCATAGCAGGTTAGTAGATGTACTTAAGCTTTTGCTTTAAATAGCACCAATTTCCTTTCTTTTGTAAAATCAACGGTTTTACCACAGATAAGCTCCACAATGCTCCAAGCTGCTACAATCCACTGTGGTGAGCCTACACTTTATGTGTATGAGTGAGATAGCCTTGAACCCAGCTTGGTGAGAGATAGCAGCTAGGGCTGGGTTGGGAGGGAGGTGTCAGAGTTGGGAATGATGAGCATACATCAGCCGAGCTGCAATTTCTGAAACGGGTATGCATACCAGTTTAAACATATGTAGCACAAGAGCAGAAAAATCTTTAGAACATTGGAATGCTGAGCGCTCCATTTAAAACAATAGAGTGTTCTGGGATTCTAATGCCCACTAGAAGCCCCGAGCATCAACATTCCAAATGTTTATTACAGGCCTCACGGAGCCCGATGGGATTTCAACCCCCTCAGGCTAAGTGAGGCCTTTATTTTACAAATTAGAACATTCTGCCCTTTAGAAACAGAATGTTTTAATAGCCCTAGAGCCCTCTGTAGTGGGCGATTCTGCCCATTAAATACCCACTCCATTGTTAAGGAGTACAGACAAAAATTCTAATGCTGGAATAAATATATGTAAGCAAGTATAATGGTGATTACCTGAATTAATCACTGGCATTTAGTACATGATTATTGCAAATGTATTTTGTATACCCCTATAGAAATTATATTCGTCCTCACTCACATAAACAAATGACTAAGGGCCAGATGTATCAAGATACACTTTTGCGATTCTCAAATAGCGATTTTTAAGGAATCGCTATTTGAGAATTGCAAAATGGTATGTAGGTAGAAATTTGCAATTTTTTTAAAATTTCTTAAAATTCCTTAATTGCTAATCGCAATTAAGGAATAATTTCCCATTCATTTCTATGGGCCAGGAGGCCCATAGGAATGAATGTGAAATTATTCTCAATTTGCGATTCACAATTTGCTCATCGCAAATTGATAATAATTTCAAGGGTGCAGGGGTGTCCAGAGGACACCCTGTTGCACCCATGAAATAAGCATGGGTGCACATGTGGTGCACATACATGCCTTAAGGGCATGTATGTGCATCAAATGGCACTTAGAAAAATTTAAAAATGGGCATTTTTCAAGAAATTCGCATATTACCACCAACTTGAAGTTGGTGGTAATTTGCGATTCCTTAGGGACAATTAGCAATTTTTTTTTGCATCATACATTGCATTTAAGGAATCGCAAATTTTGCGATTCCTTAAATGCAATCGCAAAATAAGGAATCGCAAATTTGCAATTCCTTATTTTGCACGGAAATTTGCTACATGCATACCATTTTGCTCAAATGAGTTCGCAAACGCCGAATTTCGGCGTTTGCGAACCCATTTGAGCTTCATACATCTGGCCCTTAATTCTGCAAGGTGGCCCACAACATAAAATAGAAAAATATGAGCATAACAATCAACATTACTCTATTTACAAACAATATAACAAAACGTCAATTAACATAAAATTTGACCCATACATAAAACAAGTACCACGTTGCAACGACCCCTAACAGGCCATTTAAAGAGCATTTTTCTTCTCTTGGTCCTTCTTTAAATTTAATGATGGTGGCTGTGCTGTTCATTTTATGCACAATCCCATTTGGAGATAGTCTTTGGAGTATGCACACATGATGAAACATGTGTTCCTCTTTAATCTTTTGAGTGTGTATACCAATTGTCATTAACAAGGTGTTGTTGAGTTTGTAAAGAGTTCTCCAAAGATGGTGCCTGCACCGTTGTACTTGCTTTGCATAAATTTATTCCAGCATTACAATGTTTGTCTGTACTCTGTTTGTAGCCCATGTGATGCAAGGTAATGAGGGCTTACCCCTATATAATTTTGCACTCACTTGTTAAAGGCCCAAGCCAAAACACTGGAGTGGGCCGTCAATGGCCGGTAGATCCCGCTACGTCCAGCTCTAAAGCTAAAATAACTCCTCAAATATTGCTGAGATACACATGCAACATACAGGCAGTCTCTCATATGTGTGGATCCACCATAGGGCACGGACCCACCTCATGTGAGTGAGATGGAAAAAACATTCCTTCTGGTCCCTCCCTTTTTGGCAGAAGGGCATTGGAAAGTTCTTAAATTTTCTAAATATCTTCGCTGGTTGCAGCCGAGATTGGTAGAGAAATATGTGTAATATCATCCGCTGGTTTGAAGAAACTAAAATAATCTGTTTCATAGCTGAAGAGGCAGGTGCGTCTCTATATGCAATGAACTCCAGGCTCATCTTGGCCCATGCTCAGGCTGCAGACGAATCAAGGTATGAGAACGGCATTATCTAGTCCCCCGGCCACGCCCAACAATTTTCTTTCAGCCCATTTGGGAACAATGACATCAACGGAACAGATGTAGAGCCCCAAGAAACAATTTAACTTGCACTTTGTGCTTTGTATTCACTATATGTCCCCATTATTAATAGAAGTAATAACTGAGCAGAGCTGTCCTCTGGGGTTGAAACGGTGGTCTGATATGTACTAATTGAAATGCATTGGTTTGGATGAACATTGACAAAATCTGTGACCGTTCTGCACCTTTAAGGCTTCATCACTGAGCCTCAAAGTGGGACTAGGACAGAAAATAGCCACTGGCACCCAATTAAAAGTGGCTCTCAATCTGCATGTACCAGAATACAATGCACGATCTGCTGCTGACATTCTGGCAGTGTGCTCCTTGAGCAATACTGATACTGACTGTGACAAGGAGTGGTGTGAGCACTCCTCTGACAAAGGATAGCATGATGGCCGAGCGAAGATGCAATTTTCATAAGAGATGTCTTTGAAAGCTGAGGAAATGTTAGTAATATCCATGATGGGAATTGATTGTAAGTTTTTTGTGGTAAAATAAATTGCTATACAGTGAGAGAGCCTGAGAGGCCCCAGTCATAATTTGATCCGTAGGTAATCTCCAGCAAAGTCAAAAAATATATTTCCTGATAAGTACATGGGTTTCTGTGAGAATGGCTAGTAAACCCTTGACATGCAGCAAGGTATTCCTCATACAAGATTGCTTGGGGGATATGCAGTTAAGAATAAAGAGAATTAAAATTCACAAATCAATTTAAGTGAAAGGAAGTATACTTAATCATCACAAAGAGTCACACATTAAACATATATGCTATATTGCTATATTGATCAGGAGTTAATGAAATACTAATTAGTTCTTAAAAGCGGCCACTAGATTACATCAGAGAATTTGTTTTTGGTACTAGACAAACAGTGCCTCAGCATTTAACAATGGGTAGGCTTTGGAAGATGCAGTCCTTTAATGCCATAGTGTTACTCACTTGATGTAGCCAATGTTCTTGTTTCAAAGTTACTGATTAATAAATATGAATTGGCTGAATGGCTTTTCTGTGACTGCCAGATCCCTTCCTTCAAATACGGTAGATAGGTCTGACCAGAATGCCATTTTATTCAGGGGTCTTTAGAGGGTGACCGATGGTCAACTCCCTTCGACGTGGGTAGGTGAAGAGGTGAAGAGGTGTGAATCACCACAATTAACGTTGGGACTCCGGGTGCTATGCTGTAGTAAGGGGACTAATCTACCATTACGGACTAGTCAACTGAAAAGCAGAAATGTGATAAAAGCCATAATAACTGCATAGATAATAAAACTCCAATGGAAGTCATAATGTTTGCTTTTATTCATTCAGGCTGTGCTGAAATAATTATGTTTCTACCTTTTTCCGAGCTGCAGTTAGTGAAAAATATTTTTAGCACAACTGAAAACATTTGAATGCTGGCAGTCATTAACTAGTACTACAGTATATACAACTCTGTAACGTTTTTTAATGGTAGTGCAGGCTCAGCTTATATTTCCATTCTGAACACTAACCAGTTCAACCTAACTTTTTTATGTCACTCACACAGCTGACTTTAAGCTGCCATTTTAAATGTTTAAAGAAGGGGTTCTGGAGAAACCTTTCTCTGCATTCCCATATTTAGATATGATTTTGAGGGGGGCTATGCCAAGATTTGCTCCATGTGTTCTTCCGCCCACCACTAGGGGGATTGCCTGTGGGACTTTCCAGTGTTTGACTAAGCTATTTGACATTGTGCTATCTCTATAAGCTAACTTTAACGCTAGGCGCAGCAAGGCACCAGGTAAAATGGTTATAGGTTTCGCATCTAGAGATGGCATTCACACCGCTGATGAAATTGCAAGACTGTTGGGGGATCATCCTAGATAGAGATCTCACAGACCCGGAATGGACCAACATTATAGCATTTCCTAAGAAAATCTCACGCAATACGAGATTGAAATAGGTACAATACAACTACACCCATGTGACATATACGAGCCCTTATAGGCTGCAAAAGGCTTACGGGGGAGACACATACAAATGTCCAAGATGCGCCCATGATAATGCAGACTTTGTGCACATGACCAGGGACTGCACAGTGCTTGCTGGGTTCTGGGGGGAAGTTTTGAAGCTTCTGGGGACAACTGTGGGACACACACTTGAACACACAGTTGGGGTGTGCCTATTGGAGCTTTCCCCCGACTGCCCAAACAGAAAGTGAGTAGGAAGCAAATTTCTAGACCTAGTATTAGTCCTGGCTAAGTAGCGAATAGTATTGACTTGAAAATCTACAACGGGGCCGACAATTGCCATCTGGTAGCGAGATGTAACTTATTGGCCAGAGCAGAGGGCAGAGTCCTGGCTAGGGAGGAGATGAGGTGGTTGAGTCAATGCTCTTTTGCAGGACACTGTAGAGAAATCTTAGAGACATGGAAAAACCCAGAGCGAGACCAGAGCGAGGAAGAAGGAAATAACAAAGATGCTTAAACAAGACATGAATGGGGTCGACGAAGGAATGCCTGTTGGGTACCCACTCGGAAGTCCCCAGCGAAAATCACTAATGTCATTAGACACTGACACACTAAATTATGAGCGACAAGCCATGGGGGAGCCGTCTTTTCATGTCTTTTCTCCCCCAAATGCTGATAACCGGCAGTTGGAGGGCAGCAGTGTCCTGAGCCCCAGTGGGAAACAGTGGGACACCACCCATCCAGGCACATCCTAACCTCTACATTTGACGGACAATCATTCTGTACTTCTGGCATGGCTACATAGCTTCAACCCCACTGCCTAGTTAATTAGTTACTACGTTAATCATGTTGCGCAGTACGAGCTCAACGAATATACATAGTTGAGGACTCCCACCAAAGAGAATACACAGCAGCAAGCATGAACCTGCCTATGTACTAGATGGGTTATATTTTATTGCTGTGGTATGTAATGATACGTGTCTAATTCCTGTTGAATACTTAAATAAATGCCAATAAAAATATGTTTGAAAAAAAATCCATATGCTAACTTTCAACCTCTTGGTCAGTACCTGACTTCTCATTTACTTTGTGTTAGACCTGGCACCATTGGCATGGGTCTTCCTGCATTTTTTGCCTTTGCTTCCTGTGTTTTTGCTGTATGTTTTGCTGGTCTAGATGCTTTAGGCACTTTGCCACTGCTATTCAGTGCCAAAGTGCAAGTACTCCCTCTGTAAATTATTGTGATGGATTGGTGTTTACATGATTGGCTATTTGATTTACTAGTCAGTCCCTAGTACAGTGCACTGTGTGTGCCCAGGGCCTGTAAATCAAATGCTGCTAGTGGGCTTGCAGCACTGATTGTGCCACCCACATAAGCAGCCTATAAATGAAACTCTGGCCTGCCATTGCAGCTCCTGGATGCAGTCTAGTACTGCCATGTTGACTTGACATGTACACCCACTTGCGCTTCCCTGTTCTTACATGTTAGTCACCCCTAAGGTAGGCCCAAGGTACCCATGTGGGCAAGGTGCAGTGCATGTGAAAGGTAGGACATGCCCTGATGTGTGTAGCATGTCCTGATAGTGAATTACTGCCAATTTCGTTTTTCACTATTGCAAGGCTACCTGTTTCCATAGGATAGAATGGGAAGTTTGTTTATAACATCTTCTAAACATAACTGCCCCTGGAAACAAGTTAGGAAAATAAGGTTTAGTATGCCTGAACTCAGAATGTTAAAATGCATCTTTTAGTGAAAGTGATTTTTAAATTCTGTGTTTGAAAATACCACTTTTAGAAAGTAGGTATTTTCTTGTTTAGCCATCCAGTGTGCCTATACTAGGTGTGTGTATTGCATGTCTGGCTTTTGGATTACAGGGGCTGGGGAGGAGCAGTGGCTCCAGAGAGCCTGATAAGTCAGTGCTGGGATGAATAGACCTGGGCTGCATTTAGAGTAGGGGGAGGAGATTTCCTTTCACCTGAATGGGCCTGGTCTGCCTTCCTCAATGCTGTCTCCAGCTCCTGCCAGGAATCTGCACCAGAGAGGACAGAACCGGTATCGACCAAGCACAGGGCTTCTCTGCCAACCAAGGATTTTGGAGTATAAATATTGAGGCCCAGACCCCAGAACTTTGGATCGTTTCTTGGAATCAAGAGGAACCTATGCAAAGGAGAAGAGCCAGAGAAGCTGAGGAGGAATACTGCCCCTGTGCTGTTTGCTGTCTGGGGTTGGCCTGCAGTGGCCACTTGCTGTCAAGGAAATGAGAAATGGACTTTGCTGTTTTCTGTGTCCCCTGCTTGAAATAAGATTTCCAAGGGCTTGAAATTGAGCTTGCCTCCTGTTCTGACGTCTCAGGAACACAAAGACTTCACCACCAGCTCCCCTGAACTTCGTTGCTGAGAGTTCTGACTTGCAAAGAGGTGCCTGCTGTTGTTTTAGACCTCTAATGACTGTTTTCCGCTGGGAGCTGGAAAAGTAACGCAACTTCAAGAAGCGAGACGCATCCACACCTGTTTCAGATGCATCACAGAAGAAATCTTCGCAGCGCCTGCCGTGGCTCGAGAAATCGCTGCATGCCGCATCGAGTGCACCGATCTCCAAAGTCCAAGATCACAGCACCGATTTTGACGCAAGGCCTACTGTGCGGCTGCTCGAGTTCATGCATCATTCTGGAACGTCGTCTCTCATTGAGGTGCAAGGTTTGTAGCATCGTTGGGGGACGTAGTATGAAACCGACGCATCACCTACCCACACAGTAAGAAACCGACGCATCACCTCCTCTCTGGTATGGAACAGATGCATCACCTTCCCTGAGTGTAAGGATCCAACGCATCGCCTTCCCAGCAGCCTGTTTTGTTTGTTTGCGTGACGCCCCCCAGGTACTTTGTGAGAGAAGTGTTGCATCTGCAATTTGCTTTGAACTGAACTATTTCTACCATCTAAAAGTCATATTCTTATTACTGTATTGTGGAAATTGTGGGGCCTCTGGATCCCAAGACAGCCATGGGCAACAGGTTCATCCTGGTACCTGGGAGCCATCCCTCTCCGGATTGTGACTGCCCCCATGGTGGGTTGTGAGTGGATTGGGATTTTCTCTCATGTGGGGTTCCCCAGAGAGGTGGTGTCGGACCGTGATACCAACTTCATATCTAAGAATATGAAGTCCCTGGGTAGGAGTGCATTGTTACCTATAAGTTCACTACTCCTTACCACCCCCAAGGCTGATTGAGAGAGTCAACCGGACCCTGAAGGGTATGATTATGGGTCTTGGTGAACCCATGAGGTGTAAGTGGGACATCCTCTTACCATGACTTTTGTTTGCTTACAGAGAGGTACCGCAGAAGTCCTTAGGGTTCAGTTCCTTTGAGCTCCTGTATGGGTATCCTGTAAGAGAACCTCTAAGTCTGGTCAAAGAAGGCTGGGAGAAAGCTCCCAGTAAACCTCCCCAAGATGTATATAGCTACATGCTAGCCTTCAGGAATCAGACTAAGCGCTTCAGGCGAATCCAGAAGCCTGCCAGGAGGAGATGAAACGTTAAAATGATCAGAATGCCACTCTGATCGGGTTTCAGTCTGGACAGAAAGTATTGTTCATGGCCACAGTGGAGCCTTGTGTGCTCCAGGATAAGGGGACCGGACCATTTGAGGTGGTGGAGCACAAGAGTAAAGTCCCCTACTTGATGGGCTTGCAGTCTCCAAGGAACCCTTTGCGGGTCCTGCTTGTGAACCGCCTGAAGCCCCACTTGGAAAGGTCCGAAGTGGGCATGCCCTAGCAACAGATGCTGGGATGGAGGAGGAGACTGATCCTCTTCCTGACCTCCTGTCTGTGAAGGAACATGATGGGCCAGTGGATGGTGTAACACTCTCCCCGCCCTGATTCCTGAACAGTAGAGTGACTGATGCCAACTATTGGGACAGTTCGCTGCTCTGTTCTCCCTGACCCCTGGTGTCACTCAGTGGTGTGTCCATGATGTGGACACCACTGCGGTCAGTCCTCCTGTGAAGCACAAAATTTACAGAGTGACAGACAGGGTCAAGGCTTGCATCAAGGAGAAGGTCTCCAAGATATTAGCGCTAGGGGTGAATGAGCCCTCAAACAGCCCTTGGACCAGCTCAGTGGTCTTGATCCCAAAGGCTGCCGCTCCTGGTGCCACGCCAGAACTCCGGTTCTGTCTGGACTACAGAGGGATCAATTCAGACACCAGGACTGACACGCACCCCATCCCCAGAGCTAATGAGCTCATAGATCGGTTGGGAGCTGCCCAGTACCTAGTATGTTTGACTTAACATCTGGGTACTGGCAGATTGCCTCAACTGATGGGGCAAAGGATAGGTCAGCCTTCTCAATGCCAGAAGGGCACTACCAATTCCGGGTGATGCCCTTTGGATTGAAGAATGCCCCTGCCACCTTTCAGAGGTTGGTCAACCAGGTGTTGGCTGGACTAGAGGATTTCAGTGCTGCCTACCTGTGTCACTTTGCAGTGTTCAGTGCCATTTTGTAAGCACATCTGCACCACCTCTGGGAAGTGTTGAAGGCTCTGCAGAGGGCAGGTCTCACAATCAAGGTGAGTAAGTGCCAGATCGGTTCTGTGGCATACTTGGGACACCAGTTAGGGAGCGGCCAGGTGGTGCCCCTACAGGCCAAGATTCTTGCTTGGGACCCCCCATGACCCAGACAGAAGTGAGAGCCTTCTTAGGACTCACTGGGTATTACAGGAGATTGGTCAAGAGATGTGGCACCATTGTTGCCCCCTTGACAGAGATGACATCCAGGAAGTAGCCCAGGAAGATGAACTCGACTGACGCCTGCCAGAAGGCTTTTGATGCCCTGAAATCTGCCATGTGCATGGTGCCCATGCTTCAGGCGCCCAACTTCTCAAGGGAATTCATTGTGCAGACAGATCCTTCAGAGCATGTTGTGGAAGCTATGCTCTCACAGCTAAATGAAGAGGGCCTAGACCAACATGTAGCCTTTATTAGTAGGAGGATACTTCCACAGAAACAGAGGTTGAGTGCGATTGAGCGTGAGGCATTTTCTGTGGTCTGGGCGCTGAAGAAGCTGAGGCCCTATTTGTTTGGGACTCACTTCCGGGTTCAGACCGACTACACACCACTCAGATGGTTGATGAAAATGAGGGGCGAGAGTCCATTTCCCTACAGGGGATGGACTTCACGGTGTAACACCGCCCTGGTACAGAACACGCCAATGGTGATGGTCTGTCCAGATTTTTCCGCCTTAGTGAAGAGAACTCCCAAGAGGGTGGGTAGTTCTCCCCACATTCTGAGATCACCACACCGATTTCGACGCAAGGCCTGCTGTGCAGCTGCAAGAGTTCACGCATAGTTCTGGATCATCGCATCGAGGCACCAAGTTTGTCGCATCGGTGGGGGATGCAGTAAGAAACCAAAGCATCAGCCCCACGCAGTACGAAACTGCCGCATCACCTCCTCTCCGGTAAGGAACCGGCCCATCATCTACCCTGCGCTGCAGTAAGGAACCGACACATCACCTTCCCTGGAGCAAGGAACAGACGCATCACCTTCCCTGAGTGTAAGGAACCGACGAATCACCTTCCCTGCAGCCTGTTTTGTTTGTTTGCATGACACCTCCAAGATACTTTGTGAGAAAAGTGTTGCATCTGCAATTTGCTTTGTACTGAACTATTTCTACCATCTAAAAGCCATTTTCTTATTACTGAATTGTGGATTTTTGTCATTTGGTCTTGTTTTGGTTTAGATAAAGATTACTTATTTTTTGTAACTGGTGTTGTGTCCATTTGTAGTGTTTTCACTATATTACTGTATGTGTTCACAAATGTTTACACACTGCCTCTGAGATAAGCCTGTCTGCTCGTACCAAGCTACCAAGGGGGTGAGCAGGGGTTATTTTAGAAGTGTATCCCCTTACCCTTACTAGAAGCAAGGGTCCCTATTTGGACAAAGGTACCTACCTCTACCAACTGGAGATCTCCATTTCTAACACTTGATCTGTGTTTTGTGATAGCCATCTTGCTGTTCACAAAGATTACATTTTGATAACCCTGTGGGATATCACAAAACTAATTTACAACATCAGTTTCTGAATTTAGCTCAATTTCAGATTCATGCCTGGGTTTGTTGCAGCCTGTTTGCGTTTTGCGCAAAAGACTCTTATTTCTAAAAATCTCAGATCACTGATTCATCTCCACTTTTGCAGGCCAAGGATTGATGGAGGAATCAGCACAACTGTGGCTGCTAGTTGCTAGCTTATTCACACCTGAGGCTTGCAACCATTAGTTAGCTTTCTTACTCTCTTTCTTTTAGTCCAGCGATGGTCATTGATGGAGTGCTCCTGTATGGTAGACTCACTGTTTCCAAAAGGATTCCTGATTCCTAAGTTACAGCAAAAGTAGTTTGTGCATACCTATTTTACTTTTACTATTTCAGTAGCTACACTATTCTTGGTCCATGCCTTCCTTCATTATTCAGTAATTCCAGTTTCCACTAGGCTCCCTTTTTATCCGTGTTGCATTAGTTTACAGTTATCTAGTGAATTTTGATTATATGCTTTTTGTCAAGTGTTTTCTACCTTTTCCCTTCTTCTGTTAAGCAACATTTGCCTCTAGCTCCTTGTCTATTGTGGCTGTGTATTTTAATTCCCCATCCTTTCTGTTGCCACCTTACATATTCTTCTGTGATCACCAGGAATCATGTGAACAGTTGGCAACCTAGCTGGTGTTTTTTGTGAGTATTGTCTTTATGATACCTTTTATAACATCACCATATGTATCAGCTCGACACAGCCTACCTTTGTATGTAGGCTGCATGTGGATTTTTACAGTCTGTATCTTTAACAGCAATTGTGGGTGAGGAACTTACCTAGCTTCAGTCTTAACATGCAAAACGTATAAGAGATGTAGCCCACATCATCCCTTATTATTAATGTTACCTATACGTCTTGCATGCCTTGAGTGTTAGTTTTTCTTAATGCTGAAATACCTTTTGAGTGCCTGTTGTTTCTGAGCCTAGGATTTGTTTGTTACCTTGTTCAGGCCTTCTACATTGGATCACTTTGGAACATGTGTGGTTATGAGCATCTCTGTTGCCAATATTTTCTTCACTTTACAAAGGCAGACCGTTTACAGCCTACACTATTTGTGTGCACACAACGGCTGACTTAGAAATAAGTAAAATATGCCAATTCAATTGCAAAATCTTCCCATGTTTAAGTAAGGGGGCACATGCAGCTGGAAG
The DNA here is from genome assembly GCF_964261635.1 of Lissotriton helveticus. Lineage (NCBI taxonomy): Eukaryota > Metazoa > Chordata > Amphibia > Caudata > Salamandridae > Lissotriton > Lissotriton helveticus. Next base: position 404,532,175 of record NC_136069.1, on the reverse strand, counting down.
ATCTTTAGCAAACAGCCCAGATGTCGAAAACCCAGTAATGCAGAGTCTAAAAATCAAAAATGTTCTGGATAAATACATCAATAGTAGGGTCTTTCACACCTTGTCGCAATAAAGCTTGATGTTAATCAAAGCGGAAAACATTTGTGCACGGACACTGCACGGACAATGCAATGTTTGTCAAATCCAGTGACCATCACTGAGTAACTGTCCGTACAGAATCCTATGCCAAGAAAGATACCACCAGTTTTAAAGTCTGTGCCAGTATAAAACTCTCAACAGTAGGTGGGTACAAGATAAAGGTCCACCACAATTCTAGTGCTGCAAATAATATGAGTCTAAATATTTTATCCTACCTTAGCCACTTGCTAGGTAGAGGACAATCACAGTGTCAGACTCCAAAGTGTGATCACCGATGGTAATTGTGACTAGAGGCAGCTAGCTATCTCAGTGAGCTGGTCACTGTGCCCGAGCTGCTGTTTAGGGTGATAGGGCTGGTGTTGATTCTGGTTTTTATTATACGGTCAGTCCCACAGTGTAGTAGTGCCCACACTACGATGCCAGTCTCTACTCTACTCCAGTAAGAAAAGCTAACATAGCCATGGCAGGTTGCACATTGTCTGTGTATTTGAAGTAACTTTCAACCCACATTACTGATGCTTGTAAGATACCACTGCCCTCTCAGACTCAACAGTACCTCATTTATAAAGCACCACTGCCATTTCAGGATCAATATCACTCCATTTGTAAGGCGCTGCTGCCAAGCAAGAATACACATTGCCCTAGTATATAAAGCACCACCACCAGAGTCCACATTTTCTTGGAACTAACAGCCAGATTCATCATTAAAAAATGGGCTCGCAAAGGGCCAGATTCTGAGAATCTGGCCCTTTGCGAGCGCAATTTTTACATTTGGATTCATCATCCTAAATTCAAAAATCGCTAATTGCGAAATCGCTAAATTGCGAGGAAATGCATTTAAGGAATCTCTATTTGAGATTCCTTAAATGCAATTCATTAACCATTTTTAAATTGCGAAATCGTTATTTTTGGCCGCTATTTACCGCGAAGTCTGACTTTGTGGTAAATAGCGAAAACTTAGAAAAATGCACTTTAGTGCTTTTTTCTAAGTTGTATGTCACACACACACATGTCCTTTGGACATGTGTGTGCGCAACTTCAGTCTAAATTTCATTTCAGGGGTGCTACAGGGTGTCCTTTGGACACCCCTGGCACCCTTGAAATCGCATCCTTATTTGCGATTAGCAAATTGCTAATCGCAAATAAGGAATAACTCCCCATTCATTCCTATGGGCCTTTAGGCCCATTTAAAGGCCCATAGGAATGAATAGGGAGTTATTCCTTATTTGCGATTAGCAATTTGCTAATCGCAAATCGTATGGTAGACTCACTGTTTCCAAAAGGATTCCTGATTCCTAAATTACAGCAAAAGTAGTTTGTGCATACCTATTTTACTTTTACTATTTCAGTAGCTACACTATTCTTGGTCCATGCCTTCCTTCATTATTCAGTAATTCCAGTTTCCACTGTGCTCCCTTTTTATCCGTGTTGCATTAGTTTACAGTTATCTAGTGAATTTCAGGATCAATATCACTCCATTTGTAAGGCGCCGTTGCCAAGCAAGAATACACATTGCCCTAGTATTTACAGCACCACCACCAGAGTTCACATTTTCTTGGAATTTATAGAATAACTGTCATACCAGAAACCAAATTACTTTGATATGTATTGCCCACTTTTAAGGTAAGATCCATTGCCTGGATGCAACCACCCCCAACTTCCACCTTGTCCTCCTCTTGTCTGACTACTCATGGGGCCTGGGCAGCAACAGGTATATGGCTAGATGCAATTAAACCTGCAAGGAACTGATGCTGAAGACTTTACAGAGTTTCAGCTGCTCAGTATGTCACTGCAGACATAGAGGTTTCTCCATTTCCTTCTTTCTCGGCCGAGCTTCTATTTTTGTTCCTGCGGTGAGGTTGACCCAGCCTCCAACTGCAAGCTGCTGCTCAGTGCATATTTTACGAACACACAAGCTCCCTTGTACAGATCACCTGTTGGTCTTATTGGGAAACTAGCTACGTGCAGAGGGAGTTGTTCGCTTGCTCCTCCTTTATCATCATTAAAGCATATTTTCTCATTTGTGTGAGCTTTAGGTAGAAAGGGTTTTGTGTTTGTGGCTCGAATTAAGTAGTTTTCTTGATTCATTGTGTACAGGTCGGAACATTGCATGATTTTTCTGTACAGTAAATCTCGTTAAAAAATATACCAGAGCATATTGCTGCAAAACCTCACTGTCAGCTCCCATCCAGTTAGTGACACTCCAGCTTGATTGAAGAGCGTCAAGTGCGCCAGATAGCTACCATCCTTCGTGGATGAAAGATAAACAGAGTGATAAAAATTGCTTATCTGTATTTTCTGAGCGCTCTATCTGGAAAATGATCTGTGGTTCTTCTCTGTCGCAGGGAAGGTCACGTTCATGACGAGATGAGCCGAGTGAGACAATCCCAGACTATCATGGCTCATCAACTTGAAGCATGCCTTCTCCTTTGAGATCCGGTTCTATAATCATACACGAGGATCTTTAAACTGGAGCATTTTGTTTTACCCCAGGGTAATGGGAAAAGGGAATAATGTTTCCGATGCCTTCAGATGTTTATTTACTGGGTAAATAATTAGGTGCCCTTTGTTCGTGGCCCTGGGCTGCCTTGGAGATGGCAGGGGCCAGGAGGCTGGCAGCCCACCCTGACGGCAGTGGGAGGTCCTTGCCTCTGCGGTAATCGGGGCAGTTCCTAGGAGCAACACCTTGAGACCTGCTCAAATTGCAAGAGATGAGGTTATCTGGGGGTCACAGACTTGTGGCAGTCACAAGACAGATAATGGAATTGTGTGGTTTGAGAAAAGCTACCACAAATATATATGGGCTTATTTATGAGCCCTTGCTTTACTTTTTGCCCCGCCGGTGCGTCATTTTTTGTGATGCACCAGCAGGGTAAATGTGCCAAGTTGCATCATATTTACAAAGTGACACATCTAGGTAGATGCGTCATTTTGTAAACCACTGCGCCACATTATACCTGCGCCAGGTATAATGTATGCAGGATGGGCATTGTGACACAAGTAAGCCTCGTAGAAGTGACGCAGTGAAATCTATGAGATTTCACTGCGTCACTTCTAGGACGCAAATGCGTCAATATCTTACGCCTGCTTCACAGCAGGCTTAAGACAGACGCAGGCACATTTGAAATTGGACTTGCCCATTTGAAATGACCCAATGCTGAAGTTGCGTCAATTATGTGACAGACTCCAACAATATGTCATTTTTGCGCCTACAGATACGTGAGAAATACTGACTCCTTGCGACATGTTGTGTCATACTGTAAATATGACGCATCAGTGGTGTCGCAAGGAGGGTGCAATGACAAGTGATGCATCGCTGTTTTCACGCAGCAATGCGTCACTTTTCATAAATGAGGCCCATACTGTGTTGCCTCTAGCCCAATTCTGAAGATTTTTAGTAACGTTTAGGGAACTGCAGACAAAAGGCGCTGTACACGCTCAAACAGCCAGAATACGTTGCAGGTGCATTTTATGAGAGGATATGTTGCGGTACAGCTCTTTTGTGTTTACTAATTGAGAAAATATTTTCAAGAATCTACTATTATTTTATCCACTATATGTTGCATTACAAATAACATAACAAAATAGGGAGCGCTTCTTTTTCAACAATGTCAACATGCATGGCTCCATGATGTTGCCGCGGTATCAACGTGTCCATATACAATCAATCAAAAGTCCGACCTTTTGAATTTATTGGGGCTTGTTTAAACTTGTGAAGAGATAAGATACAAACCATAAAAGCATGAATCTGAAGGCTGAAATCTGTCCTGCAGATAACCTCCCAGGTGCAGTTGTCATGCATCTCTTCCATAATATTCATCTATTGTGTGTCTCGCCCTCTATTTCCGCCTGTAAAGTAGCACTAATCAACTTTCTGCTTAAAAACCTTCCGATGCATTATTTGTTTATTACAAATTAATGTTACAGACGTCTACACAATGTATAAACATATTCTAAAGATGAGAGGATCATGATTTTGAAATGTTGCTAATGAAATGCCTTTTTATGTGAATAGAATTGCCCTGCTGATTCCTTATTCTAGAAATCCTGACTGATGAGGTTACACCACCTTTGTATAGATTTCGCCCACGGCCTTTTGATATATTGAGGAGAAATTAGTTGGCTATGGTATTGTCGCAAGATACAATACGTGTGCAGCATTATGGTTAATTAAAAAGTGTGGCAGATTTGTGACCTTTTGTTTTGTAACTGTGAAATGAACCTGCATTGCCAATATATAATAATGATTTTTTTAAATCTATTTTATATCTTCCTGTACTATGTGCAAACTGATGCATTTTGAAATGCAAATAGATGTAGCGTTTCTAACGCGAGGGTTTTACATTAATGAAATAATTGTATGCATCTCATATTGGTGGGAATAAATTGGGCGCCGTATTTATGGCCTTTGTGTCGCAGGACAGTGTAGCATTTCAAATTGCTGCGCTACCGTGCGTCACAGGGAAAAGGCAGAAATGCACCATATTTATCAAATACAGCACATTCCTGTTCCCTCGAACTGGCACCATTTTGGCAACCTAGAGCCAACACAGACACCTGTGCCCTGTGTTGTAGGCAGGATTGTGTTTGTGCAGGGAGTTGTACCTTCCTGCACAATTTACCTCTTTCAAGAGTAACTCAATGCAGTGATTTGCGCTGCACTGCATTACTCCATAATTTTGGAGCCAAGCAAAGTGGCTTTGTGTGTCTTACAAAGTATGACTTATGGTTTGCGTCGCTCTTGCACTACATTGCGTGGTGCAAGAGCGATGCACATAGGGTCATACATTTGGCCCTGAGTGTGGTAGCGACATTACTCCATTTTGTTTTAGTACTTAAGGGGCACAAACTATTCATTTTACGTTAAGTAATTTTTGCTTAAGAATTGTACCAAGGAGACACAAGGTATGCCACTTGGTAGTTATCACGGTGTTTAACTTTCTGGAACTCAGCCAAAAATAAGACAAAGCAAAACTATTGGGGTATAGTTTCCCACTACTTTATTCATTTACAAAGCTCTTCGATCAGCAAGAAAATTGGGAATGTTTAAATGTTAGCACCAAAAATCGAGCAGATTTTATAGCTCCTTCTCATATGAAATGGGTCCTTTTCAACTACACATCTGATCTGAGAAACTGTGACGATATATACATCAATTTAGTCTTAAAAATCTGTTCATAGATAATGAGATGACTCTGTGCACTCTCTAGTGCTTTTACCTGCCAGTTCTTTAGCAGCCTTCTTCAAGTTTTGGAGATGGTTCACAACTGCTTACCTCTTCTGAACAACAGAACAAATGCTCAGAAAAGTAACAGTGCCCAATTCACAAAGGTAAACCTGGACCTAAAGTCTAAGTTTAGACCTGAAGTCTAAAAGCCCAATTCATAAAGGTAAACTTAGACCAGAAGTCTACCTTTGTGAATCTGCCCCTTAGACTTCAGGTCTAAATTTAGACTTCCGGTCTAAACTTAGACATCAGGCCTAAGTTTACCTTTGTGAATCAGGCCCATAGTATCTGCTATTCTTCAACAACCGAACAGGTAACCTTCACTGACAATGCCAAGAAGGAAATGCAGTGGTAGTTACAACACATGGAGCCCTGGAATGGCACATTTATGGTCAGATTGAGCCCAGATCTGGTGAAAGAGGCAGGTGCCAGCAGATCATGCTGGGGAACTAGATGCAAGGATTTATCTACTAGAGAAAGCTGATCAGAAGACGAACTGACACTTCACATCAAGTGCATGGAACATCTGGAGGGATGGTTTGAGGTAAAGAGTTGGACAAAAGGCACTTTGACTTCACACATACATAGTAAATGAGTTAAAGCTATTATTACTGAAACTCTCTGATAATACATTAGAAAAAAGAAAAAAATTCTACAATCACAACAAAGTGAACTACGATTTCAGTGGATGTGTTATCCCACAGGCAAATGATAGCCTACTTTTGCCAATTGCTTTACAATTGTGAAGTTGAATACAAAAGCAACTCCACCATTGAGGGTTTATATGTGCTCTTACATTTTATCTAATGGTATATATAGATATTCCATATACAATTTTAATAAAATTTCAGTTATACACATCTATAGTGTGGCAGGAGTTTGAGGTGTACAGTGCCAGGCTAACAGACTGGGTCATTCCAGTCAAGAAGGAGCAGAGACATCGGAGTGTGTCCTTGAATTCCGATGTCGTGTAGGCATTAAATGAGGATGGGGTGGGAGACCATGACAAATGCTGTAGAAATAACCAGGAGCACGAGCTTCGTCGAGTCTCCTCCATTCAGAGTCATGCAGCTGGCATCCTTGGTGGCAATCAGGGTGTATTCTTTGCTATGGTTATGTCTGAAACCAGAGTGAGCATTGTCGAGGAGTTGACGGTCGATGAAGTATTCAGCAAGGCTTCTGTTAATAATTTTATCTACGACCTTGGCCTGGAATGTTTGCAAAGAGAACGGTCTTTAGTTGGCGATCATTCTATGGAGAGTTTATTCAGCAAAAGGAAGACAGTTGCATGTTTCCAAGTATTTGGAAAGGTTGTAAAATAGGTTGAGGCATTCAGGAAGGGTGTGAGCATGGCACTGATGGGTTGCAGTCCTCTGGAATAGGCATGGTCGGGACATTGGTCCGATGGCGCTCCTGGGTGGATGAACTTCATGGTGGCAGCGGTTTCTTCTGGAGAGATGACAGACCATTTGGTTAGTAGTATTGGTTTTCTGGATAAGATCAGGAAGCATTTGATGAGGTCTATTGGTGCAGTTGTGGGTTGAATTTGCTGTAAAAGGTGGTGATTTTGTTGCTGAAGATTTGAGAGACATTGTTGTATAGATCCTGCAAAGGGGTGATCGAGTTGGAAGCTCGTAGTGGTGATGTAGAATCCCAATGGCAAAGATTTCTTTGCTTCTGTTGTAGCTGGCATCAATGTGGTTCTCAAGAGTGGTGCGTTTGGTGGTTTGGATTATTTGGTGGTAGAATCTCAAAGTAGTTTTGAATGTGATCCTGTCTGCTTTGTCTTGGCTCATTCTCCATTTGTGCTTAACTTAGAGGCAATGTGTAAAGTAGCTTTTGAAACACACAGTAACAAAGTGAAAACACAAACCTAAAAGAATCCCACACCAGATTAGAAAAAGACAAAAAATACAATTGGTAGAACAGGAGATATGCAATTACATAGATTTTGGTGGAAAAACACCAAAGAGCACAAAGTGCCAACTGTGGTTATATGGTCGTGTCGGACCAGGAAAAAGTCACAGGTTCAAGACAACCGCGATCGGTTGCAGGCTGGCTACAGGAACTCAGTTAGCCCCACTGAACTAGAGTACCTTAAATGTGTTGAGGATGCATCACATAGCCGAGGCGATGTGAGATTTGGGTCAGAGATGAGTGCCGCAGTTTTGGGACCATCAGCTGTAATGAGAGGTCCTGCGCCATCATCGAGAAAGACATCGACAAGGGGAGCTTGCAATGCAAAGTCCTTCATCGAGGATGCATCATGCACCAACTGGTTCTGAAGAGACTTTTGGGCTTCAAATGTGAAGTCCTGCTCTGAAGAATTCTCGCAGCATAGGTGATGCACCAGTTCTGCTCGGGGTTGTGCCTTGCAACAGAGGAGATGCGTCGGTTCTGCTGGATCCACCGTGGGTTGACAGAGTACCTTCATGCCCACTTCCATGATTTCAGGTCTGGGGTGGCACCACTTGGCAGGGTAGAACTCACAATTGCAGAGTCCATGTGCTGGTTAAAAGAGACTAGCCCTTGGAGTCACTCTGGTGGTCATGGGTACAATTGCTTTTTCAGTCCTTCTCGCCCAAGCAAGAAGGCAGCATGCAACAGTTCAGCACCACAGGTAGCAGTCCTTCAGGGCAGCAGTCCAGCAGAATGGCAGTCCTTTCAGCCGCACAGCAGTCCTTCTTCGTGGCAGAGTCTTCCCCATGTCTAGAAGAGTACAGAAGAGCTGGTGCCTGAGGTCCAATATTTATGTCTGGTGCCTCCCTTAAAGTGGGTCGAACTTCTAGAGGATTCGTGTTGAAGTGCTCAGGTTTCTGTTTCCCCTGTCCTGGCTCTAGACTAACTACAGGGGTATGCAATCCTATGTGTATAGGCAGGACACACCCTACTCAGGTGTAAGCAGGGCTGCGCCCAGCTCCGCCCTCCCATCCTGCCAGAGATGGGCCATCCAGGCACATGTAAGCTTTCTATTGTGGGGAGTTGTCTAGGAAGACTACACAAAGACCAACTGCCAAATGTGCCCAGTCATGTTACCCAGAGACAGGCTGTAGGCACTAAATGGCTAAGCAAGAAAATAAATGCTAACTTTCTAAAAGAAAGTATGCATAAGAAACTCCTTACGCCATGAGTTTATCAACTCTTTATGTAGGCTGCGTAATCATTTCGTGCATGTGAACATTGGTTGGAAATCTTATTCCGCTTTTTCTTTAAACATGTCTTCTCACTAGTATACCACAAGCACTGACATGACATATAAATACCAACATTCCAGCAGACATTGAATGCTCAAATTAAATGAAAGAAAGGAAAAAGAGAAATATAAACTGTAGGGATCACTGAAATATTATCGACGGACACATTATCGACTTACCAAAATATCGTTGACAAATTATCGAGAACAAAAATATCGACTTACTATACTTATTACACAAACTACAAAAATATCGACTAAAAAATATCGAGTACTAACTATATCGAAAACATAAATATCGCTTAAAAAAATATCGACTACAATTATATCGTTGGACATGAAATTAGCCCTAACACTACAAAAATATCGACTACAAAAATATAGACTACCACAATATCGTAAAAAAAATAATATCGAGTTCATGTTTGCACACTTTTCTTTCTAAAATACCATCTTTATCATCAATAAAAGTCATTTCTCTGTAAAAAAAACTTTTCACATATAATACCTGTTTCTTACATAAAATTACTATTAATCCACATTTACTATACATTCTATTACATGCATTTTATCATTTTCTATTATTCTTTGCATTTAACTAACATTTTCATTACTTATTTTCACATATAAATATATTTCATTTAAACACGAACCTGCTTTAATGCGGGAACAACCACATACCACCATTCTCACATCAACAAACACTCCAATTAACTTAAAAAAATTCAAACTAGCCTATACTATGCTTCCTTACATCCTACAACCAATCAAATCAAAGCACACATAACACATATACTATAAAAGGGCTACATGCATTCTACCATTTGTTGCTGCTACCTATCTGGAAAGTAGATGCCAACACTTTGAAGATTTTGTTGCAGAATAAACATCTTTAAAGATCCAGCTTACTAGCTAATTAATCAAGTAAGTAACACAGCATTTTAGTAGAAAACTACATTAGAAGTGCACTATTTTCCTTACATCTCCTAACTCTTAGACTTATTTTATTTTCATGTCTTCCTACTTTTCTGATAGAAACTACTCCAACACAATTCCTATTACATGGTCATATTTCTTCATGTGCAAAATCAGATAGTAAGTATATAATAATTCTCTGTTACACACCAACTGCTTTGTTTAAACACTAATTTACAAGAGTATTTATTTTTCATTGACATTATATTTACAGATATACAGAAATGGTGCTATTTCTACAGCAAAAACGATAAAACTAACCTAATTACACATGTAAGTATAGATGTGTTTGTTATAAAACGGCCAATTTCATTAATGCACATTTTTAAACAACATATCTTGCTTTTTACATCTTCCCTATAGATCATTTGAAAAATCCAAGATCAACTATAGCAAAACACAAAAATACCCTTCAGAAAAAAGTAAGTATAATTGTTATTTGCTAAAATGTTGGCACAAAAAACGCTAACTATATTCTTAACACCATGTTATTTATTTTAAATTGCCTCTACAGATATTCAGAAAACATCATACATCTATTCTACATATCATATGAAAACATCGTACACAAAATATACCAATATAGAAGAATCGCCTTGTAAAAAATGTAAGTATATTTATCATTTCTCTAAAACTGCCTAAAATAACACAGTCTATGTTCTTAACAACATCTTATCTATTTTATATTTCCTCTACAGATATTCTGAATACATCATACAGCTATTCTACCTACAACAAAGAAAACGACATATTTAGAAGTTAGTATACGTTTAAATCTGTTACATTTCCAAACGGTTCAGTATTAAAATTATAATATTTTGCTTTTATTTCTTCTATCTACTCTACAGATCATACCTGTACTAAATTGATGAACTCCAGCAATTACTACTATTCTACTATTTAAACAAGTAAGTATATGTAATGTTTACATCAAATGCACTAGTAGACAAAAATGACAACTGCTTTTGAGTAGGAAATACATTTGTTATATATAAACATTAACGTTGTTTTTCTATATTTTCATACCAACAGCAAATAAAGACATACATACAAGAACATCATTCAAAAGACATTTCTGCTTCTGTGACTACTACTTTGATTAACTGTAAGTATAAATGCATCACTAATGATGTTAGCACCACATAAGTAAAAAAATGTGTACTGATTTTGTTTCTTTCTACTCTTTCCTAGAACAAGTAAATCAAAATGACTGAAGGTGCAGAATTTGTCATGTCTCAGAAAAATAAATTGCTATTATGCTACATGGGTTATGTGTATAATCAGGAGAGACAAAGTGGTAGAAAGGTTTTTTGGAAGTGTACACAATATTACTCCAACAAATGTTATGGGAGGGCCACTACCAAGGAAACTAATGTGCTATTTACTAGAGAACATAATCATCCCCCAAATGTCACCGAAATAGAAATTAGAGATGCCTTAGAAAGTATTAAAAGTGCTAGCACACAAAGTGACAAACCCACCACCCAAATACTTAAAGAAGAACTGGTAAAAATCCCTAACCATGCTTCAGGGCAACTACCCTCTATTGATTCCCTGAAACGCACAATTGCACGCACCAAACGACTCACTAGCACAACCCAACCCAACCCAACTTGTTTTGAAGAAATTATTATTTCACCCGAAATGGCCATCACACACAATAAAGATAAATTTATTCTTTTTGATAATGAAAGCAGTACAAACAGAATAATTATGTTTGCAACTGCAAGTAATTTACGAAAAATCCAACAGTGTCCCCAATGGATGATGGATGGAACATTTAAACCCTGCCCAAAACCTTTTTACCAACTGTATTCCATCCACGGTTTATACCATCATTCTAACATACCTTTCATTTACTGTTTGCTACCCAACAAACAGCAAACAACCTACACCGAAATTTTAAATGTTCTCAAAACGGAAATCAATAATTATTTTCCCGAAAAAATAATTATTGATTTCGAATTAGCTATGATAAATAGCATTTTGAGAACATTTCCCCACACAGCAATCCAGGGTTGCTATTATCATTTTAATCAGAGTATATGGAGGCATCTCCAAAAATCTACTTTAAGTGTACTATACTCTACAGATAGCACCTTTGCCTATCAAGTTAAAAAGTTAATAGCCCTGGCCTACGTCCCTGTTACAGATGTTGCTGAACATTACAATTTATTAATTGACAGCGCATATTATAAGAGGAATGAGGATAAGCTAACACCATTGCTAGACTATTTTGAAGACACTTGGGTGGGAAGGTTGCACAGATCAGGACATCGACGCCAGCCCAAATTCCAAATCCCTTGGTGGAATGTCTATCTCAGTACTTTAAACCAAGAGGCGAAAACCAACAACAGTGTTGAAGGGTGGCATAATGCTTTCCAAGCAACTACAAACAGAGGCAAACCCACATTCCACAACCTTCTTGAAGCTTTGAAAAAAGAACAAAGCTATCAGGAACTAAGAATGGAACAATCAGTGTCACAAATAGGGCCCAAACTCACTAAACAAACCCAACAAATGTTCCGACTACTTCAAAGTCAAGTCACATTATACCCTACAACTAGAGGTTTAGAATACCTGGCAATAATAGCAAAAAGTCTTCTATAAAAATGTCAAGTAAATATACGAATGTCTTCTTACAATACTAATAAAAATCACATGTCATAAACATATATAATGAATTATAAATAAAACATATTTGTTTGACAAACTTTTAAAAAATATGTAAAAAAATTCGTAACAAATATGCAATGTTTATAATTTTTTATAACATACACATAACATTAGAAATCGACATTTCCCACCCAATCAAAATTGTAAAATAAATACAAAAAATTTTTGGAATTAAGAGACGCAATCAAGGAAAAATCAATCCATACAATCCAATCCAATATCTTACTATTCCAATATGGGAAACCCTCAAAAACCCGAAAATAAATTGTAAAACGTAAAAAAACGCTCCAGGAAATCCCGAAAACAGTAGTGTGTACACGTTAGGATTTAAAGTTATATACACACAATTTTAAAAAAACGGTCACGCATATCAAAGTATCAATCCGATTCGAAACCCTCCAAAAAACCCGAAAAAGGTTTAAAAAGTGAAAAAACCGCTCCAGGCAAACACGAAAAATAGGAGATAAAAGTCAAAATATAAGCATAATAACTTAAACATTTGTTTCTCCGTTAAAAAACACGCTTCCTTCCATGTAGTTTTCATGCGAGGAACCGAAACCTGTAAAATAACATACATAACGAAAGCCACCCACAAATACCCCCTTCACATTTGTAAATATACTAACAATTAACATTAACCATGTAAGAAGACATTTCCGAACAATTAAAATTAGACTTGAAGGAAAAAAAGCACGACACATCTATAACGCAGACTTTTCACCCAAACGCTACTTAAACTAATAATACATACACCAAAAAACACTACAGAGTTTGATTACACCCTCAAACATGACCACTTACTTATAATTAGTATTACAAAATAACCTTACCTCTCTCCAAGCGAAGCAACTCCCAACCGCGAGCTTCTCCAGTCCTGAATGGAGCGCAATAACCTTACGCGGTAAAAAAGTAGTCCCCTTAACCCATTTGTGTAAAATGATAATAGAATAAACAATGTGAAATAAAAAATATATAATACATACACATGTATAATGTAACAAATTAATACACTATACTCATGACAATTTTCCTTTATTAACAAAAAATAATATATTTAATATTAATTAATATATAATATGTATTATATATTAATAATATAAAATAATTATGTAAAACTTTAAATAAAAGATGTAAATATTTAGTTATTCCGTATATTTATAAGAATAATTTTGTGTATAATTTTTATAAAACATTATAAATGTTTATGGGAATAATTAATAATGATAAATAATATAACTTATTTATTGTTATTAATATAACAAGTAGAACCATTTAGTATATAAAGAATGCCCTGAAAAAAGTCTCTATTTTATCTGTGAATATATATATTTTTGTTAATAATCAATGAATGTTTATGTTTATTAATTAATAATAATAATAATTATTAAAATAATTATTATTTTTATTAATTATTAAAAAAAGATTATATAATTATTTCTAATTATAACAAAATTATATAATTGCTTTACTAATATTTGATAAATACCAGATATTATAATTAAACATATTGTTTCCCTATACAATTATAAACTTTACAACCAAAGCGATTTATATGTTTTATGTAAAAACAACATTGTGTGAAATATACACCAAGAAAATTTATTTTGGTATTTCAATTTATCCTAAGAAATGTAATAATAGTCATGTTACTTGTTACAAAGAAATATGTATTATATATTTTATTATATTAATATTTAATATTAACATTATTAAATATTAATGTAAGAAATATATAACAAATCATTGTTTAATGTATTTCTATATAAATACTTTAAATTGTAAATGACTGATGGGAATATGTAAAATTTACTGAAAGAATCTAGTAATCCAAATTATTGTTTACATTGACCACATGTATATAAATGTAAAGATGTTATTGTGTGAATAATAAAAGTTAAAAAAAATGTGATGTTATATTTGTTTTTGATTTTATTGTAGTACACAATAAAAAAAATAAAAATTGTTTAATAAACTAATTTGAAAACATCTATGTTGCATAATTTTTTATTATTAAAATACAGTAATGAACAAATGTATACAAATGTGCTGCACACTGACCAATTTTATATGTATTGTTACTACTCCAGTCAATCTAAAATCATAGAAGCTGCAGGACACTAGCAAAAATTATTTTACTATTCCTACTACACTCAAGGTAATACCATAAAATGTGGTGGAGACTAACCAATGTATTTTTATTAATCCAACTCCAGTGTTGGTAATATTACTGATGGTGCTGGACACCAACCAATTAATAATTAGAATTCCAACTCCACTCTAGCTACTGTCTGGAAACATGCTAATACATAAATAGTTTTTATCTAAATAAAGTGTACTAATGTAAAGTTATAATAATATCTATTTTCGTGTGATAAATTTAATGTATCACTGTTAAGTTAAACTATACATCAGCACTCTAAAATACCCAAAACTGTCCCAAAACACTAAAAAGACCCCTTGACCCTAAAGGCCAAAACTGACCCAGAACACTACAAATACCCCTTTATCAACAAACTGAAAACTGACCCTGAACCCTACAAATACCCCTTTACCCACAAACTGAAAACTGACCCTGAACCCTACAAATACCCCTTTACCCACAAACTGAAAACTGACCCTGAACCCTACAAATACCCCTTTACCCACAAACTAAAAACTGACCCAGAACCCTACAAATACTCCTTTACCCACAAACTGAAAACTGACCCTGAACCCTACAAATACCCCTTTACCCACAAACTAAAAACTGACCCTGAACCCTACAAATACTCCTTTCCCAACAAACTGAAAACTGACCCTGAACCCTACAAATACTCCTTTCCCAACAAACTGAAAACTGACCCTGAACTCTACAAATACCCCTTTACCCACAAACTGAAAACTGACCCTGAACCCTACAAATACCCCTTTACCCACAAACTAAAAACTGACCCTGAACCCTACAAATACTCCTTTCCCAACAAACTGAAAACTGACCCTGAACCCTACAAATACCCCTTTACCCACAAACTGAAAACTGACCCAGAACCCTACAAATACCCCTACAACCACAAACTGAAAACTGACCCTGAACTCTACAAATACCCCTTTACCCACAAACTGAAAACTGACCCTGAACCCTACAAATACCCCTACAACCACAAACTGAAAACTGACCCTGAACCCTACAAATACTCCTTTCCCAACAAACTGAAAACTGACCCTGAACCCTACAAATACCCCTACACCCACAAACTGAAAACTGACCCTGAACCCTACAAATACTCCTTTCCCAACAAACTGAAAACTGACCCAGAACCCTACAAATACCCCTTTACCCACAAACTGAAAACTAACCCTGAACACTACAAATACCCCTTTACCCACAAACTGAAAACTGACCCTGAACCCTACAAATAGCCCTTCACCCACAAACTGAAAACTGACCCTGAACCCTACAAATACTCCTTTTCCCACAAACTGAAAACTGACCCTGAACTCTACAAATAGCCCTTTACACAAGAACAGAAAACTGACCCTCAACCTCAAAAATACCCATTTACCCACAAACTTAAAAATTTCCCAAATCCCACTAAATACACCTTCACTCACGACTACCAAAATTACCCTGAACCCTAAACAATTAACCTATAACAAAAACTATGAAACTAAGCCAGAACACTATAAATAATAATGAACACAACATTAAACATAAATATATAAAAAAAACAAATATTTTTCAAAAAACTATTATAAAATATATTATCACATTACCTATAATAATAATTTAGATTAATTAATATTGTTTAATTCCAATTAATTAATTAACATCAACATTAATTAACACATTACATTTAAATGTATACAATTAATGTAATTAATTCATTATTATAAATTAATTACCAATTAATTTATTTAAATGATATGCAATATATTAATGACATCATTAACTAATTATAATTAATGTGTTAGCAATTAATAAATGTAAATAATATACTAATTCTTAATACAATAAATCACTAATTATTATTAATTAATAACCAATGTATCAATGAAAATCATATACAAAATATTTTTTAAAATATTAATTAATAATAATAAATTAATCAATTAATCAATTACATTATATGCTAATTAATCAATTAAACAATTAACTAATTAATATTAATTAATTACCAATTACAATCTAATTAAAACAATTACCACACATATATTAACTAATTAATTATTATTAAATTACTTCCCACCCTATTCCCCTATAAACCCACAACCCGCTCCTAAACATTAATACAATAAATCACTAATTATTATTAATTAATAACCAATGTATCAATGAAAATCATATACAATTTTTTTTTTTAAATATTAATTATTAATAATCAATTAATCAATTAATCAATTACATTATATGCTAATTAATCAATTAAACAATTAACTAATTAATATTAATTAATTACCAATTACAATCTAATTAAAACAATTACCACACATATATTAACTAATTAATTATTATTAAATTACTTCCCACCCTATTCCCCTATAAACCCACAACCCGCTCCTAAACATTTGGTACTATTTATTTATATATTATATATATATTATTTTATAAAATCAATATTTTCTAACATTTTCTCGATATTTTTTACTTTCACTATATTTCGATATTTTGTCTAGTCGATATTTTTAAGTCGATATTTTTGTATTCGATATTTTTGGGTCATTTTTGCAGTCGATATTTTTTTCAACGATATTCCTATAGTCGATATTTTGTTAATGTCGATATTTTTCCGTCGATATTTTGTCCATTCGATATTATGTAGTCGATATTATGTCCAGTTACCAACTGTAGCACACAGAAAAGCTTTTACTTGTGTACTTAACCATCCCCAAAAGTGTATTAATGACCCAATAAAAGACAAGAACCACATAAATGGTAACTTGAGACCACAGAGGTAAACATAAAAACTCACATAGATGACATAACTTGTCTTTACATGTATTGAAACTTTTTCATAGCTTATTAAAAACCAACATACACGTGTCCAGCATATACAATGCTCTTTTCTTGTAACCAAAAGAAAAATATTTAAGTAAAGTGTCACATATACATTGGAATTTATTGTCACTGTTAGAATTGGGGGTTTTGGTTGGCAGTGGTTTGTACACTGTCCAAGCAGGGAACCTCACTCTAGTCAGGGTAAGTAAGTTACACCCTCAGAATAACTTATGCTCATCCCTTTGGTAGCTTGGCAAGAGCAGTCAGGCTTAACCTCAGAGGAAATGTGTAAAGTATTTGTACACACACATAGTAACACTGTGAAAATACCACAAAAGTACTCCACACCAGTTTAGAAAAATAGCCAATATGTATGTGAATAAAACAGGACGAAAAAACACAAATGCAAAATACATAAATCAAAACACAGATTTTCAAAAATAAAAAGGCCTTGTGGGTGGGCTTGGTGCTTAAATGAAGGCCTTCCTCAAGGTTTTGTGTTGTTGGGAACACTTTATGTGGAGCATAAAAAGGGTAGGGGGGTCATGATTTTCTATAACAAAGTGTTTCGCAAGGTATTGAATAGCCAATGGTGGCCCTACAACTGAAACTTAACATGTCTCTGTTCAGTTTTTGATCAATGGATACCACCTCATGGGTGATCGCAAACTGCAGACGTTACTGCTGCACATTCAAACTCTGGTTTGACCTAGGTAAAAAAGAAGAGGAGGTAGCGTGTAGGTTCCTTTAGGTATCCAGTTATTTTTACAGTGCACATTAGTTACAAAAACACAGTGGAAGTTAGGTCTTAAGTTATATACTGGAGGCATGTGTCCTCCTGCATGAAGGTCACCCCTGGGTGGAGATACCGTGGATTGGGGATCAATCAGCACCCAGTACTAATTAGGAGAGAATAGTGTGTGGGTAAATCTCAGTACGTAGCTCCTCTAAATAACCCACCAAACTCTGCCAGTGATTTTACATTTTAAACCAAAGGGAAATTCCTTCCTACCTGGCGTCCACATGTGAGTTGATTTTGGGACTAGGCACTAGGTGAGTCGCTTCAATAGGGGCGCTCAGCTGTCCTTTTCTGGTACTGCTCCCATGACCACCAATCAGTACATGCTCATGGCTCGCGATGCGAGCCTATGATGCTTGGCTCAAATAGAGCCATAAAGGGCATTATTAGCATTACTGTGGGGTAGTAGATGTATTTCTTACTTGTCTAGCAGCCTCCCTCCTGGTGCGGCTCGTCCAGTATGACTCAACGACATCGGGTCTCTTTGCTCGTTTAGTGCGGGACAGAAGGACCTCCCATGTATCATGGGAGGTATAGTTTATTAGCACATATGTAATCGGTTCGGGTCCTTGGTGTTGGGGTTGTGACATGGCCGTTATCATAATTGAACGAGATCTGAAGGCACACCTATGTATGGACCACATAGCGGTGCGTATAAGCTGCACTGGGTTTCCTAATTGCTAAAGCATTTGACCAAAGTCACTTTTTTAAAATTTTAGCATACAATGTCTGCTGGAATGTTGCTATATGTCATGTCAGTACTTGCGGAAAACGCGGAATAAGATTTCCAGCAAATGTTGGTATTGACTGAGAGGCGTGAAATAATTACTCAGCCTACATAAACAGTTGATACATTCATGGTGTAAGGGGTTTCTTGTGCATAATTATATTGATTGATCCTGCCCCTTACTACCTAAACAGGATCCCTCTCTGTCACAATACAAACTTTCTAAAAGTGAAATTTTTACAACTGTAATTCAAAATCTTACTGTACCATAAAAGGGTATTTTTTATTACAATTCAAAAGAAGACATGAACTGTTTACCTGTTCCCATTTGGAAGACATGCATAGTAAGTGTCATAAGGTAGCACCAGAATTATCCTATAGGAGAGGTAGGCCTTGTAATTGTGAAAAACAAATGTAATATTTTTTTTGCTATCAGCACATGCAAAACTTATAAGTCAAAGTCCTACTTTTTAAACACATTGCTTTTTGCCCTGTGCACTATTTGGGCCTATCATAGAGGTGACTTACATGTATTAAAAAGAAAGTTATGGTTATGACAAGAGGTGTATTTTGCCAGGTCGAAATGGCAGTTTGAAACTGCACGCACAGGCTGCAATGGCTGGCCTGAGACAGGTTTGTAAGACTACTTAAGTGGATGGTACAACCAGTACTGCAGGCCTACTACCCCATTATAAACAATGGGGTTACCCAATCAAGTCCAGAACCTGGGAAATATTACAGTAAACGAACAGTGGTTCTGCTGCTTACAAAGCTAAATTTAAAAGCAAAAAACAAATCATTAAAGACCCTAGTCCGTGTATAGACCTGTTCATATATGCAACAATATCAATCTGTTGACAATGATTTGATAAAAAATAAGAGAGATCTCTCAAATCTTTCTGAAAAGGTAATTACATTTACATACATTTTTTTGAAGTGTATTGACACACAAGATATCGAACAACCATGCACAAAGAATTCACATTACATTACAAATATGCACAAGTGTAGACATTACATAAATATACACATTACAACACATTGCAATATATACATTTATGAATTATACTATACAACATCTAATTTGTTCAAATGGAGTCATATTCATGAATGTGAATCATATGTCAAGGTTTCAGAGTTGAAATAAGCAGTCACTCCTTAGACATTGATTATGACATTCCATATAAGTATGTCGACGTTTTGACCCCTCTCAGTGTAGCGGAAACTCATACAGTCTAGGGTCTTGCTCAGGACTACAAAGACATGGTGTGCAACCTACAAAGCATCTAATTTACAGTCCCTGGGTAGATATATTACCAGTTTACTAGGGACTTATAAATACAGTAAATATGTAGATTGGGGCAAGCCAATGTTTACCCTGTCTTAAAGAGTGAGCACATGTACTTTAGTACTGGTTAGCAGCACAGAGTCTTATGGCCAACAAAAATTATATCAGAAAAATATGGAGGAGTACTGCAAAATGTTTGAGGGAAGACCATCCTAAGACTGACAGGTCTAACAATACCCCCTTAAGATAGGTGATATAAAGCTGTTTTTGCATCATCCAGACTAGAGGGAACTGGGAATGTTAATAGCTCTAATAATCAAGTTCAACGGCCTGCTTGTTTACCTTTCAATATATCTTTTAAAGGCTGATTACCGATTTAGAATGCTAGTTTAAACATTAAAAAAAAGCACAAGACAGAGAATAATTGAGTGTTGTTGTTCTGACGAGGGAAGTGTTGAGGTGATAGAATTAACCACAGTTTATTTTCCAGCAGTGACTTATAACAAAATAATCCACTATTTATGACCACATGTTTGCGCAACTTCATTTTAAATTTATAGTCCCTGCCCAAATTAGAAACATCCAACCACAATAAAAAATACAACAGATGCAACATATTTGCCCAACGTGAAATACCAAACATTTTGTGTATTACTACATTTTAGAGAGCACTGCATATCGCCTTATGGTTACTTCAAGATGCTGTAAATGTGCAGAGTTTGCATGTTATAGTGTGGATGAAAGAAATTAGTCAGATTAGTGATTCATGCGATTCTTCGATTGATACCTCTAATATGTATGGTTCATTTATTCCTGACATAGGTCAGATCTGTTTTCAGGCCTTTCCTAAAACATATGCAAATTGAATTGGTTAGGTTTAGGTTTGCTGCATCCTCTGGGAGCTGGACTGCTCCTGCAAGAGACCTGAATTAGAGCTCTTTGGGTGATCAAGGAAACAGTTGAATGCACAGGCCTTGTAGGACATGAGGTGGGTTGCTAAATTGTATTGGTATATTAAAACTTGCCCCAATATACCTTGTATACAGTTAGAAAATCTGAATTTGATTATGATATCCACTGGGAAATATTGTAGCACCTTTTGGGCTAAGTTTTTGTGTTCGCTCTCGCTTTAGATGAAGAATCACATTGCAATCTGAATTTGAAACGTTTGAAGCTAGTCAATGATCTTCTATAGGAGCACACATGGGCATAGCTTGATTTGGGGAATGACACCTCTCAGGTAAATGTATTTTATCTCTCCACCATCATTGGGTCAAATAGCATTAAGCTACCATCGCAAAGACAGAGCTTGTTCTGGGATGCTCTCTCTCTGAAGGCAAGAAAGAAGTGGGCACTACTCCAAACTTCAACAACCAATTATTCACAGATAGCATTCCCTTGGTGCAATGCAAATCATGCCATCCGTTCCATGTACAGTCCTGAAGGTATTTTTCCACTGTGACAATGGTGTACCTTCCTTGTTACAATTTGTTCTTGGTTCCCAGGACTTCCCCTGTGTGAAAAAAGCACGGTCTTCTTTTATCGACTTAAGTCACAGAATTGTAACTTCTTCTCTCGTTGCCTAACTAATAAAACAAAGGCATTATTCTATCTAACAAAGGCGCTTCTTCACCTGCAACACAAAACATGAGAAATAACTGATTCCACAGCAAACATGTAATCAACTGTAAATCCTAGAGCGAGAGTTTTCAAAGACTTGCATTTCAGACCCACGAATTTTGGCTAACATAAGAAAACATCATATAAGCTCACAAATTCACATAACATTAAGGCACTTTCAACTAATGCAATTTACCTACATACAAAATGACATGATTAATAAAACACATTAATACTTGAATCTCCGTCAGTGTACAACGCGGGTTCTTCACGTTAACGTTTTCTGCTAGTTACATTAATTTTCGATGTTGATTCTCCATGCTGCCTTTCAATGGCCTAAAGTAAGTCACGTTTCCATGTTAATACATTTCACAATTCTATCACTTCACGTTAATACAACAAAGGATTATATGTGGGGTGCGCTCTAGTGTGATTATGAGACACCCCTACAAATGAAATGGAAGCAGCCTGTAATCTATAACTTCCCTTCCCTTTCTCACCCTCTGGCTTTCGCGATCTGTTGCATGGAACACTCTCTCGTTCTCTTCCCTTCTCTCTCACACACTCATTCTCCTCGCTTTCCAGCAATATATCTCTCAGACCCTTTGTCGCACTCTTTCTTTCTTGAAATGCCTCATAATATCTCATAGCCCCCCTTTTCTCGCTTTCCTTTCTACTTCTCTCTCCTACTATCTGTCTCCCTCGCCCAGACTCACTCCGTCTTGCGCTCTTTTCTCTCGCTCCCAGTCACTTCACTTCTCATACTGTAGGACAATGACATTTACTGCATCTCCTCAGACATTGTTTTAAACGAGATAAAGAGCACAGAAAAATGAAAGTCAAGGCTTCTTATTGTTATGACCTTGGCACTCAGTATGGATGCATTCAGCGCATTTGCAGTCCCTCCTTGACACGTGCAATGCTTGTCTTTGTGATATGACTTATTCAGGTGAGATCACCATTAATCAGACCATCAGTGGAGAATCAGTGATACACAAAGTCAGCGGGGGATGCTTGTTTCAGTACAACTTCTTGTATGCCAGAAGCAATTATGTTGACCCTGCTTCCTTACGCGGGAAATGAAGGCTTTATATGCAAAAGTGTTCATTTACATGTACAACGCTTAACTTCTGGACACCCTATGAATGAATAATGGATGAATGAATGAACCGGACTTGTACAGAGCATGGCATGCACGTGTCTGTATTTACGCACTGATCTCGTGCTGCAGTGAGAGGAGTCAGGGAGGGGGTATTGTTAGGTCTGAGTGTTGGAGTCCTGTACTAGGGTGGCAAATATAGTGAGATTTTTGAAGGAATTCACATTTAAGGGATTTCTTCGTTTGTCAAACGGGGTCTGGAAATGGGTTCCACGATCTTGTGTCTCTTTAATCCAGTTTCGGCCCTTTTAATCCAAATATAGGAACTAATTTGTACCGAATTTACATATGAATTTAACAAGACTTAAGGCTTTAGATAATCTTTCTTAATGTTCTGCAGTCCTATCAACGGGTTCCTGAAATTAGACGATGGGCAAAGCTTTCGAGGGATTTTTGAATACTGCGCAAATCTTACATTAGAGTATTATTACAATTACGCAGGCTGATCACATCCTTTTTTCTCTTATATGGAAGAGGCTTCCTCCCTCTGACGACCCCTCTGCCATCCTAGGTCACATCCTCCAAATCACCATTGCTGCTCTGAAAGAGTCTGCTTTTCTTACTAAAAGAAATTAATATTCACCAGAAATTCGGCACAATAAATTGTTTTCTGAAGAGTACTGACTCATAAAAGAAAAAAGGACATCTCTTAAAAGGTGCTGAGAATAGTCTGTCCTCTGAACTGATAGAGCCGCATGTCATATCCAGAGAGAAGATTTAAATCAACCGTAGCTGGAATATAAAGGCCTTCTTCAATGCTAAAAATGCATGAATTCTAAAATTCTTTAAAATAACTTTCACTTTTTAATGTCTATCAAGAAAGCATCACATCCTCCTCAACTACCCATCAAGTCTGGCTTTCACATCAGCTTTCTAACCTTCAGTGTCAACCCACTAAGCTGAAACACTGAAGGAGCCTTTTCAATTTGGTTTCAGAGGCTTAGCACTAAGTATATCCCTGGACACTTTTGTCTCTTAGCTATCAACATTTACAAATCCGTACCAGCAACAATTGCTACATCAGTACCATGTAATGGAAAAAGCTAGTCAATGTGCCGGGCTGCTGGTGATAGCAGCTTTGTCAATTTCTCCTTAATGCTGGTTCAGACTATCTGACAAAATAAGGCTGATTGCTCAACTCCCCTCCTTGAATCCTGGAAGTAGCAGCAAACACCACATTCTCTCGCCACTTCTAAGTGATCCTCATGTAGGTTTCAGGCCTCGGACAGATGCTGAAACTGCCTGAGTATCAGAAAGGAACTCTCGGCCAGGGTCAAAGGTCGTGATTGTACATATATTTTTCTAAATCTGTCGGTGGCCTTTGATACTGTTGATGAAGGCATCGTTATATAATAACTGCATACCACTTGACTTAAAGGGAACAGTGCTCCAATGGATCAGCACATTATTTTTATAATGCAACAATTATGTAAAACGTGATCCGTAAAAAAAGTCCTATGATGTACCCCAAGAGTCCACTGTCTTAGTGGCCCTTTTCAACAACTCTAAGGCCCCTTTAGCTAGGGTTGTCAATACTTGCAAGGCATTCTATTGTATGCATGCTCACAACACTAAAATAAAAATGAGGATTCAAAAAGTACTGCAAAAAATTCAAGTAGTATGTTACTGTCTCCATCAGTGACCTGTAGGGGTGCACCAACCATGCTCTTATACTGGACAAAGGACTTCTCTACCTGTCCTGGGTGTAGCACATGAACTGACCATGGCAGCATACCAGGATTGTGGAATTGATAGTGTGACCAGACCCTTTTTCTGTGTCACTACAGGCCCCTCTTAACTAAAGTTCTACTGTTATGTGGATACCCCGAATCTAGCCCTGACATCTTTTTTGTATGTTGAGTGGGCCTGGGCATGTGAAGTGTGTGTGTAGCACAAGCACAAGTCGGACAGTGTGCGTGAGTCAGTATCCCTGGCTTGGCATGGCACAGGATGGAGGAGGATGGCAGCTTTCCCAGGTAGTGGAAGTGTATTGCCAACATTTATATAGCTGGAAGGTTCAGATCCAGGCGCTGTAGTGAGGAGGATGTAGACAGGGCTACCTTTAGAAATTCCATGAGTGCTTTTGTTGGCAAGGGGCTACTGATTAGTTATTCCTGAACAGCGCCATTTGGTCGATTGTAGATGTAAGGTGTGGGACTGTACTTTTGGTTTTGTTATATGGGAAAGTTTTTAGGTACGGCCTGTATTTTTGTCCATCCCTTGTTACTGCTCCAGAAAGGCTAGAAACAGCCAGGTACAGAAGTCTCACACGTCATTGTTCCTGTGTTGTGGCTGCTCCAGTTTGGAGACAAACCCAGTGCTACCGGCTGTGAGAAGTATCATTCTATATAAAGGCTGTGCCTGAAGATCAGACTCAGGATGGCACTTAAAAAGAGAACCAGTCCTCACTGTTTCTGAAACTGAAGTAATTGAATTCACATTCTCTTTTTAGTAAATGTGTATAAAAGTGGAACCCAAGCCACCCATCATTTTTCCATGCCCTTCTTGACCAAGAAAGGTGGAGGAAATCACCTAAAGTCTGCTGGAGGAGCTGAGGTTCTGCTTAGTGCCTAGATACCTGTCTGCCTCACGAGAGAGGGAAGGCATCTGCCAGGCCCTGCAGGAGGAGAGACTGCCCAGGAGGAGAAGCCCAGCATTCTCCAGGTACTGATACGCAACCAGAGAAGGCAGACTCCCTGAGAGCAATGCCAGAAACAACCTGAGCTGCAGAGGGTCTTCGAGTCACCAAAGAAGGTACCGCCAGAGTTAAGAACCTTTGAAACACACAAACTGAGTATTCATTTGACTTGTGGGATACTGAAAACCTGCACCTGAGACTTATTTATGCTTTTGCCGTAATTGTGGGGGTGGGGACATACTATTTAAGGGTCTCCTGAGGAATTAGCACGAGGAGATTCAGAGCGTTTAGTGCCATAAGAGATAATAGTAATCAGGATCACTGTCCTGAACGCTGGCTTGAATTGTGTCGTGTCTGGTACTGCTGTGAGATTATAATGTACTTTTTTTTCTGAAATGAAAACCACTGAGCTAGACACTGAACCCTGTGACTTGTCACCCAGGCTACAATGAGGGTCAGGTGTGATAAGGGTTGTGCTTGCACAATTTGCAGAGCCATAGAGAACAGACCTCAAGACATCATTGACTAGTGACCTCTACCACCATAGTTGGCGCTCACTGACCTTGAGGCTCCTCAAATGGGGTCTGACCGAGATCATTCCAAAACTCATCAGCAGGTATCTAGTAATTCATACAGCCTCATCTTACCTTGTCACTTCCACCTCTGTTCTAGGAATGGGAGCATGGCACAATGCCTGGGTGAGTGCCCCCCCCCCTTTTTTAATTTTGGTATGTTTTCCCTTGGTGGCTAGTGACCGTTCTATCTCCTTGGCAGATTCTGGGTAACCACGCTCAACCCACTCCAGGAGGTAGAACCACTTAAGCACCTTTTCAAGGGTGAGAGCATAGCCTGATGCCTAGGTGAGCTACCCTCACCCCCTTTTTCTTATTTTTGGGAATATTTGTCCCTTGGTGTCTAGTGAACTTTCTGTTCCCCGGTGTCATATTTTAGTAAACTTCCTCACTCCACCAGCAGGAAACAGAAAGTCTGATTCCCTTATTCTGAAATCGGAGCACGGTGTGATGCCTGGGTGAGGGTGCAAGGGTGTGAGTGTGGCTTCCGTGGGCTCACATCCTGCTCACATGCTAGAATAGGTACATAAGTGTTTCTGACCCCTCAAAGGGGTGAAATTAGGTTGTTTACCCAAATTCTGCCCATGGGGGAGGGGAGTACAGATAGGCCACTAGATAGCAGGGTATTCAACACAGTGCAAAAACAAAATAAAGGCCAGGGTGACCTACTCTGACATCGAGACAATGCTCCTACTCGAGAATGAGCAATAGAGTCTTTCTGCTCCCATGCTGGGGATTAAAGTATCCCCATAAGTATGGAAAGAGGGGAGATTTTGATTCTTTTTGATTTTTTTCACATACAAGCTTCAGAGTGGGGCTATTTCCAAATATCATCCTCCTTCTAGGCTGCATGGGTGCACCTTTTGGGCTCGGGTTATTGGTCACCTGGGAAAACATCTCAAACTCAGGCATTTTTGAAAACTAAATACCTGGGGCTGTCAAAGACGGTGTACCTTGTGCTGATCCCAATACATGTTTTACCCACAATCCCCTGCAACTCCCTAACTTTGACTAAAATCATACATTTTCCCTTCATTTCTGTCAAACCACAGGGATCCACATAATTCCTACCACCCAACCTCCCACCACCTGTCCTGATACAAATGATACCCCACGTGTGTGGCTCGGTCTAGCGCCTGTAATACAAAAAGCCCCAAAAGGCAATGTGGAGTAATCGGCAATAAGGGTAGCTCTGGTGTTGGGGCCCAGGGTCGACACCCACCCAGGGACACCTATCAAACCAAGACATTTCTATAAACTAGACACCTGAGGGACTCCAGGGTGCAAAGTGCTTGCATGAATCCCACAACATTTTAATACCCAAAATGCTATGAAAATTTCAAACTTTCACTAAAATTTTAAATTTTGCCTGAATTTCTGTGATGTAAACTTGCGGAAACCTCAGGGATCCACAGAATTCTTACTATCCAGGGTTCCCCCAGTAGTCTGTTAGAATCCCCAGGACGTGGGGAAAAAAGGGGGCAAATTTGGCATGGACACCTTATGTGCAAAAAAAACTACCCAAAATAGCCAAAAAGGGCTTAGCATTATAGGGGGAAAAGGTCTAGCAGTGAAAGGGCTACATCCAGGCAGATCTAAACAAATACTGATCGATTTCTGGCATAGGATAGATATTGGATAAATTAGCTTCTGGTCAGTGGTCATGGAAGTAAATGGCGTACGGGATTCTTGTCAAGCACTGGGCTAGTGATGGTGCAGGTTCTGGATGACCTACATAGGCTTGTAAATGGCAATTCCACTGATCAGCATCCATCAACAACACTGGCCAAGAAACCCTTGTCACAAGAATAACAAACTTGAGCATAAAAGGATGAACCTTAAAGGGGTTTCAGTCTTTTGTGGAAGACCGCCAAAATCAGTGGTTTTACCCCCTTTGTGCTTCAAGTTTAAGGTACTCAGTTGTGGCCAGGAGTCCCTTTTGTCAACCCAAATATCTAAAATTGTCATGCAGCTCACAGTACAAATTGTGTAGCCTGCTTGTGCTCGATTCTACATGTATAGAGGCAAAATCCAACTAACTTTTATCTGGTATGCACCACTGAACTTGTTATACAAAGTTCTTCCCTTTTGGTGACTGCCTATGTCTCACAGGTAAGAGGATGTAAACAAACTTTATGACACTTAATCCTTCCATGACTGGTCTTCTCCTGTCCACACATGATGCATTACTTGAAGAATCCCTTGGCTGGATCAAAACAATGTGTCCTCCAGCTAATCCTGAGGCTTCTGTGCATATCCTGGCAATCCGTTTGTATTCAAATATGTATTTTGATTTACAGGATGTAAAATCTGGCTCATGCTTCTTCCATTTAAAGACACAGAGAACAATTCTATCTTTCATTAAAAGGCAACAGCATGTCCCTGTGATCAATTGTCTGCTCTAGTCAGTCAGTCAGTCAGTCAAATTATCTTTATTCGATTATTAAAAATCATAAAAGAACGAGCATAAGTACATAGCAATTCATCAGCACAAATACATGCAAAATTTACATAATCAACATGTTTAAAAAGTATGTATTAAAAAACCATTTTAAAATCACAGTATACACACGAAATATATTAAAAATGTTTAAAAATTATTAAAAAGAGAGACCCTCAGGGAGACAAAGAAAAGTTCTAAACTTTAAAATAGGAGGCAATATTCAGTGATCAGTAAGGTGCCTAGCTCTAGTGCGATTCTTATTTATCCGTGCTCCAGCAACTAAAAAGCTAGCCACGTGAAAAGCTACTTTAGCATTGGGAAGGAGTTGCAAAAATATCAGGGCTGGTTTAACCTGAGTAAAACCTTGATTACGCAGGATTGGGAACAGATATTTTTTCCTAATATCAATATAATGTTCACAGAACATAATAAGGTGTGTCGTATCCTGAATAGAAAAGTGGTCACAATCGCATGGATCGGCATCACCAGGTCTACTCCAGGTTTTATAGTTACCTAAAATAAGATGGATCAGATCAAAACGAAATCGCGTTAAAAGGAAACGATGGTATGGTTTAGTGACCAGGAAGAGGTAAGGTTCTATTCCTGGGCCAGATTTCAGCATACAATGTTTCCTTACCGTGGGTTTACTTAACTCTATAGCTTCCCTCTCTAAGACATATAACTCAGTCAAGGTATTTTTTACAATTTTGAGATCATCTTGAGTTATTAGGTCTGGGGAAGAAAAAAGCTCCGGACGGCCGGCAAGAGTCAACTGTGTTTGTACAAATTTAATCCACGGAATATATAAGGCTCTATCCAGGGCTAAACAATCTTTTAAGATGATGTGATTTAATGTAAGCTCCTGATTGAGCCAGGTTTTCATCCATCCAATAACAGGGGCTAATTTTAAAGAGTCCGTTATATAGCCCAAACCTAGCTCTGCATGCAATATATAAATAGGTGTCGATTGGGGGACTGAAAGCAGAGATCTCAGGAATTTATTTTCTACTTTCTGAATTTTATCATGGCTGGTGTACCCCCAAATAGCAGAGCCGTACAGGGCAATGGACACGCATTTTGCCTTGTAGACTTTGATGATGCTTTCCATGGGGCGGGCACCTAATTTCTTAGCAAAACCGAGCAACCCTGCGGCCGCTCTAGCGACAGCATTGCTTTTAACGGAGTGCTGGGGGCCCCAAGTGCCCTTTTCATCAAAGGTCACACCTAGATATGGAAAAGATGAGACTCTCCTAACCTCTTTCCCTGTACAATAAAAAGTTTTAGTCTTTTTTTTCCTGCCTGCCGCTCCTGCAATCATCACATGGGATTTCTCTGTGTTAGTTTTCATGTCCAACGAGGTCATGAAACCTCCGAAGGATGAGAGGAGTTTATTTAGAGCCACTCCAGAACGTGCTAATAAGACTGCATCGTCCGCGTAAAGGAGGACAGGTAACTTTGTCTCACCTGCACGTGGAATGTCAATGTGAGATGCAGCCATAACTTTCTCCAGATCGTTTATATAAGGAGTGAAGAGGAGGGGGGCAAGGATACATCCTTGCCTAACCCCCCTCTCTGAATTGAAATGGCAAGTGCATCTTCCTTCCCTGGTCACTCTGACCGCTGTCTTAAGCTCTCTATGTAATTCTGATAAGTAATTGACCAAGGGGGGGTCAATGCCCATGGCCAAAAGGATCCTCCACAGCTTACCCCTGTTAACCAGGTCAAAAGCTGAAGAGAGATCCATAAAGGCCATGTACAGGGAGCCCCCCCCTGGCAACTACATATTTATTTAAAATTAGTTCCAGGTTTAAACATTGATCTAGGGTACCCCTTTTAGCTCAGAAACCATATTGTACGTTTGATAAAATGCCCTTCCCCTCTATCAGCTGGGTCAGTCTGCCTAAAAGGACTCTACCTAAGATTTTAACGCTTGAATCTATAAGGGATATAGGCCTAAAACAGGCCGGGTCTGTCCTTTGTCCTTTTTTAAAAATAGGTACTATGGTAGACTTTGTCCAACTGACAGGAAAAATAAGGTCCCTAGTAACGTTAAAAATATTTGTAAGGATCTTGGTACTAAATACTGGGGCGCTTTTGAAAAAATCTGCAGGGACCCCATCGGGCCCTGGTGCCTTTTTGCAGAGTGTATCATCAATCGCTTTCCTAACCTCCTCAGAAGTGAAAGGAGAAATTGTAGTCATTGATGATTGCGAAGATGGCGTCTCACAGTCTGAAAGGACCTCAGGGTGACTATAGATTTTGCTAAAGTGTGTCACCCATTGATCATCTGGTATGATACAATCTGCTCTCTGGTTATCTTTTCCAGCAAAATATGGATGATTTATTATTGCCCAAAATTTAGCGCTATCTCGTTGTGTTTCAGGCAATAATAATTCACTCCATGCATCATTTTTTATCTCAGATTTCCTAAGCCTGATAGCTGGATTGTATTGCTTCCTCAGCAAAGCTATCTGTGCTTTGTCTCTTGGTTTATTTTTTAAAGCCTTTAAGAGAATTGAATGAGCCTTAGAGCAGCTTGAGTCGAACCATCTGGGGCCCTTGGTCCTATCAGCCTTTGTCTTTACAGTCAGGTCTAAGTTAACCTGACGGCAAATGGCATCAAAGGCCGCAATCAGATTAGGGCCAGGGTTATTAATATCCAGACAAATTGCGACCTCCCCCTCTACCTTTGCCAGGGTTTCCTGTAAGAAGGCAATAGGGGTCACTTGATCCCATTTTAATCTTCGGTTCTGATCTTTTAAGACTAAATTTGTCGCACATAAAGTGTCAGCCTTTCTTTTTCCCAAGACTCCTTGGGATAAAATCTCTAAAATCACAGGATTGTGATCGCTAAAAGCTGTGGTCTCTACCTTGTAATTAATAACTTCAGGTAACAGACTAGACGATAAAAAAACATAATCTATAATTGTGCCCGTGCTATTGCCTACATATGTCGGTGCCCTCGGGCCTATAGGGCAACAAGACGACTCATACAGATTAAAAGTGGCTAGGATCAATTCCAACGTCTGTCCACGTGATGTGTGTTCAAAATGTGGTGGGGAGGAATATAAGAAGAGATCCTCTCGTTCCAGATGACAATCCTCTTGGCAGGGATGAATATTGAAATCTCCCATAAGGATTATCTCATACCCACATGTACTGTTCTCACTGTGGGTAGACAGGAATTCCTCTAAAGTTGCCAAATGCTCGTTAACAGTTTGACTGACAGGTGAATTATAAAAATTAACTAATACTATGGGAGAGGAGTTTGGCAGAGTTAATTCTACTGCTAAACAGTTAGTTGAAATAAAATTAATGTGTCTTGGCTTTCCTTTAAGATCTAAAGAAATATATATAGCCATGCCCCCCTTTGCCCTTCCTGCTTTACTAGGGTCCGCAGGAACAAAAAAATGGGAAAAACCATCCAGAACCAAACTGTCTGATGTTTCCCATGTTTCTTGGAAAGCAAGAACATCGTAGGAACTAATTATGTCCAGCCAATGCTTATTATTTAATTTTGCTCTAAGGCCAGCGATGTTCCAACTCATAATTTTACAAACTCTTGTTCCTGCGGAACTCTGTACTGATAAACTAGAAGCATGGTGAAGGCCATCGCCTCTATTATGTTGTCTTGGGGAAAGTCAATCGTTATGATCCAAAGAGGATAATGGAGCATAGCGATTGAACAATTGGAGGGGTTGTGCGACCGGGTTAAACTGTGCTGGATAACGGTGGTAACCTGCTATATTTTGTCTTGATTCCTGATCCCATCTAAAATTCGAATCCCAATTGCTATCCCTCCCCATGGCTGGGGTTCTTGGATAAGTAACGTTCTGCTGTTCGCCGTAAAAAAACTTTAAAGTCAGGGGAACAACAGTGCCCCGTCTGCGTTGGGGAGGAAAGATATTATCAAGAATATTGGGAAGGACATCATTTGAGGAGAAACTCACTGCCACACAGTCCCCTTTGAATTTTTTGGGTCGGTTTCCCAGCCAGGGGACCCTGGTTACTGACTTGATGACACTAGCCAGATGACGCTTTCCCCCTGGTGCGAACCGTGTATTACTGGTCAGCCAGTGTAGAGCCTTACTGCTAAGAGAGGTGGGGTTTTCCACTGCTCCCTCTTCCAGTGGGGGCACGTTTGCTAAGACTAAGACCACAGGTGTGGCTTCTACCAAAAATTGTGGAGGGTCTAATGAGTGACTTTGTGCTGAGGTAATATTTTCCTTGGGGGTTATATCTATGGGAATGTTAGCTGACGGGGGACCCTCTCTATCAGCAACAAGTGTTGGTGGTTGAGATGACAATATATCCCTTGGTAAATGATTTAACACATTTTCAGTTACAACATCCCCGACAACATTTCCCCCTGTATTATCGCTTAGATGTGTAACTAGCGTGGTTATATTTTCTATCCCATCAGCAACCCCATTGTGAAGACCACTCAACTTCTTGAGCTCTGTTTGCAACTTATCAATTTTGGACATTAGGGGTTTGATGAGGGTATTAATTTTTGTCTCGAGGAAATCTGTGATTTTTTCATAAAAAGCATCCTCAAGAGATAATTTTGGTGTATCATCCTCATCGCTAATCACTTGTTTAGCCTTTGGGGTAGTAACCCTCTTCCGTTTAGCGCCTGAGCGAAGCCCTGCCCTCTTTGGGGGATTTTTGGTACAAAGTCTTCGTGGCCTAGGGCCATGACTTGTGGGAGACTGCTCATCCGGTAATGCACAAGACTGTTTTTCTATATCAAGTTCAGTGCCCATGTCCATGTTACCCTCGGCTTCCTCATATAATAAATCCTCAGGTACTGGAGTAACATTGATAGATATGTCAATCAAACCTTGGGAGATAGGCCCGCTGGAAATCTCCACACAGGAATCTTCTTGCAAGATAATGTCATCAATCAAAGAAGATATAGGGGGTGACAGACATCTCATATCAGGGGATTGACTCAGTCCTAAGGATTCTCTTCTCTGCACATTGAGTTTCTTAACAGTTTGCACCAAGTAGTTATTGATAGTGTTAGTCTGAACTTCTTCCGGTTTCTTAGGCATGGTGAACACTCAGCGCACAAGACCAGTGTTTAAACAGAGAAATAAAAAAGATCTGGGGAGTAAGTCTTACTTGAAGGTTAACTGCAGCGAAAAATTCAACAGCGTTTCTGGCCCAGCCCTGCCTCTTCCTGCCGATGAGGGCCGTAGAGGGCCCGCCCTTTGCCCGGGCTTAGCCCCGGGCGTCCCGCTCGCGTCCCGCGAAGCTGGTCCTGCAGCGCTTTTGTGCGTCTCCCTGGCGCCCTCGCAGTATCACAAAGCGCGCCGCCGCGTAGGCTGCCGGGATTCGTAGTCCCGGAGCGGCAGCGCGTCCAAACTGCAGGGAAAGTGACTCTCGGCGGTGGCGGCGTGGACTGGAATGCCTGGCAAGCTGCGGCGTGTTGCGGCGTGTGGCAGGTAAGTTAGGTCGTTTCCCCCTGCTCCGCCGGTCCTGCGGCGCTTTTGTGCGCCTCCCTGGCGCCCTCGCGGTATCACAAAGCGCGCCGCCGCGTAGGCTGCCGGGATTCGTAGTCCCGGAGCAGCAGCGCGTCCAAACTGCAGGGAAAGTGACTCTCGGCGGTGGCGGCGTGGACTGGAATGCCTGGCAAGCTGCGGCGTGTTGCGGCGTGTGGCAGGTAAGTTAGGTCGTTTCCCCCTGCTCCGCCGGTCCTGCGGCGCTTTTGTGCGCCTCCCTGGCGCCCTCGCGGTATCACAAAGCGCGCCGCCGCGTAGGCTGCCGGGATTCGTAGTCCCGGAGCGGCGGCGCGTCTAAACTGCAGGGAAAGTGACTCTCGGCGGTGGCGGCGTGGACTGGAATGCCTGGCAAGCTGCGGCGTGTTGCGGCGTGTGGCAGGTAAGTTAGGTCGTTTCCCCCTGCTCTAGTCTAAACTGCGCTGTGGAAATTGAATTACCTTGGCAGAGTCTAAGAAACCCGAGTATTACCTACAACTGGTACAGAATGATGCTTTTGCAAATGATTTATGGCTGTGTAACTGTGATCACAGTGCCCCATATTGAAACTGTTACACTGGCTCCCAATAGTTAACACAATGATGTGTGAGTCCACAGTGATAGCTCATTTAGTAAGCCTTCGAAGTGCAAATCCTGTAAATTCTCTTGGAAAAGTCCTATCACTGTCCTTAACTCTACTCACCATTTTCGTCTTGAGTCAAGGTTTGCACAGAATCTTTTGGTAATAGATCCTTTTCCATTCCCATGACTAGGGTCTAGAGCTTTCTCCATCACGACCTGCAGTGCAAACCTTTCTTGATGAGATTTAAGAAATCACTAATAAACGTTCTATTCACATATTAATTCAATGATTGACATAGAACATTGCTATGTGGTATTAGTAAAATGTCAAGCTGCTATTTTGTTTACAAGTTCTCTCCAGATAACAAACAACGAAAGATAGCTCCTTCTTGAGTCCAGAATTAAACTTTAAATCCTGAGCAACAAGAACAAATCCTACCAGTTAAGAAGTCATAGCTACCTACATAAATGATTGCTCCACTACATACCAGTCTTCAATTCAGGACACTCCCACTAAATCCTTTAGCTGAAACCCAACAGCAGAAGTATTATGGCTTTGTCTCTAACTTCAAGCTTGGGAGCACTGACAATAAAACACTACGAAAATAATGTAGCAATAGCCATTATAGGGAACTCCTAAATAACTTTATATAACTCCATGCAGTGCAATGAAGAGCAGCCAATGACAGACAGAGTCTACTCGTCACAGTTTATTTATTTATTTGTTTACAGTTTTATGATAGCGCCACTGAACCTTGAGGGTTTAGAGTGCTTTACACAAAGCCAGGTTAATAGGCATGAGAGTGATTCAAAGGCAGAAAGAGCTGCAAGAGTAATGTGAAAAAAGCTGGGCAGAGGGGGTGGGAGAGAGGGGAAGCGGGTGCAAATCAGGGGCAGTAACAATAGAGTATGTATTCTTAGAGCGTAAACGGGTTGGCCAAAGTAGGAATTCGACAGACACACACGTCAGCATGAATACAAACATCAAAACAAACTACAATAGAACCAGATTTGCCTTGGTAAATCTGAAATAGGTGGG
Organism: Lissotriton helveticus; assembly: GCF_964261635.1. Taxonomy (NCBI): domain Eukaryota; kingdom Metazoa; phylum Chordata; class Amphibia; order Caudata; family Salamandridae; genus Lissotriton; species Lissotriton helveticus. The sequence continues at coordinate 404,496,641 of NC_136069.1, read as the reverse complement.
TTTTTAGGGTGTTTTTGAAGGAAGGGATGCTTGGTGGTAGTTGCATCAGAAAAGGAAGAGTATTCCAATAAGCTGCCTCAGAGCCAGACAAAAATTGTTTAAGACCTTAGGTAGTACAGAATTTGGAAAGTTGTAACAGAAAGGATTTCTTATTTCTGGACCTTCCCTTGCCTTCAGAAATGGTCAGGTGGTCCACTAAGCAGCTTGGCCAGAGGAAAGTGCCTTGAATGTGAGCCAGTAGATTTTTATCAGTTCACTGTGGAAGCCTGGTATTTATTGGGTGCACTGACTGAAGTGCATATCCTCACAAGAACTCAGCTTAAGAATAATTATTATTGCCCACTACCTCGTGGAGTGAGATGTGATCCAAACTGGATGGAAGCAGCAAAATTATAAACATATTACACAGCATGCAACAATCAACAATGGTTATTCAGAGACACTGCGTCAGTCCTTCATCCTGATTCTGACTGCCTACAAGGGGCAACATTGGCCACCACCACCTGCAATATGTGTGATTCTGACTGTTGCAAGTGCTCAAGGTGCTTTCACTGTAGTACCGTTATTGGGTATTACACTCAGGCTGATTTATAGCCAATGTTCAGAAATTTTACATGTTAGTTGAACTTCCTGTGATACCAAGTCACTGAAGATGCTTGACATTTTCTTTAAAAATTTGATAGTGCTAACATATGGTGTTATTGTGGTGTATTTCTCTGATTAGTCAACAGAAATGACAGATGAGATCATACCATGCTGAATCTGTGGTTTACCTAATTCTCTATGTAAGATTTGTGCATAAGAAGCCATGTCTTGTGTGGCGATCGAGATGACTTTCCACTCTAATATAGAATCTGTCCATTTTATTTAGGATTTTGCTGTCCCTGTGAAAGTTGAAATAATTCAGATTTCTGATTAGGTACTTTGCACAAAAGCCTTTTTGATATTTTAACTCTTACGCTGCACCACTTGATGTTGAGATTTTGTACTAACACACTTTAACTTTTCCTGATCTTGAAACCAGTTGAGTGGTTCAAATAGTTATTTGCTATACTGATGCTGGGTCTAAAGTTGAGGAGGGTGCCTTGTAGGGCTCGACCATGCCTGGAGTAGAACCATCAGAGAAAACGTTTGGGTAACCAAAATATTGGGGTGTCTTGAATTTTGGGGTTCGGGGTTCTGCTTCCACATCAGTACCTTAAGGGTTGAATCGATTGACACTGATGTACTAACTTATATGCAGAAATTTGACCAACAGTAATCAAGCACACTGCAATGGCCAGAAAATGACATACAAAGTGCTGCATAGACCTGATGTGGTGCAGCATGGCTAAAGAATAAAAAGAAAATCAACACTGATAAAACACAGTAACTAATCTTTGGCAACAACAACACTCCCTGGAAAGCTTCCTGGTGGCCAACTGGACTAGGACCTGCACCTACCCCACAGGACCACACTAAAAAAAAACCTTGGCATCATTCTTGACAGAAAGCATACCATAAAGTCCCAGATCTCCGCACCCTCCTCTACCTGCTTCTTGACCCTGCGCATGCTATGAAAGATCTTCAAGTGACTCCCTCGGACACTAGACATAACCATCACACAAGCCATCATCACCAACTGGCTGGACTATAGCATCGCTCTCTACTCAGAGATCGCTGCACACCTCCTACAGAGACTACAGACCAATCCAAACAGCACAGCCAGACTCGTCCTAGATCTCCCCGACGGACCCACATCACCGCTCAACTCAAGGAACTCCACTGGCTTCCAGGACAGAAGAGATGCCAGCTCAAGATGCTGACCCATGCATACAAGGCCCTGCACAACTTAGGACCGTCCTACATCAACCACCACCTGAACTTCTACCCACCATCCAAACAACTACGCTCTGATTCCCTCTCTCTCGCCTACACGCCCCACATCAACAGAAGCACGAGTGGTGGACGATCCTTCTCCTACCTCACAGATAATATTTGGGATGGCCTCACCCTGCAGCTCTGGACCTCCCGTTCTCTACCGGAATTCGGAATAGAGCTCCAGAACTGGCTATTCGACTGAGTCCCTCTGACTCTGCAAGTGCCTGGAGACCCTCCGGGGTGATTAGCTGTGCTATACAAATCGATTTGATTGATTGGAAAAAAACCTTTGACGTTTTGTAGGCACAAGTTTGATCAGTAATTAAAAAGAAAAATATGTGAAGCATTTTTTTAAACTAAAAAGCAGGAGGGTCCGAAGCAACATGGAATGTGGTGGTGGGTGGAGGTAAAGCAACAGGTGAAAAAGCAATGGGAGAAGTATAAGAGAGCGAGCACAACATGGAGGGGCTAGGTAGAAGCACTAGGATGAAAGAAAACATAGAGTGCAGGAGCAGAGAAGTACACAAGGAACACAGCTAGAAAAAACATGCACTCTCATTGAATGCTTAGACAAAAAAAAGTAGTGCTTGAAATACAACTAATCAAAGCGATGGTAAAGAGGCAATGCTCCGCGTTAAGGACAAGCACAAGATTGACACACTAAGATACATATAAGAAGTAGGCAAATGAGAGTGACAAGAATGCCAACCAATGGTAACCAAGCCCCTGCATGTGCTTGATAAGCCTACAATATGTCTCGCAACAGACAGTGAATGTGCTGTCTAGCAGGTGAGACTTAAATAATGCCCAACAGGGCTCAACGAAAAAGGCTAATGCATGATATTTTTGGGACAGAAACAGACAGACCATTCTACCGTACCTCTTTGCCTCTGCTGGACAATGTTATGTGAAAGTCCGCCTTTGGGCACAAGCTGATTCAGATCACGTGGAACGTGTGCAGATAGTGAGGTTCAATTATTTCCTCACGGAATCCAGATAAGATCGTTCATTTTTTTCTCCATCCCAGAAATCCGACAAAGCAAGGTTTCTGAACGAAGCAATACCTCGAGTGCATTTAATCAGGAAAGCAAGACCGGATGTATGGGGTGCATTGGAATGAAAAAAACAATACTGCATTTAGCTGATAAGTACATTTACATCAAAGCAAACTAGATTATTCCATTTAATCACGGTGCATCAATCAATGATTTTTTGTAAGTCGCCGAGTAAATTAAACACATAAGTGTAAAGCATATAGTTATAGATACTGTGTTCGAAGCGGTTTTATAACGAGCACTTTTACAGTATAATGCTTATTTGTAGCGGTTAATCTGCTGAGTAATTTGCATCAGTCCATAACATAGCTTTAAGGGAAGGGTACTGTTGCACATCGCCCACCAGAATATTGTGCTCTCCAAGGAAGCCCACAACAGCGTTGCTTTTTAATGTGAGAGCTCAGTGTATCTCGAGAGACATAGTCATACACAAACCCAGCAGAGAGGTTCAGGGTAGCTTACCAATTGGGAATTCTACCTTCTATGTGACCATCTGTTAGGTCTGCCTAGAGATACCGTTAGTTGTCTACCAGAGCTCTTGTAATCGCACTGAAAGAATTAAAAGGAGTATATGAGTGGCTTTGGCTCCGCCCCTTTGTTGATCTTTTTTACTGGCTCTTGATTGAACAGCAGTTCTAGTAGCCGACCTAGGAATTACTTGCTGTGCTCATGCCTAATAGGCACATTCTTAATTAAGGCCCAATCAATTCCAACTACAGTAAGAAAGCCACTAATGGCACTGGTACAATTTCAAAGCATCAGTCCATACTCTTATGCTGACGACACACAAATAATGTTTTGGCTTAATCTATGTAGACTGATGCCATTAAAGCATGCGTGTCAGATATTAAAATCCGAGTGACTGATTATTGTCTAAAAACGATTCATTGCAAGACAGAAATGTTGGTGACTGGCACCTTCTGTCACTTATGCAACGACTCACTCTGGGCATCCAACCTTGGCTGCTTCCCTACTCCAAACAGAATGTGGTTAAAAGCCTGAGTGTGAAGATTAATGACAATCCTCATGTTATCCCAGGTGATACCTCTAGTCTATTCATGCACTTATCCACTGCACTCTATTTGGCACATTACTAAAAGTATCCCGGTTAATTGTGAAAACAAGCCAGTTTGGCGGAATTGGCCCAAAACCAGATTACTGCAACACACTTTATTTAGTGATGAAAAATACCCCCTTCACCACTTACAAATACAGCAGTAACGAGCAGCTCACTTGACATTAGTCACTCTTCGCAAAAGTCACTCTCAAAAGTTATTAAGCAAACTGAATTGGCTCGATATTTGTCATTGGATCACATTTAAAACAATCTGCCTTCTTCATAAGCACTTTCACTGTAACTCACCTCTGTTTCTTATTAGAATACTCCTCGTATACAGCCCTCAGCATACTTTACTCTCTACTAACAAACTGTGCTTTGTTGTCCAGCTTTCAAACGTGCCAGAGTAGAAGGCCAGGCTATTCTGGGACTTGGCTTCCAGAAAAAAACTGAAAGCATACCGGTTTAGTCGATATCATATGTTTGTTACCAGTTGTAATTTCTTAGCGCCCGAAGACCTGTACAAGGTGATAGTGTGCTTTATAAAACCCTTAACATTAACAAGAGGATTTACAGGACTTAACCGAATGACAAATAACATTGGACGCGGTTTACACTTTGAACTGTCTGCTAAGTACAACAGGAATGAGTTTACACTGTGATCTCATTGACAAATAGAGTAGAGTGGGGTTTTACATTGGGAATTCTGTGACCATTATAAAGGAGAGGGTTTTGCATTGTGAACTTTGTGGCAAATACCATACGAAGGGAATTCAAATTGTTGAACACTGACATAAATTCGTACATAAATCTATAGCGCAGGAGGTGTCAATGAGACCTGGTTTTCATTGCATATATATGCAACTTTATGTTTAATATTTAGTTGTATGTGAATAAAAACACTTTGCCTTCTTTGAGGCAAAAGCACTGGCTGGACATTTGTTCATTTATAGTCCTTTGCAATGTTCTGAGTTTGTACCCAGACCACCTCCATGTGAAAGCCTTAGACTGCTTTGTTTCACTTCCCTGAATATCAAGTGCTAAAAGGGTGTACTTGGCGGTCAGTGTGGGTCCAATATTAAGGATTGCACTGACCCTGCCCCTTAGTTGATCTTCCTCTTTACAGGCATTTCATAGGGAAGCAGTTGTGTTCGCTGGCCGTATCCTATGGAAGAGCTTCTTTGCTGAAAACTGATACAGACATTGTGAATACAAACCCTGAGTCACATACAGTAGGAAAGGGCCTTGCATGGTTTAACCACATGGCAAATACAGTAAGAAAGAAAGTTACATCATGATCTCTGTGACACACACAATAGGAAGGGGTTTACCTTGTGAATTCCTTGCCAAAGGAACAGAATTTACATAGTTTATTCTGAGATACCTTTTTCACAGATCTCTAGTTCAGGAGGGGAGAGAAGTCTGGTTTTAATTGTGTACATTTGTCATTTTAGGCCTCACCTACAGGCAGCTTTAGCTGTATCTTGGTAGATCTATTGTTTGCAATACATAACATGCACTTAGAGGGGCTTAGAGTCAATATCGCTTTGTTTTCTACCTCAGGATTCTGCTTTTTGACGGAATGGCTTATTGCACATTCGTGTGTTTGGCCCGCACAGGAGCATTTCAGTCTCAAAATATTCTGATTGAATGAGAGTGCATATTTCCACCGCTGGCTTGATGTAACTCGCTTTTAGATCTGGCCTGTAGTTAGCTTTTAGCTGTCTTGCCAGTCCATCGTAAAAATAAAAATGAACACATTATGCACATGGGACAGTGGAAACACAGGTGATGGCAGCTGAAAGCAGACCACTTGTCAGGTGCTGCATCTTTGGCTGTGTTGGCACCAGTAACAGTTTTCATCTCTGTCCTCTCTCAGAAATTAAAGCAGCCTGCTGGATTGGAGCTGCATCTAGTATTGAGATCATGCCATACATTGTTTTCAACTCTGCCCCATGCTCTCATTAAAGCAGTTGCCAATCATGCCAGTGTCACTTTTGGTTACTTGCTGCCAGGAAAGCCGCCATTGACCACAGGAGCCTTGAAAACATTCTATGATATTCGTATGTTTACCTCCTTTCTAATTGAAAGCATATCAACGGATGCCCTAAGCACCAAAGCAGGTTTCTCTGGGGCATAAATTAAGTCAGATCACATCATTGAATTCTTAAGAAACCTGTCAAAACAATAAGTGTCAAGATAGCAATATATATATACAGAGAGAGAGAGAGAATACAGTCTGTGTGCCATTTAAATAAAACTAAGCTTTTACAATATTATACTTAGCAATGAATGTATTTTTGACATTTTCTGTGTCACAACAATCACTGTCAAAGAAAAACCTTCAATTCCAAGATAACTCCTCATATCATGACTGTTGAATCACAGGCTATACAAACCCACCCCTTTCACTTCCCTTACACCAGTTTACTTGGCAGGTATTCCAATTTCAAGCTCCAAGATCATCATAGAGTGCACAGAATCACCACTGGGAATGTGTAACCCCCACTATCTGGTGAAACATTTTTTGACCACCCCTCAATGTACACTCACATCTCGGATCTTTGAGTGACATTGTGAGCATGCATTTTATCAGAACCAGCCTATTGCATATGTTGTTTGCTACTCCAATTCCAATAATTTATTTATTTTGTTATGGAACTCCTACGGAGGTCCACAAAAACACAACATCAAATAAAAAAAGAAACAAACCATACATACCATGCAAAATTCTTCTTTATACATTACTATGGGAATTCTTATATTAAACATAATGAAAGGTGTGCAAATAGTGTTAAGATACAAAATACAGTCAAATAACCGACCTGTAAATTTCTTTTATCGACATAATGAGTAATGTGCAAATAGTGCTATAAATACATAAGACAATAAAAAAATTCCTAATAAAAAGCCAAACCTATTTTAAAAATGGACATATCTTAAGATAGACCATTTCATTCGTGAGCTACTTCTTTTTACCCCTTTCCAGTGATATCCGTTTCAACCATCCATCCACAAGCTCCTTCACTGCTGTTTACTGCATCTGTGCCTCTTGCCCATATCCCTTGCTTTCACTAACCAACCACCCATCAGCAATCCATGGGCTGCCATTAATATTCCAACTTCCTGTAGAATCGTATTTATTGCTTTTCTTTGTCAAGCCTTCCCTGGGATGTCTTTTTTCACACCACCCATCTAAGAGCTCTTTCCGTGTAGCTCCTGCCCATCACCAGTCACTTTTCTTCTATTTCCAGCTCCTCTCCTACTCAATCCCATGCACTGGAAACTGCTGACCAGATCTTCTTCACACTTTCTGTGCCATCCCATATGTCCTCAACCCGTCAGTCATTCCCTGTGTGCTCAACATCTATCAGTTATTGCTACTGCCTGCAATCCCGTTTGCTCCTTATTCACCAGTCAGCCCATGTGCCGTTCCTTTTCCTACAGCCTACCAGCCTGTGTACCCACAATCTGTCTAATAGCCCGTATGGCCTTACATCTGCCTCTCTTCCCCTGTTTGCTTACCATCCACATGACAATCCCCTTGTCAACCATCAGCCAATCATCACCTTTATGAACCCTCATCTGTGCACATCCCCAGCCTATGACCCAGTCCCTTCTGCTCTTGTCCGTCATAATCCCATTCCCTGCTTACTGCTTGTCAAGAGTTCCTTCACACCTTCTTGTCCATCCCCCATCTCCTCATCCACAGGCCACTATTTTTTAACCTTTTCCAGCTTATTATGATCCACCTGAAGCATGTTGCATTGTGGCCCTTCTCACCCCTTCCCTGTGACATCTGTTTCTGCCACATATCTACAATCTCCTTCCATGCAGCCCCTATCTGTCACCAGTCTACTTTCTACTTCTGTTCGACACAGGTTTTTCACTGTCCACTAAATATTTTGTTGAATGAAGGATATCATTTTTTTGTGGTAAGGATAATTTGTTTTATTTGGGTGGATATAGACATACCATACATTATGTTTTCTGACCTTTATATCTGCAGGCTTTTTTAAACTGACAAGACCATAAAGATAAAACTTACTCTTACCTTCCTGCATGTATGAACATATAGCACGGACTGTAAGAAATCCTACATTGAGCTGATGAAGGCCTGAGACCCAATTTGAGCTGATAGAGAGGAAGAAACATGTTGTCATACTTTTTTAATAGAGGTTGACTGCGACATAATCTCTCAACACTCGTCCTCAAGTTTTTCTTTTTTGCCCTACACGGTTTTCTTGGTACCCTCCAAATAAAGAAAATCCCTTCAGGTATACAAATAGGTTGTTATAAGTAGAGTCTGGATCCCATGCATATAAGCCAGATTCATGTATTCTAATCTCCCTCTTGTAGAGACTGAGACTACCATGGTGGTATTATCCTACCAAAGTAGGACAGAGTTTCCAATGATGAAGAAAGCCACAGTAATGTAGGTGAGGTATTCCCAACCAAAATATCTTTTTTTGCCCCTCTAGTCCAGGAATACATTTCAATTGGTACAGGTGCCTTGGTGACTACCATATATTTTAGTGGATGAGTACTTTCTACCTCTGTCGTTCCTATCCACTCCTCTCCTTAATCCAATATGCCATTAACTCCCTGTCAATAGCTCCTCCACATTTTATGTAGCAGCCCATATGACCACAGGTCATCGGTCAGCCCCTTATGTTTGCCATCTGTTTGTCAGCCCTTTTGTGCCCTTCTTCTGCCAGTCAGCTTCCCTGTGCCCTTTATCCGCCTGTCACTCATTATGCCCCATTCATCTGACTGTCAGCCCCTGTGCACGTGCCATTTGTCAGCAGCTTTGTGCCTGGAGAGGCAAGATGAGGGAGACTAGGCAATGGAGAGAACTGCAAAATAAAGGAAAGTAAAGAGGAGATTGCTTATGATCCAGATCATCGTTTTTTCAGTATTTGCCAGTAAATAATTCGCAAAGCAAGTAAGGAACACAAATGAATCATATCAATTCCTACTCCTCACAGTTGTTTGCTCTTCTCTGCATGGCTTTACGAACCTGCCAACTAGCTTCATCCTTGTATCTGCTCTTGTGCTCGCTCTATGGTAGAATCATGTAATTGTTCTGGATTATGTCTCTATCAACACTCGTACTTCAGAGTGTGTGTTTTTTTTTGCCACCTTAGACAGTGGTAAATGGTTGCTTTTCACCACAACTTTAAAGCCACGTGCTGCTTCTGGCTATAAATGCTGCAACATCTGATCACATATCTAAAGTAAACAACTGAACATAACAAAATAACATTGACAAAACACCTTAACTACACACTGGAAACATAACAGGTCACAACACAACAAAAAAGTAAAAACAGGATGCAGCACAACGACCACAATACACACAACAACATTACTTTGCAATAGATGAGAACAAAAACACAGCAGGGCAAAAAAGGAAACATTGGCACCGCACCAATAAACCAACACAACCAACATGAAAAAGTTTCTTGCACATTACCTCCAGAAGCTATGGCATGGTCAACGCTGACCACGTCATATTACTCTCTTCCTCCCCTCCCTCCATACATTTTGTTGACTGTGCTGCCCCTCCCACCCTCCAAAAACTAGCACCATATTAGCACTTTTTTCACCTTGCCCAACCTCTGTGTTGCCTCACCTCTTCCTCTATGTTGCTTCAAACTCCCCCCGCCCTCCTGCAAGCAATTAAAAAAGGTGCTAGCATATTACCAATGGTGGGTGCATCCTATTTCTTTTTTTGCATTCTGCACTGCTGTACAACATAGCTAAAAAACATTAAGAAAACCAATACCTCACATAGCCGATATCTATTGGCTTCGCCAATGCTTGTTTATGGTGCACAGTAGCCACGCTGCTGTACAACATAGCTAAATAACATTGACAAAGCCAACATCTTGTATAGGTGAGACCTATTGGCTTTGTCAATGCGTGTTTACTCTATAAATACCAAGAGAGTAGAGTTCCTCAGCTCATATTGAAATCACACGCTGAACTGAACTATGCCTCTCTCCACTTTTGCTTCACCAAGAGTCCTGTTACAGGGTTGTTAGCTTCACATTGTTTGTCTTTCAGTCGCTCAGGTTTTATGTGTCCTCTTACTGCCATCAAATCTCAATCTTTCTGTGTCCTGGAGTGCATTCCATTTCCAAGTGTTGCAAAATTCTAACTTCTCTCACAATGTCTCAGGTATAATGCAAATCAGAGACTTACATTACATTGATCAGTTTTGGGAACTTAAGGTGGAGGTCACATTTAGTATATTGCTGCATCTGTACAATAATCCCTTACATCTCTAAGATTGTAGGTCAATCAACTCACAGGGTTGCTGATGCAAATGAAAAGATATGTCTTAATACAGAATCTGCATGTGAACTGCAGGTTCCATAGGAAGTCTATATACAGGAGCAGCGGTCCTCATAGACCAGCACAGGGCTTCTGTTGGGAGTCCCAGGAGATCCAACTAATGCAGTGTGGCTTTTACTCTTGCAAGGCAATCTTCCTGTGATCTGGGGCCTTGCTTGAATGTTTTTAGTCTTCTGTCTTTGGTGGCATTGTCACTCATGAGAGCCAAGGAGCCTTACTGGCCTGACTGGCCATTATCAGAGAAGGTGGATAGGTAACTTTTCTGTCTGTGGTGTGTCACGGTTACACAGGTAAGCGCTTGCAATAGTACCTGCCATGACTCTAGATCTCCCTTAGGTTTGGTGTACTGTGGCACAAGGTGATGGCTCCCTGTAACAGAACAAAGAACATCCCATTGTCTTCAGGGCAGTCCATTGACTTGCATCTCAGAGACCCTACAGAGTCCTCACTCTTAAACTTTATAATGTTGTTTCTCATCTCTCAACGTAGGGAGGCAACCAGTGCTTGCAAATCTTGCTCTGAATGGCCTGAGTTATGGCTCTCACCTTTTGACTGGTAACGTCTGTTCTTCAGGACGAGACAAGACCCTGGTGACTGAGACCAATGTGGATGGCTACTGAAAGAAAGAGCCCTCCATGCAGCAATTGTTATATGCATCAACCTAACATGTAAGCTCAACATACACATTAGAAAGGGGGCAAAAATGTGACGGAGACAGAGAATAACAATATCAATGCTTAAGCACAGAAATGCAAACAGGAAATTACTGAGACGATAGCGACAATTAGAGGGAACAGAATAGAACAAGGGGATTGTATTGAAAAGAAGGAATATGTGGACATGTATTGTAATGTAGTACTATACATTGTATGTTTGACAAATAAAAAGAACTTTAAAAAAATAGAAACAATATCAACGCTTTCCTTACAATATGTCTAATGGTAGTGCACCTGTGGTTGACTGAAGCAAGGTCTCTTTAAGCTTGTGGAATCCCATTTCTTCCTTCCCTGAGGTAAGGGTCCTCCTTTCCACCGGATTCCGGTGTTGTGTTACGGTGGCTGCATTTAATTGCCCTGTGAGCATAAACAGTCAAACTGTCTATCTATAGTTGATATTAACTAATATAAGGCTCAGACATATGGTTGCAGCCAACTTTAAACTACGTATTACTTTATACTATTTGTACAGCAGTTTGTATCACTTATATGACCCCATAGAGTTGCTCTGGGAGGTTCAATTAAATGTTAACCAGTTTTCTCTGGATATTCAGTAGAATGTCTGTTTATAGTGTGAGAAATGTAGGAAGTTTGGGGTGTCATGTTTGAGGATAAGCATATGAGACATTTTTAAGCATTTCAAGTAGTTCATTCAGCACTGGACCATACATATCTCCAGATGGTCCGATGGTTGGGGGTATTTGGTGCTGCCTTATAACACTTGCCTCTGCTTAGGGGTAATCTTGAAAGGCAGGTGTGTTATTCTTGCCAGGAGAGTGTGTTAGTGGTAGTCAGTCTGCACTGCAAATATTTTCTGACCAGCTCAGGATTAAGCCTAGTGTTGTAGGTTCTCCAAATGGCAGTTCTGTGTGTCATGAAGAAGCAATGTCTTGCAAACTGTATGCCTATGAAGAACTGTGGTACCCTTGGATTCTAAGGTGTAGTGTCTGTGAGATGGTTGCATTATGGTAAGAGTGGGTTCTGTGGGTAATAAAGAAAAGAGTCTATAAGTATAGTTAATTGGCAGAGGTGGCTTAGCACAAGGTGATGTTGATCTGTATCCATTGAGGACTAAGTAAAATGTGATTCTTGACTTGTTGAAGGACGATTTGGTCACCTGATTCGTCTGTCGAAGAAGATAGAAGTTGAAGTCCACGATAACCCCAGATTCTTCTTTCTGCTGGCAGAGATTTATGGGGGTCCTAGCTCTTAGGGCCAGAGGTTCCAGATTCAAATTTGAAGAGTCCACTATTTGAAGAGTTTGTAACCTATTCATAAGATACCCCTTGTTCCTTTTGCTCTTTAGCAAGGAAGCTTTACCAAAATTAGCCGCTATTATGTTATACGCTACTGAAATGGGTGCTAATCATGTGGCACTATTCTCTCCCCCAGTATCAGAAGGTGTCTTATACATCGAATGAACCAGTTTGAAACCTGATCTTTATCCTTCAAACTGTGTTTGGTAATCCGCCAATACCGGTACTGAAGTCCAGAGCCCCAGTATAACAGACACTTCAGAACTAAGGGTCAGCTGAATAAAGATATTTTTTAGTGGCAGAGCCTGTATTCAGTGAAATTTCACTATTTACAAAAGTCCCTTTATGAGTAAAAAAAAAAAATCTCTGATTTGTAAAATGCTCTTGCAGCCTTGTCCGTATCCCAAAAAGGAGGGGGCATGAAAAGGGCATCCCCTTACTATCTGCAGTTAAGAGGGGAATATAATAATAATGATATATGACCACAAATGTGTACACAATCAATTGATCAGATACCGATAACTCAAATAGGGTGGCGTCGGATTTGCAAAGGGAAAGCTGTACTCATGGGACATCTTCTTTGGAAATCCTCATGGCAGCCTCAAGGGGGCTCCAAATGGGAACCTTTTTTCTTTTAAGAAAGCAACAGTCCTTTAATGGACACTGGCTGCTTTTCAAAACAATGTTTATCATTGGGAGTAGAAATTCAGGGATGGCGGTCTGATCTCCTTTGCAGGCCTAAATCCCTGCATTGAAATCCAATCGCAAGAGGTCGCTCTGCAACCTGTTTAGTAAACATAAATTAGGCAGGTTGTTTAGTGACCCCTTCTGAATGTACACTTTAAATTTTCGATGCAACCTTTTAGTACATAGATTACATGTAAAACTGCATTCCTACCCATCGGTTTGCAAATTGCTCTTCTCCGGTTTGTAAATAAGAAATGCCCAGAGCCTAGATACTTTGTCCTGTTGCTCTATCCCAATAGTAGCATCTCTTTTCAGTGGCTTAGTGTTCTGTTCCCTTTTGAATGGTTGGATATTGTGTTTTGGATGCAATCTCTTTAACACCAGCCCAGGCACACATACAAAACTACAAATATGGCAAAAGTATCAGAGTGTATTCAATAGTTTTCTGCTGTTTATCAAAGGAGCTGATATTGATACATCTGGCAGTAGTCACTGTGGTTACCTCTGAGCAAAAGATGACTCACACACGCACATTGTAATAGCTTTTTGCCTCCTCATTGCTCTACACTTTTCTCTACTGCTTTGCTTAAATTGTCTCTTTATTGTATTTCTTTGGTGTTTAAGCCTTCGCTGATTGGTCAGCTAGAGGGGTTTACTTGCCTGCACAAGAAGTGGCACCCTGGCGTGCTGGAACAATAGCACTGCCTGTACCTCCCTCCACTCCCAGAAAGGCAAGTCCCATAGTTCCAAAGCCTATTTTAAGGATTTACAACTCCATCTGCATTTTCTACCATTTTTGGAACTTTTCAGGTACGTTTATTCATTGCACTGCACCTTAATACTTTATTAAGAATGAGAATTCAAACTATTTTGATTCAATTGCATTTTGCAGAGGATATTCAGCAAGGGAATCTAAGGATGTGCAAACATTTGAAGAGAAACACTAAAATAGCAACCTATCTTGTTTTCAGTTTCCTTGTTAGGATCATAGATCTTCAGAGGATTGCATCCGTCTAGGTATATTCATATATACTCATACGGAGAGTAAACTGGCTGTGATGACAAAGAAGATGGGCTACTATTACCTCAACAAGTGGTAGTCAGAGTCTAGGCTACATAGGGGTCATGAACATGATCTATCCTGGTCCAGGGACTGTCAACAAGTCCTCTCTAGATCAGCCATGACGAGCCATGCACTTATTCTAGAATTGTCAAATATAATGAAAGACCGAAAACAAGAAGAAAAAGATAATGTTATGGTAACTAAATCTGTGTATGTTGTATAAATCATTTCAACCTTTTTAAGCTAGATTATTGTCAAAATGTAGGAACAATATTAAGGTTCAGAGACGAAGATGAAACAGAGGCAAAATTATGATCTTAAGGATTCTTAAAACAACTGGGAAAGAAAAGTCAGATGGGAAACCCTTCCAACATATACAAATAATAGTGCAAATACATTTTGAAATGGTAGTGTTTACCTACTGTGTCCCTTATGTTCAAGGAATCTTTTTAGTTTAAATAAGAAAGATTAGAAGAGAGCTTTTAAGAAAACAGAGGGAATAATTAGAAAATCTCAGACATAGATATACGTTAAGAATGATATCACAATAAACAAAAAGGGATGAATGATCAAATTAAGACTCTCAAGGGTAAATGCGAGGATTTGGAAAACCGCACTCGTGGTTCAAACTTGTGCATTGTAGGAATATCAGTGAACTCAGAGACTGCAGGCAGTACTGACTGCTCAGAGACTGCTGTGATCAAATGGATTGCTATCCCTATTTCCACTTATATGTTGACCAGCTCTTAAGCTCAGCAGACTTATTCTCGAATGCACATGCACACAGGGTTCTGTCAGGACTGTATAAGGCAGGAAGTAGGCCATGCACTATTATTGTTTACTTCCAGGACTTTAAGGTCAAATAAAGAACTCTTTCGATTGTTTGGGAGTGCAGGGGATTCTCTTGGCCTGGATAGGAACACCACCATTTTACATGCTCACGCTTTTAAGTTGCCTTCTTTTCTTAAGCACAATGACATTTGACACACATTTGCTTGTATGCCTTTGCAAGAAAATATTCTCTGAAACAGCAATGAGCACATTTCCACTTCATAGGCATATGATCACAATACCTTGCCCATTAGGTACAGGGCTACGTTCCCTGCGCAAAATGTTGTTGTTTGTTATTGTCCATTCGGCAACAGAGCTATCACAATAGAATCGACAATAGCGGCCTGACTGGAACTTCAACAAGGCAAAATGGATAATGTTTATTATATAAACAGCATCACTGCCTTGTTTATTTAGAAGAGCATTTCGCTGGCACTGAGAGGTCATCCCATGCCATAATTCCAGCCCAGCTGATCCCTGTTTACCTCTTGCAAAAGTTGCTGCCCAGCTCTCCACCAAAACAGGCACCCTGATGGCACTTACCCACAGGTAACAGGAGAGTTAGATCCCTCTACAGGGATTTGGCAGATTCACCCACCAAAGGCACTCTCGGTTAGGTAGCACTAGGTAGGAGTACAATATATTACAGAACATATATGCAAGCATATATTCTGTGTAACAGCAAAATGGTTGAACTGTTTATCTTCTTCACCATTCTCATTATGCTAATCATGTTATTCTGTTTCCTTCTATTGATAATTGCAGCACAACGCATTTTACTGAAGATTCACAATGCTTCAATAAATATTGAAGCTGCATTTTGTGTATTTCTTGTGTAACTCTTTGGGAACGCATGAGTAGCCAAATGAGAATGTTCTAGATCTTTTACCATGATATTCTTGGGGAGTCAGGGTTGTAATGTTGTCAGGTTTGGGGTACAGATAGTGCACTGTGAGCTAGCAAGACTAGGGCCAACATATCCTGATGGTGTGCTCAGAATCAGTCTTACACAGTTCGGAAATGTATGTTGTCCAACAAACGCACAGTTTTTACTGAGAAAGGATAAGCCGTATGACAGGGTGTTTGTCAAATTAGCAAATTATTTAAACTAGAGGGTGGCAAGATGGGGTCACATCTATGGAGTTACTTTATGATGAGGAGGACTTTTCTTTTTGTGGGGGAGTTTTATATAGTGTGAACTAGACCTGAAGGAATCAGAGCACTTTACATGAGCACCATTTGTGTTACAGAAGGACACATTCATTTTTTATTTTTTTTGTTAGGCACAGGGAGATTATGTGATTTGCCTAGAATCAAAAGATGTTTAGCGTCCCTGCCGAGACTCAAACCAGGTTACCCAGCTTCAAGGTCAACCGCTCCAGCCATTAGACCATTGATACTCCAATATTGACTGGATGTCAGATGTGACATCTCAGGTGTCTGGGTGGTCTCCATCTCATAGCTTTGCTGAGCTAGTGGTTTTATGGAGGCCCAGTGGGTGTGAGGGACTGGATGGAACAGGAGATGGGTGAGGAAGCTGGGGAGGAGAGTTAGAGAGTGAGAAGAATTGGAAGAGAGGGGTAGGAGCTGAGGAGGGTAGGGGTTAAACCAAAAGGAGAGAGTGCATGCATATTTTATGTCTGTAAAATCAGACAGGAGCAACAAAAGTTTATAAAGGGGAGATGGTTAACATTATATCATGGAATATAAATAGTCTAAAAGGGGGAAGGAAGATGGTCAAGATATTTTGGTAAGCCTGTTGTATGAAACCTGACATTCTGGCTCTTCAAGAAAAGCATCTGGCTGATATTCATTGCATATCTCAATACTGTCATGGGTACATCGCAACTAGAATATACAATGTAGTAAATACCACGTACTGTTCTGGAGAGGAGTCTCTATTATTATCTTTAACAAATCACTTAGAGCTAAACAATCTAAAGTAGATCACGAGGGTAGGTGGGCAAGGGTGGAAATCGCTGACTAACAAAGTAAAATCCATTTTGTCTTGCTAAATGTTTATGCACCAAATAATCAGAACCCACATTTTTTTACCAATATGATGCTAGACGTAGTGATGTTAATCTACCTATTATTATAATTGGCTATTTCAACTGTTTTCTGAATCCAGTTCTTGGCACGACAAATACTTCCCACACAGCTCAGATGGGCAGGAATAGATCTAGTTAAGTAGACATGATGACCAACCTGAATTTGCTCGATACATGGAGAGAGCACATCTCTGACCTTTGGACTACACTTATTTTTCTAGCCTTCATAGACTATATTCTTCTATAAATTTCTGCATGAGTTTCCTCGCTCTGCAAAACCGAGATCCTACATTTATTACACTCAGATAATTCTGCCTTGAATTAAAATGGAAAGGCAATTGCTGCTCTAATACCAAGCAAAGCTGGTCTTACTTCCTCAATTATGGGTTCGATCATTCCGATTATATCGAATATCTGCACACACTCACGTAGGAATGTGTTGTGAGTAATTGAGAGTCAGCCTACTCCTTTGTGATATGGGACATAAGGAAAGCCTTTATCAGGGAAATCCCTCAATCATTTATTATTCAGATTTCAAGAGCAGATAGCTAAGAAGAGAGATCCATCAGAGGTCAAGTAAATAATTGAATTCAATAGCACATGACACAGATTACATCTCACTCTGTGTTCGCTCAAGCTACATATTTAAAAATGATGTGCCTGTGAGGCCGCAACTCTGCCTTAACAACGGCTCGTATACATAAAAAAGCCTTTCAATCAAGAGGCTTAAACTGTGAAATTGATGAGAAATTAGGGAAACTGCTGGCCTGTCTGCACTCAGGTGATAAGCCAAGAACTGTTACAAAATGGATCCAAGATGCACGCAGGAAGAGTCTGCACTCAACACTTTGAGATCTTATCTACATTATGGCCTGTTCTTCTGAGCTGTATCATTAGGAGCTGGAGCTTAGTCTTGCACACATTAAGGATTATCTTGATCCCTTAGACCTGCCCAAGTTAGCAATGAGTTAGAAGGACATGCTGGCTAATGAATTCTCAATGGACGAACTTATAAGGGTCATTGCTAGTTTACCATCATGGAAAGCACTAGGGTCAGCCACATTCCATGATAAATTAACACAAATTTTAGCATCCACAATCACTCTGCTTCTTCTGGAAGTGTTAAAAGAAATCCATACTGCAGGTGGGGTTTCATCCACCTGGAATGAAGCCGCTATTACAATATTTCTAAAAAGAGATAAAGATCCAACAGAGTGCAACTCATATTGGCTTATATCACTTCTCAATGCTGATTCCAAAACATTTACCAAGCTCTTGACCAATCAAGTTAATAAGATCATTTATGGCCTCTCATACAAACTCAATTACCACAATAAAAGATTATGCAGAGACTCTCCAGGAACTTCCTAACATTATCTTACTCGATGCTGAGAATACATTCAATTGTGAATCCTGAAAGTTTCTTTGGGAATTACTCGCACAGTTTAATTTCAGTTCAAGATTTATTAATATGGTTAAAGCTATATATAAGGCTCCTGGAGCTCAGACTAGCATACAACAGGAATGAACATATTTTCTCTATTTCGCATGGCACTCGACAAGGCTGCTCAGTTTCCCCTGCTCTGTATGCTCCATATACAGAGCCATATATTAGGATTTTATGCAGAAATATCCCCAGTAATCCATAAATATCACTTGCCTCCCCCTTGGCTGTCTATGCTGATGATGTATTAATACTCTCACTCTGCTCCGAGCCAAAGATTAAGGGGTATATTCACAAGAAGGTGTGATAACTACTGCAAGAGTAGCATAACAAAACTTTTAACATCGCAGCCCATCGCGGGAAAATGACCCCGTGGCAACGTGGAATTCACAACACCGTAGTAGTATGCAATAGACACCACACAACGCAGCAAATGTCTGTGTGAAAATCAACACCATGCCGCAAAAATGCAATACACAAACGCAAAAAAAATGCGATGATGCCAACCGCGGTACAAAACGTAGCGAAAACCGGCCATAGGCCTGGAAATCCCACGTGTCTGGCGGGACAATGCACCATAAAACCCCCGGGAAAAACACATCAGAGACAAGCCAAAGCATGTAGCAACATGGATGCACCCTGACCCAGCGCAGAGCCCAACTCGAACCCCACAACCCCCACAGACTACCAGCAAGGAACAACGGGTTCGGGGAAGGCCAAGGAGAAGAGGGAGAGGTAGACCGGGTGTAGACCGCAGGAAAACAAGACCAGCGTCACGGACATGACAGAACACTACCAGCAACTGACCCACAAGCAGACACAATGTACACCGCCGTACAGTCTGCATGCAAACTAGCACAATGTGCCAACATATATGCCAACACAAAGGCAGCACCCACCTCCCCTGCACATCGCAGAGGGGCATACAACACCTTCAGCAGAGCACATAATACAACGGATCAGTGATGCCGGAGAGGACCACCACACTGCCGACACCGACACCCTACAACAGCCCATGGACATCCCATGCAACCCCCCACCAGGACCTGGACAGCCAAGAGACCAAGAGGAGAACTGGAGCCTGCAACAGACCACACATCAGGAAGCACCCGCAGGCACAGGAGGTTCACGACACTTCACTCACCCACACATGGCACCCCAATGGCATATGTCAACACGCCAAAATGAGGTACCCAACAAGTGTCGGAGGGGACCGAAGCAATGGTATGCGAACCAGGACACATACATAGGGGTCTATCACCCTACAGGGCCCCCCCACACCCTACTAAGGAGACCCACGCTGCCATCGAGGCACATTCAGATGCACAGCACAGAACCACGCCCAGGGGCATGCAATTAGCAGTCACACACCCATGTTAGCTATGCGTACGACGGCCCTGGCCACTCCCCTCATGAACGGAGTGGGCAACGACAAAGCTACATGTCCAGGCCCCAAACCGCTGCCTCCAGTCCCATGTCTGCATCCGTGGTACACCACACAATGTAGAGTTATAGGGCCCAGGGACCGCATGCATACTAAAAGACCACAGGGACACATGCAGAGATCATGTTGAACTGGCTACAGGCACGTGCGCCCGGCCCCTTTATTGGGAGGACCACATGTACAGTGACGCCTGTGCTGGATGTGTGTGGGGTGAGTGTAATCATGTCTGGTGTTGGCAACCACTTGGACATTGGACACCAGCGCAACGCAAACAGAAAACACATGCAATACAGAGTCAACTGATGAACAACATGGGGTGATCCGGATAAAGTCCAGACCACAGCCAACATGCAAACAGAAGTGTCTGTGAGTCGCAGTGCACTGGGCTGCGGACACTAGAGATGAGCGCACTCATGTGCAGAAAAAGTCTCAGATTGTGTCCCTACGATATATTCTTGATGCAGATTATTAGATTTGGGGGTCTCTAGTTGGAACAGGTAGGTACTTGTGACAAATAGGGGCCCTTGCCTCTAGTCAGGGTAAGGGGGTACACTCCTAAAATAACCCCTGCTCACCCCCTTGGTAGCTTGGCATGAACAGACAGGCTTATCTCAGAGGCAGTGTGTGGAGCATTTGTGAACACAAACAGTAATCAAGTGACAACACTACATATGGACACCACACAGTTGTATATTGAAAATAAGTATTCTTTATATAGATTTAACACAAGACCACCAACGACAAAAATCCGCAATACTGTACTTAAAATGGTAGAATTTGCTTAGTTCTCTTAAGATCTTAAAATGCGACACTTTGAGTCAATGTACCTTAAGATGCGACACGCAGGGCAACAAAAGTGTTGCAGGAAAGGAAATGCAGTAGTCCCTTACACGCAAGGACGGTGATGCGTCGAAGAAAACAAAGATGGTGCTTTCTCCTTGATGCGACACGCTTCCCGGTGATGCAGCGGCGTCTGCTGCAACGTCAATCCTCTTCTCTGGCGTTGCGAGATGCTTGACACGATGCAAGCCACAACAGGCCATGCAACACGCTTCCCAGTGATGCGTTGGCGTCTGCTGCGATGTTGATCCTCTTCCCTGGTGATGTGAGTTGCTTTCCGCAACAATGCGAGCCACGAAAGGTCCTGCGACACTCTTCCTGGTGATGCCGCGGCCTCTGCTGTGACGTCGACCCTCTTCTCCGGCGATGCAAGGTGCTTCTTGTTGTGAAGCGGAAGCGGTAGTTCGGCGACACGCTTCTTAATCCTGAGTCACGCTTCCAGCTCCTCGCGACACGCAAGTCCTCAAAAAGTCCAACACAACTGCAGGCACTTCAGAAGTACTCTTGAGGAACTGGTGGGTGAAGTCTGTTGTCCCTGAGACTTCAGCAGGAGGCAAGCTCTGTTCTCAAGCAGTTGGAGATCCTTACACAAGTTGATGAAAGTACACACAAAGTTCCTCTCTCCTTATTTGGAAGTCAGGCAACCACTGCAGGCCAATCCAGCTTAGGGATAGTCTCTCCTCAGTCTCTCTGGTTCCGCTCCTCAGCAAAGGTTTCCTCTTGTTGTCCCAAAAGTGATCTAATTCTCTGAGGTTTGGGACCCCTCTTTTATACCCAGCTTCTCTTTGTTCTCTGGAGGCAGAGAGGCCTTTGCCTAGTCCAAACCAGTTCTGGTCAGTCCTGGAGCACTTTGTTTACTTGACTCCTTCTTTCCTTTCACAGTGCAGGGCAGAGACATCAGACGCACCACAGGAGGTGGAGCCAGCATTGTGGAGGGAAGGCACAGCCCTATTCAGGTCCCAGGTGCAACTCCTCCCTCCCATCTAGATGCAGATCTCTCTATTCCCCACTAGGCTGACTCACCCTGTCTCCTGGAATCCCCCAGCCCCTGTCACTCAAACTCCAGACAAGGAATACACAACCTAGCAGAGTCAGGCTTGGATAGTTAGACAAGAAATTACCTACTTTCTAAAAGTGGAATTTTCAAACACAGAATGTTAAAATCAACTTCACTAAAATATGTATTTTATCATTCAGAGTTCAGGCATACTAAACTCGAATTTCTATCATGTTCCCTGAGTCAGTTAGGATTATAAAATGTAATAATCTAACTGCCGATTCTGGCCTATGGAAAATAGGTAGCCTTGCATAAAACACAATCAGCTATCGAAAATGGCCTGTGGTGCACTGAGTCACTGGCACCTGGCGTGCTGAGCAGGGTAACAGGCCGATGATGGCAGCCACGACAGGCCTGAGCAACCACGAAGTCTGTCAGGACCACCGCTTCAACTCTGGCAGATGGCTTTTGGAGGTGATACTTGCCGTGGTGGTGTGTGCCTCCTGCGGTGATGCGACGTCCAAGCTGGTCTGGACTCGCTTTGGTGTGTGAACCCTGGTGGGATGCATGTGCACCCGGAGTCTGCGTACAGCGCAAGGCCAAAAAGTCATGGCGTCAGGGCCCAGCCTATGTCTCTGGAGAAGGGGTCCCGGACTTGACCAGCACACAGTTAGTGTCCCCGGATGCACTGCAGCCGGCACAGGCACCCAGCCATGGGACGTGACTTGCGGTGCTGTCAGATGGGTCATGCGACCTGAGCAGGTAACCATCATTGTCCGAGGTGTATGTTACGGAGTGTTTCGGGGGACAGTGGAAGGTGTCCTCCAGGTCAAGACGTTGAAAGGTTTGATTTTATCTTGGGTAGAAGAGAAGTATTAAAAGAGACATGCATTTCAATATATCACGAGGCTAACCACACACACTGCACCACAATGCATTAAATTCCACAAACCGGCTATCTCTCCTATTACACGTTGATTTTATGTTTGTCTTTGATCTTTTACTGTGCTGCCTTTTGACTAGGTTTGCACTGTACCAAGTACATTCTTACACAGAAACAAGACACATGTTGCTGTCTGGGTCCCCTTCAGAACACAAAAGAAGGAAAACCCCTGAAAAAAAATATGTAGTTATATGAAACTGGACACTGATTGACGGTGGCCCAGTGGAATAAAATGGAAGCAAAAGGACCCTTTGTTTCTAATGGAGAGCAATACCCAGTGTGTAAATTGGGATAGTACATATCACTTAACAAAAACTATCCAGGTGGAAGAGGGAAACAGAGGAAGGACAACTAAATACCTATTTACAGTTTTCTAGAATGTGGTAGGGCCATCTCATAAAATTACTGAGCTCTAATGGAATTATGTTCTTGACCACATTGATGCAAGATACATAGATAGATCAAATAATGAGTGTGGTGCCGTCATGGCAGTGAAAGTAATGGAATAAAGGAAGGAAGGGTTTTATGGCCATTTTAAGCAATGCTGACAGACTCAGTCCTATATGAATATTGCAGTGGCCCTTGTTTTAACCTTCAAAATATAAACAGTGATATGAAAAAGTATGGGTTGGTTGTTATAAATGTTCAAAATTTCTTGACTTGCGGTTTTACAACTGGCATGAGGTAGATAACGCAAACACAAGGAGATGATGGATAAAGCAAACACATGGAGATGATGCATAAAGCCCTGAAACACATCTGGGTTAAATCTATCATCGTTCTTTACCTCACTTTGCCACACCAGTTCAGAACCATCCATATGCAAATCAGTCTTGACCCTGTTCCTCATGGGAACAGTCCAGCCTGAACTGCCAAGCCAAGTCTTCCCTGGACCAGAAACAAGCATCTTGGGACTGGTTTCGGGGTAACACCCCTCATCAGCCAGGCTACTTTGAATCCAGTGGCAAAGTGAGCAAGGGAGTCATGTCTGGGAATACACTACCAACCTAGGGTGAACAAAGCAAACACAAGGACATGATGGACAGAGCGCTGAAACTTTTCAGACACTCACCCCCAGTCACAGATCTGGGTTGAATCTATCACCATTCTTTAGCTCACTTTGCCACACCAGTTCAGACCCGTCCACATGCAAATCAGTCTTGACCGTGTTCCTCATGGGAAGCCCTGTTGCATAATTCCTATCTAAACGTATGCAGGATCTGCGCGTTCAGACAACATACACTGTGGGACTGGTGTCAGACTGATTCTAAACACCAACCACCGAATTTGTTTGAGATTTCATCTACACTTAACAAAGCAAGCAGTCAAGAAGACAGTGGGTCATTTTGGTAGGTGAATGTGCTTTTATATTGGCGAGATTGCGTGTGTGGATAATGGGAGAGTGAGTGTATGGCTAGCTGAATGTGCAATTAGTGCTTGGATCAATTCTGGATAAAAAGGTACGTTCTTGGATGGATTAATGGTTAGGTGAGTCGATGATATGTGAAAAAGTGAGCACTTGGACTGACGACTGGATCCAGTAGCTGATGAGTGAGTGCATTGATTCATTAATAAATGGGTTGTCTGTCTGCTTACACTATGCATATATGTCTCTATCAACTCACACACACATCTGCTATCCTTTCGCCCATGTATATTCCACACCACCCACAAAACATCTGTTTATGCAGCAATGTTTATCACCCAGGTATTCATGTATCCACTTACACTCATGCAATCAAGCAAACACAGATATTATGAATGTTATGACAGGTGAAGAAAATAAAGCATTCTGGGAAATGATGGCACGTGGAGCTGTTTAAATCTGGAAATGTAGGGGCTGTGATTCAATACTGAGGGTGGAATTTCTTGCAACCTAAATGGAATGGAATTTCTTGCAACCTAAATGCATCTCTGGTGATAAATTGAGGCAAGCAGAAAATTGAAACAAATCTAATTCAATTGCAGTTTAAATATGCCTGACCGTGCGACTTTAATTGGAAGTTAGAGTTTTGGGGTAGGCCAAAACTGGTTTTGCAAGATAAAAAATTTATGAAAATCTTTACTGCAGTTAGATCAATTGGGAGAATAGAATATACTAGGAAGGCACCCCTCCATGGAGACAGAGTAACAAATATGAAAAGAAACTTGAAAAGGTCGTTAGTGTTAGGAATATCAGGAATTATTGTGCTAGCACAGTAACTTTGCAAATGTATGCAGGGAGTAGACCCTCCTTTAAGTTCAGAAGAGGGCAGACTTGGCAAGTAGGGCGGACGGGAACTTGGAACTGAGGATAGTTGTCACTTTTCCATTGTGGGCGCTTCTTCTTGGGTCTTATGGGTCAGTGACTATAACAGGTTAGTGTAGGCACTTGGCTATTTCCAGGTGACAGCTCACAATTGTTTCAGCTTACTTCACTTCTATCACTGCGTCACTCATTTGGGATCCCTCACTGTTTGATATTTTCACCCTTCTCGGCTCTCCACCCCTGCTTGTCTTCAACCCCTTGGTGCTTATTCTCTGTTTTCCATTTAGCCTTTGCACCTACAAAGGTCCTGATTAGGAGCTAAGGTGTTATTTATTGCACCTGCTAAAATAACGATACCACTGGTTTAGTTATTTATCAGGTGCGATAAATTGCAACTATTATGAGTTTATTGGGAATACCATGCAGATGTTGGTGTTTAATGCACCAACATCTGCATGCCACAGTAAATACTGTATTTTTTCGCCTGTTAAATTTCGAAAGACAGGAGTTTACGCATAGGTTGCAAAATTATGAGGAACTCGTAATTAGGCCCAAAGTATTTACTCTGTTACCTCTGTGCACTCTATATCCAGAAGCATGCTTCTGCTCATCATCTCAGCACCACCTCTATGGCATTCAGACGTGAGTCCCAGGCTCTCCACACCACTGGAGTCAAGCTATCCAGGCTGAATGAAGGCTGATAGCCAGAAACCGGTCCTTGGATGCTTGATTCCGGTCTGGGAAAGACATGGCTTGGTAGTTCGGACTGGACTGTTCCCATGAGGCACAGGGTCAGAGCTGATTTGCATATAGCCAGTGTCTAACCCAAGGTGGTGTGGAGTGCAAAAAAACGATGGATTTAGGCCCAGATCCGTGTACTGGGTTGAATGTATGACATTGTTCTACATTCTGTCCATCAACTGTGTTTTTTGCAATTTTCACCCCGAGTGGGCTGGGTATGCTCAGACGTGAGTCCCAGGCTCTCCACACCACTGGAGTCAAGCTATCCAGGCTGATGAAGGCTGATAGCCAGAAACCCGTCCTTGGATGCTTGATTCCGGTCTGGGAAAGACATGGCTTGGTAGTTCGGACTGGACTGTTCCCATGAGGCACAGGGTCAGAGCTGATTTGCATATAGCCAGTGTCTAACCCAGGGTGGTGTGGAGTGCAAAAAAACGATGGATTTAGGCCCAGATCCTTGTACTGGGGTGAATGTATGACATTGTTCTACATTCTGTCCATCAACTGTGTTTTTTGCAATTTTCACCCCGAGTGGGCTGGGTATGCTCAGACGTGAGTCCCAGGCTCTCCACACCACTGGAGTCAAGCTATCCAGGCTGATGAAGGCTGATAGTCAGAAACCCATCCTTGGATGCTTGATTCCGGTCTGGGAAAGACATGGCTTGGTAGTTCGGACTGGACTGTTCCCATGAGGCACAGGGTCAGAGCTGATTTGCATATAGCCAGTGTCTAACCCAGGGTGGTGTGGAGTGCAAAAAAACGATGGATTTAGACCCAGATCCTTGTACTGGGGTGACTGTATGACATTGTTCTACATTCTGTCCATCAACTGTGTTTTTTGCAATGTGATAGAGGGAGGGCACCATATTTAGTCCTACAATGGGGGCTATGAAGTATGAAAATTGGGCACACTGGCTTCAAAGTACAAAGAGCGGCACCAACAGGCTCAAAGCGGAAACTTCCAGGATGTCCCTTCGAAACTGATTTAGTGAATAAATTAATTCCTGCCCCAATTCATCGGCTAGGAACCATTCAGTAAATGAATCTGAAATCTGCTCTATTTGTCAAAGTTCATGGGTCACAAGGCACCGGATCGATCCTCTGTGATGAAATATCTCAAGGGCAAAGCAGTGCTGAATCGCTATGCGCTGCCCACACTTGCAATGCAGAATGGAGTTCTGCATTGCAAGTACAATGTATTCCTTTAATGCAGCAGTGTGATTAAATAACACTGGCTACTCTTCATCGTTATATATTGGTATTCTTTGTGATTATAACAATGTATGTATTGTCCGGCTAAATATTGTTTGCATGTCTCAAAATACAGCACTGGCACGGAAAGTAAACATCGCTTCTGGACTACAGCACTACAGGACCATTCTCTAGTGTGACAGGGCAAACATGACTTCAAGCCTACTACTATAGGTTTAAAACTGCAGTCCAAACCAATAGAAATTACCCTTTTTCACTGGAGAACACCTCCCTTCTAAATATTTCTAAGTCACCCCTATGCAGGCCTTGTAGTCCACAAGACAAAGTGCATGATATTTAAAAGTAAGACATGTAGAAACTTAATGTTAACAT
Source organism: Lissotriton helveticus (assembly GCF_964261635.1). Taxonomy (NCBI): domain Eukaryota; kingdom Metazoa; phylum Chordata; class Amphibia; order Caudata; family Salamandridae; genus Lissotriton; species Lissotriton helveticus. The sequence goes on along the minus strand of NC_136069.1, from coordinate 404,469,464 downwards.
GTCCTTACAGTGCCTTGCACTCAAAGGTTGCCATCACAATAGAGATCAGCTAAGAAATGATTAAAAAACGAATTTTAATATTGATTAAAAGCTCAACTCAATGGTGAAGTTGGATTTTTGATAAATATTAAGGAACAGGGAATTTCTGAAGTCACTTGTCCCCTGCCTGAAGCGCTGGAGAATAATTTGTATTAGCCTTCTAACTGTCACCCAGCTGGTGAATGGCCCCGATGAAGTGTGAAGACTGCTCACAAAGCAGAGACAATAACCTGGCTGTGGGAAGGGGTTTTTGTTCCCCTGCCCGGAAGACTAGTTGGTCTGGGTCCACAAACTTAATTTATGTCAAAGGTACTTTCCCTTTCACAAGCAGTTGTCAGATGACACCTGAACAGATCCCTTCTTCTGTCCTACTACTGAGGCAGGCAGCAAACCCAGTAGGGGGAAGCTGCCCCTAGAACTGACTTGGAGTGACGATAGAGATGGGGCTGCTTATCCCCCTTGCCACACATCTGTGTGGGCACACAGGCTCTGCACAAAGGGAGAAGAGCTTCTCCATCTTGAATTTCAAGGGGTGAGGGGCACTATGGGATTGCACACATAAAACACTGCAAAAGTGGGTATGGTTACCCCTGGGAACGTTTACCCAGTTTGTTATGGAGGAACCAGAAGTCAACCCAACCACAAGGTAGTACCAAGCATAAATGTGGCACCCCAAGGTAGCTTCTTCAAGACACTGCTGGATCTGTGGAAGAGCTGAAGGACTGCTCCTGTAATTTTAGTTCTGTGAGGAGACTGAAGGGTTGGACCTGGTCCCAATCATACCCAAGTCAAAGAAGGGACTCCAAGGGTCAGTTGTCTGACACTTACATAAGTCACAAAGCCACAACAAACTGTAAGAGGCCTTTTTATGACTAGTACTGGGCCTGACCTTCAACTTGTTGATGGCGTCTTCTGGAATGCGTCTTGGCCCCTAGATGCCATTTCTGAGGTCCTGGGACCCGTGGTTGTGTCTAAACAAAATTCATCTAACATCCCTGAAACTTTTGACATGAAGAACTATGGATGACTATGACAAACCTACTGATCTGGTCCATGCAAGACATGTTGCCGTTGGGCTAAAAAAACAGGTTTTTCCCACTCAGAGCTTCTCCTCAGCAGCAAATCCGATTCAGCCGATCTTCACCAGGAAGGTATCCGGTCTCATGGTGCTCTCTTTGGATTCAACCCTCAGCCTTACCTTCCTGGAGGTTTCAATGCTCTGAAAAAAATGAAGGGCCTAATTTATATGTTGGTGGCAAGGATGCTCCGCCACAATGGTGACTGAGTATTCTAAAATTCAACATAATAGTCCGTGTGCCTGATATAAATGCAGACGGACCATAGGTTCGGCTACGATGGTGACTACTTCATCACGGCCATAGCCAAACCCAATCGGGAAGGGCGGACATATAACCATTTTTTGGCTATCCTTCACCGCCTTACAAACCCTGGTGATGAGGGACAGTAAATGTTAATAATACCCCTACCCAATGGGAGATAACTACCATGGTGAGGGGAGCATTACATTTTTTATTTTCAAAATGAAAATCACATTTTGGTGAAAGGCATTCCCTGAACGCAAAATTCTAATTTTCATGCTCTGAGCCTTTCCTGCCAAAACCAACAGCTTTATTGGAACCTCATTTAACACCTATCCACCAATGTGTGGCCCTCCTTAGACACATCTGCTCCGTGAACCCCTAAAGAACTTTAACTTCCTCAAAACAGACAAGTCCCAAGGTAAAACTTCCTACCTAATTGAACCTGGTTAGTGTATCAGACACGCTACACAACAGTCAGCTTGGATTTGTAACTATGTCCTGGTCTATCGTGACCATTGACTACTATTACGCTTTCTGCTTTTTGGAGATATTTTTAGTTGAAATTCTGGCTTCCCTTACTGGATTTTTACCATTTTGTGTCATTTTGCTCTTTAAGTTATTCTACATTTTTATAAATTTGAGTGGAGTTTTTATTGTGTAGGGTTTCTGACTTATTAACAGTTTTGGTACTTCTAAATGATTTTACATTTTCTTAAGTTAACCCTGTCTGCTCTGTGCTGTAGTTACTAGGAGTTGAGCTCAGGTTTAAATTACTTAAACGTTCAACTAGGTCTAACAAGATAATGACATTATTACTTGTATTGAACTACCATTTACCCAAACTAATAATTCACTTTCTCGCAACTGTTAATACAAGTCACTATGTTAGCTGATGTGGGTTATTTGCAGGAATGTTAGCATTATGCTCCCTACTGGACCAGATGGGAGAAACCCATACTTTTTCTCTTTTCCTTGAAAGAGTCTTTGTAAGAGGTTAAACAATTTCAAATAAGCACTTAAAATAAAACAGAAAAGCTTGAGTCTACACGTGGACTAGGCTGATAGCATCACTCCTTGTCATCGTGGACACTGTTTTCAGTCCTGGGCTTTTAACTTGCAAATGATAGGTGTGTCATTTTAATTAGCTCAATGGCTGCAATCAAAAACTACCATATCCAAAATGAATGTGACCTTCACATGAAAGCCCAGGACTGGAAATTGTGTCTGTAATAAGGACAGGTTGTTACACAGCTGGAGGCTGCAGACCACAGGGCCAACTAAACCTGTGGCAGGGAGGCTGCTCTTGCTCTTTTCATGCCCGGTGGTGCATACCAACCCTACTGTACTCCCACAGCACAGGACAGTTTGTTACATGGCAGCAGGCCGTGGACTACAGGGGCTAGCTATACCCGCAGCAGGGAGGCCGCTCTTGCTCTTTTTAGGCCCGGAAGTGCTTAACAAACTTGTTGTGATCCCACAGTGCGGGATAGTGTGTTGCATGGTGTGAGGCCGGGGAAAGCAAGGGCGAGCTATACCCGCGACAGGGAGGCTGCTCTCGCTCTTTGGACGCCCAGAGGCGCTTAACAACACTGTTGTGGTCCTAAAGCACAGGACACATGTGGGACATGCCCGGACCCAAACTGGGCCCCTCATCACCTGTTAACAGCTGGGCTGGGCCACCCCTCTTCGTTATCTTTTACCAGTATCCGGTCCTGCACATTTTCCAGGTTTTTTTGTGTCTGTGGTTTGTTCTAGAGTGCCCTATGTTCGAGACCTGAGCCAAACTAAAAAATATCTTGTGCTGGTCATTTCCATTTTTGGGTTCTAGAGCAGGACAGTGGGATTGTGTGGGTTCTACAGTGGATAGCCACAGGCCCAAAGACACGCAGAAGTTGACAGCTTCCTAACCAGCACCGGGGAGGTCTTCTCCAAAGAGATCGAATTGGCAGCTCATCGGCTTTCCCTCTCTGCCAATTAAATTGATTTCTTAGAATTGTCTGCTTCTCGACACCAGTGCACCATCCAAAGCAGAGATTATGTGTTGCCCAAAGAGACCCCAGCACAGTGGGTGCTCCGTGTGAGGTAGAGGTGGAGCCCAATCCCACTAAATCATGTTTAAGATCCATTGGGGGTGGCCCTGCACACAAACGTAGAAACCGAATCCAAAAGCCCAAAACAGGGGTTTTAAATAGCGTGTTGACCATGGATCAGTCTACTATGACCCCCTTCATCTCCAGTTACAGCACCCTTGGATACAGCTCTTTGGGGAACTGTAGGGGAAAGAATTTCAATCTTGCTTAATGTGACGCTGCAGCCCATTTACGATTGCCATATCGCCTTAGAGGGGAATCTCTGAGATATTGTAACAAAGGGCACCCAGCCTGCTAATAAGGAATCAACCATAAACAGGTATGAGTCAGGGCTCCTGGGTTTAACTCTAACGTGGATAGACAGGGGGGCTTTGAAATGCGGCCTTGCCTCAAGAAAGTAAAGGCCAGTCACAGGTCTACATCAACCCCCTTCCAGTAATCCATCTGCCCACAGATTCTTGCCCGTATGTGGTAGTGCTGGCTTATGTACCTAGTCTGGCCCCTGGTGCTATAGAGTATAGGACCAAATTGAAAAATAAGCTGACACATTGGTTTCATTCTAACGTCCAGTGAGCCACCAACTTGTTCAAGAAGATTCTTTTTGTAAGGATGATTGGTGGAGTGGTACTCAGGGGACTGTGTTATTGTCAACTTCTATCATCTGATGGTAAGGGAAGAAATCTTGCCTCAAGCCAAAGCAAGCACTGTTCGGTCTGGGGTAATAAGGATCCTACCTCAGGGATTTGTCTACAAAGACTTGGATCCGGTTACCTCAGGTCATGATAATAGGATAACCTCTTTCCAGCCTCGGTACCATGCAGACCAAATTTTGTCCAAAAATAAATTCATGGTGTTATCTAGCCTTGAAGATAATGATTGACGCAGTATCATGGGGCCGAATGGTACTTTTGTTCCTGGCCCCTCACACCCCCCTGAGACACCCTTGCGCCTTTGTAGTCTAGCTTGAATAGTGAAATTATCCTGGACTGCCTCTCTTGTAAATATGGGATTAGGATACCCTGGCATAAATACATTAAGGAGATAATTCATCGCTTAGATTACCCATACATTTCTTAGAATCCCTCAGAGATATGTAAAAAGGACCACGGGTCAAATCAAGGAGTGTTTTCTCTCAAATAGAGGGGCCCAGAGAGAGAGTAAAGAATTTTTGAAGTACTCAGTAAAGGATTATTGTCTCATACAAACCACGTTGGGGGTGGCACTCTACTTGAGTCTATCAGGTACTTGGGAATGTACACTATTGTCCCGTTTTAAACTCGGCTCAATAAGGTGTCTACTTTGCTTCCCACAAGGTCAATTTGCTGCTTCTGATGTTTCACTTGTCCCTGGGTTAGGTTGCCACCTCAGACCTGCTGCATGCTGTCTTTTTCTGCAGATTTTATCTTCCTCAGAGTAAGTGTTACCTGGTGCCTGTTTTTTAGGAAGAACAATTTTAACAAGCGTAGAGTGGCACTATTATATTTGATGCAACTAGGCTGTATTCATGTTTGTATAGCAGTAGACTTTTCTGAAAAATGCACTTTGTTTGTGTAATTCATTGAAGTTGTAATGCTTATTTTGAGCTTTTTTGCAATTGTTTTGATCAAATATTTTATTTATGTTGTATGTCGGTTTTTAAATGTATTTTGAGTATTTTATGTTCAACTCTGAAAGTAATTGAATAAAGCTATTGGTTGATTGACTGAATCACATTTGATAGTGAAGTGGGCACCCTACCTGTGTTTAGAGAGCACTTACATTACATTTGCACCCTAAATATTTCACTCTCGTTTCTGCAAACATCTAAATATTCCTGTTTCTTCTTGAACTTCTTTAATTATACCCTTGGCTCACACAATGCTCTGCCTATACTTTTTATTTTAGCCAAAAGCCTTTAGGGGCTGCCTGCCAACCTAGGTTGAGCTAAGCCATCTTTATGGCAGCCTCTGTGAAGCACATTTGAGAGAAATGAAGCAACATTTGAAAATGTAATACACATACATTAATTGCCAAATTTGTTCAATTTATCATCTCAACATAATATGCTATTTATGAAATAATACTGTTTCTCTCTGAATGCACCTGATGAATCCATGACTGAACTGTTACCATATAATCATGTGCTTCCACATTTACATCTGGTAAAGCATAATATACTTCAGATGGGAGCCTAATAATGTCAAATAAACATAAATCTTAGATGAGTGTACTAGATATGTCCAAACTGCACACTCCGCATGGGCGGGATATGTATTCTAACATTGAGGTCAGTTCATTACAGATGTTGCCTCTGGCACAAGCTAGGAAAAGCCACTACTAAAGCTGGCCGTACATACTCCTAATGGACTCGCAACACTGATAAAACATTTAAAGCCACAATGAAATAGAATAACAAGCCATGCCAGTTTTAATAAGTAGGTCTTGTTCCTTTATGTTCCTATTAAATAAAGATCTTTCCGCTGGGGGCTATATGAATAGAAGCTGTCAAATTAAATGTATCATCTTTTTGCACTATCTCTTCTTTTACCTGGGCTATTTTCTCTGTAGTAATTGAAATATTCTAGCTTTGTCCATTGAGCAAATGTATCTGACACTCTTTAAAAGCACTGTTCTAGGACTCAGTGTTCATTATATAAGAACACAAGAACTTAGCTGCCACTTAGCAACATGAATGTTTATTATAGCGAATAAATAAGCTATAAAGTCCCTGATTAAGATTTGGGTAACAAGAAAGATCCTTTGCTTTTTGGAGAAGTGCGAAATGTAGTAGAGAAACCACCAGCAGAAGTTTCTCTACTATACTGCCCGGATACCATAGTGAGTATGTCTGGCGGATTTTTCTTCCAATTTAGCATTCCCTAAATAAGGGGCAGATTAGGATGGCGGTGAATCCGCATCCTCCAGGCCGGCGGAAGCCACCGCCGGCCTGGAGGATGCGGATTCACCGGCGCGGCCACAGGAAACACCCACCACCAGATTAGGATGGCGTGGGATTGCGGTGGGGCCAGCGGCAGACGGCAAGTCCGTCCGCCGCTGATCCGCGGGGTGTGGAGGGCTATTTGGTGGCGGTGTCTGCAAGACACCGTCAGCCCAATTACGATGTACAGAGAAACATGCTTTTCCACGGCGGCTATTCCGCCGTGGAAAAGCATGTGGTCTTTGGTGTTTGGGGGCCCGTTGTGGGCCCCCAGGGTGTCGGAGGGTGGGGGGTGCACATGGGGGCTACCTATGGTACCCCCCAGCATTTACACGCACAAAGCGGCAGGCACTGCGCGGTGCCTGCCGCTTTGTACATGTAAATGTAAAACATGCATTTTTAACCTTGCGGCGGGTGCTGCTTCAAGCAGCACCCGCCGCAAGGTTAAAGATACGGGATGTTACCGCCAGGGAGGCGGTCACAACCTAATTGCACCGGAGGGACCGCCGCTGCCCCTGCGGACGGTCCCTCGACCTCGGGGGTGGCGGACGGACGCAGGTCCGTCCGGCATCCTAATAGGCCCCTAAGTTAGAGGATTTTCCAACCTGACCGTTAGCACCAGCTGCATCATGTGAATCCAAGCGTTTTACCTATCTAACTTAAAAGTTAGAGGGCAGTATTCCTGAAAGCATCTCTTATCCCTGGAAATTCACTAGTAAATCACACGTAAGGAAGAAGGCACAACTGCTCATCCAAAAAAAATTGTGATCTAGGGTCGTTTGGGATTAATTGATTCAATTAAGAGCTATGAATTGCTCATTTCAAATATTTTAATTGAATACATTTTGTAATGTGCACTATTTGTCTTTAGGAATTTATTCTTGGAAGTAAATTTTTTTTTTGATTTGATGTGATTTGACACTAGGGACGCTAGTTAGGACTGCAAGGGCAGCATCGATGTAAGCCTACTCCTTGTGTAATCACTATAAATGAAAACACACACTGGCCCATGCACCACTAATATTCTTTTTTTTTTACTTTTAATTGATAAAAAGAAAACATTAGGCAGCAGTACAGCAGTGCACTAAGGTCACAGTATTTATATAAATGTCATGAGTTGGTTGACATTCAGGCAATCACATTACATATCTCCATGCAAATCACATTGTCAATATCGGATACGTCCATCAGTTTGAGTCGTTCACATCGCAATTCAACTGTCGGAGACTGTCATATGTCCCCCCTATATCTGTTCCACCCACCCCACTTGTGATCCCATTTTCTGGGGCATACTCTGTATTTAAAGATGTCTTTTGCTGCTACCATTGCTCTATCCATATCAACTACCCAGTCGCGGACAGTAGGGATTACCCCCACCCCCCATTTCTGTGCAATATTCTGTTTTGCAATGGCCCATCCGGATGTACGTTGTTACAACGCATGCTTTTAGCACGCATACTTTTACAACGCAGTTTTTTCAACGCAAGTCGTTACAACGACTTGCGTTGGGGGGGTGCTGGATAGGGAATAGTTTAATTTACTATTCCAACTCCAGTCCCCGTGGATAGTAGGGTAGGTGTTGGATAGTAAATTAAACTATTACCTATCCTAGAGCGCCCACCAGCACAATTCGTTGTAATGACTTGCGTTGAAAAACCTGCATTGTAAAGGCACTGCGTGGTAAAAGTTGTGTCATAAAGGATGTTTCCCGGCCATCTCAATAAGGCCCATGTTTTCTCAGTTTGCGTGAGATCGGTGGCGTCCCTGACGTTTAATAGGTAGAGCTGTGGGGACGCCTACAGATTCTTACTCCACCCCCACCCTCTCCGTGATCATCCCAGTATGTTCGCACAGATAGGCAATCCCAGATGATGTGGAAAAAGGTTCCCTTTTGGTGACATTGTCTAAGACACAGAGGATCCACCCTTCTAACCATTTTGACTGACCAGGGCCGGCCTGGGAACAGCAAACAGCCCTGGCGATTGCTGTCCGACTGGCCCTGGGAGCGGAGGAGGGGGGGTGCACTAGCAAAACACACTGCTCCTGATTTTGTTACAGGAGGCCGATATTGTAGCACTAGTGCAAAACTGGTCCCCTGTAACAAAACCTGCCCCCACGGTTACAAAACCGGTCCCCACACCTCTTGCCCACCGGGCAAATGCTGGGTGGCCACTATGGCCAATCCGGCCCTGGTGGTGACTCAGCCTGGTGACAACAACCCTCTCTGTGCAACAATATATTGCTTTCGTCTGTGTCATTCCTCATTTCTGACCTGACGTAAATGGTGTGCAGTGTGGTGTTGGCTAGCTAACAATCTCTATCCAGAGACCTTAGAGGTCCATGGCCAGCACCATGTGCTCTTTAGCTTTTGCCTGCTGCATGTCACACAACAACCCAAGATTATCATATCTTTGTAGTACCCTCAGTAAATGTGAATGAAATTCACGAGACCATCCCCTTGCCTTGAAAGTACCATTACGTTTTCTTTGTGTTGTATATTGCACCGTTTATACATATTTAGATTTGAGAACATCTTTCGAATAACCGAAGAAAAATATCCCATTTTGGCATGATGATATGAACTTCCATTTTGATGACAGGCCTGAATCTGAGATGTTTGCAAACAATAGGTGTTTGAAACCTTGTAATTCCCTATCAGTAAGACCTTTCATTGACATTGTGTCTTTCTTTGGTACCATGTGAGCTTTGCACACAATAAAGTTTTTCAAATATTACAACAGATAGCGAAAATTGTATAGCGGTGAGCCAGGATCCTTGTTTTCATTACTGCATTGTGTTTACAAGTATGCTAATCTACATTCAGTAAACTAAATGATTTTACCATTCTTGCTTGGGTTACTAATACATTGTAAGTTACTGTATGATATTTAGGACTGTGTTTAGTATTGTGATTGGTGCTGTTGTTTGAAATGTGCACTTTCAGCACAGTCACATCAGAGTTTTGCATTCTGTTGCTGAACACATTTTTGGTGGCCATAAATAATACTCTGTGCACTTTACTCCTGCAAACCAGTGGAAACCAGTGGAAAAGTGCAAGTGCTCTCCCTTTAAACTTGATAAGATTGTCATATTTCTAATTCACCCATTTAATTTTACATATATATCTCTAGTATATGGTATTACATGTACTCAGGGCTTGTAAATTGAATGCTACTAGTGGATTGCAGCACACATTGTGCCACCCATTAAAGGACCACTGTAAAACCTGGCTCCAGGCCTGCTCCTCCAGCCTCGGTGCGTAGTTTGGCTGCCATGTCAACCTGGCCAAATAAACGTTTTGCCATGTCTAAACTTCCTTTTTAATACTTATAAGTTACACCTAAGATAAGCTCAAAGTCCCCATCTAGCAGATCGCATGACATTTATAAAGTAGGGGGATGTATATGTAATGTTTTATATGCCCTGACAGTGACGGCTGGCTTTTCCATAGGACAAAACTGGGTAACACTACAACAACTTTAACAGTGCTTAATGTCAGTTTGGGAGCAGCTAATGAAATGGTTCCAGGACTCACTTTAATAGCAATTTAAAATCCAACTTAATGGTCAAGTTGGGTGTTATATTACTATTTTGATAATGACACTTTCAGAAAATTGTCATTTCCCTGCCTAAGCAAAAAGAGGACTTTCTGCCAGTGCCCAGTGTCACATGACCCCCTGATGGCTCCCCTTTGGTGACATGTGTATTGCTCCCAGACAGTGGAAAAAGGGCTCTGGAAGTGGGGAAGGGACTCCTTATAACCAGCCCTTCCTAAGCTTCAAAGGATGCCAACCTTATCACTGGCAGAGAAATTCACACCTACGCCTGCCTCTACATTGTCTCTCTAATCTGGCTGGCACCAATCCCAGTGGGAGTAGATGAACTGACCAGAACTGGCTTAGGGGGTGGAGAAAGGCTTGCCCTTAACTCACAGGCTGGCACTGGTCATATCAAAAGAACCTGAAAGAAGTATGTGCCTGCTTGCCTTGAACAAAATAAATGACTCTAGGGGTCCGTTGGCTGACCTCCTGTTTGAGCTACATTGAAACAAAAAGCTTCAAGAGGCCCTTTCCCTGCAACTGCCCAGCTAATCAGTATCAATTGGACCTGCCCTGGACGCTGCTTCTGGCCTCTGTTAGAGTGAATCCCAACCACCAAGTGGTGCTCCAGGTCTTGGACCCATGACATGTATCAGAGTGTACGCCTCCTGTCCCCAGACAGGAAGATCTGGGACTTTGAAACTTTTTGCCAACTTTCTGACTGGAGAACCATAGGAAACCAGTACCACCACTGAAGCTGCAGTCCTCATCATCAAATCTCCAGCCAGCCTCAGCTTGCTGGTTTGCCATGCTGAGGGAGACCCAGTGCTGAATTGGAGCTGGTGATTTCCTTTGCTTAGTACTCGCTCTTATTAATCAATCGCTCTTATTAATCAACACCTGTGCTTTTCATGAGCCCCAATTAAGGGCACAAATAATTTATGGGTAGATTAAATGATTTGACCAGAATCACAGGATGTTGAGGCGATGCTGTGACTCGAATTTGGTTCCCCAGCTCCAAAGTCGCCGTCTCTGTCCATTACGCCACATCTTCTCCCCACTTTCATGGTTAGTAGTGGTTCTGTTTTAGGCAGCCCTAACAGGAGAAATGGGCTGGGGCAAACTACCTCCTGACAAGAGCCCCAGCACTTATTTGTTTTACAAATTAACCACTGGCCGGAGATCTGACTTTCAGAAACCTGGAGGGCTTCCCGGGACCAACACAGAGCAATAACCATTTAACACTGATGCCTTCATGGGCATAGAATTTGGACTTTGCCCATTCTGAGCTTCCTACCTTTGTTGATGACCCCTACAGTGGGTTACTGCTCTTCAGTAACCCACTGTCATTGAGCCCCGCTCACATCCAGCTTGCAGCTTTCCCTGCAAATGACTTGTTGAGCAAAGGTAAGCTTTCCACCAGGATGAACCTGGTTAGGGCCGGACTGGGAACCGTAACCGGCCCTGGCAAAGAGCTCAGTCTGACCCTATGGGGTGCTTGTGGAAGGCTGTGTGCCACCATTGTTGCTAAGGGGCAGATATTGCAGCTAGGTTGCAAATCCGGGCCCCCGGTAACACAAATGGTCCCCAAGAAGTCTAAAACCTGCCCCCACTCTGGCAGCCCACCGGGGAAATGGCTGGTTCCCACTACGGCCAGTCCGGCCCCGGACCTGGTCCCGGCATTTGACCCGCGATCATTCACAGTCACCCTTAACTTTTGACTTTGACCCAGTCTAACACAACTGGATAACAATGGTTGGGGCATTGTGCTTTATGGTGCTATCTTTGCATTCAAACTTTAAAAAGTCAAATCTACAGTTCTACTTTGTGGATTTATATTGTTTTATTTATTAAAATGTACTCTAAATTCGTTTGGGATTTTTCTTGTGTTCTATTTTCACATTATTGCTGTTTGAGTACTGCATAACTACTTTGCACATTATCACTAAGTTAAGCCAGACTGCTTTATGTCAAGCTACCAGAAGGTTAAGCACAGGTTTATTTACTGACTTTTGTGGCTCACGTTGACAAAGATTGGGGTTATCACTTGAGGTGGGTTCTCACCCCCCTCAACTAATACCCCAATTTCTTACTGTTGTGTTTTTTACTTTTCAATTATATGACAAGCATGCACTGTAAATATATTTTCGATAAATTAGATATTATTAAAAATTTTGTGAATGCACTTCCTTTGCTGGACATTTATACTTCAGTTACTTGGCATTGCTCCGACCTATACTCACCACACACCCTCTCTTACGTTAAGCCTTGAGCTGCTCACCCACATTTACTCAGAGTCAAAGATACTTACTTGACACACCATTCTGTTTTTGACTAGTTTTTTAATCGCAGATGACAGGAAGAACTAAGCGTTCACCATTCTGAGGAGCTCAGTATCCCCTCTAACTGCATGTTCTAGAGAACCCGTCCTGAAACCTGCACAAGCAGAGAGGCAGAGAGCACTGCGGTTGGACTCACCAATGACATTGCTGTGGAATCTGGTAATCTTACCCACCGTGACCAGTTGCTGGAGACAGTGGCGGATTGGTAACACAATTAGTCCCAGGCACCGAAAGAAAAAGTGGCCCACATTTGTTGATAATGACCTATCATGAAATGTTGCTTATTATTGAGGGTAATTTAGGGAGAAATCTCTGATAAATGAAGTATTCTAAGCACGTGGGGTCAGTAAAAGTGGCCAAGACTAGCAGCACCACTAAACATACCATTATTCCACTGCACCTCACCCGCAGGTATCCTCAACCGATCTACAGGCCTATACATTTCTCTACTTTGGGTGCCTGAATGTGTTAGTCATCTATTTGCCCCTTTGTCTGTGCTTCCCCAAAAGATCCCTGAATATCCTGTATTATATCAGGCCATGAGTCAGAGAACCATCCGCATCCATTGTGTCTGGAGGCTTCTGTTCACCTTCAAGGAACCAGGGGTCTTCCTCTTTTGGTTGTCACTCAAGAGCCTCTTTGCAAGCGATGTCTTTGGGTATTGCATACTTCTTCGTACTTGTTGTCTTTTGTATTGTTGGTAGAGACTTGATCTGAATCTGGAAAAGCTGCAGAAATTCACTCAAATGCCTTTCATTTTCTCTATACCCCTTTATTACTTGCTGCGTGAACCTCTCTCATTCTCCCCATCACTTTTTGCCCCTCTCCTAGTTCTTCCTTTTTCTCTTATACTTCTTTGCCTCTCCTTGCTATCTCTCAATCTACTTATGTGCTTCAATCAGTCTTCCATATTACACCGTTCTTTTCCTTTCTTTCTCTCTGTCTACAAATTCCCCTCTTTCCCATTCCTGACTCCCCTGTAGGCTCTTGTTTTCGTGTTTTCTGTCTCTCAGGCCCTTATTACTCCTTTCATTTGTAATCTTTCCTTTAAGTTTTTCTTTTTCAAAAGATTTATTGATTTTTAAACTTCAAATAATCACACATAGTGGTATGCATACATTTCAATCTGGTTAAAGCAGGTATCTACAGCATACCAATGCACAGTGAATCAGTCAATCACTCCAATTGAGTGACCATTATTTCTCCACATTTCCATCTCCACGGTTGGGGAGATACATAGTTCCCCTTTAAGCGTATTCCACCAGCTCCATTGTTTATCCCATTTCTTAGGAAACCCCCTAGATTTGTACACTTCTTTCTCTGCGATCATACACTTTTAAAAAAAAATTCTCTTTATTGGAGTTTCAGATATCAAAAAACAGCACTGCCTCACAGGGCAGAAACATTAAAAAGAACAATAGCAACAAACAATACATGATTGACTGACTATATCAGATATCTGAACATGTAGCATACAATGGCATCAAATGTGGAGGGGATAGCAAATAGGAAATAGAGGCATATAAACAGGAGAGGAAATCACGGGAGTATCACTCTTCATCAGGGATTGATTGTGTCTGTGCTTGCATAGAGAGGTATTGGCGCAAAGGTTCCCAGATATCCTTGGGCTTGGAAGTAGATGGAAGTTCTTCTGCATAAAGTTTGAGGTTTTCTCTGCAATGCACTAAGGGCCCGATGTAGGTAATTTCGATTTACCTACTCTTAAATACCGAATCATACCGATTCGGTATTTAAGAGTAGGTAAATTTGAAGTAGGCAGATGTAGGTAAATTTTCTTTTTAAATTACCGAATCTGTATGATTCGGTATTTACCGATTCGGTAAATACTGAATCGGTATTTGCCATTGATTCCTATGGGCCTTGAAGCCCATAGGAATCAATGGCAAATACCGATTCAGTAATTACCGAATCAGTAAATACCGAATCCTGCCAGGGGGAACGCGGTGTCACTTTGACACCCTGTAGCACCCCAATGTCAGGCTTGTGTGCCATGTGGCAAACATACATGCCCTAAGGGCATGTCTGTGTGTCACATGGCATAAGTGTACATGCACAGATGTGCATGTACACCTGAATTCGTTATTTACCATGCAATAGAATTACATGGTAAATAACGAATTCTGAGGGGCCGGTGGCACTGTTTAAAGCGCCACCTACATCTGCATTTACAGATTCGGTATTTTTACCGAGTCTGTATTTACCAATTCGGTAATTTTATAGATTCGGTAAATACAGATTCGGTAAAAATACCAAATCTGTAAATACATGCCCCCTACATTGGAAAAGGCATTTACCGGTCGGTAACGGCCGATTTCGGCCGTTACCGACCGGTAAATACCTACCTACATCGGGCCCTAGGTCTCTGATCCAATGATCTGCCTGAGGGGCCAAAGCTCTTTCCCTAACAATGGCACCCGGCGCTTTGCCATAAGCAGAGCAATTTGAACAAACCTGCCAGTGATTCCCTTTAAGTGAGGCGCATAACATAATAAACAGATGTGTGGTGTGCAATGCAGAGGAACCCCAGCCATGGTCTGAATCCGCTGTACTATATCTACCCAGAAAGTAAAAACCAGTCTACAGCCCCATGCCAGATGCAGGAAATCCGCCTGTGACTGACCACAGGGCCTACAATAGGAAAAACAGAACAGGGTGGCTGGACAGGATTATTCGTGAAACAATTCCCCAGACACACAGTCAATCTGTACCGTGTGACCACTGGATTTAATTTTCCAAACAAGTTTATTTTTCTTTTTTACATTTATCAGCAATTTTTTGAAACACAAGCACAAACAAAACCACTGTCAATTCAAAAGGTTCATATATACAGTATCTACAAATGCACACATTTACAAATTTACAACAAAGAATCAAACAAAAGATTGGTTAGACACACCAAAAGACAATCACAAATGTATAATAATTCAAATAAATTGCAATTATATACAGTGCAGAGATTAATCCATAAGCGAACAAACGGGAACCAGTCCTAGAGATTGAAAAAACCAAGTGACAGGCGGGGTTGAGATCAAAAACAAGCCTGCCTGTCAACGAAAGCCTGTGGTGTAATGTTAAATAGGGTTGCAAGGCTAGGATACAGAGTGGTGGTATGATTTACATCCTAGCGGCACCCTTTGTTGTAGCCACAGGGTGGTATTGTCGACGCGTTTCGAACCTAAGTATTCAAGGTTCTCTTCAGGACAGGGACTGGGAAACAGATTCTGCAAAAAAGTACAGAATTTGGTGTCAGACGTACATTGACGTACTGTAAAATGCCTACTCAGACTCCATGAGAAGTGGAAAGTATTTACCTGCACGCGGGCACAAAGGTTGCCGTGGCGTAGGTATGTCGTGTTCACACCTAAAAGACATATATAAAGGTGCTTAGTGCACGGGAATTAAAAGGGTCGCACTAGGAAAGGCGAACGGGCTGTCCTATGAATGAATCATACCTGCAATAGGCGCAGAGCAGGACTTAAGGCGTGGTGTCAGGCTTCAGAAGCTTGCAGGTATCAGGGCGGCTCACATTATTTTGCGCGTGTAGGTCTAGATGGGTGATACAAAATCATGTATGGAATATATATCTCTCAAGGCATGGGTGCACAGCACAACACCCCCCCAATCGCCAAGAACGACTTGCGCGAGGTTCCTACCTGGCTATGCAGACCACAGGGAGGGAAGCGGCCGGTCACTGGCCTCAGTTCAGGCCGGCAGTTAAAGTTGGCCCGCTGAAAAAAGAGAGAAACCCTTTGTGAGCGCCAGGGTCAAGAGGCAGCAGCGGAGCTGGTTACAAACCGCTGCGCATAGCAATGCTTACTTTTCTGAATGAAGTAATCAAGCCACAGAAGGTCTGTGTTGCTCACTCTCTCCCAGGAACAAGCTGTCTGTAGGTGGAGCGCCGGGACACCAGTGGGTGTTTTGAATCCAGTTCACAGTAACAGGGGGTGTGGTCAAAAAACGGAATGGAGCCCCTAAGAATGCTGGGATCTGTAGTTTTTGGGAACACTGAAGACTGGCCTGTCGGCTGATATTATACAAGGAAGCCTGCCCAAAGCCTCGCAATTTCATAATTCTACAGGCGTGCAATTTGTAGATGGGACGCCTGGACACCAGAAGGTATTTTGGATCCGGTTCACAGTGACCGTGATGCCCCTGAGGAATGCTGGGATCTGTAGTTTTGATGCAACTAAAGACTAGCGTCTCGGCTGATATTATGCTTGGAGGCATGCCAGAAGCAACCCCATTTTCGTAATACAACTGCTTGCTCAACTGATTTTCATGACTTTCCTCCCCGCACATGGGCATATTTACAAGGTCAATACCATGAGCCACATTTACACAATAACACTCTATTTCATCATATCCCTTGTTTTCCCCAACGTGGTGCATGTACATATACACATCCAAACGCGACATTCCTCCCCGCGCATGGGCATATTTACAAGGCCACTTTAAAAAAAGACATTTTCATCAGTCGAAATGAGCAATATTTACACAATATCACTACACGTCCTCATACACGTTGTTTTCACTACAGTAGTACATGCCAATATACCCATCTAGCACATGAAAATTCTGAATTCATTGTACATTTCAGAGTTCTGAACAGCAATAATTGCATTGCACCCATAGACACTGCCATGACTCAAAAGACAAGGTGACTCAATACTAGACCTTGTGCGACTCAGTGGATATTGTTAAAAACGTGAGTAGAAAATGGAAAATAATTACACAGCGAAAGTTATAGTAGTGCAGCACAGCCAAACTGGACAACATCAGGGCGGAATCATAAATTGACAGTTTCAGACATCTCGTTCAATCCGGAATTGGATGTATCGAACTTCAGGATAAGATACGCCTCTTTTTGAGAAAGGCGAAGGTCAGGATCTCCACTGCCACCCCTGATAACCGCCAGGACAGTCCATCCTATATCCTGGCTGGAGTGTTTCTGTTGCAAAAAATGAGAGACAAGAGGAGCAGTCAAGATCTTGTTATTGATCCGTGAGCGGTGTTGAATAATTCTTTGGCGGACTTCCAGCGTGGTTTTACCAATGTACAGTTTTTTACACGGACACTGGATGGCATACACAGTGTATTTTGTCTTACAGTTCGTGTGTTCATTGTGTCGCCAGAACTTTTTGCCATCTGTAAACAGGGAACCTTCTATTGTTAGGTTACAGACCGAGCATGTCCCGCACTTCCGATGGCCCAAAACTGGATTGGCTCCAAAAATCGTACCTTGTGAATCCTTTTTTGGAGGAGGGCGGGTCGATGTAATCATTTGGCCAATGCTCCTGTTCTTTTTTAAGGCAAAGAGAGGTATGCCTATATCAGGCATTATTTCCTGCACCAAATGCCAACTTTTTCTGATTATTTTTTGGAGCTGATTGGTATGGGGACCAAAAGTAGACACACAGACCATCCTTTCCGTCGTCGGTCTCAGTCTCTTCTCAAGAAGATGTTCCCTTGGTGTCCATCTCGCTCTCTTCATAGAGTGTTTTAGGAGCTTGCGAGGGTATCCACGTTCCTGTAATTTCGTAGTCAGTCCTTGTCCATGTAACTCGAACTGTTGAATGGTGGAACAGTTCCGTCTCACCCGGAGATTCTGTCCATAGGGCAGATTGTCTCTTAAACTCCGCGGGTGGTAGCTCTTATAATGCAAGGCATTATTCTTGTCAGTTTTCTTCTGGTAAAGTGAGCATGTGAGCACATCATTTCTCACAGATATCTCGACATCAAGAAATGGTAAGGACTTCTCATTGTGCGTCAGGCTGAATTTTATATCTGGACTCCTATCGTTCAACCACACGTGGAACTCCTCAAGTTGTGCCGGTGTCCCGTTCCACACACACCACACGTCGTCTATGAAACGGAGCCATTGGGCGATATGACCTCTGTATGGGTTGTTGTTCAAAACATATTTCTCTTCGAATTGGCCCATGAACAGAATAGCCATCTCAGGGGCAAATGGACAGCCCATTGCCGAGCCTTTGATCTGTAGGAACATCTCTTCCTCAAAGGTGAAGAAGTTCTTCTTCAAAGCCAAAGTTGCGAAAGAGATGATGAGTTCAGTCGGTACCCTGTGTGGACGTGGTCGGTTCTCCAGGTATAATTCCATAACGTCCAGGCCATCTTGCTGTGGTATCTGTGTATACAGAGAGGACACGTCCATGGTAGCTAGCAATTGGCATGAGGAATCAAATGGCAGCCCTTCCACCTTGTTTATAAAATCCATGGTGTCTCTGAGGTAGGATGGTACCTGAACCACAAGGGGTTTCAAGAACACATCCACGAATTTGGAGATGGGTTCAAACACAGAGTCACACCCGGACACTATCGGGCGTCCTGGAGGTGTCAAGGGGTCCTTATGTACTTTCGGGAGAAAGTACAAATGGGGAGTCCGTGGATAACGCTTCACCAGATATTCAGATTCTTTTGGTCCAAGTATCCCTGCTTCTCTGGCAGTGTTGACCAATCTTCCAATTTCGTCCTGGATCTGTGCAGTGGGATCATGCGTGATCCGTCGGTACCACTCCTGGTTGTACACGTGATTCCGACCTTCAGTTCGATATAAATTTTTAGACCAGAGAACCACCGCGCCCCCTTTGTCTGCTTGCCTTATTACTGCTTCCTGTTGCGTCTTGAGTTCTTGAATGGCTTCTTTGTGTTTTTTCGTAATGTTTAGGGGGACGAAAGGACGTTTCTTCTCCAACGAGTTCAAGGCAGACATGACTGAGCGTTCAAAAGCTATGATGTTCTTGGAGACATTGTGGTTCGGTGGACAAAAGGTAGACTTATTCCTCAGGCCCGAGGCTTCTGAATGGAGTTGATCACTGGACTCCTTGAAGAACCATCGCAAACGGACTTTGCGGAAAAATTCCGTGACCTCCAGTTTGATTTTGGTAAAATCCATGGCGACCCCCGGTACAAAGGAAAGACCCATTTCTAGAACTTCTTGTTCAGCTCTTGTTAGTACTTTTTCCGAGATGTTAATGATGGCAGATGATTTCATGAGTTGTAATGTTTCTTGCGGGTGGTCATCTCCCATTGGGGTTTGAATCTCGTCCGCTTCTGCTGTTGGCCCTGCCCTAAAAAAGGCCTCTTTGGAGTATTCCTATTCTGTTGGTTCCTGTTCGAAGTACCCTCTCCTGCATCAGAGTCCTCCGTTGATTCAGACGAGGATGTCTCAGAGAATGTAGTAAATCTCCTCTTCGATCTTCCCTGATTGCTATTCAGGTATCTAGTAGAGTCAGGTCTACTATAAAAATCATCTTTCAAATAGGGATACACAATCTCGATATTGAAGTTCTTTTGATCTTTCTCAAACTTTGACGTTTTGAAATTGATAGTATGGTTATCCCTGATGGCTTGGAGTTGTTCTTCGATTTCCTCCTCTTCCTTTTTGAGAATTCTCTGGGCGGTTTCCACTGTATGCACCATCAGGTCCCTACTACATTTAGTACTAATAAAGCTGAAACCTTTGCGGTAGACAGGATCGTCGGTAAAGATGACAGGGACGTTCTTGATTTGGAGACCCCATGGGATCGTTCCGGCTCGGAGATTGGCAAGTAGGAAGTGACCGTGGAGTTCTGTGCGAACATGTTTTTTACGCAGTCTCGTCAATTTATCCGCAAAGTTGAGTTGTTTGGCTGTGCTGCTGAGTTTGACAGAGGAAAAAAGATTGGAGTCAGAGAGGAGTTTTTTAATGTGATCCTCGCTGAACGACAGCGTGTCCTGTTCAGCCATGTCTATTTGACAGGAGGGCGCACCCCCCTCTTAACAATAAATGTACAAAATCGACCAACGATTTATAAGTCGAAGTGAAAAAGAAACACCATACGAGCAACCGCCCGTTCGCTTATGGATTAATCTCTGCACTGTATATAATTGCAATTTATTTGAATTATTATACATTTGTGATTGTCTTTTGGTGTGTCTAACCAATCTTTTGTTTGATTCTTTGTTGTAAATTTGTAAATGTGTGCATTTGTAGATACTGTATATATGAACCTTTTGAATTGACAGTGGTTTTGTTTGTGCTTGTGTTTCAAAAAATTGCTGATAAATGTAAAAAAGAAAAATAAACTTGTTTGGAAAATTAAATCCAGTGGTCACACGGTACAGATTGACTGTGTGTCTGGGGAATTGTTTCACGAATAATCCTGTCCAGCCACCCTGTTCTGTTTTTCCTATTGTTGAGATCCGGGTTGGTCAGATGTAGGATCCAATACCTTTACTGTTACACAGGGCCTACAGGCACTGGTGTCGGGAAGACCTAGTATATGCAGCTTGTGAGGGGTATGGTGTTAATTCCTTGCTGCTACTGCAGCTTATAGCCTGCTTTGTGGCATTTCGCTGATTCTGGCATTTCGTTGTGAAAGTTGTGTTGTGTTTTTTTTCATGCGTTTTTGCACGGGAGCACCTACTCTGCATCTCATTAGGGTTAGTTGGTGGTGTGCACCTTGGGGATACATTTTGGGGCAGTTATCGTGGGAATACAGGCTATGTCTGCCATTTGTACCAGCTTGTGAATGGGGTGTTAAATATAGCTCCACTTTTGATGCGTTAAGGTGGGGATAAATCAGAGATAAGTCCTTGTGAATATTCCCCTAAGTCTTTTAGGTTTAGTCCACAATGATGTCAGGGTTACAATAAAAATGTTTGCCCCAAGACACTTCCTAAGTCCTGCTAAACCCTACTCGAAGTTTGAGCGACTTTTGTCCGGGGAGGCCGAGGCCAAACATTACACCTCCAAGATAACAATGTAGGCCCCAAATCACAGATAAAAGTAGTAAAGGTGAACCCTAGTAGTCCTACATATGGTTTCAGAATTACTAATTTTGAGTATTGACAAACATTTCCAGTAAAAGTAGTGACAGGCTCAGATTTTCACCACTAGGTAGTTATAGTTGGGTCAGGTGCTCAATAGGAAAAGTTTTTTTTGTGTTGCTAATAACTTTAGCGCAGTTTGATAAATCTCCTCAAAACATTCCAAAAATGGGCTACTTTTGACTAGCTTGTGCACAGAAAGTTTTGGGATGAACCGTCAAGCAGGAGGCCAAGGAAAAAGGTGGGTCCCAAAACGCAAAAGCCACATGCATTACCCATAGACTTCTTTAAGACGAACTACCATAAAAACTGCTGAATGGAATTGCACAAAGTTTGGCAGAAAGCTAGATCTTGGTCTTCACATTGTGCTTATGTGGTTTGGTGTAGATCTGTTCAGTACTTTGTGACAAATTGAGGCTCAAAATTGTATATATGAACTGATGGGTCAGTGAGAGGCTCAAGAGACTCTGGCGCAGCTCTTACTTTAAAAAGAATATGTGACAAGGATCTCGTCAGAAAACCACTACAGCTTATTTATTTATTTATTTAGGAGACTTGTTAAGCGCACAAATACCCGAGGGTGTCTCGGCGCTGTGTGTCCGCTATGCTGTCCATAAAATGATTACTGTCTAAAGAGCCATGTTTTTATCTGTTTGCGAAAGGAGAGAAGGGAAGTGCAGGTTTTAATTTGACATGGAAGACTGTTCCAAAGTTTGGTAGCAGTCACTATAAAGGACCTGTCACCCCACAAGACTTTCTAAGTCCTTGGGACCTTCACAAGACATGCAGTAGATGAGCGCAGGGACCTTACCGGGGTGTAAGGACAAAAGGCATCTTTTAGAAAAGCAGGTTCTAGGGAGTGAATTGCTTTATAGGCAATACAAAGTGCCTTAAATTTAGTTTTTTTCCTTACTGGCAACCAGTGAAGCTGTTTAATAGTGCTGGAAATAGGAGCAAACTTGGAGGTTGCAGTGATCAATCTAGCCGCAGCATTCTGCACCAACTGTAGGTTTTTATGACTCCTTCCTGGGCATTGACAAAGAGCCCATTACAGTAATCAATGCGAGATATCACTAAGACACTGATCAAAGTCTTGGTCATGCTCGTGGGAAGGTAAGGGAGGAGTTTTTTAATCATTCTCATAGTATAAAATGAGGATGACACCACAGTATTGACATGGTGCATAAGGGTAAGTTTACTATCCAGTATGACCCCCAGATTTCTTGCTTTGGCCACTGGAGATGGAGGTGGTCCAAGAGCAGCAGGCCACCAAATAGGTGACCAAACTGGGGAAAGGTTACCAAACACCATCACCTCTGTTTTATCGGAGTTAAGCTTCAAGCAATTTGTGGACATCCAGTCACTTATTGCAAGCATTCCTAAGTTAAAATTGGAAGCTACTTTATCGCCGTTTTTATTAATAGCCAACACAATCTGGGTGTCATCAGCATAAGATGTCACCGCCAGGTGACGGGATTTAATGACCCTCGCCAAATCCGACACATAGATGTTAAATAGTGTCGGACTTAGCGAGGATCCCTGGGGGACACCACAAGGGAGAATAAAAGATGGTGAACTGAAATTGCCAAGAGCAACGGATTGTACTCGATCAGCAAGAAAGGAGGAAATAAGATCCCTAGCACCGTGTGTGATCCCCACCGCTGAGACACGGTCGATCAAGATGGAATGATCGACCGTGTCAAACGCGGCGGATAGGTCCAACAAAATAAGCACTGCTGATCCTCCCCCATCGAGTGTCATCCTGATTTTATCCGTAGCTTTAATAAGCGCGGTTTCCGTCCCATGTCCCTTCCGAAATCCAAATTGTGAATTATCCAAACAGTTATTGTGATTAATATAATCTGAAATTTGGATATTCATGACCTTTTCAACAATTTTGGCGGGGAGAGGGAGGCAGGCTATAGGTCTATAGTTGGCAACTTTAGTGGGATCCAAAGAACTCTTCTTAATGAGAGGTTTAATAGTCGCTCTCTTCCAGATGGAAGGAAAGATGTTTGAAGAAAACATGACATCAAATATTTCAGTAAGTTTGGGACCTTTAATGTCAGGAAACAACTTAAGAATGGAAGGGGGACATGGATCTTCCGGCGAGCCAGAATTAGTAGTGCATAGTAGGTGTGATACCAGTTCTGACGGAACCTGAGTGAAATTCTGAAAGGAAGGAAGAGAGGTCGAGTCAGGCAGAGCAGAATATGACAATGCCAAGTCCTTATGATCCTTGGGGGTGGAAGGTGAGTGTCCAGTACTGGTTGTGTGTACTTTGAATTGAGTATAAATGTCGGTCACTTTACTTTGAAAATGGTCTGCCAAGGAATCGCAGAGTTCTTGAGTAGCTATGATGGGGATAGATGTCACTTGGCCAGAGAGACGTTTGACTACCTGAAAAAGTTGTTTCACAGAGTCGTGAGCAAGATTAATTTGCGTATTGTAAAATTTACTTTTTTCCATAATGATAAGTTGTTTATATTTAGACATCATGATTTTGTAGCAGGAGTTTTGATCTGGGTCATAGTCTCGTCTCCATCTACGTTCCTGACGTCTACATTTTTGCTTTTCTTGCCTGAGGACATCATTGTACCAAGGTGCGGACTTAGAATCCCTATTGATAGATTGTTTCTTTAAAGGTACCGTCATATTAACTGTGTTCTGAATCCAGTTGGTGTAGTTAATAGCTCCTAACTCAGGATCAGTCACAATAGATGGCATCGAAGTCAGTAGTAATGATTGAGATGCAACAGTGTCAATGCTTTTCCAAGCTCTGAAATGGTTAATGGATGAGAGATTATTAGTTGGGGAGGGAATATATTTTAGTGAAAAATCAAAAAGAATAGCCGAATGGTCTGTCCATGTCAAGGGAAGAACATCTCTCATCCTAAGTGATGTATGACTAGAAAAAAGACCATCCAAAAGGTGACCTGCAGTATGAGTGGGACCTGAGACTAGTTGTGGGAGTCCTATTACCTCCAATTCCGATACAAGAGCTACAGTATCAAGGTTATCCAACGCCTCTAGGTGAAAGTTAAGATCACCCAGTATGGTGTAATGGTTTTCACCTGCTAACGGTTCGAGTAAAACTTCCAGGTTAGCAAGAAATGCCCCACGCGGTCCCGGAGGACGATAGA
Source organism: Lissotriton helveticus (assembly GCF_964261635.1). Lineage (NCBI taxonomy): Eukaryota > Metazoa > Chordata > Amphibia > Caudata > Salamandridae > Lissotriton > Lissotriton helveticus. Next base: position 404,445,222 of record NC_136069.1, on the reverse strand, counting down.
TAAGCGTGCCTTTAAAAGGGTAGTATGGGGAGTGGCAATTGTAAAAGCAATCGCTTCACAAGTGATGGTAGGGACAACTTCCATTCGTACTATTAGATTATTACGATATATAATGGCCAGGCCTCCACCTTTTTTCGGGGCTGGTCTGTCCATTCTGATGTTCGAGAATCCCTCAGGGGTTGCAATGACAAAGTCAGGTCCATAGGAAAGATCACCCCAGGTTTCGGTTAGCAAAAGAAGATCAAGATTATGGTCCTCAATAAAACTCAAAATTTCGTATTTGTGCTTGGGCAAAGAACGTGCATTTATTAATGCCGCCACCAGAGGTTGACGCAGTGGTCCTTTCCTGCAAGGAGTATGTGTCGGTAAGCGACGATAGTTGTTAGTGACATAAGAACAGCTAGGACAAACATAAGGGATGGAATATGGCTGGTTGGCAAATTCAATACGAGGGCAAAAGAGAGGGGATGTGTTTAACGAATGAAGTTGCTTTGAATCATAAGTCAAAGTCACCTCTGGGCTGTTTTTGGGGAAATTGACAGGGGGGGTGGCCCTAGGCTCGGTCCAGGTGCGGACGGGCGCAGACGGGCTTGCCTTTGGAGCGCCTTCGGCTTGCCTTTGGCGCGCCCGCTGCGCACGTCCGCTGCACGTTGTGGGAAACATGATGGTTAAGAACCGGAGTGGCGGCCGACTAGCCTGCTAACCTTCGCGGTGGTGCAGCTTCAGACCGGAAGTATGAACTTGCCGGCGAGTGTCTGAACAAAGATTCCCTCCACTCAAACTGAATAACAGCGGTGGACCTGGGAAGTCGAGGAAGTGAGTGCACATAAAATAAAGTCACGATGCGGCGCAAATGAAACAATTTTAACAGAATTTAAAATACAGCTTATTAAGTCAAGCTATTTTTAAAATAAGAGGCAGCAGCCCTTTCCCACTCCTGCGTGAGTCAGGTTATGTCCAGAATAGCGTTCTACAGAACGCGAGGCAGAAATCAGCTGGTTAAGTACCAAAGGGGCGGCCGACTAGCCTGCTAACCTTCGCGGTGGTGCAGCTTCAGACCAGAAGTATGAACTTGCCGGCGAGTGTCTGAACAAAGCTTCCCTCCACTCCAACTGAATAACAGAGGTGGACCGGGGAAGTCGAGGAAGTGAGTGCACATAAAATAAAGTCACAATGCGGCGCAAATGAAACAATTTAACAGAATTTAAAATACAGCTTATTAAGTCAAGCTATTTTTAAAATAAGAGGCAGCAGCCCTTTCCCACTCCTGCGTGAGTCAGGTTATGTCCAGAATAGCGTTCTACAGAACGCGAGGCAGAAATCAGCTGGTTAAGTACCGAAGGGGTGGCCGACTAGCCTGCTAACCTTCGCGGTGGTGCAGCTTCAGACCGGAAGTATGAACTTGCCGGCGAGTGTCTGAACAAAGCTTCCCTCCACTCAAACTGAATAACAGCGGTGGACCGGGGAAGTCGAGGAAGTGAGTGCACATAAAATAAAGTCACAATGCGGCGCAAATGAAACAATTTTAACAGAATTTAAAATACAGCTTATTAAGTCAAGCTATTTTTAAAATAAGAGGCAGCAGCCCTTTCCCACTCCTGCATGAGTCAGGTTATGTCCAGAATAGCGTTCTACAGCTTACACCACACATTGGCCCTGCCATCCTAGCAATGATAGTAACACAACAACTAACCATCAAACTCCTACAAGTGTGACAATTCAAACTATTTCAGACCCCAAAGAAATAAGAATGGTTTAGGCAGTAATAGTAATAGTAATTTTCTATGTATATTAATTAATAATTAACAGTTGTTGTCATTCCTAAATCAGCTAGACAGCGCCACCTTCTGATAGACTGTCACAAGCACCAGAAAGCACTTGCTCAAATTAAGCACTGCCCTCGCAAGAGCGCCAATTTAAAAATAGAGCATTCTGATTGGCCCAGGGAGCTTTATTTCCCATGGGCCATCTCTCTCCTGCTGGCGTCAGACACTTGGGGGAGTGAGCGCTCTGATTGGCTGCCACCAACATGAGACAATGTTGCTGGCAGTCATTACAGTACTGGGGACTTCGTCCCCAGTCCTGAACAAGTTAAAAAAAAATAAGGGTGCAGGGTACGGATACCATGACCCTCTAGGCCCCATGGGGGAGGCCCAGAGGGACCCCCTGAGCCAAAAAGAAAAACAAATTAGCAAAAAACATTGCAATCCAGTGCTGCTCCTGCAGGATAAAAAGAAAGTGGCAGGCTGGGCAGCATTCATTGAGTTTACTCCCTAAGGAGCCCACTCCCGGATCTGTACTTATAAAGGGAAGGGTAGCTGCACTGCTCCCCTCCTCGAGCTTCAAAACGTCCTGGGAAGCCAACCCCTGGGTATGAAATTTAAAGAAAGGGGGAGGAAGTCCATTCGGCCCCTCCCTAAGCCACTAATGTGAATGGGAGGGAAATAAAGTGCATACTGCTAAGCAGCCACAGTGCTGAAATTCCAGAGGAAGGGAGTACACACGAAATCCAAAAGAGCTGCCATCACAAAAGGGAAAAGAGAGAAGTTTTCAATTGCTTTAAGAGGGCTAGAAAGGAATCCAAACTTGCAATATGAGTGTTCCACAGTTTGACTGCAGCCACTGAAAAGGAGCAGCTATCCCATCTGGCTTTCGAAATCTTGGAATGTTCACCTTCCTAAGGGAAAATTATCTAAGATATCTTTTTGGGGTGTACCAGTGAAAACTGTTCGCAGAGGCAGAGGTCCTTGATGATGAAGAGCCAGAAATACTATTCAAAGCGCCTTGAAAGCCACACACTTTCTAACAGGAAGCTAATGAAGGGAGCTCATGCCTTTCCTCACTGAGACTTGTTTTAGAATATTCAGAACCAGTCGAGCAGCCACATTCTGAATGACCTGCAGTCTGTTGAGCAAGGACATATCGATGTTTAAATATAAGGCATTGCAAGAATCAAGGTGCAATTGTTAGAGAAATGAACACTACAACACCAGCATGAGTGGGAAACCATTTCAGGATTTTAATGATGTAAAAACACCAGTTTACAATTCTATTGGCCTGACTGTCAAAGGTGAAAGAGTTGTCAAAACTGACTCCTACATTTTTAGCGAGGCCACTGGAGTAGGTAATGGGCCACACATCTCAGGCCACCAGATTTCAGAAAACACTGATTGTTATGCTCCAAAGACCAGGATCGCTGTTTTGTCAGCATTTAATTTCAAATAATTCTACTTCATCAAAGTACTGACACTGATCATGCCCTATCCTGGTTTGCTTCATTCCTTGATGGTCGCACTTTTCAAGTCTTTTCTGCTAAGGCATCATCTAAGATCGGCGTATCAGCACATGAAGTCCCACAGGGATCCATTTTAAGCCCCCTGCTCTTCAACATCTATGTCAGACCTCTGGCAGAGATTGTTGAAGAGGCGGGTCTTTCCCTATATTCGTATGCGGATGATACGCAGATTGTCTTTTTGCTTTCCACCACTAAAGACACTACGACATCTGCCCTTCAGTGTGGCCTATGGCAAGTGACAGAGTGGATGCGCCTTAAATTTTTTAAGTTAAATGGGGATAAGACTGAGGTCCTTATCCTGGGCAAGCACAAGGACCTATCGGGCCCTTACCATTGGCCTCAGGAAATGGGTTCCTTTCCCCTATCTGTCACCCACGTATGTAATCTGGGCATCATTATTGATGATAGTCTCTCTATGAGACAACAGGTGGCGAGTGTTGCTGCCATCTGTTTAACGATCTGGAGGTGGCTTTGTAAGATCATTTGGATGCTTCCTGCCTCAACCCAATGCACAGTAGTCCAGGCACTCATCACCTCTCGCCTCGATTACGGCAATGTTCTCTATCTTGGTAGCTGCCAAACGGTACTGAGAAAGTTACAGGTAGTTCAGAACTCTGCAGTACGCCTTCTTTGTCAAGTTCCTAGACCGGCATCCATCTCGCCGTATTTACGTGACCTTCACTGGCTTAGAATTAATCAAAGAATTAAATTTAAAACCCTGTGTTACATCTTTAAAATCAAACAAGGTGTGGCACCAGCGTATCTGCATGAGCTCATCCATCCTTACATTCCTTCTCGTCCCCTGCGCTCTACAGCCCACGGAGACTTCGTGATTCCCAGATTTAAACATGCAAGAATGGGAGGCCACTCCTTTTCTTGTCTTGGCCTCAAAATCTGGAATTCCCTTCCGGTGTCCTTAAAGAATGACCCGTCCTATTTCAGCTTTCGAAGAAATCTTAAAACTTGGCTCTTTTAGTAGCAAATGGTTTTTGACTGCTTCTTTTCTAGCAATTTGTGTGCTAGGCGCCGGGAAACCCTTTTTGGGTAGCTGCACACATTACAAAACTAATTTAATAATAATAATAATAATAAATAATAATAATGTAGAGTTTAAACTTGAAAGTTATCCTAGACAATAGATAAGGGTAGGACAACACCTGAAAGCCAAAAGACCTCACCAGTCTAGCTTGGCGGGCAACATACACGTTAGTTAAAAAAGGTAGGACTGAAGGAGGACTCCTATGGGACCTACCAGGGAAGCTGGAACAGTTCTGCCCTGAACTTGCCACAGCTGACTGTATAAGTCCAACTGGTCAAAAAGGATTCTTACAGGTCCAGTGCTGTATCCCTTACCCCTGCTTGATTCAATCTTTGCACCAGGCGGGATGGAGATTCATATCAAATGCCGCTGACAGATCCAGCATTACCAAAATAGCCGCAACTCCCTGATCCACTTGACAGCATATATAATCTGCAGCAGCAAGCAATGCTGACTCAGTCCTATGACCACTGCAAAATCCATTTTGTGAAGGGTCCACTATATCATGGGCAGTTATGAACTCAGCAAGTTCCTGGTATAAGTAGTTCTCTAAATATTTTGATGGTGCAGCCAAAAATGACATTGGGCAAGATTTTTTAGATCCTCTGCATCCCGATTAGGATTTTTTTGAAGGAAGGTGACTACTGCCTCCTTCCAAGGTTGAGGAAATACTCCTGTTGACAATATCTGGATGAAGACCATGAAGGTCACAATCAGGCTGGAGCAAGTTGGAGAACTCTAGGAGGACAGGGGTCATCAGGTAAGCATGATTTCAGGTTCATTAGAAGATTTTGTACTTTCAGCTAGGCGATAGGATGAAAAGCAGACCTATTAGAAGATGAATGGTGAACAGTAGGGTCTTCCGTTGCTAACGGGAGGGGGGCCCTTTCTCACGGGCATTAAATTATAATAGATCTTCTAGATCTTGTCTCTAAAACATACTGCAACCTTATTTCAGAAACTTTATGAGGTTTCCAAGGATTGCTGAGTCAGAGGCGTGGAAGCTCTTCAACCACCTTGAACGATTCCTTGGCAGTTCTGGTCCCAGCCCCAATTTTATTAATGTAAAACGACTGGCAGCAGCAATAGCAAGTTTAAATGGAACTGTGTTTGGTTTTTCTCTAATATGGAATATGCGCTACATTTTCGCTCATGCCTCCTGCACCGTCGTTTGAAGTCGTTCAATTCTTCTGAAAACCAGGGTGCCAATGCTTTGGCTCTGGTGCAAATCCTAGATTTAATAGGAGCGACCTGGTCAATAGCGACCGTAACCCAGCTCTTAAAGTTTTCTGCAGAAGGTTTCTGTTCATAATTGTTGTTTCCTAAAACCTCTCTGAGCACAGATTCCATATCATTCCAGCTCGTATATTATGTGTGTTTACCCTGTGTCTGTTCTACTCTACTCTGCGTTAAATTTTAAAACTCACCACTGAGTGATTCACCCAGCTTCAAGGAAGAGTATTCTCCACCAGCAACGCTGCATGGTTGGCAAAAATCCTGTCCAATGTATGACCAGTTGTGGGGGTAGGGTATTTAACCAGTTGGGTAAATGCAAAGCTTGACATAAATTAAAGCAGTTTAATGGCATAATTCCACCCCTTATCTTCCAAATGGAAGTTAAAGTTACCATGTATAGTGAGGTTAGGTTTAGCAATATATTTTTGTACAATTTGACCACAGGCCTTGACAAACTGAGTCCAAGAGCCAGGGTGGTGATAGACCAAAACCCCTGAGAGTAAGGAGTTTAAACCCTGCCACCTCATATATGCCTTGAGAATACACACTAATGGGGTCTAGGATACAGAGAATTGAATTTTGTACTATAATATCTACACCCCCATCTCTGTGGAGGGGCTGGTCAAGCCTAGCAAGTGTAACACCTGGGGAGACCACTGACACACGGTCAGGTCCCAAATCCTCCTTATCCTAGGTCTCAGTAATGAACAAGCACTCTAGAGCCAGTGTTTGGATCAATTTGCAGACTTCTACACTATGTTTAACCATGGAATGTCTATTGATCAGAGCACATGAAATCTCCTCCTGGGTATAAATACCCCTTTTTTAGCCTCACACCATTCCTTGTTGTTAGGTGCAGGTCCTGCCTGCTCCATGTTTAAGATGGTGTGCCAATTGCAGTGATGGCATGAATACGTCTGGGTGTTAGAAAGATTAAGGATAGCACAGTCCAGATGTATGACGTTACAACGCATACTTTTACAACGCCTACCTTTACATCGCAGTTTTTACAACGCATTCCTTTACAACGCATAGCGCTTTGGGGTGCTGGATAGTGAATAGTTTAATTTACTATTCCAACTCCAGTCCCCGTGGACACTAGGGAAGGTTATTGGATAGTAAATTAACCTATTCCCTATCCTATAGCGCCCCCCAGAGCAATGCATTGTAATAGTTTGCGTTGTAATGACCGCGTTGTAATGGTAGTGCGTTGTAAAAGATTCGTTGTAAAGGTTGTTTACGGCACAGTCCACCCTACTGTCTTTGCAACCCCAGTTCAATAAATCAGGGCATGAATATTGAATATGCTTAACCTCCTTAAAGAAGTATCCAAACAGGCAGTATTTCTGGCCCCTGGCACATTCCAGGTGCGGACAGGCTAACCTTTAATGCACCTTCGGCACAGACGCTGCCCATCTGCACATCAGCGCCAATTTATGAGGGAGTTTGGCTGCCCAGCCCCTAGGACCGGCCCACAAAGCTATGTCCTGGGGAGCTCACCCCCAGGACATAGCGGTTTCCCTGCCCACACCAGCCTCAGCCTGTGCTCCCGCTGGGTGGGAGCACATTACACTTTCGCTGCTCATACTCTGAGGCAGGGAAAAATATAGGTGTCTCTGGGGTTTGGGGCACTGGGCACCGTCCCAGAGCTGGCCCGGGCTGTGGGTCTGCAGGATCATTGAATAGCTGTGGGAGGGTGGGACACACAACCCCTCCCTATTTTATCAATTTCAGTCCCAAGGGATGGGGTCTGCAGAGCCTTTGCAGGCTCATGGAGGGAGGTCGTGCACCCCCCTCCCCTTTATAACAATGTCAGCCCCGGGAGATGGGTCACTCTTAGAGGCTAGGGGTGGAGGGCAACATGCACCTCTTCCGATTATTTTGCATGTGGTCCAAAGGGGATGGTTCCTCTGGGCCTTTTTAGGCTCAGGGAGGGGGGCGTGCACCCCCTCTCCATGATTTATATATTGGCCCTGAGGGGTGAAGTCCCCTGAGGCCTCTTAGAGGTTCAAGGACGGGGTCACGTGCCCCCGCTAAATATGTACATGTACCACCCCCTAGGCCCTGACCCACCCCAGTGGGACATTTTTTATAGTGCAATTTGCAGTTCCTCCACAAATTCACAACAAAATATGAAATTAAAAAAAAAATTCCTGTGGGGATTCCTCTGGGACCCACAACCAGGCCTAGGAGGCACCCCATCTCTACCTTGCCTCTTGATCTTTTGTTTAACCTTTTTTTAGGACATAGGACTGAGTCCCAAGTTCTAAGATGGCTGACATCTTTGTTGATGTGGCGGCAGCCAATTAGATCTCCTCTGGATATCTGTTGGCTCCCTGATCCTCTGCCGTGTGATATATACAACATTTTTGAAGCTCAATTGCTCAGAAACTATTGAACGGATTTACACCAAGTTACAAAAGGAATTCTTTCTGGACCAAGATCTAGCTTTCTGCCACATTTGCTGTAAATCCATTCAACTGTTGCGGTGTCTACATTTCATATGGATAAATAAATGGGGGAAATTATTTTTGCCCCCCCCCTTGTGTATCACCCCAAAACGTTCTTGTTTGGAGTTGAGGTTGAAGACTATTGTTTTGGGAAAGTTTCAGGAAGATTTGTCAAGCAGCGATGCTTTTGGAAAAGGTAAAAAACATTTTTCTATGGAAACACCATCCTAACTATATTTACCCAGTGATGAATATAGTTTTATAGTTTTCGCATCAATAATTCCTCTGCAAATGTTGCAGTGATATTACCAATGATGTCATAGAAGATATCATGAGTGATGTAATATGTAGGAAAATTAGCAGTGCATGACGATGGGCGTGAGTTATATTTACCTTAGGGCATGAGTTATAGTTACTTGAGATTACTATAATAAATTAATTTCCATGGTTTTGTGTGTGTAAAATCTGAACCTAATTATAATGTCTCTGTAACTTTTTTTCAGTGAATTTGTAAGTTTTTTTTAATTGTATTACTTAACTATAATGTTCCTTTAATCTTTGGTTTTTCAGTGAATTTCAATGGGTTTTTAATGCTTTTTCCTAACAATAATGTCCCTGCACCCTGAGTGTGTGAGGGAGTGGGTGTGTGAGTGATTGTATGGGTGTGTAAGTGGGTGTGTGAGTGTGTGGTGGGTGTGTGAGTGCATCTCACTGGCTGTGTGGATCTGTGAGTAGGTGTGGGAGTGACTGTGTGGGTGTGTGAGTCGGTGTGTGAGCCGCTGTGTGGGCATGTGAGTGGTTTTGAGGGTCTCTGACTGTGTGTGGCTGTATGAGTGTGTATGTGGGTGTGTGAGTGGGTGTGTGAAAGCTGTGTGGGTGTGTGAGTGGTTTTGAGGGTATGTGAGTGGGTGTGTAAGTAGTCGTGTGGGTTTGTGATTGGGTGTGTGTGCATAGGTGTGTGGATCTGTGAGTGTGTATATTTATTTTTAATTGGCGTCTGGATCCGCGGATCCACCCAAATCCAGGACACAGGAAGAATCCATGGAACCTTGTGTGGTAAAAAAAGGTTTTTGGACAATTTCTTGCCCATTGATATCAGTAGTCACAAATACAAATGAAAAAAGTGTAAAACAGATATATAGACATATTTTACACAAACTTTCAGTTTTAGCTGCTTAGTAACTGTGATATCCTGAACCTTCATGCTATCCACAGCCTCCATGTTCTGATATGTGAGGAAGGTTGCAGTAACAAATAGTAGTACAAAGTTCCCCAGGTAGGACTAGAAAGGAGGTGAGTGAGAGTATAGGGAAAGAAAAGAAGAGAAAGGAGCAAAGAGAGAGAGGGAAAATTCCCTCTTGGGAACTAGAACCCTCACACACCCAGCAAGCTAGGTATCATGCTTCATCATATGGGTCCTGCTCCTCGTCAGACTGGCGCTGCAATGTCTGACGGGCACCCGCGAAGGGGCTCTTTAGCGGAGATCTTCTGTTCCAGCCATATGGTGCATGCGTGTGCGTATCTGCAACCCTCTGTTTAGGACCTAAACAGAGGGTTGCAGATACTCACGCCCCGACCTTCATAGCGTCTATCTCCCCTCCCACTGTTTTAACCAAGGGAGTCAGCCACGTTAATAAAAATCCTTGTGGACTAGCTTACCCTTTTTTAAAGTCACCACCACTTAATCACGACTACACTATTTTTCCTGCCCTCTCACGCGATGCGAACATCCTGGCTGAATTTTCCCTCTCTCTCTTTGCTCCTTTCTTTTCTTTTCTTTCCCTATACTCTCACTCACCTCCATTCTAGTCCTACCTGGGGAACTTTGTACTACTATTTGTTACTGTTGTCTCGGACATGTACACTGGACCCCAATAAAAATTGTCCACCCGAAGCTCCCTTCTTTGCTAAAATGTGAGGAAGGTTGCCAGGCAGGATTGGGTTGCCTGGTTTTGTCAGTTAGCCTCAGCCGGGCACTGGATGGTGTCTCTGTAACTCTGTGTCTCAAATAAACTTCTTTTACCTCTAAACTGCACCTTCTACAGTGCTTTATGAAGAGATCCACCTTGACAGTAACATCTTACTTTAACTTTATTTTAACTACACATTTGTAAAAAAATCAAACAATCCATTGATACCAAACTAATGGGGAATCACAATCTGGTGCAAAAGAGTGCAATGCACAAAGTGTAACAGGACCCTCTCTAGAGGAACAAACAAAAAATATTCATGTGGGATAAAGTCCATCTCATATTATCTTAAAACCTATCCTAGAAAATGTCTCCCACTGGCAATCTACAAGAGGGAAGCTAGAGGACCATCTACATCAGTGGCACCACCAACAATACCTGGACAGAAAGTGCATTTAGAGCGACAGACTACTACAACAGATATGGCTTCACAGTTTTCAAGAATGGCCACGCATTGCATGGACTGTAGTGTTGTTATAACAGATGGTGAGCAGTGTGTTACAGCCATTCACAATGCTGCCAAAAATCATACATGGTATTTTTTCCCCCTTTTATATTTTTTGCATATTTCATAGGAGAAGTTCATAGTGAGCAGGAAGAAGAAGAACCCTCAACTTCAATAGCACCACAACAACACCAAAGCAGAGAGTCCATTCAAAAGCCCAACCTCAACTTCAAGATTTGGCTCCACAGTTTTCCCCGGTGGCATCATACTGCATGGTTTGTGGAGTTGTGGTTAGTGCTGGATAGCAGTCGATAACTTCTCTTTGCAATGCTAGAAAAAATAATACATTTTTATTTTTGCCCTTCATAGTTTTTCTACATTCACGGGCATTTTATTATATTACAAAATGTGTATCTAATATCTATGTGTTGTTCATTTTATTATCTTTCAATTTTTTGTACCACAATTTACATATAACTTAGACAAGTCAAACCACCCCTCTACAAATAAATCACAGGTAACCTTTACCAGTTATCATGATTTACTTTTTCACTATTTGCATATAAGTCAAAAGTCTGTGTTTAAATCTTCTAGTAAGTGCATCAACAACATATACAAACATATTCAGTTTTTTTTTCAGAAGACTGTGTTAAATTTTGTAATCTCTTTTTTAAAACTATCAACTGTAATATATGTGTCTTGTTCTGCAACTCCTCCTCTTAACAACTCTTCACTTTCCCTAGAATCCTGCTCAGGACCAAAGAAATGAAACTGCACATCACCATAAACATTTTCTACGTGTGGCACACTACCATGCAAACGTTCTCTACTTATTTCTCCTAAACAGAAAGCAGGAGTGTTCACATAATACAGCCTCCTACCTAAAGTTCTCATTGTTGAGTGGTAAAACATATTTTGTGTTTTAAACTTCGCCTTGGAAAGATACTTAGGAATTTTCTCAATATATCAATTGATTGCTGTCTACTACTAGAAACACTACAATTCCATTTGTATACAGTACCCTGACTACACCTTCCTTGTTCCTCTTCTGCAAAAACTTCTTCTACATTTCTAGGAACCAACACCTCTTGTGCTATAGGACTACCATTTTTCATTTCATAACATTGTCCTCTTTAATCAATAGCATGAACTAATTTGTTGTCCTGGATATAGCTTTCTTCATTAAAGAAAGCCTCTGTACAAGAAGTATTGATCCATTGTTCACTAAAAACTGTACAACAGTTACTTCTATTCAGTAATCCTTTCTTCTGGTTTTGTCTCCTCATGCAAAGCACGATTTTTTCAGGAGTCTTCATTCTATTTAGAATCAAAATAAAAAGCTTCCTCTTCAAAGCAAAGGCCTTAGCAACCACTCTCTCAACTCGTTCTTTCTGTTTCACTGCAGCTCTCCTTCTTCTACACTTTTGAAAATGTAACACTAAATGTACATGACTATAACTATCCAATCATTATAACATTTGCGCAGAACCTATGCAGCCATCTAAACACCCACTAACAACCCATGCAGTCATTGAAATATTGAGGTACACGCGTGCACTAATGAAACACTCAGACTCTACGTAGAGAGTACCATTGTAGTAGACCTATCAACTACATTGTCTAAAGACAACATACACCTCAGTAAAACTTGTAAATACATGGGTTTGTGGTTTAATACATCAATAAACCCTAGATGATTGAATGAGTGCATAGGTGGTGCATAGGTGATTCCCTGAGAATACAAGTAGTGCCTAGATGATTCCCTGATTATGTCATACCTCCATGGGCCATTCCATATCTGCATACTTACTGCCTGAGTGTTTCATGAGTATACCACTAGTATCTGGGTGTTTGGATGAGTGCATCAGTGGAGCATGGATGATTTGACAAGTGCATGACTAATGATTTAATAATTCAATACATGCATAGATACTTGTAGGATGAATAATTGAGTGCAACTCTAGTGCCTGGATGATTGCAAGAGCGCATACATAGGATATAGGGAAATTATGCAGTGCATGGATAGTGCATGCATGATTGTTTAAGCCCATGGATAGCACCTAGCCTATTGGATGAGTGGATGAATAGTGTTTCAGTGATTGTATGCAGCCCATGTCTTTTTAGATGAGTGAACAGGTAGTGCCTGGATGCTTACATAAATACATGGGTTGTGCCCAGAGAACTGAATAAGTGCATCAGTAGTGCCTACCTAATTATATGAGTGCATAGAGTCTGAGTAAATGCATGATTCCATTGTTAAAGCTTAAGAGATTGGTTGAAATTAAGTATACTGCTGGGGTGATTGTATTATTGCATGACTATTGGCTCATTAATTAAATGACTGCATAAGTACTGGATAGATGATAGGTATACTACAATGGAAATCTCTAAATATTTACATGAGTGCATGAGTAGAGCCTCAGTGTTTCATCAGTGCACACATGTGCCTCAGTATTTTAATGACTGCATGGGTTGTAAGTGGGTTTTTAGATGGCTGCATACATTCTGCACAAACGTTATAATGATTGCATAGTTACAGCCTTGTTGATTGCATTAGTCAATAGATAGTATATAGGTGATTAGATGAATGCATACATGGTGCCTGTAAACTTCAATAACTTGCCTGCCTGCTTGCAATAGTACATGTATTGTTTCTGGATAATTGAATAACTCCATGTATTGTAATCACTGATTTGATGACTGCCGGAGTAGTGGCTGGGTGATTCCATGAGTGCCTGAATACTGCCTGACTGACTGAGAAAGTACCTTCCTTCCTGTTAGATACATAACAATTGTCACTATATCTCCGAATCATTAGTTATCTCCTTCTGTCAGTATCAAACTACCTGTTTTACTGCATGCATGCATGCTTTTCTTCTGAGCTATATGTGAGTGAAATCTAGGTATTACACTTTATATATAACTGCATACATGACCCTCTAGAAACATACATTGCTTTGCTATGAGCGTGCACATGCATCAGTAACTTTCTAAAATGGAGAACAACATTTTGAAATTTTTGAAAGCACTAAATCTTTTTTGAATGGCATACCTACATCATTTCTAAAATACTTCTACTTCTTACATATATTCAGCATATCTCAAACAAGTTACTCTCAAAAAGAAGCTAGCACAAAAACTCTCACGCCATTCTGCACTATTAATCCTTCTCAATTTTGAACAAACAAAGTTAGAAGACAAACACTACGGAACATTGATCACCATGTAAACATAAAGGTGATTTCTTAATAGATGTACACCTTCGAGCCTTCTTTCCCAAAACATATACCAACTTCTGCATAAGTTAGACACTGGTAATATTTGTAAAAACTAAGCACAAGAATGGTACACCACACTCATACAAAGCAAGTCTTAAATACATGGCTAGGCAGTTCGGGCTGGTCTGTTCCCATGAGGCACAGGGTCAAGAGTGATTTGCATATAGCTATGTCTGAACTGGGGTGGAGTAGTGAGCTAAAGAACAATGATGGATTCAACCCAGATCTGTGAGTGGGGGTGAGTGTCTGAAAAGTTTCAGCACTCCGTCCATCATCTACTTGTGTTTGCTAGCCTCTTCAAATTTCCACTCTATCATCATGAAAAAGGCAGCAAATGAAATAATGTCTTTCATTTTAGACTACTGCATCTCCACTTGTGAATGGTTAGCATCTGTTAACCCTTTCCCTCTCTTTTCAAACGAGGTTCCTGTTGGCACGTTTTCACAATCATCGTGGAATATTCATGGAAAACAACAGGAGTTAAAAGCAATATCTAGCTTCATTTTTCTGAAATTTAAATACTACACCACAGTTTATTACATAGTCCTGAGTTGGAAATTAAAACTTGCCATTACTTACATTGTGTCATAACTCCTCAACTTTTCCCCCAAAACATTCTGTCTCTTTAATGCCCTTCCCCCCCAGTCTTAGCTTAGTGTACCTAGCAACCCAGTGGAACCAGTATGTCAAATGTTCACAGCACATTCTAGAAGGAACATTCTGCTTTCAAATAAGATACAGCTGGTGTGGGTTACTCTACAGATTCAAAAGCATTTCCATGTCTGTATTACATTTATTTTTTTAAACAACAGCCAATCATAAATCTTCTTTCTGAGCCATCCAACACACTATCTAACTTTATTCACTTTCATGCCAAAAGTATCCAATGAAATAAATATATATATATATATATATATATATATATATATATATATATATATATATATATATATATATATATATATATATATATATATATATATATATATATATATATATATATATATTTATGTTCAAAAAAACAATTTTTACTGTTTTTCCTTCAGAAAACTACCTCATTCAGCTCCAGAATTCTCCTGACTGCTATTGTTTCTGCTTAGAGTGTGGATTGTTGTCCACAGCTACATCTAGTAGGCTAAAGAGGCTGTAAAAAAGAGAGGTGTTGACAGAGACTTGGGTTTGCCAAATGTGCAAATTACCAGTTTTGGCCAGAAAGGGTTAAAGTTTCATCAGCTGCTGGCTTTGGTTAAATCCATAGTGGATTCCCAAGCTCCTACCCTCATGATTGTGCACTGTGGTGACAATGACCTAGGCACATTGACTGGGGCAGGGCTGGAAATCCTAATGAAAGAAACCTTTGCAGAACTGATGTCGCTTTTCCCTCACACTGTCATGGTGTACTCTAATATATGCCAAAGACAGAAATGGAAGTGGTCAAATCAATTCTGTCCACCGATTGACAAAGCCAGGAAACATGTTAATAAAACAGTTTCTGCATTCCTCTGAGACGATCCCATGGGCTGTATCTATATCAACAACCTGTGTTTTAACATGTATGGAATTTATAGGAATGATGGAGTGCACTTTACAGATGAAAGCAACAGGGTGTTTCTAAGTAACCAGAAACTCTGTATCTGGTCTTATGTGTAGCAGTCATACACATACAACCAACACAACGGCTCTTGTCACAGCCAACCTAGTACCCAAAATATTAAGTAGCGTTTTTCTAAAGTTTTTTTTCTCTTTACTTTTTGGGGATCTTAGCGACGACGTCCCGATCTTCACGGACACGTCTTTAAAACAGAAAGCAAAAGCAGATATTCAATGGCCACCAACACATCCAAAAATAATACCTAAAACAATCCATTCTGTACTATCAGGGCTCCCATCCATCTTTTGATCCTGAACGAATGGTGGTATGGAGATAGGGGGGACCCGGCTTATGCTCTTGAGCGCTATCTTATGGGATCCGACACTCTGCACACTATTTTATATTCGGTGCGGTTGAGAAGGCGGTTGCCGCAGGCTACCCAGATAGTCTTTCAGGTCTGGAGGCAGGCGCTGCGTCGCATGGGATGGTGGGGTACGTTAACGGAGGAGACCCCCCTATGGCGTAATGGTCATTTGCCTGCACTGACGTCCCTGCAGGGCTTTAGGGGCTGGGACTGCATAGGAATGTCAACACTGGGTAATGTTATGTATGGCACGGCCCTTAGATCATTTCAAGACCTTAGCGAGGAATATGGCATGCCTCAAACCCAATTCTTCAAATATTTACAGTTCCGCCATGCCATTGCACCTAGTCTGGAGGGACTTGACTCCTTACCTGAATTTAGCCCACTAGAGGCAAAGGTATTTATGGGGGATTTAGAGGATAAGAAAATATCCTGCATTTACCAGACTCTAGTTACACATTGTTCCTCCGCCCTACACAAATTGAGGGAATCCTGAGAAAGGGATGTCGGAGTGTTGGAAGAGGAAGATTGGCGGGAAGCCCTTGAAGCTCCCCGAGGTGCAGCCATTGCAATATGCTTACGAATCATCCAATTCAAATATCTTCACAGAGCTTATTACACTAGGGAGAGGCTGTGGCGGGCGGGTCTGATTGTGTCTCCGGACTGTTTGAGGTGCGGTCGAGAGGTGGGCACCTTACTTCACACGGTATGGAGCTGTAGTGTCTTGGTTAGGTTCTGGAAAGGGGCGTGGGACTGTTTGTCTGAGGTGTTGGGATGGGAACTTCCGCGTACCCCACAATTAGGTCTTTTGCATGTTCTAGAGGGGGTGGGGGGTAACATATATAAAAGGCATCTGCTGCTGTTGGGCCTCACCGTCGCCAAGAGAGATGTGGCCCAAGCTTGGAAAGATACACGGGCACCTCCAGTAGTGGTATGGAAAAAGGGACTGGATTTTTGTATGAGGTTGGAGTGTCCTATTTTTGAGGCTCGGGGCTGCCCTAGGAAACACTACAAAATATGGAAGAGGTGGGCAGAATATAGGGGTCTATGGTTAGAACCACCGGCAGAACGTGAGGATTGCTCGGAGATAGTGGAAGGGGGCTGAAATTGCGGAACTGTGTACACTGTTTTACATGTGAAACTATTTGAGAATGAGACGGTATTGTGTAGTGGGCTAGGGAGGGATCCGGGGGGGGGGGAGTTGGGGACAGGGAGGGTGGGGAGAGGGAAGCCAAAAGATGTATAGATTGCCAATCATTTGCTGCTGTTGATTTGTTTGCAGTTTTCTCCTGAATGTGGAGAGCTGCACCTTGTGTGCAATCGATTAATAAAAATTTGTTTTGAAAAAAAAAAAATCCATTCTGAACATTGCCCTACACACATTACTGTATACATACTTCTTTCAAACTACATTTAAACTCATATTTTTGCATTCATTTTCTTTAAAAACCATCTTTCAGACCTATTATCCGTTTTTATGGATATTTGGGACTTTGCAATGATCTTGTTAACCGCAAACATCGCACCGTTCCCCTAAAGTGAAAACACTAATATGCACACACATTGCAGTAGTCTACACACTAGAGGTTTATTATTGTACACTTCAAACGCATACTTTTCTACTTTTCTAGTGTATTTCTAGAACAACCATATCTCAAACCTATTTTCCTGTTTTGCAGTGAATCTGGATATCGCGATCCCTGTGGTTACTTTGCAAAAGGGGAAAGCAAAAGCAGGAATTCAAGAGACACCACCACATTAAAAATGATAACTATATATTTAGGCTGTGGGGTTTTAGGTTTAAACCTATAATAACTGATAAAACCCCACTGAAAGAAAAATATCCCTCACCGGTGAAAACATATAAACACTGAAAAAACACCTGCACAACCACAAACTAAATGCCATTCAAAGAAATGAAAAAGAAAGTGAAAGAGTCATTTTGTTCTTACTGAAGGGGTCAATAAAATGTAACTTTGTTATACAAGCTAGCAGTAAGAAAGACTGGCTAACATTATTCTGCTTGAATTTTGTTCTTTAGGGATGCCACTAAAACATTGTTTTTTCTTACTTTTTTCAGTTACATGGCCTTTGGTCTAAAGATGCAGGGTTTAGTTTCACGTTTTAGGTTTAGTTTAATTATTTTATAAACGGTAGAGAATCAGGTCATATCAAACTCACATTTGATATTTTGGCTGCATTTGATTGTTTCACTGATAGGTAAAATGGCTAGTTTCCTAAAAATCTTTCCTAATATGTGTCATCACATTTGCCCACAGAGAATGGGTAAAAAGCCTTAATACATCAGACCATAGTTTCTAGTGGGTCAGTATTGATAGTAGGTGAATTGCCAACACCTCTGGCTTTAAACATAAAATTTAAGGTATAGTGACAAGTATATATATCACCAAGCATCTGGCATAGTGGTGAAAACATGACACCAGACTTTTGGCGTGAAAATGTGTAACCACTGATAACAACAGTTTTTTAAGATATTGAAAACACTGAAAAAAAACACCAGAATTTACCAAAAATAGAAACTGAAAACTGGACAGCCTATATATAATTAATTCTAACTATCACAGTAGATAACTCACTTCATAAATGAATCTATAAAAATAATTATCAGAATCTCAATAAAAGATAATGGGCCAGATGTAGGTAGCCGATTCCGGCCGTTACCGACCGGTATTTGGCGTTTGAGATGTAGGTGGGTCGTTATTTACAGAATCGGTATATTTACCGATTCGGTAAATTTACCACTTCGGTATTTTACAGAATCGGTAAATATACCGATTCTGTAAATCCATATGTAGGTGGCACAGTTTGCAGTGCCACAGGCCCTTAGGAATTCTTATTTTACCACCCAATCCTATTGGGTGGTAAAATACCGAATTCCAGTCTACATGCACATCTGTGCATGTACACCTATGCCATGTGACACACAGACATGCCCTTAGGGCATGTATGTGTGCCACATGGCACACAAGCCTGCAATTGGGGTGCTACAGGGTGTCAAAGTGACACCCTGTTCCCCCTGCCAGGATTCGGTATTTACCGATTCTGTAAATACCGAATCTGTATTTCCCATTGATTCCTATGGGCTTCAAGGCCCATAGGAATCAATGTGAAATACCGATTCGGTATTTACAGAATCGGTAAATACCGAATCTTACCGAATCGGTAATTGAAAAATAAGAATTACCTACATATGCCTCGGTATGATTCGGTATTTAAGAGTCGGTAAATAGGAATTACCTACATCTGGCCCCTAGTGTATTCATGATTAACTGATATATATTTTTTTATTTTCTGCAATATTCACGACAATGTTAATAGTCATGACATCCCCATGATGGTACACGAGGTGGTCGTGCTGGTGGTTGCGACGTCATCGCGAATATCGCGTGCGATTAATAAAATAATTTTGGCACATAACTTGTGTCACTAACACCTCCATTTCTCAACCATGGGGTCAGAGTATCTCCACCCTGACCCCTTATGTGGGCTTTCATGTTGATTTTCAGCCCAGGGAGCTGTTCCTGGTAGATAAAATGGTGGCCACAACTTTCTGTTAAGGTGGCATCCAGCCAATCAGAGCATTCCTGTTGGCACGAACATTCGCGATTTATCGCAAAACCACTGCGAAATATCTGAGATATCACTATAATTTTAAACATACATTTCTCAAAAACTACTAAATGGATTTACACCAAATAAGAAAAAGGCACTTCCTTGAACCAACATCTACGTCCCTGCCAAATGTAGTGTATGTCCGTTCAGCGGTTTGGGATATAGAGGTGGCTAAAGGATCCTATGGTGATTAACATTACAAACGCAACCCTATTTCGCGCCCCAAATTCTTAGTCCCCACTGCACAGATTACCCCCAAACTTTCCAATCAATAGTACCCACCTTGACACTTTTTTGGCAAAAATTCATGCAGATTGATCAAACAACACCAAAGTTATAGCAAAGTAAATAAATCCTGTTCCTATGGAAATATGGTCTTAACTATAACTATATAACCAGCAGGTTACAGGGACGTTGCAGTTAGGCTGACATTTCACTTGTACAAACCCAGAGAAATGATGCAGTTATAGTTAGTTAACTAACTATAACATCCGTCCCCACAATGCACTGTTTACGACCTATTCTCCCCCATATGACCTTTCATGCACCCAAATGCTTTTCCTATTGAAACTACGTACTAACAATAGCTATCTACTGGCGATACATATATATATATATATATATATGACGTGGGACTCTCACCGACTTAAGGCAAACATGAAATTGACACAGCTA
Organism: Lissotriton helveticus; assembly: GCF_964261635.1. Lineage (NCBI taxonomy): Eukaryota > Metazoa > Chordata > Amphibia > Caudata > Salamandridae > Lissotriton > Lissotriton helveticus. Next base: position 404,425,246 of record NC_136069.1, on the reverse strand, counting down.
ACGGGTGGTATCTGCAGGATGGCAAGTGGGTTGACTTACAAGCCTTTTGGCCCCCTCCTCCAAATTTATAAAATGCAGACAAGAGGAGCAGTCACCTATGGTGGAGAATTATGGGGTCATACAACTGCCCAGAATTTGCAGATTAGCGAAAATAACTTTATCAGGCAGCTGGCAGCCCTACCACCTAGTACTCCACTGCTTCCGATGAGATTAGATCTGGGTCTCATACCTATTACAGAAGAACTGGGCCTCAAACCTCTAACTTTTTGGCGCAAAATCTGGACCCAGCCAGAATTATCTAATTGTAGGTCTGAGCTTTAAGAGATTCTACGCCTACCTAACGCTGGAAAAATCTCATGGCTGAGATATATCAGACAAACTTGTGAGACACTGGGAAGACGGGAACTGTGGTCAGATCCTGGAAACGCATGCGGTAGGATCCTACGTAAATGTCTTTCGAAGGTGTTCTACGAGCACAAATTATCTGTCTCAATTGAGAGCTCACGCGAGGGATCTTTAACTAATCTGTTTATTAAGATCAAAGACTCATACCACCCAGAGCTTGTTCTTGATAGTATTAGCCCTGCCCTTACTAGGAAATTATTTATGCAGTGGCGTTATGGATCTCTCCCCATTAGGGCATTCACGGACCGCTGGGCAAAACCCTCTTCTATATCACAGTGCCCAGCATGCTCTTTTCCCCGAGAAACTGATTTTCATATTATATTCTTTTGCACAGCCTACCACAGACCTAGGAAATACTGGCTTGTCCCTCTTCTTAAAAACCTTGGCTTTAGGAACTGTTTTCCAGCCTATAGAATACTAAAGACAGACTTATCTTCTCCAATCGTGTTTGCAGTGGCAACATTTTTAACTGCAACGTGGCACATTCGTAAATGCTACATCTCGCGCATCTTTTGGTCCTGCTCCCTGCCTCGCCCAGCCGTTTCTTCAGCCGGCTGTGGGCGACGGCGGGCGCCATCTTTGGTGTGGCTGGGGCTGCGCTCTAGTCGCGCTGGCCTCCCACCCTCCTCACAACCTATACTACTAGCACTATGATCAGACGGCGCAGCGGGCTGGCGCAGCGGGCGAACCGGACACGCGCCGAAGCCGCGCCTAAGCCAAGCCCGTCTGCGCCCGTCCGCGACCGGACACGGCCCAGGGCCATGACCCCTGGCCTTCCTTTGTGCTATTCCCCAATGCAACTCAGACAGCTGAACCCTGGCTTGGCTAACCACCTTTGTATTTCTTTACCTCCCCCCTCGGCTGTGGGCATCGCCCCCGCCCCATGTACTGGGTGTCAATATCAACTGCCCCCCCCTCTCTTATCTGACCTATTTGTCTCAGATCCCCCCTCAAATATATGCCATCAGGATATGACCATCATTCCTTTTCAGGGTTGCCGCGCAGCGCTCATCAATACTCGCTCTCTCCCATGTCACAGCTTGGATATCAGTGAGTTTATTATTGCTCACGATCTTGACTTGCTTTTTGTCACCGAAACTTGGGGAGATGCGGGCTCGGGACCAGATTTCTGCCAAGCTACCCCTGAAGGCTACAGTGTTGCGAGACATGACAGACAAACAGGAAGGGGGGGAGGACTTGCTATTATTTATAAAAATCAGTTTCGCACCACGCTTGAGCCGATCCCATCCACTAAATGTGAGGCGGCAACATTTGCTATTAACATCAATTGCAAACAAACCTTCAAAGGTATTCTGCTATACCGTCCCCCCGGGTCTCGGAGTTACTTTCTGGAGTCCCTCTCGGAGCTAAACGATTACATCATAGGCTCACCCGACTATACGATACTGGGAGATTTCAACTTCCCGTTGGAAGAGCAGGGAAACCATGATACTATGCAACTCACTGCTGATTTCCTAACCTTAGGACTTCAACAACTGGTGAAGGGAATCACCCATCAGGCGGGACATACACTGGATGGGGTATTTACTAATAATCCCCTTATCTCTATATTAGATATTTTACCTCTCACGTGGACTGACCACAGAGCCATTATTTTTGGCATTTACACTCGCCCAGTCAATCCTTCCTTGTCCAGGCCACCCAGTAGGACAGGAATCCGTGCCTGGAAGAATGCTGACATCCCCAACATGGCAGATATTCTGACACTATCGTCCCTCACCAGAGGATTCAACTCTGTCCCCACAGCCTCTGAGTTCCATGACTGGATCAGGAATGCTGCTGATCAAGTAGCCCCGGAACAATCTATTCGACCCAATAGAGCTTCCCCGTCGGCGCCATGGTACACAGAAGAGCTTAGGCTTCACCGACAACACTGTAGGAACTTAGAAAGACACTGGAGGAAGTCTTATTGCCCCATAGCTAAGCAATCCTACAAATATGCTTTAACTATATACAAAAGGGCTATTACTGCTCGAAAAACGGTCTTTTTCTCCACTCAAATAGAGAATGCTAAGAACTCGGCCAGAGAATTATTCTCAGTGGTTACCTCTCTATCCACCCCTCTCTCTGGCCTTGGAGTTGAACCTTCCCAACCTTTTTGCAATGCCCTGTCCACTTTTTTTATCACCAAAGTGGCAGATATTTATGCATCTTTTGGTGGTGATGCAGGGATTAGACCTACTGTTAGCAGCAAGGAAATATCCTACAGGAACTATGACCCCCTCCTGTCATTTGGCTCTACCACACAAGACCAAATTTGCAGACTCATTTCCACCACTAAGTCTGGATCCCCTCTGGATCCCTGTCCTCCCTCAGTGATGGCCAACCTAAGTGAGGTAATATCTTACCCGCTTATGGAAATCTGCAATACCGCCTTTCAAACTGGCGAGTATCCCGCTCCATGGAAAAAGGCTGTCATTAAGCCACTTCTAAAGAAGCCCTCCCTGGACCCTACTGCATCGGCTAGTTATAGACCAATTGCCTGTCTCCCTTTTCCTGCCAAAATTTGCGAAGCTCTGATGAACGAACAACTCTCAGAGTTCGTCGACACCCACCAACTCTTGGACGAAACGCAGTTTGGTTTCAGGAAAGGACATGGAACGGAGACTGCTTTAATAAAAGCTTCCGATGAAATTAGAGCCATTATGGACCAGGGAGGTGCGGCCATTTTGATTCTGCTGGATCTGTCCGCAGCATTTGACACGGTCGACCATGCTATTTTGGTCGACCGTGTCACAGCGCTGGGGATAAACGGTTTGGCCAAAGATCTTATTTCATCCTTCTTGGCCGACCGCACCCAGACTGTTAAGTTGGGTAATTTCTATTCCCCCGTCTCTGCAATACCTTGTGGAGTACCACAGGGCTCCTCGCTAAGTCCCACGTTATTTAACATCTACGTAGCGGACTTAGCGAGGGTAATAAAGGCCCATGGGGTCAGATTAACATCTTACGCAGATGACACCCAACTGGTGCTGGCGATCCAAAAGAATGGCACAGCGGTGGCAGCTAATTTCCAGGAGGCTATGCTTGATGTTAATTTGTGGATGTCTTCCAATTGCCTGAGGCTTAACTCGGATAAAACCGAGGTTATGACCTTTGGTAATCTCTCCCCATAATGGTCCTCCACATGGTGGCCCAACCAGTTGGGCCTTCCACCTGTCCCAGTTGAAAAAGCGAGGAATCTTGGAGTCATCTTTGACAGCAAGCTAACATTCAACCTCCATGTCAACAAGGTTGTCTCCTCTGCTTTCTTTATTTCAAAGAAAATTAAGAAACTGCTACCTTACCTCCCCATCTCAGCAGGGAAGACCCTAGTTACCACCTTGGTATTCTCTAAAACGGACTATGGAAATAATTTCTTAATTCTCAGAAATCTGTCCTGTCTAAACTACAGTCAGTGCAGAATGCGGCTGCTAGAATTCTCTTACACATCCCTCGCCGCCAGCCTACCACTCTCGCCATTCGCCAGCTTCATTGGCTTAGAGTGGAGAGTCGAATTAAATTTAAGGCCCTCTGCATTGCCTATAAAGCAGTACACGGCGTCGGACCCAAGTTTCTGACCGAGGCCTTTCAGTTGTACATCCCCATGAGGTCACTAAGATCTGCTAACACCTGCCTTTTACCAGTACCTCGTACAAGGACGGTAACCTGGGGAGACAGACGTTTCCTGGTTGCCACACCGAAACTCTGGAACCTACTGCCATTAAATATCAAACTTGCCCCCAACCTGATGAGTTTTCGGAGGCTCCTAAAGACATGGTTGTTTAATCAGTGAATTTTGTTGCTGCGGTCCTGCTAGCCCACACCTGCGCCGAGACACCTCCGGGTATTTGTTTGCGCATTAAAAATGTCATAAATAAATAAAATAAATAAACATTTAGCTATTAATAGGACAATGAACTGTACTTGATGATTTTAAAATTCTTTGTTCTTAAATTCATTGCAATATATCAATTGTACTGTTTCATATCTCTTACACCGAATATTGTTCTCTATGTGTTAAATTGCTGTATACTTTTATGATCTATACTGATCGAAATAAAGACCAAATGAATGAATATATATATATATATATATATATATATATATATATATATATATATATTTTTTTTTTTTTTTAAGATGAAGGATCACAAGAAAACAACAGCCAGCCAGGGCAAAAATCTGGATCCCAAAGGATACATTGAGTCACAAAGAAATAAAATATCCAAGAAAGAAGTGACTTAAACAGATAGATTCACCAAAGAACAAAAATATATTTCCACTACAACGTTTCAGCTTCTGCCTTCCTCAGGTAGTTTCAAGATGGTAAGCTCAGTGGCTGCACAGATGACACAGCTGAATTTTCAAAAAGCATCATGAGTGAAGATTCCATTTGGAATGTGGAATCAATGCAGTCCTGAGAGTTCTTGAGATATGCAGTAATCAGGTTGTATTGTCAGGATTGTTCAGCCCATCTGGATCCACCTAAAACTTCTGGATGTACCATTTAAAATCATTGCATCCAGATGGACTGATATATATATATAAATAAATACATATATCAACGAGCAAATGTCCCAAGCGACTGATTAGCTGGTGCTGGCAGCGTGGTTTGGGACAACCTCGCATTAATGTTATCAACAAGAAGACTTCAATAAAGAAGACGCCGCACACCACTTAAAGATTATTTCTTCTGTTGTTTATTTTCCTGTAGGTTCCCCACCTACGTGTTTCGGACACACACGGTCCCTGGTCACGGTTACCAAACAATTGTCCTTTATTAGTGTTGGTTATTTATACAACAGACTCCATATGGCAGATTAGGATGCATTATGGGCTTTGTAGTGTGTACTTAGCTCGATTAAGAGCTTATCCGCATGTGGTGGATTACTGGTGTCCGGCACCTGCAATATTTGGGGGATATATCTACTGCATCGTAAGCGCAGCATAATCACATGAATGGGGGTGAACATTTGAGTAATTCACCCTAATGCAAAAATTGTGATTAATTAGTTCATGTGTTGATTTAAATCATGACTGAGTGTCCATGAGTCCATAATGGCTAAGTGCCTTTTTATGACTCTATCCCCAGATTTGTACTTGACGGGCTCACAGTCCTCCACACTGGGATAACAAATACACTGTTAAAAATACACATTTACATATCTCTCTTTTTGGTCTAATATAGCATCCAAGATTATTCACATATTCTCACTATATATATATATATATATATTGACAGGAATTCTCATACTGAACCCAATGAGTCTTCAGGGGGTGAAGCACATAATGCCATATTGTTCACTTCATAACAGGCAGTTAAAAAAATCACAGATGTACGTGCATCTCCTCGTCCCCGTTTAAACCCCACGGGCTCCTGGTTTTGAAACAAATTATTAGCTTTGATTCAAGTCGTCTTAGTTTCTGAATACGATTTCCACTTCTCTCATTCTCTTTGATCATAGCTATGTCTGAATACTTAATGTCTTTCCAGGTTTTGTGTGGATGGATTTTCAGATGTTTAGAGATTGCATAGCTGTAGTCCTTATTTTGAATTCCTTATCTATATATGTTATCTATGAATCTATTGATTTTGACCTTCCCTTGCATAAATGCCTAATTACTCCCCAATGCCCTCTTATTCTTCTTGTCCCTGCTAGCATAAACAATTGAGAGTGATAAAATGGAACCCATAATGTACCCTAATGGAAACATATTATCTAAAGTGCAAAGTGTGCTGGGAGTAAGACAACCCGGTTTTACTCCTCAATGTGCAAGCTAACAAATGAATACCTTAAGAAATTAAGAAAGTGCTGGTGTGCCTATTTAGCAATTCCTGAGACTTTGTTCAACTCCAGCTTAGTTTCATTGCCTTCGACTCAAAATATTGCTAATATAATAAAATGATGTGCAAAATTGTGTGCAAAAAAGCAATTTGTGCAAAATCTCATATTTTCATAATATGGGGGTTACGGTAGAAGGATATATAAAAATAGAAATTGACTAATGATTCCCACAATTATAAATACAATCGTTTAAAATCCAATCTAAGTATTTAGTAATAAATAAATACATATGGTAAAAAAGTCATATAAATATAATTCATTCATCATAATGATGTTCATAAATAGTTTTTTAATATATTTCATTGAATATTCCATGGTCTCATAGTGCAAAAAGTAATTCAGGATTGATGGATTTGAAATCATTTATCTCTAATAAATACACTACAAGTTGATAGTAATTATTGCATATGCATATATATATATATGTATTTTTGTTTTACTGAAAAAAACATAGGTTTCAGGGATGTTATAATTAGTTGGACATTTCACTCATAGCAAACCATAGAAATTCCCCAGTTATAGTTAGTTCAGCTAACTATAACTGCTGATGACGTCACATATTACATCATTCATGACATGGTCAGTGACATCACTGATGACTTCATCCAGAGACTGTGTGTTTCTATGAAGTTTAAATATGTATTATATATATTCCAAGGTGTATAGAAGAATGAGTGGGTGTATAAGTGTCTGGATGGAGGATTTAGTAGGTGCGTCACTGACTGTTTAAGTGAGTTATTGCATGTGTCTTATTGAATGCATGGGTTAGTGACTAAACTGTGTGAATGTCTGTATCAGTCTGTCTGCTGCTGTATAAACTGCTCCATGGGTTGGTTAGTAGCTACATGAGTGTCTATATGGGTTATTGATTGGTTGCCAGAGTATTTGTATGGGTGCCTGAGTGTGTTTGTGGGTGCGTGTGACTGTGCATACATGTTTGAGTGATTGATTCACTGGCTGTATGTGTTCAATAGTGCATGTAGAAACAGCTGTATGGGTGGGTCAGTGTGTGTATGGGTGTGTTACTGAGTGAATGGATGTCTCAGTGGTACATGTCCAAGTAACTACATATGTAAAAGGCAGTGTATGTGAGAGTTGGAGTATATAAATGACTACATGTGAGAGTCAGTGATTGTGAGAGTGGCTACTTGTATCAGTGATTGTATGAGAGTAATTATGGGTTTGTTTCTGTATGAATAAGTGATCTGTTGTGTGTATAACTCTATAGGTCAGTATATGGAAGTGTGATTGATTCTTTGCATGACTGACTAGGTGTGTGAGTAACTCCATGAATGATTGTCGCGGTGTGAGTGTCCTTATAGGTGTATGAGTGCATTTGATGGTGCATGATTGATGAGTGATTGTATGGGTGAATGAGTGGATGTGTGTATAGACCTGGGTATCAGTGAGTGCGTATGTAGTAACTGGTATTGGTGTGTAGATGGTTTCGAAAATGGTAATCTGTATTTTACAGTGGGTGTATCAAAGGATATATTAGAGTGTAAGGAGGTGCATCAGATTTTCATGTGGATGATGTCATCAGTGATGTAATCAGTGATGCCATTTGAGGTGTCATCAGTGATGTCATCAGTGATGTCTCTGACCATGTCATGAATGATGTAATATGTGATGTCATCAGCAGTGCATTGCGGGGGTGCGAGTTATAGTTAGCTGAACTAACTATAACGGGGGAATTTCAATGGTTTTGTACGAGTGAAATGTCCAACTAACTATAACAACCCTGAAACCTATTTTTTTCCAGTGAATTTCCAAGGTTATTTAAATGCTCATTTTTAACTATAACATGCCTGAGACCTATGGTCTTTTCAGTGAATTTCAATGGTTTTTTAAATGCTAATTTCTAACTATGCCTATAAAGTTAGGACATGTGAAGAAAGAGGAAGAAAAGCAGAGAAAGAAGCAAGACAAATGCAGAAAAAGGCAAAAGAAGTCCAGAAAGACGAAGAAAACTGCGGGAAGAAGCAAGAGATGTGCAGAAAGAACCAACAGAGGAGGAGAAAATCCTCTTTTGCCCCCAACTTTTTAGTGACGGGTACTGGTGGCAACTGACTCTGACCAACCAGGACCAGAGCCAGTGCTATGCTAAAATACACTTGAAATACAGTAAAAACACCTACATACACTAGGGAACACTATGTGTTGGGGTACCCCTTTAATTAGCATGATGTCCTCTGTATTTGCCTTGCGTTAGTGCCTGGGTCATTGCATGAGTACATGTGTAGTGCCTGGATGATTAGAGTGCTGCAAGGACAGTGCATGGTGATTTTATAACTGCTTGGGTTATGGCACAGTGATTGGATAAGTACATGATGCTGGATGGCTGATTTGAGGAGTGCATGGGTGGTGACAGAGGGATTTTTGGAGTGCATGGGTACAACCTGGATAATTAGAGGAGTGAATCATTAATTTTGTAGGTGGTTAGAGGTCTGCATGGGTAGTGCACAGGGGATTGTAGGATTGCATGTGTTAGTGCCTGGGTCATTCCATGAGTACATGGGTACTAATTGGATTATTAGAGTACTGCAAGGACAGAGCATGGTGAATTTATAAGTGCCATGGTTTTGGCGGAGTGATTGGATAAGTACATGGTGCTCGCTGCATGATTGGATGAATGCATGGGTAGTGACAGGGCGATGGCTGGACTGCATGGGTACTGCTCAGGGTATTGTAGCAGTGCATGAGTAAGTACATGAGTCATTGCATGAGTGCATGGGTAGTGACTGGATGATTAGAGTTCTGCAAGGAGAGTGCATGGTGAATATATAAGTGTTTGGGTTTTGGCGGAGTAATTGCATAAGTGCACACATGTCATATCAGGCCCCACCCCCTCCCTTCACCACTATGCAAATGCGCCCCCCGGCGGGTTTTAATTTGGGGGATTAATTCCCCTTGAATCCTGAGGGTCCCTGGGGGCAACTAGCCAACCAGACATCTCCAGTAAGCGCCACAGAGCTTCGTTGCAGAGAGGTGGTCCGAGGCCATGCCCCTTTTTACACCCCTCCGCAATGCAACTCTATGGCGCTTACTGTACATACCTGGTGGGCTAGTTGGCCCCCAGGAACCCTCAGGATTCAAGGGGACTTAATCCTCCAACTTGAAACTCGCCACAGGGCGCGTTTGCACACTTGTCATATCAGGCCACGCCCCCTCCCCTCACCACTGTGCAAGCGTGCCCCCTGGAGCGTTGTAAATTGGGGGATTAAGTACCCTTGAGTCCTAAGGGTCCCTTTGGGGCCAACTAGCCCACCAGCTACCTCCAATAAGCACCACAGAGCTGCATTGCAGAGTGGTGTAAAAAGGGAGCATGGCCTTGTAACCACCTCTCTGCAACGCAGCTAACTTGCACTTACTGAAGGTACTTGGTGGGCTAGTTGGCCCCCAAGGACTCTCAGGATTCAAGGGGACTTAATCCCCCAACTTAAAACACGACACAAGGAGTGTATGCACACTTGTCAGATCAGGCCACGCCCCCTCCCTGAACCACTGTGCAAACAAGCCCCCTGGAGCATTGTAAATTGGGGGATTAAATCTCCTTAAATCCTGGAGGTCCCTGGGAGCATACTAGCCCACCATCTACCTCCAGTAAGCGCCACAGAGCTACATAGCAGAGAGGTGTAAAAAGGGGCATGGCCTCTCAACACCTCCATGCAACGCAGCTCCCTGGCGCGACCCTGTGACTAGGTAGGTCGCTCCCTCTGCCACCGCACAGACCCCCTGTGCGCCGTTGCTTCTCCTGACTGCTGCCTCGTTTTTGCTCCTTGTGTCCCCCTTCTGTGCCCCTTGGTTGCTCACTGTTACTCCGTTCGTGCCCCTTTCTTCTCCTTTGTGCCTCGTTTTGCCCTTCATTGTTGCTCCTGGTGTCCCCCTCTGTGCCCCTTGCTTTGCTCCCTGTCTACTTCGTTCTGTGCCCTTGATCCTGTCAGTGTATTTTGCTTTTTCCGCAGAGCCCTCTCCCCCCTCAGCCCCTTCTTGCCTTCTGTATCACCTGTTTCCCGCCGCTCGCGTTCCCCGCGGCCTCGCCCCCCGCATCCCATTTGCCGCCCCGCTCCCGCCTCCCAGCTGCACCTCCCTCCCTCCCGAAGGCGCGCCAAAGGCAAGCCCATCTGCGCCCGTCCACGCCGGGACCGCGCCCAGCGCCAGGACCCCTGGCCCTCGACGAGGCCAGCTCACCCGACGGACGTACGACGCCGACACCCTCCAAGAACTCAACGCCGGCCGGACCCCCGCCTGCTACCGAGCCACCCCGAAACACACCCACGGACCCTTCACTTGCCAAACCTGCAAATCCACCTGCCTCCGACCCTGCCCGGCACCCGCCAAGCCTAGCACAAGCAACAATTACCCCAAGTGCATCCTGCTCAACACCCGCTCCATCCACAGGCACGCCGTCGAACTCTGGAACCTCCTCGACACAGCAAGTCAACGCCGTCTCGTCATCCTGTTTCATCACCCTTCTCATGCTCTGAAAGATCTTCCGGTGGATCCTCACCGAAACCAGGAAGACGGTCACCCAGGCCCTCGTCACCAGCTATCTGGACTACGGGAACACCCTCTACGCTGGAACCACAGCCCAACTCCAGAAAACACTCCAGCGCATACAGAACGCTTCGGCATGGCTCATCCTGGACATCCCCCGTCACAGCCACATCTCTGCCCATCTGAAAGAACTGCACTGGCTCCCCGTCAGCAAGAGGATCACGTTCAGAGTTCTCACCCACGCACACAAGGCTCTCCACAACATGGGCCTCAAATACCTCAACAGCCGCCTCACATTCTACACACCCACCGCCAGCTCCGATCCGCCTGGCTGTTCGAGCAGTAGTGGCTCCCCCCCCCTCCCTCTTCCCAGCACCTTGAGACCCTAGCGGGTGAGTAGCGCGCTTTAGAAATTTGTTTGATTGATTGATTGATACTGGAAGTAACTGGTGGGCTAGTTCGCCCCAGGAAGCCTCAGGATTGAAGGGGATTTAATTCCCCAATTTACAATGTGCCAGGGGGTGTGTTTGCACACTTGGTATGTCAGACCCCAACCCCTCCCTTCTCCACTGTGCAAAAGCGCCCCCTGGCGTGTTTTAAGTTGGGGGATTAATTCCCCTAGTGTCCTGATGGTTCCTGGGGCCAACTAGCCCACCAGGTACCTCCAGTAAGCGCCACAGAGGTGCGTTGCAGAGAGGTGTAAAAAGGGGCGTGGCCTCTCAACACCTCTCTGCACCAGCTCCCTGACGCATACTGGAGGTACCTGGTGGGCTAGTTCGCCCCCAGGGACCCTCAGGATTGAAGGGGATCTAATCCCACAATTTACAATGTGCCTGGGGGTGGGTTTGCACACTTGCTATGTCAAACCCCACCCCCTCCCTTCACCACTGTGCAAACGCGCCCCCTGGTGCATTTTAAGTTGGGGGGTTCATTCCCCTTGAGTCCTGATGTTCCCTGGGGCCAACTAGCTCACCAGGTACCTTCAGTAAGCGCCACAGAGCTGCGTTGCAGAGAGGTGTAAAAAGGGGAGTGGCCTCTGAACACCTTTCTGCATCGCAGCTCCCTGGTGCATACTGGATGTACCTGGTGGGCTAGTTGGCCCCCAGGGAACCTCAGGATTCAAGGAGACGTAATCCCCCCAATTTAGAACGCGCCCCTGGTGCGTTGTAACTTGGGGGATTAAGTACCCTTGAGTCCTGATGGTCCCTGGGGGCCAACTAGCCCACCAGCTACCTCCAGTAAGCGCCACAGAACTGCGTGGCAGAGTGGTGTAAAAGGGGTGTGGACTTGAACCACCTCTCTGCAACGCAGCTCCCTGGCACTTACTGGAGGTACCTGGTGGTCTAGTTGGCCCCCAGGGTCCCTCAGGATTCAAGGGGACTTAATCCACCAACTTAAAACGCGCCCCAGGGAGCATTCGCTCACTTGTCACATCCGGCTACACCCCCTCCCTGCACCACTGTGCAAACGCACCCCTGGAGAGTTGTAAATTAGGGGATCACATCCCCTTGAGTCCTGAGGGTCCCTGGGGGCCAACTAGCCCACCAGCTACCGCCAGTAAGCGCCACAGAGCTGCGTTGCAGAGAGGTGTAAAAAGGGGCGTGGCCTCTCAACACCTCTCTGCACCAGCTCCCTGACGCATACTGGAGGTATCTGGTGGGCTAGTTCGCCCCCAGGGACCCTCAGGATTGAAGGGGATCTAATCCCACAATTTACAATGTGCCTGGGGGTGGGTTTGCACACTTGCTATGTCAAACCCCACCCCCTCCCTTCACCACTGTGCAAACGCGCCCCCTGGTGCATTTTAAGTTGGGGGGTTCATTCCCCTTGAGTCCTGATGTTCCCTGGGGCCAACTAGCTCACCAGGTACCTTCAGTAAGCGCCACAGAGCTGCGTTGCAGAGAGGTGTAAAAAGGGGAGTGGCCTCTGAACACCTTTCTGCATCGCAGCTCCCTGGTGCATACTGGATGTACCTGGTGGGCTAGTTGGCCCCCAGGGAACCTCAGGATTCAAGGAGACGTAATCCCCCCAATTTAGAACGCGCCGCTGGTGCGTTGTAAATTGGGGGATTAAGTACCCTTGAGTCCTGATGGTCCCTGGGGGCCAACTAGCCCACCAGCTACCTCCAGTAAGCGCCACAGAACTGCGTGGCAGAGTGGTGTAAAAGGGGAGTGGACTTGAACCACCTCTCTGCAACGCAGCTCCCTGGCACTTACTGGAGGTACCTGGTGGTCTAGTTGGCCCCCAGGGTCCCTCAGGATTCAAGGGGACTTAATCCACCAACTTAAAACGCGCCCCAGGGAGCATTCGCTCACTTGTCACATCCGGCTACACCCCCTCCCTGCACCACTGTGCAAACGCACCCCTGGAGAGTTGTAAATTAGGGGATCACATCCCCTTGAGTCCTGAGGGTCCCTGGGGACCAACTAGCCCACCAGCTACCGCCAGTAAGCGCCACAGAGCTGCGCTGCAGAGATGTATAAAAAGGGGCGTGGCCTCTCAACACCTCTTAGCAACGCAGCTCCCTGGCACATACTGGAGGTAACTGGTGGTCTAGTTCACCCCAGGGGTCCTCAGGATTGAAGGGGACTTAATCCCTCAATTTACAATGTGCCAAGTGGTGCGTTCACGCAATTGCTATGTTAGGCCCGCCCCCTCCCTGCACCACTGTGCAAAAGCGCCCCCTGGCGTGTTTTAAGTTGGGGGATTAATTTCCCTAGTGTCCTGATGGTTCCTGGGGCCAACTAGCCCACCAGGTACCTCCAGTAAGCGCCACAGAGCTGCGTTGCAGAGAGGTGTAAAAAGGGGCGTGGCCTCTCAACACCTCTCTGCACCAGCTCCCTGACGCATACAGGAGGTACCTGGTGGGCTAGTTCGCCCCCAGGGACCCTCAGGATTGAAGGGGATCTAATCCCACAATTTACAATGTGCCTGGGGGTGGGTTTGCACACTTGCTATGTCAAACCCCACCCCCTCCCTTCACCACTGTGCAAACGCGCCCCCTGGTGCATTTTAAGTTGGGGGGTTCATTCCCCTTGAGTCCTGATGTTCCCTGGGGCCAACTAGCTCACCAGGTACCTTCAGTAAGCGCCACAGAGCTGCGTTGCAGAGAGGTGTAAAAAGGGGAGTGCCCTCTGAACACCTTTCTGCATCGCAGCTCCCTGGTGCATACTGGATGTACCTGGTGGGCTAGTTGGCCCCCAGGGAACCTCAGGATTCAAGGAGACGTAATCCCCCCAATTTAGAACGCGCCCCTGGTGCTTTGTAAATTGGGGGATTAAGTACCCTTGAGTCCTGATGGTCCCTGGGGGGCAACTAGCCCACCAGCTACCTCCTGTAAGCACCACAGAACTGCGTGGCAGAGTGGTGTAAAAGGGGTGTGGACTTGAACCACCTCTCTGCAATGCAGCTCCCTGGCACTTACTGGAGGTACCTGGTGGTCTAGTTGGCCCCCAGGGTCCCTCAGGATTCAAGGGGACTTAATCCACCAACTTAAAACGCGCCCCAGGGAGCATTCGCTCACTTGTCACATCCGGCTACACCCCCTCCCTGCACCACTGTGCAAACGCACCCCTGGAGAGTTGTAAATTAGGGGATCACATCCCCTTGAGTCCTGAGGGCCCCTGGGGGCCAACTAGCCCACCAGCTACCGCCAGTAAGCGCAACAGAGCTGCGCTGCAGAGATGTATAAAAAGGGGCGTGGCCTCTCAACACCTCTTAGCAACGCAGCTCCCTGGCACATACTGGAGGTAACTGGTGGTCTAGTTCACCCCAGGGGTCCTCAGGATTGAAGGGGACTTAATCCCTCAATTTACAATGTGCCAAGTGGTGCGTTCACGCAATTGCTATGTTAGGCCCGCCCCCTCCCTGCACCACTGTGCAAACATGCCGAAATTAAAAAAAAAATAATCTTTTTTGGGTCCTGGGGGTCCTTCTGGGACACAAACATACTGACAGACCTACATAACAACTCACACACCTACTCACAGATCCACACTGGCACTCTTACACCCACCAATTCACAGACCCACCTCAGCCACTCACGCACCCACTCACAGTCTCAAATAGACAGTCTCACACCCCCTCACAGACTCACACAGCCACTCTTACACCCACTCAAACACCCATACTCTAACACCCATACAGGAATTGACAAACCCATTCCCAGACCAACACTGCCACTCACAGACATAGTCACAGACCCATGCAGGTACTCACACACCCATTCACAGACCAATACAGGCACTCAGAGACCCACTCACATACCCACATAGGTACTCATACAGCCACTTACAGACCCATACAACCACTCACACACTCACTCACAGACCCAAATGTGCACTCTCATACCCACTGAAAGAACTACACAGGCACTCACAGACCCACTGACAGAGCCATGCAGGCACTCACGCACACACTCAATTCAATAATAATACTTTATACGGGTAGATATACGACTATAAAAGCTCATAAAAAAGACAATTCATATACAAGAGTATAAAAACATAGGACGTACTAATAAATATCAGATAAAATCATAAAATCTCACATCCCAAGCTTAAATTCATAACACATACGTTTTTCTCCAACTGAACAATATGTAATGAAAAGACTGAAAAATTTCAATTAAGTATCATATCAAGGCAAATCATGTGACCTCGCATTGCCAAATTAGGTATATGATGGGTACCTTTTTTTCAGGCTCAGGGCCTGAATATCAACATTTAGAACAGAGAAACAGATCAATGGGGACTCTAAGTGGTGCAAGAACGTCAAGAAAGAAAGACCTCTCTTTGAGGATTGGCAGTAAGAAACAGGATCTATGGACTGCGTGAAGTGTGCAGAATAATATAAAGTGCTTGCTAGTTTGGCTGAAAATCCCGTCACAATGACAAGGTGGCAAGGAGGTGAACTACGAACTTGTTTTTGCCAATGCCCCTAAATGAGGAATCATATTCATATTAAAACGTGAAAGATAAAACCTTTATTGGGAAGTTCTGATTCATAAAAGATAGGGCTCCATTCCAGTGCATGTGGAAAGAGCAATGTACTGTTGGACTGTTATCATGTCAATATCTTTCTCCATTCTGAGCTTTTGCTTGCATGCTAAGAACATAAACTTAATCTGCTCATTGGTAAGAATGCTAATGTTTCCTGTATTTGCCCACAGACTTGCCAGCCCCAGTTCTTGCAAGGATAACTTGACATAATGTAACCATGAAATGGTCTGTGCATTGTTCTGTTTTAAACAGTCTTCAACAATATTGCGGTGAATTTCAAATCTGGAAACAGCCATATTTGGACCCATAGCATGATAGGAGCTAGCCTCACCAAATCTTTTAGGAAATCTAGCCCCATTTCTTTATATGTGAGCAGGCTCATAATGGATCTCAAGAGTGCTAACAGTTTGGACAGAAATGTATTCTCTACTGTCTTGAAGGATGACATTGGATCATACCCCTATAATCCCACTTCACACGTAGCCACTAACAGAAAATTGCTTTTATACAACATCCCTATTTCTGGGGTTTATGTCCCAATTGTTTTGTAAATCCATAGAGTGCTTAGCATTCTGCTTCAGTATGTTGTGACCTGTGATTTACAAGTCTATCCCAGTTCAAACTAGCCAAAAATAAAATCCCCAGATAGCTAAAAGTTGATGTTTCCATTATTGATGTACCTACTACAAAAGACTTCCTAGAGTGGATGTTTTTGGGGCCACTAGTCAGAATATAATATTTCTTATGATTGACCTTGAGCTTCAGATCACCTATTAAGGTATTGAACCTATTCAGCAAAATTTGCTGGCTGTTAGCACAGTATCATCCGTGTGAAGGAGTAAAGGAACAAAACGGTTGGCCACTTAGGGAGTATCAGCAGTTCGGGATCTTAAAAATGCATTTAGTGCATTATTATAAAATACGGGGGGCAAAATAAAAGCTTGCCTGAAACCCCAAGTAACTAGAATCAGAGACATCAAATCCCCATCCTATGTAAAACGAAACCTAACGATAGTGTCCTGATGTAACCTTCTCAAAACCAATAAAAGTGGGGGATCAACCCCAGCTCAACCCATATTCTCCCAGAGGTTATCTCAGTCCAATAAATCAAAGGCAGGGGAGAGGTCCATGAAGGCTATATGCATGGCACTTCTCCTGACTTAGACATACTTATTTAATATAGGGGACAGATTGAGTGCGTGTTCTGAGGTGCCTAAACCTGGTCAAATTCTGCATTAAACCTCTGTAAAGAAAGCTCTCTCTTTTGACCAGGCTTCCAATTTCTCCAGGATCACTCTCCCAAAGATCTTAGCAGAAGAATCTATGAGAGAGATGGGCCAGTAAATTGATGTTTTATTATCTTCCCTCTTATAAATGGGGATTGTCATTGATTCCTTCCAGGAGTTGACGGTGCCTCTAATGACCAGAGCTCTTAAGAGATGTTTTATCAATGGGGCTCAGAGGTCTAGATCATTCTTAAAAAGCTCAACAGGAACCCCATCTGGGCCTAAAGCTTTTCCTAAAGCTGAGCTCCCAATAGCTTTTCGGACTTCTTCAATTGAATTACTGAGAGCCACTGATTCTTTTCAATTAAATACATTGTCTTGTGAGACAACAGGAGCCACTTCCCGTAATATAACAGTGAATATTTTTGAAAGATGAGAGAACCAGTGTTGCTCTAAAATAAGAAAGCCAGTTCCTGAGGGAGGTTTACCAGTAAATAAAAGGATGGTTTACTATCTTCCAGAAAGCCTTGTTATCTTAAGGCAGTGTGTTCCAGATCTTTCCATGCCTCGGTTCTTATCTCTTGCTTTCCTTTTTCAAGTACAACAGTATAATTACTCCTTGCTTTTCTAACTTCTGCAGCATCACGGGGCACTTTATAAGTTGCTTCTTTCAAGAGTTTGAGAGTCTTAGTGCAGTCTTTATGAAACCAAGCGCATACTGGGTGAGCATTCAGTGGTTTAACCTAAATTAACAATCCTGCAACAGAAGGGCAGATTTTCTCAAAATTGTCCTGAATTATCCCAATATCTATGCTTTTGGTTAAGCAATACATAAAGTCATCAAGCCAAGGCAAAACCAGTTCAGAATGAATTTTGGAGGGATCTAACTTTTTCCATTTTCTATGGGCCCCTAGGTTTCAAGACAAAGTTAAGGATGTGATCTGTCTAGAAGGCAGGGCGTGTAGATAGAAAGAAAAATATGAGACTAAGTGGTCCATGATCAGTAAAATGAGAAGATAAAATCCCGCACACTCGGAAATCAATACAGGTACTGACAGACCTACTCATACACCTACATAGGTACTCACAGACCTATGCAGGTATTCACCCACCCTCTCAAAGACCCATGCAGAACTATAGAGACACTCATATACCCATGCAGGTACATATCTATTCATAGACTCATGAATCTACTTATATAACCACTTACATGGACACACAGGCACTCCTACACCCGCTCACAGGGCTATGCAAGCACTAAAAGACCCACTCACAGAGCCACACAGAAACACACACACCCACTCACACACCCAGAAAACCACTCATACACCCATTCACAGACCCAGACAGACACTTATACACCCACTCAGTCACACACACATACACCTAATCATGGACCCACATAAAAAATCATACCCACTCACAGACCCACTCAGACATTCACACACACCCTCTAATAGTCACTCACACACCCATTAATAAACCCACAAAGGCACTCACACACCCAGGATACCACTCACAAACCCATCCACAGACCCATTCAGCTACTCACACACCCACAAGACCACTCACATACCCACTCACTGACCTATACAGCTCCTCACATACCCACTCTCAAAGGTTACAGTTTACAGTTAGGAAATAACATTAAATAATCATAGAAATTCACTGAAATACCAAAGGTTACAGGGATGTTATAGTTAAAAAATAGCACTAAACAAACCTTAGAAATTCACTAAAAAACTAAGGTTACGGGGACATTATATTAGGCTCAGTTTTAACATGCACAAAACTATAGAAAATCAGCAGTTATAGTCACCTGAGGTAACTATAACTTAGGCCCTCCAATGCACTGCTTATGACCTCACATATTACATCACACATACCATGCTCAGTCTAGGCAAGAGCTTGGAGGAAGTGAGGAATTTATATTCAGAAAAGGGTAATCTTATTAAGCAACACCAGGAAGCATTGCCGATATGAAACACATATTTAACACACATTCTTGCCTCAGCTGCTCTTTTCCATAATTTTACATTACATATTATACACTTGGGACAAGTGTATAAAATAAGTACTTTGCCCGCAATTTACATCTGTACAATTGACCCTTTGCCAAGCAAATTTTTACACACGGTCCAGAATGTGACTCAGGTGGTTACCCTAGCTCAGAAGGGGGCATTTCTGGGATACCAACATCTCTATTTGGGCATTAAATTGCTGGGGAATATCCACCTAATCTTTCTGCTCAGTTAGTTGTGATTACCCGTGTATGTCATTAGAAAAAAAGGCACAAAGACTCTTGTAAGATATTCAGATTTATGGAGAAGTCATACACCCAAAATGAGGATTATTATGCTTACTTTTGTA